>NC_077247.1:21077500-22277500 GCF_947179165.1 Solanum dulcamara | reverse complement strand
AAATCACTAGTGAATTAGTTCACTTTACTCTGTAAACACCTTTAATTTTTGTTTAGTAATTAAAAGAACATGTGTATCTATATATACTCCTTCCGTTTAAAAACCAATGAACTGCTTTCCTTTTTAGTGTTTTTTTTTCAAAAAGAATGACTCATTTTCTTTTTTGACAATAATTTAATTTTAGTTTTCCACGTGACATATTTAAGACCACAAGATTAAAGGACACTTTGGTATAGTTGACATAACTTTAATTTAAGGCCACAAGATTGAAAAGTCTTTTTTATTTTCTTAAACTTCATGCCAAGTCAAATTAGATCATTCTTTTTTAAACGGAAGGAATAATACATTATAGTACTAATTTATTAATGTTGATCTATTTTTAAATAATTTATTAAATAAGTTATTGTTTTTAATAATATGCATCAATACGAAGAGATTAATATAAATAAGGTCAAACTTGTCAAATCGTAATTAATTTATATTTATTTTAAAATAAATTTAAAGAATGGTTAAAAAAATCAAAATAAGAAAGGTAAATATAATATTGTAAACTAGGGGCGGACCCAAGGCATGTTGAGGGCCCCCTTCGTTAAAAAATTACACTGTATATATAAGATAAATTTTTTAATTTATGTGTATATATTTAATATTGAACCTCCTGAGCATAAGCCAAGGACTAGCTCAGTAGCAAATGGGGTTCAATTTTTTCCAAGTGCTAAAGAATAGAGTCTTCTTCTCCCAGAGTTACTTACTTTATGTATGATGGAGGTGAGAGATTTTGAATGCATTCTCCTTTTCGATTGGTTGGGTAGAAGAAGGCAAGAATATTACTAGCATATAGGCATATTGTCTCTCTAGAAAGATCAGAAGAAATTATGGTACTAATTTGGTAGTTTTGTAGATAATTATATTCTAGGTTCCCTTCAAATTTTTTTTACTTAATCACTTCCATGGAAATATACTAAGGCAGCTTAATTTTTTATACGCACCCGATCACAATTAGAATTAAAAAAGTAACACCTTATAATAATTATTTTTGCGTTTTAGTTATTATTAGCCTTCTTATTTTAACCGACTTTTGGTAAACAAGTATCATTGAAGTAAAAAAAAAACCAAAACTCCCTATTTAATGTCAGAAGGAAACATTCGTGTGTTGTGCACGAGTGTTATATTTATTTATATATTATTATTTTAAACTGGTTAATTAAATAATTTTAAATGTTTTTATCTAAAATAAGTTATACATATGTGTATGGTAGGAAATCATTTCATTAAGTGTAAAGTGAATACTTGATAAATATTATTAATATTAATAAATTTTATGTGGTGTTGATTAAATAATTTTAATTTTTTCTCTAAATTAAATCATATATATTTCTGTGATAATAAATCATCTCACTCTTATTTATCGAAAACCTAATGTGAGGGGAGGCCATTGGGATGTCGATAATTAAAATATTTTTTTCATCGACAGTCAATTTTTTTACTCAAATCAGTTATAAATTTACACAAATATCAGCACATTAAAAATAATAAAGCTATAACTAAATGATATATATTTGTATGCTAATAAATAATCTCATTAATTTTTCATTTTTTTTTTTAAAATTCTCTTGCTAGCAGACACATCGGCAGACCTCTTATATAATAATAGAAAAATTTACTGTCTAATTCTTTATCTATAGTCATTTAATACCTTTGGAAAAAGAAGGTTAAAATAAAATAACAAAGGGAAGACAGTATGACAACCTCACTTTGATGCCCACGTGACATAACATAGTTGGAATGAGTTCTCTTCCTTCAAAACAATCCCAGAAACTCTAAAAAGACAAATGGGGATCTGTCCTTTTGTCTATGTGGGACCCACTTTCTTACGTGTCAACTAATCGTAGGCTATTACGAACAATAAATATGCATTAGGTCCCACAACTCCCATTCCTCTCATCAATACTCCTTCACCAACTTCACCTCTCATTAGTTTGCTCATATGAATGCACCAATTTGCTCTTTTTTGCTCCTTTAATGCATTTTTCTTCCATCAAGCACTTCATCAGATCTCAAATATTAATCATTATATGCATTTAAATTTAATGAGAATCATTGTTTTTTCTTCTGCATATCTACTCTTGCAACTCTAAAGTCTAATCATTGAAGTGTTAATTAAGTAAAACGTTTAAAAAGAGAGAGAAACAATTTTTTGACAAATACCTCTCAAGTTGTTGTGGACTTTTGCTTTGCTGAAATTATGGAACAAAACAAAAATATCAACATATTTATAAAAACACAATTATAATTTAAAAAAATTACAATAAATCATCATATGTTGTTTTTACAGCAAATTCCTCTTTCTTCTCTGTGTCTTTCCCATGCCTCTCCTCCCACTGCCCCCCCCCCTCTCCTCCTTCCTCTTGCCCCTGCCAATAAGAAGAAATATATTTAAATGTATTATGTATTAATTATATTCAATCAAATATAGGTGAGAAAATTATATTTTATATCAATTGTATTCGAAAATTATATTTGTATTTTGTATCAACTATATTTGTATTCATACGAATACAATATGCATTCATCTTCTCTGTCAACTGTATTATGTATCAATTGTATCCAATCAAATATAAGTTAGAGATTTATTTTTTATATTAATTATATTCGAGATATTTGAAAAACTAAAGTTGTATTCTGTATTTTTGAATTCGTGATACAATGAATACAACATATATTCATCGTCTCTCCTCCCTCGCTCGATCTCGCTAGCCTCTCTCCTTCTAATATGTATTCATTTTGGTACAAATCAGTTTGTTTTTGCCTTTTTTTCTCTGAAATCTGAAAAAAATACAAATGTGTAGCAAATAAAAGTGTAGTTATGAATTGTAATTAGTGAAATTAAAGTTAAGAAGTCCTATTTAAGGCCTAATGTTTGTTGTTTTGAAAGTTTCCTAAGTTTATTTGATTAATTTATCATTGTATAACTAGATGTGAATATTATTATTCACTTCGTAAATTATATTAAGAGATTTAAAAATTACATAAAAATTGTGTAAGATAATTTTATTTAAGACATTTGACTTACAGAACCACACATGGATAATTGAATAGTAACTAGTAGTAAATAATAAGTACCCAAAATACAATTTTGAACCTAATTAAATGTAATGACCCTCTAGGCCATTTCCTCTTTTTCCCAGCAATTTCAACGTTTAGAGCTTTTCTTGTTCTGAATACTTCTAGTTCTCTTTTTAATGGCGTTTTCTTATTCTTGAGTGCATGAACAACTTTGGGGCTGTTTTAAGCTCAGAATTACGCCTGTTTTTGGGACACAAGTTCTTCGAGCTTTTTGGGACCAGTTGACGGAGTTAAATTTGAAATTTCTAGTCGGGGTCCCACAATGGTGCCTTTGACTCATTTTTGAGCCCGTCTTTAATTATTGAGATTTGAGTGTCAAAACATCCATATTGATGTTATGATCAACTATTTGATAGTGTGAAAGCAATCGAAGGTAGTTAGGAAGGGGAAAGCTTCAATTTCATGAATTTTAGAGCGTTTGTGATCGGCTTTGACGTAGGATACAGTATATATCTCTTTAGATTGTAGAAGCCTTCATCTAGTCTTGGATTGCGGAATCCTTAGCTTAGGCTAGTAGTTCCTTGCTTATGGCTTAGTTTAGTGTTTTTATCCTCCTTAGAGTTGATATTAGAGTCCTTAGAATAGTCTGTGACCTAAGTGCCTTATAATGCGTTTTAGTGATCCTTTAGTTAATTTGGTTGCTCCATGTAGTAATTGCTCCATTTAGTTAATTTGGTTGCTCCGTGCCTTAGTTGCTTGTTACAGTCGTAGGTTGTCTTTAACTGAGCTTAGTTTTCACTTGAGTAGTCCTTTAAGGTTAAGGCTGGGATCATTGAGTTACCTTTTTGGGTTGTCGGTTTCTTTATAAATTCTTGATAGGTGATCATATTATGGTATTACTATCATGTATTTTGCAATTGTTGGGTCCGGGGCCTTGGTCGAGGACCAACTAGATTCTAGGTAACTTTCGTGTGCTCTATGAGCTTGGTGGTGTCGATTATGTTCTTTAGGATGTAAATGCTATTGTTTGAATGTTGATGATGGCATGCATTGCATTGGTACTCACCTTTTAAGTATTTTTTGGTACGATCCCCGTACATGCATTGGGTTTTCACTACTATTTCGAGAAAGTATGATTTTACTCTTTTACTCTTAAAACTAGTTTTGATGGGAGTTGTACCACCTTGAATACATTGATAGATGGATTTTTGAGATAAAAGAAACATCGAGGATGTACTCCCTTTTTACTTGATCAGTTGGAGGAATTGTCGACCTCTTTTATACTGATTCGATTTTATGTATACATCTCCAGTACCACAACGGAGTAGATCCATGATCATTTATGAAATTCCTAAATCCAATACCACGCGGGAATTCAGTTCCATTTTGATCAGTATTGATAAGTTGACTATATTTCTTCACTACCTACCGGCTCAATTTTCCTTAGGTTTGAGTGGTTGGATTAAACTTGCACTCGAGAGGTACTTCGTGGCATCAATTTCTATCGGACCTAGCTATGATTTTCATCTTGTATTAGTTTCTAAAAGTTTCTTTGGCAGAAGTAAGACATTGGAGTTGGACTTAGTGTAGATTTTTCACTCGTGGAATAGTTGTCCTTTGGAGTAGCTTGTTCAGTTTTGGAAGGTTGCATCGAACTTAGGTTGTTGGTTTTAGAAGTCATTAGGACTGGATTTTGGCCTTTGCCACCCTTCGAGGTTTAGGTGGAACATGTCATTCTTGTGAGGTTTGTGTTGGCATGATTATGTGGGCAAGATTCAGATGATGTTGGTGAGGTTTAGTATGGCTCAGGACAGATAGGATGCTCTAGATAACTAAAAGGTGTTGGGTTTGTAGTAAAAAGGCAGTTAGTCTGATTTATGAGTTAGTTTGCTTCTCCCTTTGTCTTGTGTTCACTTAGTTGGGTGGTATTAGTATATACCTGATGAGTCATGTGCGTTCGGTCTAGTGTGGCGAGGTTGGATGAAAGTTGGCATCAAGGGAAACAGTGCTGGCTAGCTTTGAGTTTGGAGCTGAAGAGTTGAATTCAGGAGACCTTCTTCTTGCTTGAGTTTTGGTATGGCGTTGTTCAATTCGAGAGAGTGTTTGGAAGTCTGGCGGAACATGCAGACCCAGTACCCTCATAATTTTATGCCTTTTTCCTTTTTATATTCCTTGACTTTTGAGGATGAATGTCCTTTTAGTAGTGGATGTTGTAATGACCCTCCAGGGTATTTCCTTCTTTTCCCATTATTTTCAGCATGTAGAGCTTTCCTGCAGCGACCCCAAGTCATTTATGACTTGTTAGAACTAATAGTGTGGTCACTTAGTCATTCATTTGGTTGTTATGCCAGTTTTCATGTTTTGAGATTTTAAAACTTGAAAGGTTGACTTCAGTCAAAATTTCAGATAAAAGGACTCAAGATTTAATTTTTATGGTTTTGTTAGCTCCAAAACGTTGAGTATGGTCTAGAAGAACTTTTGGTTTGGGTCTCAAGGCTTCCAGAGTCATTTCGAGCAACCTTATGTCTTATGGCCAAAACAAAGTTGAGGTGTGGGATCTACTTTTTATCGAAACAAGCTTTAGTGGAAGTTTTGACATCTCCATTGAGTCTGGAATGTAGAATTTGGTGGGGTAGCACATTTTATTTGTATGCTCGGAGTTCCAAACGAATCCCGAGCCCTTGTTAGGGTATTTTGCTAAATTCAACTTTAGTTGGTGAAACCTTTGTTGGTGCACCACACTTTTTCTCTTCGTGTTCGCAGGCTTTGAGTCACGTTTGATGCAACCAAAAAGTCTATTCATCGTGTTTGTGGGCCTCGAGCCATGTTCAAAGAGGTCAAGGGTGTTGATTCTTTGCGTTTGCGGGTTTGTCTTTGTGCTTGCATATGTTGGGGCCCCGACCCTTCGCATTTGATGATGGGCTTCTAAATTCGCTAATAAGGACCAGGGTTAACCCAACCTATTGACCATCATGTTTGCAGATTGTGTCCCACGTTCGTGAAGGTCATTTTAATGGTCTTTTAATTAAGTCCATACCCGTGAACAACTAATTTCTCTAAATTCCATACCCGATAGTTTGATCTCTAAAGCTTTATTTGAGTTGATTTTTATTTCATTGATTAGGGAATTGATGGATCTACATCTTGGGACCATTGGGTTAGTGTTGTGGGCTCGTTTTGGAGGTAATTTCTTATTTCGAAGACCTCTAGTTTCCTCCTTAATGGTGTTTTCTTGTTCTTGAGTGCATGAATTGTTTTGGGGCAACTTAAGCTAGGAATTATGCCTGTTTTTAGGGAACAAGTTCTTCGAGCTATTTGGGACCAATTGACAGAATTAAATTTTTGGTATTACCTACACAGGTCCCATAGTGCCATTTTAGACTCATTTTAGGCCCTTCTGTTATTGTAATTTAGGTATTAAAACGTCCATACTGATGTCGTGATCAACTATTTGATAACTTGGAAGCCATCGAAGGTAGTTCAAAAGGGGAAAGCTCCTATTTCATGGATTTTGGAGCGTGCGTGATAGACTTCGAGGTAGGCTATGGTCTATTTTCCTTTAGATTGTGCTATATTAGATAATGCTTAGTATGAATTGGATATGAATTATGATTATATATGTAGGGTTAGAAATCCTTCCTTAATCCTATTTTCATGATTATTGTAGAAGCCTTCGGTTAGTCTTGAGTTGCGAAATTCTTAGCCTAGGCTAGTAGTTCCTTGCTTATGGCTTAGTTTAGTGTTGTTATCCTCCTTAGAGTTAATACTTGAGGCATTAGAATAATTTGTGACCTAAGTGCCTTAGAATGCATTTTAATGATCCTTTAGTTAATATGGTTGCTCCCTATAGTAATTGCAATGGTTCAGTATCCTCCGGTTGTGCATGCAAGTTTAGTTGTTTGTTACAACCGTAGGTTGTCTTTAGATGTGTTAAATTTTCACTTGAGTAGGCCTTTAAGATAAGGCTAGGATCCATAAGCTACCATTTTGAGTTGTTGATTTCTTTATAAATTCTTAAGCTAGGGTTATCATATTATGGTATTATTATCGTGCATGTTGCAATATTGTTGGGTCTGAGACCTTGGTCGAGGACCAGCTGGATTCCATGTTATTTTTCTATGGTCTATGAGATTGATGATGTCGATTATGTGCTTTAGAGTGTAAATAATTTTTTTAATGCTGGTGATGGCATACATTGCATTGGTACTCACCTTCATATGTTTTGTGGTACGATCCTAAAACATGCATTGGATTTTCACCGTTGATTTTGAGAAAGTATGATTTTACTCTTTTACTCTTAAAGTTGATTTTCATGGGAGTTGTACCACCTTGAATACATTGATAGATGGACTTTTGAGATAAAAAAGCATTGATGATGTACTCACTTTTTACTTTATTGGTTGGAGGAATTGCCGACCCTTTTTATATTAATTCAGTTTTATGTATATATCTCTGGCACCACGATGGTGCAGATCCATGAGGATCAATCAGGGAAGTCCTGGAACAGAACTATGGAGTATATACATAATTTTTGAGTACTCCTATGAGTCCCTCTGGTTGTGTGACATATTGAACAAGATAATGGACATCCATGTAGGTCCTACCTAGCATGTCATGGGGCTGAAAGTAGGCGTATTTGTGGAAGAATTTATTTGTTGAAGAGGTTATATGAGAAGTTGAAGAAGATATGAAAAAGAGATACTTCTATCTATTCATTCCTAATAGTGTTGATGTTGAAGGTAATACTCCTTCGCCCATTTCAGATTCAGTGTCTATTAGTATATTTAAGTGTTTTAGTTTATGCATTGTATTTATGTCTTGTGCAATTTCCTAGCTTGATCATCATTCGGGGATGAATTATCTCAAGGGAGAAATATTGTAACACCCCAAAATATTCTATCGCATATCAGATTAAAAAAGCCCAGAAAAGACTTGAATTTTTTCTACTGGTTTTATGGATGCTATCTACGGCCATAAAAAATTCTATGGACCATAGATGAGCTTGTGGAATCAAACTCCTGAAAGTTGGAAATTTAGACTGACTTTCACGGACCATTCTATGGCCCGTAGAAGTATTTGTTAACCGTAGATGGCCCCCTTAGTTCCCTTGATTTCTGCGATCCCTAAGTATGACCGTTAGATGGCCTCCTTAGTTCCTTTTATTTCTATGATCCCTTAATACGACGGTAAAAGGGTTTATGAACCGTAAAAGGATACGTAAACCCAAAGTCCTAAAATTCCCCCATCTCAGTACTTTTCTACGAGTGTACATACGACTCGTGGATAGGTTTACAATCCATAAAAGGATCCTAAAACCCAAACTTCAGAAAACCCCAGAAAGTCAATCAACTTCTACGATTGGTTTCTACGCGTAAAACCTTCTACGGACCATAAATGGTCACCATAGATGAATTCGACAATTTTAATGAAGGATGTTTCCGCCTTTTCTACCTTTTTCAAGTCTAAAATTTGATGTATTGGGATACACTTAGGGTCTTTATCAGTTTAGTTTGACCCTAATACACTTATAATCACTCTCAAGACTTAGAGCAAGGATTCAAAGAGAGAAAGCTAGGGTTTCAAGCATGTTCTTCAATTTTCTTCAAGAATCTAGTTCTTCCAGGTATGTAAGGCTACTCATAGTGTTGGACCAAGTTCGTCCTCATGCCCTATATCTATATTCAGTTAGTAAATTTTAAAACTAGGGTTCTGATCCAAACTTTTCTTAGATTTTGAGTTTTCTACTATTCCTTATTATTGAAATCGAATCCCTATTATTGATATTGTGATTCTTTATGTGATTCAAATTCTTGATTGTTGTTCATGCTTATTTTTCAAATGAATCCTATTTGAGTTCTTTGAAGATTTTACATTGCCATATTTTATGAATTATTTTCAGTTAAAGTAAAAGTATTTCTAAGCTATTAGTGGAAAAAGAGTTTTAAGAGAACTTGAATGTCCCAAATGGATGATTTTACTTTGAAAAGAGCATGGTAATTTCTAAAGAAAGAATATCAGTTTCAGAAGAGATGTTAAGTCAGTTAAAGTAAAGTTCAGTATAACTTTAAAAACGTATTTTTTTTGAAGCATTGACTCAACATAGACAATATTATTATCATGAACGTTAACGCATGTTTTGGAGTAGTATTGAGCACCGATTTGGGAAAGAGTTAAGATAACCCAAACCCCATAAACTGTGCCACCATCATAGATAGGATCGTGTCATTGATTTGGGCGACTCCTCACCTAGCCTCGATGAGGGACTTTTTTAGATAGATCCATAAATTTAGTTATTGTCCTATGCTCATAGTGATGGTTGTCAGTTAGAGAAACACTCCAAGAAAAGTAGAATTATTATTTTAAGATCGCATTATAGCCTCATTTCAGTTGTAAAGCTTTACTTGTTTCCTTTAAACTTGCATTGCTTTACTTTCAGTCAAGTTATTTTCAGCATTACATGAATATTCAGTTCAGTTATTATTTTATTCAGCTTTATTACATACCATACATTACATGTACGGACGTCTTTCAACACTGCATTATTACATACCATATATGTATTCAGGATCATCAACAAGTGCTCTGTTGAGATCACTTTTCATCAGCTTTTGGTGAGACCTCCTTGCCTTCGGAGGCTCCACTTATTTATGTTCTTTTCAGTATTAGTAGTTCCTTTTGTGGTAGTCGTGGGACTTGTGTCGATATCTATCTTTAGTTAGCAGAGATTTCATGGACAAAGTTAGAGAGTCAGTTCAGTATTTCCTTTTCAGATGTTTTAAAGACTATTTCATATTATATTCCGAGTATTTTCATACAGTTGCAAGAAATAACTTATAAATGTTTTAAATGCTCATTCTTTTAAGCTTCCACATTTGAGTTTAGTGTTCCACTCAGTAGTCAGACAGTCGAGGGTTCGCTTGGGACCAACAATGGTTTCTGAGTGTCTGTCACACCATTAATCATTTTAATTTAAAAACACTTAAAATAAGTCAATTCAAACATACACATATTTTAAAAAAATTAAAAGTAAAATACACTTTAAAAAATTATGACCAAACACATTTTAAAACTTTAACCCAAACTTCAATCAAATATAATTTTTTTAAAAAATATTTGAAACTTTAGGGCTGAACACTAGCTTAATATTGGATTTTGAAGCGGCAGGTTTTTAGTCAGCAGAATTGTTTATGGGTTTGTTAGCCACTTTTCAGTATGCAGGTTTTAATTGAAAAATCGTGACTATACGAATTTGCAGGCTGCAGCAGTATTTTTCTTTTTTAAGATTAAAAACTTCAGTATTTAAATAAAATAAAAGAAATATTTTTTATAATTCAATTTTTAAGCTATGAATTGTTGCTTTTAATATAAAGAAATTGCAATACAAAATTTCATGTCCAACTTAATTTTTTCATCCCTAGAACCAAACCGCACTTGATAGCATTTGTGTTAACCACATAAATAAAAGATGAAATATCAAGTACAATAATACTGGTAAACCTTAGTCAATTGGCAAATATGGAACCCACTGTGACGGTCCTCTATGCCTTTTGCACTTCCTGGTTTTACAGTGAGAGGTTTAATTTTGTAATTCCTCTGTCTTAATTAATTTATGAGACATAGTTTGTATGAATTTTAAGGAATATGTGAACAATTTATAATATTTTAAAACTATTTTAAAAAAGAGTACATAGTTATGGATTTGCAAATAAGTGGGATCCAACGTAACATGGATAAAATGTGATAGTGTTATTAAATATTGCAAAATAAAGAAATGTGTTACTGGTGGTTAGACCGACTTTGTTGTGTGGGGCGAAATGTTGACTAGTCAAGAATTACCAGTTCAGAAGATGAAATTGCCGGAAATGAGGATATTGAGATGGATGTATGAGCATACTAGAAGCAATATAATTATGAATGACGATATTCGGGACAAAGTAGGGAGTGACCAACGTGATGGACAAGATGAGGGAAGGGAGACTGAGATAGTTTGAGCATGTGAAGAGGCAATGTGCGGATGCCCCAATGAGGAGGTAGGCCAAATTAGCATTGAATACAGGTGATTAGACACGATATGACACATTTTCAACTTACTGAAGATATGACCAGAGACATGAAGGTATGGAGATTGCACATAAGGGTAGAAGGTAGTTAAAAGTTATCTTATTATTAGCCTATTCATGTGTTTGTGTTAGTGGTAGTATAGAGCACTATGTTAGTTGTTGTATTAACCTATTCATATAGTCTTTGGTTTTCTTTACCTAGTATCACCTATTCATGTGTTTAGGTGATCACACTGTTTGCTTTATAGTAGGAGCATTATTGTAGTTTTTACTTTTGATATCTCATATCGTTAGTTTTAAACTGTGTTTCGAATATCACACTATTTGTTGGTTCACCATGTTAGTTGCCATATTTTTTACATTGTTTTCTTCTTCTTTATACTTGGATTGGCTGCACTTGTGCAGAGTATTTTTCGAAAATAGCCCGATTTCACTTGGTAGATTACTGTTGTTAGTCTTTTAGTGACTAACCCCCCAAAAATGTATCATATAAATTGAAACAGGAAGAATATTTCATTACAAAATAGTATATTAATTATATAGGAAAATGATATATCTATAAATAAAAGATCCCTATACTTTTTAGGCGGGTGAAAGTTTCCATATCTATTGACAAAATTATGCTAAACACCCACTTGATTTCCAGCCATTTCTCTTTTCCCCCAACTTTTGCCTGACAACCTCCTTTTCTAGCTAGTTAAAATAAGAATTATGGTAATCTCAAAAGAAGGAAAAGAAGAAAGCAAATAGCAGTATATAAAATCCCATATTGATATTCTATCAAATTAACAAGGCATGGTTGTTTACAAATTGAATTAATTTTAGAATATATACCTAATCTTACAAGACTTTAAGTCTAAAACGATTAAATAAAAAGTTAGTAAGGAAAAATTGTAATGTGAGTAATAGTTAAAAGGAGAATAGGAGATGATGAGACAAGAAGAATAGCTCATAATTTGAAATAGCTTAAGGTTATAAAAAGCCAAAGTAGACCTCCACAGAATAATAAACAGGACCTATTTAATTGGGTATACGAGAGAGAAATGATACAAAAGTTGAGTGTCAGTCACTACCAATACCATTCTGGGTTTTTGTGAGCTTCTCAACATGTCTGAAGGCCAAAACTTTTCTGGGTCCATTCCATTTCCTGTATTTAATGCAGCATAACTAGAAAAGATTACTACTCTATATGCAAGCAATCAAATCTGAGGTGTCAGGCCTGCCTGTAACCTTTACTAGAAAGAAGAATTTACCTTCTGCCAAGTATCAATCTTTGAAAGGGACTGCTTTGCTTTCATTTTGGTAAGAAAAAAATGATTTGCTTTCTTTTGAGCTGAATCTGTCATCAATGTATACTGATATTGATTTCTTGTTGTAAGTGAACCCCATATTTACCTTCTACATAAAATATCAACCTTCTGGTGTTAGAATGAAGTTTATCAACTTCTTGATGATATTTGTTCTTTATTTGGGCTCTGCCATTGGGCAGCTTCCCTCCCAGGACATATTGGCTCTGCTCGAGTTTAAGAAAGGTGTTGAGCATGATCCAACAGGGTTTCTCCTTGAATCTTGGAATGAGGAGTCCATTGATTTCAATGGATGCCCTTCATCTTGGAATGGGATAATGTGTAATGGTGATAATGTTGCAGGAGTTGTCCTTGACAACTTGGGTTTAGTTGCTCATGTAGATTTGAGTGTATTTGCTAACCTTACAATGCTTGTCAAGCTCTCAATGGCAAACAATTCAATTGCTGGGAAAATGCCTAACAACATAGGTAAATTTAAGAGCCTTCAGTATCTAGATATCTCAGGTAATCTATTCACCTCTTCTTTACCCCCAGAGGTTGGACATCTAGGGAGCTTAAAGAATCTGTCATTAGCTGGTAATAACTTCTCCGGCCCAATACCGGATACAATTTCAGGGCTTGTGTCTATCCAGTCTTTGGACTTGAGTCACAATTCTTTTTCCGGGCCTCTACCTTCATCTTTGATGAAATTGACTGGTTTGGTATACCTTAATCTATCTGTTAATGGATTCACAAAGGAAATTCTTGAAGGATTTGAGCTAATGGAAAATCTTCAAGTGCTCGACCTGCACGGAAATATGCTTGATGGCAATTTGGATCCAGAATTGTTCCTGCTTACCACTGCAACTCATGTTGACTTGAGTGGAAATTTGCTGGTGAACTCTGCTTCTAAGCAGCAGAAATTTTTGCCAGGTTTATCTGAGTCAGTCAAGTATTTGAATCTTAGCCATAATCAGCTAAAGGGTTCACTTGTAAGTGGCAATGAAGCTCAGATATTTGGCAACTTGAAGATCCTGGATTTGAGCTACAATCAGCTGTCAGGGGAATTACCTAGTTTCAATTTTGTTTATGATCTCCAGGTGCTTAAACTTGCCAACAACATATTTTCCGGATTTATCCCTAATGATCTTTTGAAAGGAGATGCATTGCTTCTCACTGAGTTGGATTTAAGTGGAAACAACCTCACAGGTAAAATACATGAATTTTCAAAACCCTTTGGTAAATAAAGTTATCTATTTGCGAACAACTTTTTTCACTGCTTTCCATAATCTCTTCATTTTGCAGGTTCAATAAGCATGATAACATCAACAACATTGCGCACCCTTAATTTATCCTCCAATGCTCTTTCTGGTGAACTTCCCTTCGTGACTGGAACTTCTGCGGTTCTTGATCTCTCGAAAAATCAGTTCAAAGGTAATCTAACTAGAATGCTGAATTGGGGGAATATTGAATTTCTTGACCTCAGCAAAAACCGTTTGAGTGGAAACATCCCTGAGGTTACAGCTCAGTTTCTGCGTTTATATCACCTCAACCTTTCACACAATACCCTGACAGGATCTCTCCCCAAAGTTATCACTCAGTTTCCTAAGATCACTGTCCTTGATCTCAGTTTCAACCAGTTGGATGGGCCTCTTCTTACTTCTCTACTAGCTTTGCCCACTATTGAAGAACTTCACCTACAAAACAATGCACTTGTTGGAAGCATTGATTTCTCTCCTCCGGCTAGTACTCTTAAGATTCGTGTTCTTGATTTTTCTCATAATCAGCTTGCTGGTTACTTTCCTGATGGATTTGGGTCATTGACTGCACTTCAAGTGCTTGATATATCAGGAAATAATTTCTCTGGATCTTTGCCAACTTCCATGGGTAATGTTAGCTCTCTTACTTTTTTAGATGTTTCAGAGAATCATTTCACCGGTGAACTGCCAAAAAACCTGCCTAACAGCCTCCAAAGCTTTAATGCATCACTTAATGACTTATCTGGTGTCGTGCCTGAGAATTTGAGAAAATTTCCCTTATCATCCTTCTACCCAGGAAACTCTGCACTTCAATTTCCAAATCCTCCCTCAGGCTCTGGTCAAGCTTCAACAGAAAAGTATAAGAGCAGGCAACTTAAAACTATTATCAAAGTGGTGATCATCGTTGCATGTGTGGTTGTTCTTGTTATTGTAATCTTGGTAGCCATTTTTATATTTTACTTACGTGCATCGAGGAAGTCTCAGGCACATGTTACTGACAAAGACATCCGCCGTCATACCCAATCAAATCCTTCTGGTTTTAGCAGTAGAGAAGGTGCTGTAGTTTCAACACAAGATGTTACAGCTGCTTCACGGAAAGCATCATCATCATCAGTAATTAGTCCAGATGAGAAAACGACAGGTTTCTCCCCTTCAAAAACGAGTCATTTCACTTGGTCACCAGAGTCGGGGGAATCATATACTGCAGAAAGCCTTGCTGATAATTTGGCCGGAGAGCTGTACTTCCTTGATGATACAATCACTTTTACAGCTGAGGAACTATCTAGGGCCCCAGCTGAAGTCTTAGGCAGAAGCAGCCATGGGACATCTTACAGGGCAACACTAGATAATGGGTTGCTCTTGACTGTGAAATGGTTGAGAGAAGGAGTGGCCAAACAGAGGAAGGATTTCACAAAAGAGGCTAAAAAGTTTGCCAATATTAGGCATCCAAATGTGGTGGGATTAAGAGGTTACTACTGGGGTCCCACACAACATGAGAAGCTTATTCTTTCAGATTACATATCTCCTGGAAGTCTATCAAGTTTTCTCTATGGTAATCCTTATTTTCTCTCATCCACCTTGCAGTTTGTCTTATGCATGTCGTTTGCTATAACACTTATAAGTCATAACATACTTTTAATCTTCTCTTATTTGATATTTTATAGTATTTCATGGCAAACAATTTGTTAGTTTGATATCTTGACAGTTCTTGTGGTGCATGAATATTCTCAGTCTGTGATACAAAAATTAAGGAGAAGAAGCCATTTCCATTTATTAGTTACAGCAGGCAGTTAGTGGCAGTTGCGATAACTGATTCTGTTAGACTGTTAGCGAGTCCACCTAATTCATTCAATATATATTTCATTCTCAATCATATATGAAACTACTTTCTCTTCTGAATCTATTCTCTCTTCTCTCTCTACATTTCTTCTTATTTAGCTGTTCTTCTCGAGGGAACTCCTGAAACAGTCACGTGATCCTAGAATTCCTTGTGAATTCCTGCAATCAAGGAACAGTCTGCATTATCATGAAATACTGTATAGCACTTTCACTGTGGAATTCTTCAACTTGAACAGCTGAAGTTTAACTTCTGATTTATTGTTGGAAAATTTTAAACTTGTCCAAGGCCCTATACACTATGTACTTCATTGTTACCTGGTCCAACTGGAAATGTAAGCAGGCCTTTACTTGGTCAATATCCCTGCACTGGCAGTAAGGTTCAGCAGTTGTTGTACTTTGCTCATAAAAAGGTCACGATGAACTGCAAATACTTCAATGCTGAAATACCTAATTTTCAATTGGTGATTATACCTACTCAACTTGTCCACCTTCATCGTGTTACTGCTGTTCTTTTGATGTCAAGATGCTATAAATAACTCTTCAGGAACTTTCGATAGTTCTTATTTTGTGAAAAAGAAGAGAAACATTGTTTCCTCTCAAAGACAGAATAATCTTTTTGTATGCTTTTGTGTACCCGAGACTTTTCCTCATTAGAAAGTAACTTTGTCCTGGTGACAATTTTTTGTTTGTAGTTTGTATAGTGTAAGGTTTATCTATATACCTTTTTAACGTGTGGCACCTTTGCAGATCGACCTGGAAGAAAAGGTCCACCCCTAACCTGGCCCCAAAGACTCAAAATATCAGTTGATATTGCGCGTGGCCTGAATTATCTCCATTTTGACCGTGAGGTTCCTCATGGAAATCTTAAAGCAACCAACATCTTGTTGGATGGTCCTGATCTTAATGCACGAGTTGCTGATTACTGCCTTCACCGTCTTATGACTCACGCGGGGACAATTGAACAGATTCTTGATGCTGGAGTGTTAGGTTATCGTGCACCAGAGTTGGCTTCGTCCAAGAAACCACTGCCTTCCTTCAAATCAGATGTATACGCTTTCGGAGTCATTTTGTTGGAGCTCCTAACTGGGAAATGTGCAGGTGATGTTGTTTCGGGTGAAGATGGTGGAGTGGACTTGACTGATTGGGTAAGGTTGAAGGTGGCAGAAGGTGGAGGATTGGATTGTTTTGATAATTTATTGTCAGCTGATATGGGAAATCCAGCAATGAAGAAGCAAATGAAGGAGGTTCTTGCAATAGCTCTAAGGTGCATACGTTTGGTATCGGAGAGGCCAGGTATCAAGACTGTATATGAGGACCTTTCATCTATTTAGTTTTCCTCATTTTGGCTTGGTGAAGAGATGTTTTTGTCTTTTGCTTGGGAATCAAATAGCTCATTGGCTTCCCTTGAGATGTACAATTAGGAAGTTTAGTGTGTGAATGGGCTAGATTTATTAACCATTGTTGTAAATTGGGGCATATTTATAATGTATACAACTTTCACCCCTCACCCCCCTTTTTCTTTTTTCTTTTGTTGAAAGATTCCAGTCTTTGATTACTCCTTTGGCTAGTCACGTCGAAATGATATTTTAGAACCGTAGAAGAAGAATGATGACACAAAAGTTATGTTTTTTTTTATTGAACTTTAACTCCAAACAAATACAAAAGGAAATACAACAAAATACGGCTAAAAACTTGCTAAATAATAGAGAAATTACAAGTGTTGTTTTTCTTAATTAGAAAATAGACTCCTAATAAACTTAAAATAAATTATTGAAAATAAGATATTCAGTTATCCAATTTTGCTATCAACTCCCACAATTGTAGCCCCAATTCTTGAGTGAGTTTTAACACGACTCAAGAATGTGTATGAAGACAAGATGGCCAAGATGATGAAAAAGTATGACTCTATTGAGGAGAATCTTAAGGAGATACGTAATGATCTTTCGGGAATGAATTAACAAGTATAGTCGCATGCTACCTCCATCAAACATATTGAGAAACAACTGGGTCATATTTCTTCGTCTTTGAATCCATGCCAGAAAGGAACACTCTCAAGCAATACAATTTAAAATCCTAAAAACAACAGGCAAATGCATGGCCGTAACTACCCAAACTGGTGCTCAAATAGTGGATCCCCCAATGCTAGTGATTGCGGATGAGAAAGCTAGCAAATATGAGGAGAATGTTGTAAGACCCCGAAAGTTGGAAAGTTGAAAAATAGAGTTCAAAGGAAGTTTTTTAGGAAATCTCAGCTTTTGGCACTAGGTGGTCCTTCACGGGCCGTGAAGCTCTCCACGAGCCGTAGAGAGCCACCGTGAAGGTTCCCTAGTGAAATAAAATTTTTGGAAGAAGGCCCACAAATGGATCCACGGCCCGTGATGCAAACCACGAGTTGTGATGACTCGTGAACCCACCTCCTTAAGACTTTAAGTTTGGGGTGAGTACCACGGGAGGGACCACGATCCGTGGTGGACACCGCGAGCCGATGAAAGGCACCTCCCCAGACTAGAGTCCAAGTTACTCACCATGATCACCACCATGAGCTGTGGTGAGTTTCACGGATCGTTGTGGATCCTCCGTACCAACACTTGTAGCATCCCCTTTGGGAGAATGTCACTTGCGAAGCAAAAGATAGTTTTTTTATATAATCTCAAATAGTCAACACATTTAGAAAACTTATTTTGAAATTCTATTTTCAATTCAACACCATTGTGGGTTCATAAAATATACAAAACTCAAACTAGTAATTATCACAAAACTATTATCTTGCTTTGTGCATAATGACAAGTCAAAGTATAAACCAAGTACATGGCACGACTTGAGTTAAAAGCACACTCCAAAAATAGCAAAACTAGTCACCCAGTTCAAGTTACAAGCATACAGTTTTATTTCCACAAGCCTTCAAAATATCATACATAAGTGCCACATGTATCCTGTACAAGTCCCCAAAATATTTACAAAACTAGATGCATATGCAGATGTGATCTTCACAAGAGCTCCAAAAGTCTACTTCAAATGGCCATCTTCACATCTCGTCCCGCACACTACCTACGATAGAAAATAACTATCGCTAACCGTGTAGTCTCAGTTAAAGTTCAGGGGTATTTTGGTCTTGTCCTATATTTTCATTAATGAATGCGGATGTTTTTTCGAAGTTTTTTCTATCCTAATAACTACCCTAATCCCTCCTAACCCTCTCTTTATCATCCTAACTCTCAAAACACAAAATTCTCTCTCTAAAGTATTCTCTCAAGAGTTTTCTTATTCCTAAGGCAATTTAAAGGAATCTTCAAGATCAAAGCTTCAATTCCTTGAAAATTAGGGTTCCTAAGGTCAAAGGTATGTGGGAATTATTTCATGGTCTCTTTCACCCATGGAATCCCAAGTTTTCTCTCAAAATCTTTTATGAATTCTTTTTTTAAAAGCCCTAATTTCATGATTTTCTATTAGGTCTTCTTATTATGATATATCCCATGATTATTGATCATTTTATGGATAATTCACATCATTTTCCATTATTTCAAGATTAATTTCAATGACCCATGTTATATTCTAGTTTCAAGTATGTTTTTAATGAACCATGATCATGAATTTCAAGAGATTTTTATAAAAGATTTATGAATGATATCGAAGATTTATAAATAAATCATGAAAGACTATGAATGATGTTTCAATGATTCTTTAAGCAAGAAGTTATAGTGAGATAAGGCCACAATCATGTTAAAGAAGTTCAAAGGTTGTGATGGGTTTTCCTCACACTTTCATGATGAAGATGATATATGAGCTACTCTTATATTTATTTTATGATGATGGATTGGTATCTATTATAACCATTCTTATTGGAATAATGACTAAGCACCGAGTTGACTTTAAGGTGGGATTCTGTAAGACCTCAGAAGTTGAAAAGTCAGAAAAACTAGGTTCAAAGGAGGTTTCTTAGAAAATTCCATCTTTGGCACTAGGTGGATCTCCACGAGCCGTATTACTCTCCATGGGCTGTGGAGAGTACCCGTGAAGGCCAATGGTGATAGGGTAATAGTGACAGAAGGGACTACAAATGGCTTTATGTCCCGTGGTGAGAACCATCCGTGGTGTGGTCCGTGAAGACCAACTCCTTAGACCCCTCCTGAAGGTTCCTACCATGGAAGGCACCAAGAGTAGTGCTGAGAACCATGTTCCATGGTGGCCTCCATGAAGATCACCCCTCAAAATCCCCAATTTCCCCAAAACTCACCACGCCCACCACCACGCCTACCACCACGGGCCATGGCGAGGTTCACAGTCTGTGGTGAAGGCTTGTTCAAGTGCCGAATTCAGTTTAAGTTAGGGGTATGGTCTTTTCCTAAGTTTTCATTAATGAGCATGGACATTTTTGGGAGTTTATTCTAACCAATAAACTACCCTAAGCCCTGCTAACCCTCTCATTCTCACCCTAACTCTCTAAATCAAAATCTTCTCTCTAAAAGTGTGCTCTCCAAGTCCCTTTCTTTCTCATGTAAATTCTAGGGATTTCTTCAAGGTCAAGATTCATTCTCGAAAATTTAGGGCTTCTAAAGGTCAAGGTATGTGGGAATTCATCCTTGGGCCCTTTCACCCATGGAATCCCAAAGATCTCTTCTCAAATTCTCTTCTGATTTTTTCTTCTAAAAGCCTTAATTTCATTATTTGCATTGGGTCTTCTTAATTATGATATATTCCAATTCCATTAGCCTAGTTATGCATGATTCACACTACATTGCATGATTTCAAGATGAATTTCAAAAGACCTATGCTATATGCTAGTTTCAAGCATGATTTATGAGTTATGATGATGATTTTCAAGTTATTTTAATGAAAGTTTTATGAGTGATGTTTCAATGATGCTATAAGCAAAGAATATATGGTCAAATAAAGACAATTCTTGCACAATTATATTAAAAGAGGTGATAAGGACAATTCTTACCAATTCATGAGTTTATTGTGAATCAACCAAGTTAATAAGCTAATCTTATAATTTTACTATGATGAAGTTGATAGATGAGCTAATATTATGTTATTTTTATAAAGTTGAATTGATATTTATTATTATCTTTCCTAATGATGTTTATGGTTATGTTTTCATGAAAGTTTCGTTGGGATAAAAACTTAGCATCGAGAGGACTTTAAGGTGGGGTTGGGTACGGTAGCCATTGAAGCTACCCAAGGGAATCCTAGTAGCAACCTTTAATCTCTAACTAAGTTGCCTGTGTAGGTTTAAAGATGCTAATATGACGAAGCTAGTGGATCCACATATATCACAGTTAAAGAGAAAGTACCATGATGGAGTCTACCTTGTCAAGGTAGCCTCTCCCTCCTTGATGTGGGGATCATCAAATTTCATATAATGGGTCACATGGTCTTAAGTGTCGGTTAAGGTCCTATCCCACACCCGTTAAAGAAAAGGTATAAAGTTCTCATGATAATAATGTTTGATGCATTGACTAATGATTATGATGTTTTAAATATTTTTATGGTTTTATTCATGTTTTAAGATATTGGTCTTCTATCTCATGATTCATATTGATTATATCCCATGTTTATTGTTCAAGCATACTTCTCACATACTTAATGCATTCCATGTCTTAACACATACTTTTTACATACATTGTATCATATTGTAGGGTGTGATGATCACGCTTATCCTCCCATTCGTGGCTAGAGCTTATTATACTTGTAGTTGTGGCAAATCCTCATGTTCCAAGGATGTGATACTTTACTTTCTCACGAGCTTATGATATTCTTTCATCAGTTATATTGGGTGAGTTAGGAGCTTGTCTTACGTCCCCAACTAGTTAGCAGAGGCATGTTGGATGTATTGAGTCTATGTTGTCTTTCATTCAGTATTTGAGACTTATGCTTCTTATTCAGACTATGCTTCCATGTCTATGCCTTTTAACTTATTTTTCATATTTACCTTATGTATACTCATGAACGATATGCTAAGAGGCTTGATTGGGTTCCATTGAGATTCTAATCATTGTGTCGCACCTAGGGTCTAGCTTGTGTTGTGTCAAACTTGGTATCAAAGCACAAGGTTCAAGTGTCCTAGGGAGGTCAACATGTCGCATCAAGTAGAGTATTATTCATGGTGTGAAGAATGCCATATCTATGAATAGGAGGCTATGAGGCATTTTAGGAAAAACATCACTTCGTTCATGATCTCGTCGTGCTATAGAATTTAAACTCTAAGAATTCTTCCTCTATCACTTTCTCTTTGCAATTTTCAGAAAATATCTCCAAGAAAAGCTCCAATCTACATAGGGGTTGATGCTAATGAGTAACAATCCCCTCAAGCTCCTAATGATCCTCTAGCAGATCAAGTTACTCATGCCAAATTTTAGACCGCCATATCTATGCTATCCCAGGTCATGACTACTCAAGTGAACCAAGGGGTATTGACTCCAAATATATCTACACCGGCTTCAAAGGTTAGGGACTTTACCAGGATGAACCCTACTGAGCTTCATGGGTCCAAGGTTGATGAGGATCCCCAAGATTTTGTTGATGAGGTGCACATAATTGTTGCTATTATGGGGAGTATTCGGAGGAGAATGCGGAGTTAGCGGCCTACCAACTCAAAAGTGTTGCTTTAGTGTGAGGGAGTCCAAGAGGGCTCGAGTCGAAGGTGGGTTCTCTCAATCCAAATCCAGTGGTGGTAATGGTCATTTTTAACAAGGCCAAAGCTTTTAAGGCCAAGGTTCTTCACAAGCTTCAGGCCAAAGATTTGAGAAAGAGAGGGTGTTGAACCCTAAGGCTCTAGGTGGTGGTATTAGTGGGTCTACTCCTTCTAAGTGTACCAAGTGTGGGAAAAACCATAGGGGAGAATTCTTAGAGGGTTTGGATGTATGCTACAAGTGTGGAAAACTGGTCATCCTAAAAAGGAGTGTAGGAATGGTGCTACACCCCAGACTGATACTCAGACTATAGGTCATCCAGATCAGCGTGTTACTACTTTAGGTGGCAGTCAGCACCAAGACAAATTTTATGCCCTTCACACTCATTTGGAGTTAGAGGATTCTCCCGACATTGTGATTGGTATGTTAAAATTTTTTGACTTTGATTTTATGTATTATTAGATCCGGGTGCTACTCTATCATTTGTT
Organism: Solanum dulcamara; assembly: GCF_947179165.1. NCBI lineage: Eukaryota > Viridiplantae > Streptophyta > Magnoliopsida > Solanales > Solanaceae > Solanum > Solanum dulcamara. Next base: position 22,254,870 of record NC_077247.1, on the reverse strand, counting down.
ACTCTTTATCTTGCTATGAGGTTCATTGTTAGTCCCGAGATCTTGCTATATTATTTTTCGATCTATACTCCTGTTGGTGATTTAGTTATGGCTAAAAGAGTCTATAGAAATTGCCCAATTTTAGTTTTTTTATAAAATACCTAAGTTGATCTTGTAGAGCTCGATATGACCAATTTTGATGTTATTCTTGGTATATATTAACTTTATGTATGTTATGCCTCTATATGTTGTAGGACTCGAGTGGACAACTTTTAGTTTCCAAATGATCAAGTCCTAGAACGAAAAGGTAGTAATTTCATTTTTAAAGATCAATTCATCTCATGTATTAAAGCATGGAAAATGATTTCCAAAGATTGCATTTATCATCTAGTCCGAATTTGAGATACTACTTTCGAAGCTCCTACTCTTGAGTCGGTTTTAGTAGTTAGTGAGTTTCCAAAAGTTTTCCCTGATGACCTCCTAGGCATTTATCCCAAAAGGGAAATAGACTTTGGTATTGATATTTTCCACAATACACAACATATCTCTATTTCTCCTTATCGAATGGCCCTGGTAGAGTTGAAAAGGTTAAATGATTAGTTGTAGGATTATTAGATAAAGGTTTCATTAGACCGATATCCCTATATGGGGTGCTCCGATTCTCTTTATTGTTCTCTCCGTATGTGTGTTGACTATAGACAATTGAATACGGTCACAATTAAGAATAAGTATCACATTCCAAGGAATGATGACTTGTTCGATCAACTTCAAGGAGAAAGCTATTTTTCAAAGATTGACCTTCGACCGAGTTATCATCAACTCTGAATAAGGGAATGTGACATTCTGAAGACAGCTTTTAGAACTCGGTATGGTCACTTTGAATTCTTGGTTATGTCTTTTGGACTAACTAATGCTCCAACAACTTTTATGGATTTGATGAATCGAGTGTTCAAGTAATACTTGTATATTTTCGTGATTGTGTTCATTGATGATATTTTGATCTATTATCAGAGTGAGGAAGAGCATGCCGATCATTTAAGGATTATCTTGCAAATTTTCAAGGACCGACAGTTATTTGCTAAGTTTAGCAAGTGTGAATTTTGGTTGAGGTCAGTTGCTTTTCTTGGCCATATTATCTTCGGTGAAAGTATTGTGGTTGATCCTAAGAAGATCGAAGCAGTTAAGAATTGGCCTAGACCATTGTCCCCTTCTGATATTCAGAATTTCCTGGGCTTATCTGGTTAATATAGAAAATTTGTGGGAGTTTTCTCTTCCATTGCATCACCCTTGGCTACTTTGATGCAAAAAGGTGAAATTTCAATGGTCCGAGGCATGTGAAAAGAGTTTTCAAGAGTTAAAGGATAGACTTATCTCCGCTATGGTTTTGACTTTGCCAAAAGGTTCTGATAGGTTTATTGTCTAGTGTGATGCTTCTCAAGTTGGTCTTGGTACTTTTCTAATAAACAATGGTAAAGTGATAGCCTATGCTTCTAGGTAACTCAAGATTCACGAAAAGAACAACCTGACCCATGACTCAGAGTTAGGGACTGTGGTATTTGCTTTGAAGTTGTGGAGACACTATTTGTATGGTGTCCATTTGAATATATTCACCGATCACAAGAGTTTGCAATATGTGTTCACTCAGAAATATTTGAATCTTCGACAAAAGAGATGGCTAGAATTATTAAAGAAATATGACATGAGTGTGCTATATCATCTAGGGAAGGCAGGTATGGTTGCCGACATTCTTAGTAGATTGTCCATGGATAGTGTTTCCCATTTTGAGGATGAGAAGAAAGATCGGATGAGAAGAAAGATCTAATTCGGGATGTTCATAGATTGCCTATTTGGGTATTTGATTGGTTGACTCCGAGGATGGTGGTGTTATTGTGAAAAATGGTTTCAAATCATCTCTTGTGGTGGATGTTAAGGTAAAACAAGGTAGTGATCTTACTTTAGTTGAGTTGAAGAAGGCGGTTACCTAAAAAGCCATTGAGGCTTTCTCCCATTAGGGAGATGGTGTTTTGAGATATCAAGATCGATTGTGTGTTCTCAATGAAGATGATTTGAGGGAGATGATATTGTTTGAGGCTCATGGTTTGTGGTATTCTATTCATCCGGGTTCCATATAGATGTATCATGATTTGAGGGAAGTGTATTGGTGGAATGATATGAAAATGGATATTGCAGAGTTTGTGGCTAAGTGTCCGAATTGTCAACAAGTGAAAGATAGGCATAAAAACCAGGAGGTTTGGCTCAAGACATTGAGATTCCTACTTGGAAGTGGGAAACCTTGAATATGGACTTCATTACAGGTTTGCCTCGTACTCATAGGCAACATGATTCAATTTGGGTAATTGTTGGCTGAATGACTAAATCGACTCATTTTCTTTCTGTTAAGACTTTATATTCAGCTGAACACTATGCTAGATTGTATATTTGAGGGTTGGTTAAGCTTCATGGTATTCCATTGTCTATAATTTCAGACTAAGGTACTTAATTTACATCTCACTTTTAAAGATCTTTCCAAAAGGGTCTTAGTACTCAAGTGAAGCTTAGTACAAATTTTTACCCACAAACAAATGATCAGGAAAAGCGTAACATTTAGACCTTAGAGGACATGTTGAGAGCATGTGTCAATTTTTCCAAAGGTAATTAGGATGATCATTTTCCATTGATAGAGTTCTCCTACAATAATAGTTATCATTCCAGCATTTAGATGGCTCCATTTGAGGCCTTATATGGTAGGAGATGTAGGTCTCTTATTGGTTGGTTCAAGGTTGGCAAATCTTCTTTGATAGGACCTGAGTTGGTGTATAAGGCTATGGAGAAGGTGAGGTTGATTAGAGCAAGATTGAAAATAGCCCAAAGTCGACAAAATTCCTATTCGTATGTGAGGAGAAGATACCTTTAATTTGAGGTTAATGATTAGGTTTACTTAAAAATTTCACTCATTAGAGTGTGATACATTTTTGTAAGAAAGGGAAGCTAAGTCCTCGCTATGTTGGCCCATATCAGATTTTAAGGCGTATTGACAAGATAGAATATGAGTTGGATTTGCCTTCGGATTTGGCATCGGTGCATCTGGTATTTCATGTGTCCTTGTTGAGGAAGTTTATTGGTGATCCTAGCTCTATTGTGCCATTGAATAACATTGAGGTGAAGGAGAGTCTCACTTATGTGGAATTTTTCGTTGAGATCTTAGACCGAAAAGTTAGGAAGTTCAGGAACAAGGAAGTAGCTTCGGTTAAAGTATTATGGAGGAACCAAGAGGTTGAAGGTGCTACATATTAAGCAGAAGCCAATATGATTTCGCGATATCCTCATCTCTTTTCTTCCATGCCTAGTTGAGGTATTTAGATCCCTCATGATCCATATAACCCAAATAATGTGTTTCAGTCATTCTCATGTTTTCATATGTATTCATGTTCATGAAAAGAGTTTTTAAAGTCATGTTTTAGCTTAAGGGTGAATATTTCATATTTTATGCATTCTCGAGATATTTTGCATTCATGTTGGCTTCTTTGTTCTCTCCTATTCCATTTATGCTAGTTTGAGTCCCATTTAAGGATGCTTATTTCCAAGGGGGAGATATTGTAAGGCCCCAAAAGTTGGAAAGTCAAAAAATGAGGTTTAAAGAAGTTTTTTTTGAAAATTCCAACTTTGGTATCGGGTGGCTCTCCATGAGCCATAGTGCTCTTCACGAGCTGTAGCGAGTACCCATGAAGGCTACTGGTGATAGGGGAAAATTTGGAGAAGGGACCACAAATGGCTTCACTGCCCATGGTGAGAACCATGAGCCGTGGTGTGGTCCGTGAAGCCCAACTCGTCAGACCCCTCCTGAAGGTGCCTACCACGGAAGGCACCATGAGCCGTGGTGAACCCCAAGTGCCATGGTGGCCTCCGTGAAGGTCACTCCTCAAAATATCCAATTTCCCCAAAACTCAAGTCCATCACCATGCCCACCACCATGGGCCATAGTATGGTTCACGGACCATGGTGGAGGCCCCTTTAGGTGCCAAATTAAATTTAAGTTGGGGGTATTTTGGTCTTTCCCTATGTTTTTATTAATGAACGTTTTGGGCATTTATTCTAACCTATTAACTATCGAAGCCCTCCTAACCCTCTCATTCTCACCCTAACCCTCTAACTCAAAATCTTCTCTATAAAAGTGTTCTCTCAAAGTCTCATTCTTCCTCAAGTAAATTCTAGGGATTTCTTCAAGGTCAAGCTTCAATTCTCAAATACTTAGGGCTTCTAAAGCTCAAGGTATGTGGGAATTCAACATTGGGCCCTTTTACCCGTGGAATCCCAAAGATCTCTTCTCAAATTCTCTTATGATTTCTTCTTCTAAAAGCCCTAATTTCATTATTTGCATTGAGTCTTCTTAATTATGATATATTTCAATGCTATTAGTCTTATTATGAATGATTTCTAAATAAATTTCAAAATACCTATGCGATATGCTAGTTTCAAGCATGATTTATGAGTTATGATGATGATTTTCAAGTTATTTCAATGAAAAATTTATGAATGATGTTTCAATGATGCTATAAGAAAAGAATATATGGTGCAATAAGGACAATTCTTTCACAATTATATTAAAAGAGGTGATAAGGACAATTCTTACCAATTCATGAGTTTATTGTGAATCAAGCAAGTTAAGGAGCTATTCTTATGATTTTACTATGATGAAGTTGATAGATGATCTAATATTATGTCATCTTTATAAAAATGGATTGGTATATATTATTATATTTCCTAATGATGTTTATGATTATATTTTCATGAAAGTTCCATTGGGATAAAAACTTAGCATTGAGAGGAATTTAAGGTAGAGTTTGGTACAGTAGCCATTGTAGCTACCCAAGGGAATTCTAGTAGTAAACTTTAATCCTTTACTATGTTACCTACGTAGGTATATGATGAAGCTATTGGATCCACATATGGTACAGCAAAAGTGGAAGTACTATGATGGAGTCTACCCTGACAAGGTAGCCTCTCCCTTCTCGATATGAACACCATCAGATTTCATGTAATAGCTCACATGGTCTTAAGTTCGTTTAAGATCCTATCTCACACAGTTAAAGAAAAGGTATAAAATTCTCATGATGATGATATTTGATGCATTGACCAATGATTATGATGTTTTAACTGTTTTCATGGTTTTAATCATATTTTAAGATATTGGTCTTGCATCTTAAGATTCATATTGATTATGTCCCATGCTTATTGTTCATGTATACTTCTCACATGCTCAGTTTATTTCATGTACCAACACATACTTTTTGCCTACATTGTATCATAATGTAGGGTGTGATGATCATGCTCATTCTCCCATTTATGGCTAGAGCTTATTACATTTGTACTTACGGTGAATCCTCATGTTTCAAGGATGTGACACTTTACTTTCTCTAAGCTTATGATATTCTTTCATCAATTATATTGGGTGAGCTAGGAGCTTGTCTTAGGCCCCATCTAGTTAGTAGAGGCATGTTGGATGTATCGAGTCTATGTTGTCTTTCATTCTGTGTTTGATACTTATGCTCCTTATTGAGTCTATGCTTCCATGTCTATGATTTTTAGCTTATTATTCTTATTTACCTTATGTATGCTCATGAAATATATGCTATGAGGCTTAGTTTAGGGTCTCTCAAGTTCTAATCACTGTGTCATACCTAGGGTCTAGCATGAGTCATTACAAGTTCGGTCTGGTAGCCATTGTAGCTACCCAAAGAAATTCTAGTAGCAACTTTTATTCCCTAACTTTGTTGCCCGCGTAGGTTTAAAGTGATGATATGGCGTAGCTAATGGATCCACATATAGTACAAATTTAGAGGAAGTACCATCAAGAAGTCTACCTTGGCAAGGTAGAATTCCACTTCTCGATATGGGGATCATAAGATTCCATGTTATAGATCGCATGGTCTTATATGTCGGATAAAGCTCCTATCACACTTCAAGATAAAGAAAAGGTATAAAGTTCTCATGATGATGTTTTAATGCATGGACCAATGATTATAATATTTTTATGGTTTTACTCATGTTTTAAGATAGTGGTCTTACATCTTACGATTTATATTGACTATATTCTATATTCATTGTTCATCAATACTTCTCATATACTTAGTGTATTTCATGTACTAACACATACTTTTTCCTACACTGTATCATAATGTAGTGTCCGACGATCACGCTCATCCTCTCATTCGTGGCTAGAGCTTATTATATTTGTACTAGTGATAAGTCCTCATATTTCGAGGATAAAACTTTCATCTCTATCATTTTTATGACTTTTTAGATATTTTCATGGGTGAGATAGGAGCTTGTGTTACTCCCCCATCTAGTTAATAGAGGCAGGTTAGATGAGTCTACGTTGTCTTTCACTCAACTTTGAGATTTATTCTCCTTTATTGAGACTTTCATGTTGACACTTTACTTCTTCTCACTTATTTTCTTTACTTACCTTATGTGTGGTCGTGTATGATATGTTAAGAGGCTTGGTTGGGGTCCTCTAGGATCCCAATCGCTGTGTCACACCTAGGTTCTAGATTGGGTCATGAAAAACTTGGTATCCTAGGGAGTCTAAGATGCTATGTCGGGTAGAGTCTTCTTCATCAGTGTGAAGTGCGCCACATCTATGAATAGGAGGCTATGAGGAATCTTAGGAAAAATATCACCTTTTTCATGATCTTATCATGCGATAGAGTTGAATTCTATAGGGATTCCTTCTAACTCATGTCGTACTCATTTCAAAATATGCCTCATCAAGAAGAGAGCAGCCAATAGATTGATCAAGATGGTAGCCTTTCCACTCCGGTTGACCCACCATCAAGTGTCGATATCTCTAATGCAGAGTTTCATGATGCTATTTTGTTATTGGCTAGAGCTGTGATCGCTCAATTGAATCTACAAATAGTAACTCATGTGAGAACAAATGTTAATAAGAGAAAATTTTTGAGCAAAAAAATTATTAGGAGGGGGAATGACTTTAACCATCAGAAGATGTCAAAGGGGGAATCATCTAGTTCATATTCGAGGGAGAGTGAAGGAAAAGAAATGTCCTACCCTTTGTGCTATAGGTGTGGTAAAAATCATTTAGGGGAGTGCTTGGCCTATACTAGGAGTTATTATGGTTGTGGAGAGTGGACCTGAGAGGAGGGACTCTCCAGTGGTTTCTCAGAAGGGAGGGGAGATTCGTCAACAGGTTGAGCCTAGTAACTTTTTCGATTGTCCAACCCAACAGGTTACTTCATTCGGTATGTTGAAAGTTCTTGACTTTGATGTTTATGCATTATTAGATCTGGGTTCTAATCAATCATTTATTACTTCTTATATTTCTATGAAATTCATTGTTAGTCCTGAGATTTTGCTAGAACCTTTTTCGATCTATACTCCTATTGGTGATCCAATTGTGGCTAAGAGAGTCTATCAATATTTCCCAATTTCAAGTTTTACTAAATCACCTCAATTAATCTTGTAGATCTTGATATAACCGGTGTTGATATTATTCTCGGTATGGATTGACTTCATACATTCTATGCTTCTATATGTTGTAGGACCCGTGTGGTCAGATTTCAGTTTTCTGATGAGCCAGTCCTAGAATGGAAAGGTAGTGATTCCATGTTTAAGGATCAAATCATATCGTATCTTAAAAGCTCAAAAAATGATTTCCAATATTGCATTTATCATCTAGTATGGATTAGAGACACAAATTTCGAAGCTTGTACTCTTGAGTCAGTTTTAATTATTAATGAGTTTTTGGAATTCCTTGATGATCTCTCAAGTATTCCACTCAAAAAGGAAATAGAATTTGGTAATTAATTTCTCCCTGATACCCAACCTATCTCTATTCCTCCTTATCAAATGGCCCCGGTAGAATTGAAAGGCATAAAAGATCAGTTGAAGGATTTGTTGGACAAAAGTTTTATTAGATCGAGTATCTCTCCATGGGGTGCTCCAATTCTCCTTGTTAGGAAGAAAAATGGTTCTCTCCGTATGTGCATTGATTACCGACAATTGAACAAGGTCATAATTAAGAATAGGTATCCCATTCCAAAGATTGATGACTTGTTCAATCAACTTCAAGGAGAAAGCTACTTTTCAAAGATTGATCTTCGATCAGGTTATCACTAACTCCAAGTAAGAGAATGTGACATTTTGAAGATGACTTTTAGAACTCGGTATGATCACTTTGAATTCTTAATTATATCTTTTGGACTAACGAATGCCCCTGTAACTTTGATTGATTTGATGAACAGGGTGTTCAAGCAATATTTGGATATGTTCGTGATTGTGTTCATTGATGATATTTTGATCTATTCTCGGAGTGAGGAAGAGCATACCAATCATTTGAGGATTGTTTTACAAATTCTTAAGGACCTACAGTTATTTGCTAAGTTTAGCAAGTATGAATTTTGGTTAAGGTCAGTTTCTTTCCTTGTCCATATTGTCTCTGGTGAAGGTATTATGGTTGATCCTAAGAAGAACGAAGTGGTTAATTATTTTTCTAGATCATTGTCTCCTTTTGATATTCAGAGTTTTTTAGGATTTGCCGGTTATTATAGACAGTTTATGAAAGGTTTCTTTTCCATTGCATCTCCTTTGATTACTTTGACTCAAAAGAAAGTGAAATTCCAATGTCATGTGGCATGTGAGAAGAGTTTTCAAGAGTTGAAAGAAAGGCTTACTTCCACCCAGTGTTGACCTTGCCGGAAGGTTTCGATGTCTTTGTTGTCTAATGTGATGCTTCACGAGTTGATCGTGGTTGTGTTCTAATGTAAAATGGTAAAGTGATATCTTATGCTTCTAGGCAACTTAAGGCGCATGAGAAGAACTACCCAACCCATGACTTGGAGTTAGCAACAGTGGTCTTTGCTTTGAAGTTGTGGAGACACTATCTTTATGGTGTCCATGTTGATATATTCATTGATCACAAGAGTTTGCAGTATGTGTTCAATCAAAAGGATTTCAACCTTTAACAAAGGAGAAGGCTTGAATTGTTGAAGGACTATGACATGAGTGTGTTATACCATCCACGAAAGGAAAATGTGGTTGTTGACACTCTTAGTAGACTTTCCATGAACAGTGTTACCCATGTCGAGGATGAGAAGAAAGAGTTAGTTTGGGATGTTCATAAATTGGCCCATTTGGGTGTTTGATTGGTTGATTCTGAGGATGGTGCTGTTATTGTTCAAAATGGTTTTGAATTATCTCTTGTGGTGGATGCTAAGGCCAAGTAAGATAATGATCCTACTTTGGTTGAGTTGAAGAAAGAAGTTGGCGAAAAAGCCATTGAGGCTTTCTCTCAAAGGGGAGATGGTGTTTTGAGATATCAAGGTCAATTATGTGTTCCCGATGTATATGGTTTGAGGGAAATAAATATTGTCTAGGCTCATAGTTCACAGTATTCTATTCATCCGGGTTCCACAAAGATGTATCATGATTTGAGAGAAGGGTATTAGTGGAATGGCATGAAGAGGGATACTTCGAAGTTTTTGGCTAAATGTCCTAATTGTCAACAAGTAAAAGTTGAAAACCAATAACTGGGAGGTTTGGCTCAAGTTATTTAGATCCCCACTTAGAAATAAGAAGCCTTGAATATGGACTTCATTATGAGTTAGCCTCGTACTCATAGGCAACATGACTTGATTTGGGTGGTTATTGACCGAATGACCTAGTCATCTCACTTTCTTTCTATTAAGACTTTATATTTAGCCAAGGACTATGCTAGATTATACATCTGAGAGTTGGTTAAGCTTCATGGTGTCCCAGTTTCAATTATTTCGGATCGAGGTGCTCAGTTTATATCCCAAAATTTGAGATCTTTCCAAAAGGGTCTTGGCACTCAAGTGAAGCTTAGCACAAATTTTCACCCTCAAATGACTTCTCACGCCGAGCATATCTAGACCATAGATGACATGTTAAGAGCTAGTATTATAGATTTTAAAGGTAATTCACATGATCACTTTCCATTGATAGAGTTTGCCTACAATAATAGTTATCTTTCCAATATTCAGATTGCTCTATTTGAGGCCTTATATGGGAGGAGGTGTAGGTCTCCAATTGGTTTGTTCGAAGTCGGTGAAGTTGCATTGATAGGACCCTGTCTCACCCTCGAAAGGTACTTTAGACGTGACCAGTACTCGAAGACCATTGCCGATCTTCAAGCGAATAACCTAGTCCAATCACACCTTCATTCAATCATATTCGATCAATATAAGACTTAACTCACACGAATACTACTCATAAATAAGGCCAAAGTCCAACCATCTATCCAATAAACAACTAGTAAGAATGAAACTAGTCAAAACGAAACAAATCAACATCATCAACACTCTAGTCTATAAAGCCTCTATCAATAATCTAAGAGGTGCCAATGGTAGGTTTATGTCTACCACATATCACATAAAGGAAAGCTAACTCAAAGATGAAAAGATAATTGCGGTATCCTCTAGAAATATGAAGGACTCACCAACTAGCTAAAAGTGAATAAATCCTCAATGATACACTTGCTGACGGTCTCTAGTACCTGTCTCTACATCATGAAATGATGCAGGCCTAAATGGACGTCTGTACGTAGAATGTACGAGTATGTAAAATGGCAGAATGAAACATGTATCAGGGTAGAATCAAATCAACTCAGAAGAAGGAACAACTCATTCAAGATGTCCTAAGTCTAAACAAGAATAAGATTTAGACAAGATCAATCATATACAATCCAATCCAATCCATTCCAATCCGACTCAAAGTACAACATACCGACATTGTTGCCACGTCTGTTCATACCTTGCCAAGGTAGGAACGAATCAACAATCATGGATCCATAGTCAATCAAATCCTATCATGTCAGGATAGTAATTTGGGAAACATCCAACTTTAATGGGTCAATCCTCTTCTATATTTTGTGATGTAGTTATTGGATTCGAGTTATTACTTACTCTTACCCAATTCGGTGCTCAATACTCCTCCTAATACTCAATCTCATAAGACAATCAATCTGAATCAAACCAAATCAATAAGTCTCTTTTGGACTCTTTTAGTTTATTCATTCTATCAAATCAATCCCTTCAACAATTAAATTTCCCAATCGTTTTCAATTTTGTAATTAAAAGAGATTTTAGACAATCATTTATGACAATGTTTAGGACTATCAATTTGCCGATACTATAATTACTATCATTACACTCACATTTCAATCACAATCGTACATCCACAATTCAAGGCTCTAGACTCAATCTTAAGATGTATACAATTCAGTATCAATCAACATACTTCTAGGGTTTATGTAAAGCAAGTAGTCCGATTCATGTGTTTGAGGAATTAATTCATAGAAAAATAATATTCCATCAGTAATCAGTAAAACAAGTATATTTTTAAGACAAGAGCTTCTGAAGGAATACAATCATGGACTCTCAATCCATACACATTCCATCTATCACAATCATGGGAACATGGAGGAACAAAATCCATATTTTAGTTCAACCTTACATACCTGGACTCGAAGAACAACTAAGAACTCGAAGAACTCGCTTGAAGAACTTGAAACCTAGTCTTTCTCTTCTTCTCAAATCATCCCTTTCAAATAATCCAAGTGTTATTGATGGTATTAGGCGTACTAGATACTGATAAGGGAATTAATTTAGTCCTAAAATGTTAGGGTTTTAGTCTAAGAGATGTGGGAAAAGACCAATCTACCTTGTAAAAACCTAAAATTAGTCGCCTACAAGTCGTCATTACGATTCGTAAAAATGTCTATGGGTTATCGTCTTCCATTGTTAAATTGGGCTGGAAAATATTAGGGTCTACAAATTATGTCTACGAGTCATCAAAGACTCGAAGAGTCATGAACTCCCCTCATCCTGCAGGTTTTCACAAGTCTGTAATAATGAGTCTCTGAAGTTTCTCTACGGATTATTTCTACGACTCATAATAACTTCGACGACTCGTCAACTTCCCTCGTAGATGTGTCCTTCCAGTTTAGAAATTTGATCAAGTGGTAGGTGTTGTAAGAGTCATTTCTATGACTCATAGTCATATCTATGGGTCTTCCTATAAACTCGTAGTCAAGGTACTGAGGCTTGTATTTTCAGAATTTAGGCAAAGGCTCTATGACTCATTCCTACGACTCATAGGAATGATTATGGCTCGTAATATTAGCTTGTAGGGAGGATTCTCTAAAACAAAATTTCACTAAGTGTTGGGGAGGTCTACGAACCATTCCTACGACTCGTAGAACAACCTACAAATTGTAGACCTCCCTCAAAGTCCATTGTTAAGTCTAATTCATCAATCTTTCTCATGGTTCCTAAACTTAGTCTAGGCTAGAATAACATGGGGTGTTATAATATCTCCCCCTTGGGATCATTCATCCTCAAATGAAGACTAAGTTAAGGGTTTACTCAAGGCACAAATACAATCAAGAGCTCAACAATTCAAATGTTCGTACAATCAACTACTCAAACTCAGGAATCTCTATCGAATACTCTAATTTGGAATGAATCTCAAATCAAAGATACAAAAAAGGAATATTACCATCAACATCATCATTAGGAGGCACGAATAGATGAGGGTATCTAGCTTTCATATCCTCTTCAACTTCCCATGTAGCTTCTTCAATAAACTGATTCCACCATAGAACTTTGACGGATGCTACCTCCTTAGTTCTCAATTTGCGAACCTGACGATCAAGAATTTTAACCGGGATTTCTTCATAACTCAAACTCTCTTTCACCCCAATGATCTCATTTGGGACAACTAGCAAAGGATCTCCTAAAAATTTCTTAAGCATAGAGATGTGAAACATGGGATGAATAGCTGTTAGCTCTGGGGGAAACTCTAATTCATAAGCTATGCTACCAACCCTCTTCACAATTTGATAAGGACCAATATAGCGGGGAATAAGTTTCCCCTTCTTTCCAAATCTCATCACACCCTTCATGGGTGAAACTTTTAAGTATACCCAATCGTGCACTTCGAACTCCAAATCTCTCTTCCTAATATCAGTGTAGGATTTCTAGCGACTCTGTAAAGTTTTCAACCTCTCTTGGATGATATTTACTTTTTCCATCGCTTGATGAACCAAATTTGATCCAATCAACTCATCTTCACTAACCTCAAACTAACCAATCAGCGATCTACATCTCCTTCCATACAAAGCTTCATGGGGAGCTATCTGAATGCTCCAATGTAAGCTATTATTATATGCAAACTCAAGGTAAATGATTGTCCTAATTAGCTTTAAAGTCGATGAAATAGGCTCTCAACATATCCTCCAAGTTTGGAATTATGTGCTCTGCCTGGCCATCTGTCTACGGGTGAAAAATAGTACTAAGGTTCACTCTTGAACCCAAAACTTTCTGGAATGACTTATAAAACTGAGCGGTGAATTGAGATACCCTATCTGAGATGATAGACAAAGGGACTCCATCCAGTCTAACAATCTCTCGAAGATATAGTCTGGCATACTTATTTGTAGTGTCTGTAGTCTTAACGGGTAAGAAATGGGCTGATTTGGTCATCCTGTCTTCAATCACCCAAATAGAGTCATGCTATTTGCGAGATTATGGTAGGTCTATAATAAAGTCTATATATATTATTTCCTACTTCCATTATGGAATTTCAATATTCTGGGCTACTACACAAGGCCTCTGGGATCAACTTTAACCTGTTGGCAGTTCGGACACTTGGACACAAACTCTACTATATCCCTCTTCATTCCACTCCACCAATATAGCTCTCTCAAGTCATGGTACATATTTGTAGAACCTGTATGGATGGAATACCTAGAATTATGGGCCTCTTCCATGATCCTCTCTCGAATACCTTCGATGCTTAGAATACACAATCTCCTTTAATACCTCAACACTCCATGTACCCCTTGGCAAAAGCCATTACCTTCTTCTTATGAACATCATCCTTCAGTTGGAGTAGAATGAGATCTTGATCTTGGCTTTTCTTTCACATCTGCAACTAGAGATAATTCAGCCCCATTCCAAAGAACAACACCACCTTCGCTGGAGTCAATATGTCGAACTCCCAATTATGCAAGTCTATGTACCTCTTTGGCCAATTCTTTCTTTCCCCCATATACATGTGTAGTAATCCCCATGAATAAGCTGGTAAGAGCATCAACAACAACGTTAGCTTTTCCTGGGTGGTAGAGAATGCTCATGTCATAATCCTTGAGCAGCTCGAGCCATCTCCTCTGCCTCAGATTTAACACTTTCTTATTAAGCACATGTTGTAGGCTCTTGTGATCCATGAACATATCAACATGCATGCCGTAAAGATAATAACGCCAAATCTTGAGAGCGAACACTACAATTTCTAACTTAAGGTCGTGTGTCGGGTAGTTTCTCTCATGAATCTTATGCTGTCTGGAAGCATAATCTATCACCTTCCCTTTTTTCATCAATACACATCCCAATCTAACTCTAGACGCATCACAATAAATCACAAAACCATTTGTTCCCTTGGGTAGGGATAGCACTTGAGTAGTAGGCAATCTTGTTTTTAACTCTTGAAAACTCTTCTCACATGCATCTGACCATTAAAAATTAGCCTTCATATGGGTCAGCTTATTCAATGGTGAAGATATGGATGAGAACCTTTCAACTAATCTACGTTAGTAGCCGGCTAGACCCAAGAAACTCCTTATATAAGTCGGGGATGTGGGCCTTGGCTAGTTCTTAACTTCTCTAATCTTTTACGAATCAACTCGTATACCCTCTCCGGATACAATATGGCCTAGGAATGCCACTGAAGCAAGACAAAATTCACACTTTGAAAACTTAGCATAGATCTCCCTATCCTTGAGAGTCTGAAGGACAATTCTGAGATGATTAACATTCTCCTTCTCACTCCTTGAATAGATCAATATATCATCTATAAATACAATCACAAACATGTTCAAATACCTTTTGAACATTCTGTTCATCAAGTCCAAAAATGCCGTAAGAGCGTTAGTCATATCGAAGGACATAACTAGAAACTCATAGTGACTGTACCTGGTTTAGAAAGCAGTCTTTGGGATGTCGCATTCAATCACTTTCAACTGGTGGCAGCCTGATCTGAGGTCTATCTTTGAAAAATAAGTGGTATCCTGAAGCTAGTCAAATAGATCATCTATCCTGGAAAGGGGATACTTGTTCTTAATGGTGACCTTGTTTAGTTGACGATAGTCAATCAACATTCTCAACGACCCATCTTTATTTCGCATGAATAGGACATGAGTGCCCCAAAGTGAGATACTAGGCCTAGTGAACCCCTTATCTAGAAACTATTTCAGCTGTTCTTTTAATTCTTTCAACTCAGCAGGAGCTATTCTATATGGCGGATTGAAGATAGGCTGCATATCGGGAAGAACATCAATCCTAAAGTCAATCTCTCTATTAGGAGGGACTTCGAGCAGATTTTCAAAAAACACTTCAGGAAACTCATTTACAATCAGAACTGACTCGAGAGTAGAGTACTTAACACTATCATCTTTGACTCTAACGATATGGTAAATACACCCTTTAGAGATCAACTTTCTGGCCCTAAGGTAGGAGATAAACTTACCCTTAGGCACAACAAGACTACCCTTTCATTCTAAGATAGGCTTATTCGGGAAAATAAACTTAACCATTTGAGTTCTATAATCAACATAGGCATAACAAGCATATAGCCAGTCTATGCTAAGAATCACATCAAAATCGACCATGTCTAACTCAACTAAGTCAGCCATTGTATCTTTATGATAGATAGACACCTCACAATCCCTATAGAAATCTCAGCTAATATAAATTCACCAATACGAGTAGATCTATTGAAGGGTTCTAGAAGACACTCAAGAATTTTATCAAATCTACTATCCACATAAGGAGACACAAAAGATAGTGTGGCACCGGATCCATCAAAACATAATAGTCAAGAGTAAATACTTGAATCATACTCATCATAACGTTTGGGGATTCTCCTGATCTTGGCGACTACCCGTGGCATATAGATATTTTGTACCTCCACTCACACCTGAAGTAGTACCCCTCTGATTACCTCTAGCCGGTGGTGCGGTGGTAGAAGACTGGGATCTTTTGCCCCATGTCAGATACTCCTTTTGAAAATGGCCCACTTGGTGATATTTATAACAAATATTTTTTCCCTCTCTGCACTCTCCCAAATGGAACTTACCGCACCTGCCACAAAGTGGCTTTTCCCTCGATCTTTGAGCTAGACTAGCCTGAGATTGAGAAACCTAGGCTTTGAAATTTTGGTGACTCTGCCCATGCTGATCATACGTGTTATGCGACGCAGGTGCACTTGCCGCAGATAGGGCATAGTTGGAAGACTTTTTATGAAAGAAGGACCTGTTGCCCTGGCCTTTCTCTTCTCAGTCTCATGTCCAGCTGATTTTGCCTTTTTACTCAAGTGCTCCTCTTTGTCTTTCCTCTGCTTATCCTCTACCTGCTGAGCATACATCCTTAATATAAAAATATCCATGTCAGAGATCAATAATAATGCTTTTCACTCCTTCTCACATGTCTTCCCAATCCGAAGATAAATTTCCTCTTCTTTGATGTCATATCTGGACAACTGAATGGACTTCAGCCTAGACTCCTGAACTATCATACCCTATTGTTTCAGATTTACAAACTCTTTTACTTTTGCTTCCCTCAATTCTTTGGGAAAGAAGTGATCAAGAAATGATCTCTCAAACTCATCCCAAATTGCAGGCTACGCATCCTCACATTTACTTTCTTTCCACTGGTTGTACCAGACATTTTTCATATCCTTAAGTTGATAAGACACCAGCTCAACCCCCTTGATCTTTATAGCATGCATATCTTTCACGATCTTCCATATCTCATCAATAAAATTCTGTAGGTCCTCATCAACCTTGGAACCCATAAAAATTAGTGGATTCATCCTCAAGAAGTTTTGGATCCTTACTGAAGCTGACTGCTCTTGGGAGATAGAGATGGAAGCCGATGAACTTTGGTTAGTCATCTGTCTAGATATCAGTTGGGTGAGCATAGTGATGGCATCTTTAAACTCAACTTCTAAAGTAAGAGCCGGTTGAGTAATAGGCTCTTGGGTGCTTGATTAGACCTTGCAGGTCGGCCTCTAGTTTTCACTCTTGAAGGTGGGGGCATCTCAAATTGTGGAACTCCAGTATTGGCAGTGTTCCTTTGCCTAACGGTGCATTTAGGATGCATTATCTACAAATGCGTAAAGCATGAATTAGGAAGAAACTTTTAGAGTTAAACATTTTTGCACGAACTCAGAATATGAAGAAAATAATTCCTAATGTCCTATAGCCTCTTGATTATAAGTGTGGTGCACAATATACCCATAAGCAAGACTCTACTAGACACGGCTTCATAGACTCCCTAGGATTCTTAAACTCTGGGCTCTGATACTAAGTTTGTCATGCCTTAGAAGGGTACCCTAGATGTGGTCAGCACTCGAAGACCATTACTGGTCTTCAAGCGAACCATTTGGTCCAATAACACCTTCATTCAATCACACTCTGTTCGCAGAAGACTCAACTCATAACAATACTACTCATAAATAAGGACAAAAGCCAACCATCTATCCAATCAACAACTAGTAAGAATGAAACTAGTCAAAATGAAATAAATCAACTTCATCAACACTCTAGTCTATGAAGCCTCTATTTATAATATAAGAGGTGCCAATGACAAGTTTATGGCTACCACAAATCAAATAAAGGAAAGCTAATAGAAAGCTGAAAAGATAACTATGGTATCCTCCGAGAATAGGGAGGACTCACCAACTACCTTAAAGTAAATAGATCCTCACCAATATGCTTGTTGATAGTCTCTAGTACATGTCTCTGCATCATGAAATAATACAAGCCCAAATGGACATCAATACGTGGAATGTATGAGTATATAAAATGGAAGAATGAAACATATATCAGGGTAGATCAAATCAACTTAGAATTTTAGCTCAAAAGAAGGAACAACTCAATCAAGATGTCCTAAGTCTAAACAAGAATATGATTTCAACAAGACCAATCATATACAATCTAATCCAATCCATTCCAATCCGACTTAGATTACAACAAACTGACGTTGTTGCCACGTCCATTCATACCTTGCCAAGGTAGGAACGAATCAACAATCATGTATCTATAACCAATCAAGTCCTATCAAGTGAGATAGTAATTTGGAAAACATCCGACTTTAACGGTTTAATCCTCTTCTACGTTTGGCGACATAGTTATTGGGTTTGAGTTATTACTTACTCTTACCTAATTCGGTGCTCGATACTCCTTCCAATACTCAAGCTCATAAGATAATAAATCAAAATCAAACCAAATTAATAAGCCTGTTTTGGACTCTTTCAGTTCATTCGTTCTATCAAATCAATCCCTTCAATCAATCGATTTCCCAATCATTTTCAATCATGTAATTAAAAGAGATTTTAGACAATCATTTATGACAATCATCACACTCACATTCTAATCACAATCGTACATCCACAATTCAAGGCTCTAGACTCAATCTTAAGATGTATACAATTCAATATCAATCAACATACTTCTACGGCTTAAGTAAAACAAGAGTTCAATTCATGTTTTTGAGGAATTAATTCATAGGAAAATAATATTCCATCAATAATTAGTAAAACAAGTATATTTTTAAGACAAGAACTTCTCAAGGAATACAATCATGGAGGGTCAATCCGTACATATTTCACCTATCACAATCATGGGCATATGGAGGAATAAAATCCATGTTTTAGTTCAGCCTTACATACCTGGACTCGAAGAACATTCAAGAACTCGGAGACCTTGATTGAAGAACTTGAACCCTAGTCTTTCTCCTCTTCTCAAATCCTCACTTTTAAATAATCCAAGTGTTATTGAGGGTATTAGGCGCACTAGGTACTGATAAGAGACTAAATTTAGTCCTAAAATGACAGGGTTTTAGTCTAAGAGAGGTAGAAAAAGACCAATTTACCCTCATAAAAACCTATAATTAGTCGCCTATGAGTCATCATTATGACTCATAGAAACGTCTATAGGTCGTAGTCTTCCATCATGAAATTGGGCTGAAAAATGTTGTGGGTCTACAATTCGTGTCTCAAGTTGTGAACTCTTCTCATCCTACAGGTTTCTTAGAAGCCTGCAATAATGAGTCTCTAAAATTTCCCTATGGGTCATTTCTATGGCTCATAGGAACTTCGACGAATTGTCAACTTCCCTCATAGATGTGACCTTCCAGTTCAAAAATTTGACTAAGTGTTAGGTGCTTCTAAGATTCATTTCTACGGTTCATCCTGTCAACTCATAGTCAAGGTACTAAGGCTTGTATTTTTAGAATTTAGGCAAAGGTTTTATGACTCAATCCTACGACTCATAGGAATGATTACGGCTTATAATGGTAGCTCGTAGGGAGGCTTCTCCAAATCAAAATTTCACTTAGTGTTGGGGAGGTATATGAACGATTCCTACTTCTTGTAGAAGAACCTATTTAACGTAGACCTTCATTATAGTCCATTGTTCAGTTCAATTCATCAATCTTTCTCATGGTTCCCAAACTTAGTCTAGGATAGAATAACATGGGGTATTACAGACCCGAGTTGGTGCATGAGTCTATGAAAAAGGTTAGACTGATTAGTGGAATATTGAGGACTAACCAGAGTTGACAAAAGTCCTATGCAGATGTGAGAAGAAGGGAACTTAAATTCGAGGTTAATGATTGGATTTACCTAAATATTTCACCCATGAAGGGTGTGATGTATTTTGGTAAGAAAAGGAAGCTATTTCCCTGCTATGTTGGCCCCTATTAGATTTTGAGGAGGATTGACAAGGTGGCTTGTGAGTTAGATTTGCCTTCTGAGTTGGCATCGATACATCCGGTGTTTCATGCGTCTTTGTTGAGGAAGTTTGTTGGTGATCCTAGCACCATTGTTCCTTCGTATAATATTGATTTAAGAGAGATTCTTTCATATGAGGAGAATCTGATTGATATTCTAGACCCACAAGTTAGAAAGGGAGGAACAAAGAGGTATCTTTAGTTAAAGATCTATGGAGGAACCACGAGGTTAAAGATGCTACATGGGAAGCCGAAGTTGATATGATGTCAAAATATCCTCATCTATTTTCTTTCGTTCCTAGTTGAAGTATTGATTTCCTTTATGATTCTTTCTTCCCAAACCTTGTGTTTCAGTCATTCTCATGTTTTCATATGCATTCATGTTCATGAAATGAGTTTTAAAGTCATATTTAAGCTTGGGATTGAATATTCCATATTTTTATACATTTTTGATATGTTTTGCATTTATGTTAGGCTTCTATGTCTCTTTCCTATTCCATTCATCTAGTTTGAGTCCCATTCTAGGATGAATGTTCTCAAGGGGAGATAATGTAAGTCCTTGGAAGTTGGAAAGTCAGAAAATATAGTTCAAAGGAAGTTTTTCAGGAAATCTCAGCTTTTCAAACCAAGTGGTCCTTCACGGAGCCCTTCACGGGATTTGAAGCTCTTTATGAGCCGTGGAGATCCACCGTGAAGATGCCTTGGTGAAATAAAATCTTTGGCGGAAGGACCACGAATGTCTCCACAGCCCGTGGTGCAAACCACGAGCCGTGATGATGTCCATGAATCCACCTCCTTAGACTTCAAGTTTGGGGTGAGTACCACAAGAGGGACCATGATTCGTGGTGGCCTCCATGTAAGTCACCTCCCTAGACCAGATTCCATGTTACTCACCATGATCACCACCATGGGCCTTGGTGAGCTTCACGGACAATGGTGGGTCCTCCGTCAAGGTGCATTCTCTGTTAAAGTTTAGGTGCATTTATGTCTTTCCTTATATTTTCATTAATGAATGTGGATGGTTTTTCAGGTTTTGTTTATCCTAATAACTACCATAAGCCCTCCTAATTATCATGACCCGACTTGATCCTAGTCATAACACAGTGATCAAAACGTCGAAGGGGCTCCAACAAGGCCTCTTGACATGTCATAAAGCATACATAAGGTAAAGTAAAATGTGGAATCAACATAAGAGAGTCTAAACCTTGAAGCATAAACGAAGAATGTAACTTGACAACATAGACTCAACATGTTGTCCAACGGGTGGGGGCTAAGAAATGTCCCTAGTTCACCCTCAATATAAAAGAAATAAATTTCTTTAGAATTAAGAAAACGATATCTCATAACTAGTCCTCGATAGATGAGGACTCACCATAACTCCTTTGGTAAGAAAGTTCAACTAGCCACATGGATGGATATGCTCCTCAACCTCAACCCCTACATTATGAGACAATGTAGCAAATAATATGCATTAGTACATTTGAATATACTAAGTATGTGGACATGACATGCAATATAAATCATAAGATGCAATGATCAAGAATATACATGATGAAGAGGATAAGTAAAACCATGAGGTAAGTCATAATGATCAAAGCATTTAAGATACATAGTTGAAGATCATAAAATAATATAATACTTATATACATATATGGTATAGGAACCATAATCGACAGTAAGACCATGTGACCTATAACATTGAATCATGTTGTCTCCCCATACAATGAAGAAAAAGGGAATCTACTTACTAAGGTAGACTCTACCCTGCTAGGAGGGTCATGTACATACGCTATATGTTGATCCACTAGCTAATACATAAGGCAACGTACAGTGGCACATAGTTTAAGAGACATGAGGCTGCTACAAAGCTTTTGGTAGGGCCCCCACCTCTAGTTCACTCGGTGCTAAGTCAAATCCCATGTAATACGTAACCTAGTAAACATAGTTAGCATATATCATAACTTGTTTATAAATTTCATAATTCATAGAATATCTCATTTCATAACATATTTGTAATGTGAGAATTGTCCTTTCATCATTACAAATCATACTTGCATAATTCATGTCATAATATCCTAGGTCACCACATAGGGTCCTAAGTCATCTTTCTTCATACTTGCATCACATCATAACGTGAACATACTTGTAAATTCATGATCATAATTCATACTTAAAATTACAGTAGAAATCATATACATAATCAATTTGATTGAAAATCATGAGAATACTTTGAAAACATTGAACTCCATAATCATAATGCATATAATTGATCATAGAAAATAGCTTCATGCATGAGAATTCATTATTCAACTCAAAATCATGCAATTTATCCGAAAACATACTTATAATGATCACTAGCAATGATTACAAATGAAATTGAATCAGCCCAACACAATTTATCAAAATTGAAGTTGAAAAGTAATGAGAATTCATGATTTTTTTGAAATAACCTTGGACTCCATGAGTAAAAAGGGCTCATGAATCAATTCACACATACCTTAATTGAAATTAGAATTGAATTTGAGAAAGGAGACTTGATCTTGAATAAATCATAATCAAAGCTTGATGAACTCTTGAGGAACCTTGGGAGAGAAGTGTAGAATATGTTTGGAGAATAATGTGGGAATAAAAGGGGTTTAGAAGTATTTAGGATACAATTCATATCTAGTCCTTAAAAATGTCCACATACATTATTAGAATGCAGAGAAAGTACCAAATTATCCCTCATTAAATTTCTAAAATTTGAACATACATGAGCATTTCTATGGGTTGTAGGAGTTGTGAAGAGTCATCATTATAACTTGTACTACAGGTCCTAAGAAAGACCTGAAAATTGAGTCTCTGAACTTTTGTTATGAGTCATGTTTACGGTTTGTCATCCTTTTTATAGGTCATCGAAATGGCTCGTCTTGTAGGTCTAAAAACCTGCAAATTTGATAGTCTCTGAAGTTTCATCACGACTAGTTCCTACGAGTCATAAACTTCACTACGACTCGTCCTTCAAAGTCGTAGATGAAGTCCTGAGGGTGACACCTGAAGGTCATCCTACCTTGCCTCGATGACTCATTTATGTGAGTCGTCGTATCTTTATGGGTCGTCAAAGGACTCGTCAACCCCACTTTTTCTTTAGCCAAATTTCTAATTCTAAACTCATATTTACGACCTTTTTGTATGACCCATATAAGTCCCTACGAGTCGTAGATCAACTTGTAAACTTCGGGTCAGTGGACTTTTCTCGAGATTTTTCCTTCGTTCGTCTTTTCCTTTTACGGGGTCTTACACTAACCCTCTCATTCTCACCCCATCTCTCAAAACACAAAATCATCTTTCTAAAGTGTCCTTCAAGAGGTTTCTTATTCCTCAAGAAATTCAAAGGATTTCTTCAAGATCAAATCTTCAATTCCTTGCAAATTTGGGATCCTAAGGTCAAAGGTATGTGAGAATTCATTCATGGGCCCTTCCACCCATAGAATCCTAAGTTTTCTCTCAAAAACATTATGGGTTCTTCTTTTAAAAGCCCTAATTTCATGGTTTTGCATTGGGTCTTCTTATTTAGGATATATATACCATGATTATTGATTATTTTATGCATAATTCACATCATGTTGCATGATTTCAAGATAAATTTCATTGACCCATGCTATATGCTAGTTTCAAATATGTTTTCAATGAACCATGATCATGAATTTTAAGAGAGTTTAATGAAAGTTTTATGAATGATATCCAATATTTATGAATGAATCATAAAATACCATGAATGATATTTCAATGATGCTATAATCAAGAAGTTATAGTGCGATAATCCACAATCATGTTAAAGAAGTTCAAAGGTTGTGATGGGTTTTCCTCACACATTCATGATAAAGATTATGGATGAGCTACTCTTATGTTTATTTTATGATTATGGATTGGTATCTTATTATAATCTTTCCTAATGATGTTAATGACTATGTTTTCATGAAGTTTTATTGGGATATTGACTAAGCATCGAAAGGATTTAAAGGAAGAGTTTGGTCCAGTAGCCATTGTAGCTACCCAAGGAAATCCTAGTAGCAACCTTTAGTCCCTAACTATGTTGCCCACGTAAGTTAAAGTGACAATATGGCATAATTAGTGAATCCACATATAGCACAAAGAGGAACGACCATCAAGAAGTCTACCCTATCAAGGTATCCTTCCCCTTCTCGATGTGGGGATCAAAGGACTTTATGATATAGCTCGCATGATCTTATATGCCGATTAAAAATATTATACCACATGAAAATAAAGAAAAGGTCTAAAGTTCTCATCATGATATTTTTATGCATTGACCAATGATTATGATGTTTTAAGATTTTTATAGTTTTACTCATATTTTATGATATTGGTCTTGCATCTCATGATTCATATTGACTATGTCTGATATTCATTGTTCTTGCGTATTTCTCACATATTTAGTGAATTCCATGTACTTACGCATAATGTTGCCTATATTATATCATAATACAGGATCCGACGATCACGCTCATCCTTCCGTTCATGGATAAAGCTTATTACATTTATACTGGTGATGAGTACTCATATTTTGAGGACAAAATTCATATTTATCATTTTTATGACTTTTCTTATGTTGTCATGGGTGATATCGGAGCTTATCTTACGCCCACACCTAGATATTGGAGGTATGTTAAATAAGTGTATGTTGTCTTTTATTCAACTTTGAGATTTATTCTCTTTTTTCGAGACTTTCATTTTGACACTTTACTTTTGCATCTATATTGTCGCTTATTTGCTTTACTTACCTTATGTATGATCATGTATGATATGCTAAGAGGCTTGGTTGGGGGTGCTCTGGGATTTCAATTGATGAATCGCACCTAAGGTCTAGCTTGGATCATGACAAAAGTAAAGGATAAAATGTTGAGTAATGAAAAGCCTCAAAAGGGGGATGAAAAGCTTAATGTGGAGGTTGAAAAAGAGAAGGAAGCTGCTTCAGTTCCAATTCACACGTCGCAACCTCTCCCATCTTCCCTGAAGAGATTGATAAAGAAAGCCGAACATGGAAAGTATCACTAGTTCATCTCCATGTTAAAGCAAATTTTGGTTAACATCCCTCTTATTGAAGAGTTTTAGCAAATGCCTAGGTATGTAAAGTTTATGAATGATCTATTTACAAAGAAGAGAATCGTGAGCTTCAAAGTAGCCGACAACTTGCATCACTATAGTACAATTGCTACTCCATCGCCTGTGTAGAAAAAAAAAGATCTCGGAGCATTCACTGTACCATGTACTATTGAGTTTTCAACTTTACCAAAGCTTTATGTGACTTGGGTTATAATATTAATTTGATGCTGCTAGCAGTCTTTCGACAATAAGGTTTAGGAGCCCCCAACCGACATCAAAGCGACTTTTTATGGAAGATCATACCATAAAAAAGCCCGTAGGCATTCTATATGATGTTTTGGTGAAAGTTTAATGATTCATATTCCCAATGAATTTTGTTATTCTTGACTGCAAAGTAGATTTTGAGGTTCCTATCATTATGGAAAGACCATTCTTGTCCACTGGATGTGCTTTGGTTGATACAAAGACTGGTCAGTGAAGTTTAGATTGAAAAATTAATAAGTGATTTTCATTGTATGTGGGAAAATGAAACATCATAATGATCTGCGAGTAGTGTCCGTGATTGATCTTAAGTGCAACTTAAGATATCTATAGAGGATAGATTGGGTCTTGAAGCATTAACTATCGTGATCCTGAATTTCAATGGAGAGCTTATAGGGGAGTATGTGGAGATGATTAGTGCACTTGATGGTATAGGGTAGTAAAAGTTTTGCACCAAAGCGACTCAACTTAGATCTGAAAAATAGAGCAACCTTGCCTGCAAAACTATCCATTGATGAACCTCCAACATTAGATCTCAAAGCCCTTCCTTCTCACTTGCAATATGCATTCCTGGAGTCCGACAACACTTTGATGGTCATAATAGCTGCTAATCTTAACGAAAGTCAAGTGGAAGAATTGACATCTATTTTGAGGCGCTTCAAAAGTGCAATTGAATGATCCATAGCTGACATCATAGGAATTCCACCTAGCATATGTTCTCATAAAATCAAACTCATGCCAGATTGCAAATTGAGCATTGAGCACCAAAGAAGACTTACCCACCTACGCAAGAGGTCGTTAAGAAGGATATTTTCAAGTGGTTAGATGCTATAGTGATTTACCTGATTGCCAACAGTAAATGAGTAAGTCATGTTCAATGTGTGCAAAAGAAGGGAGAAATCACTATGGTGCCAAATGCAAAGAATGAGCTCATTCCGATGAGACCATTCACTAGTTGGAGAGTATGCATGAATTATCGCAAGTTCAATGCGTGGAGAGAAAAAGATGACTTTACAATGCCGTTCATAGACCAAATATTATACCCACTTGCTGGTAAAGTGATAATGCTTAACTACACTTTTGTAATTCGAGATGTAGGCAACCGATAGAAATATAAAACCCAACTAGGAGTTGGACCGATTCCACGAGGAGCGGTATTAGAAAGAATTATATTATGAAGTGTAAATATGATCTAATCTCTTGTAGAGTGGTAGTAAACAACACATAACATAATTTAAATCAATACTGTTCAATTTATCAATATCGAAAGAGTTTAGTAACCAATTTTTAACATGACAATGAATCACGGGATTTTAATAAGTAAGAGACGGATTCTAGGATGTGCATAGTTGGATTTATAACTCGAATATGGGTAATAATATTGCTCAATGTACTTAATCATCAATGGATAGGATAGATTAATTAAATATTCGATAAGAATTTTTCAATCATAAATTGACTTTCAAGTGAGTTCTCTCAAATATCCACATGTACTACAACTAACAAATCCATATTGTAACATACTTTCCTTTCTCAAGTAAAACTAGCAATTAGAATTTATCAATGGTTATTAAATAGCTCACCCACTCCATACAACTCTCTCAAGAAAGCATAGAGATATAGACTAGAATTGAGTTTGCAACCTCAATTCCTAAATGAAAACATGGCAATCTAATTAAACCTACTTCAAATTAACATAAAATCGAGTGATTACAAAAACTCAAATTCAATCTATTATCCAACTACATTGCACACCCCTAGAAAAATGGGGTTTATCTAGACATGCTTAAAATAAAATAAATTATACCAAATAATTTTTTTCCATTCAAGGCAACTGAGTTCCAACTCAAATCCAAAATATCCAATGCACAAAACCCAAAAATCCCAATCTTCCATGTACTAAATCCTAATCTTCCATGTAAAAAATCCCAAAACAATAGAATGCTCTTCGTACTATATTTCCAGAGCAGTGAAGTGTATATTTTCTCTTTCCTTAAGGAAATTTATACTCTCCTATAAGCAGGAAAAAATTACCCTGCGAGACCCATTTGACGACATTAGTTGGGCTAGCCAAACAATTTGGTGATTCGCCATTCATGGAAACCTCTCACCGTTGTGCTGCTTCAACTTTTCAATTATCATGCACCTAGTTGGCGAGCCCAATGGATCCCATATTCCAGTTCGGTGAGTCGCCATTTGGAACTTTGGCTTGCTGAATTTGCATGTTTTCTAAACATAAGTTGCAGAACTTTTTGGCAAGCTTAGTCGTGCTCGCCCTTCAAGTCAACGAGTCACCATTTGTATTTTCTCTCACCAAGTTGGCTTGTCTATTGATCCATTTTTACATAACATTTAAATGAGCTAAAGACCTACTCGGCGAGTCACTGAGTGACTTTTGCAAGTATTGGGCTTCGCATTTTTCATTGATTTTCCAAGTCTTTGGATTCTCTTTGGATTTAATTATCCTTGCCTTGTCCTTAAGCTTTCATAACTACAAATCAATAGGTTAACATCACATATGGACATAAAATGGGCATTAAGGACACTAATTTTTGAAATAATAAGCCTTAAATGAGTCAAAATTTCCGACTCATCAACACCCCCAACTTAAACGTTTGCTTGTCCTTAAGTAAATCAAGAGATCAATTAGTTCAACAACGATGTCTACAAGTAGTGCTATTTGACAATCAACATTCAAGTGAACACAAGGTTAAATCTAAGACATGAAATATTCTAGTATGCACCAAAAACTTCAAATGATCACTAGACATTACCAATTAGAGTTCGTGCTCACAAATGCTTACTTCAAATGCAAATTTATACTCAACAAAAGTATTAGAATGCCCTCTGATCAAGAAAGATTCCCTGCTCTCTCAAATTCAATCAAGGACTACATTAAAGGAATTGAAATCAACACACACTCCCAAGAAGAAAAACATGCACGATTCTACCCATCGGATTACCCCTATTTTCCAACAACAAATCACTTATCTCATGTAAGATCACGAAAGTCTTTCATAACTTGTAATTGGGTTGAGGGTAAAGGTATGATCATTTTGGTTTAGTCACTCTACCTTCTTGAAGCATGGGTTAATATCACTTTTTTTTTCTATGCCCCTTTTTACGCTCACAAATCATTCTTGTTCTTTTCACAACACATATTTTTCTTATATAACTCATTGGACACCCCTTTTATTACCAAAATAATACACAAAGGATACATTTTATTCATCTCTTTTATTTCTTCTGTTTTTATTACATGAAGGGATTCCATCTTTTCTACCACATGATTACAAGTATGAAATTTACGATCTTCTCACTCGGTTTCTTTCCTTATTCCTACCACACCCCAAACTAGGCTCTTAGCCTAAGTTGACTATTCAAACAAACTAATGCTTCCCAAAGGTTATAGGTAAGAAGGAAATGGTGATTTCAACTACCAGTTTAAACATTTGGGTTCATATTACATCCAAAGAAAGATGTTAGGCTCAAATGGTGCCAATCTATGTTCACACTCTCACAAAGTGGTCATACAAAGGTACAATAAATAGGTTCAATCTCAAGAATTTATGCCTAGGATCATTTCTTACATTCATCAATGTCAATCAATTGGACCAACAAGGCAAGTTCTAGGTATTCACATGCACGTATTTCAAGTAAACCTCACCATACATTACACTTAAACATGATCATTGATCACAACTCTATAAGTTAATCGCAAACTCACAATTGATATTCGACTAGTCAAAATGAGATGCTAAGAGTTCACGTAAGACTTACGCAACTCACATTACCTTGTTGGACTTATGCAAGTATACTGTTCATCAAAAGAACCATCATGTCATCGATATTGATCACGATCGAAACTCAAATGTACAAGAGAACATGGAAACAAACATTTCAATATTAACCAACATCCAATTTTTGAACAACTAAGAGGGAAAAAAATGAATCACAACCAAAAAAAGCTTTATACTACTAAGCAAAATGAAGAAGTTATAATTACAATCCAAATAGAAAAACAAAAACATTTGAAAATAACTACAACCCAAAGGTTAAAAAGGGGTGGTTGTTGATTTACAAGCTCTAATACACTCAGGTATTTGCCATCTACACTCAATATATCATGGACATTTGAGTACTAAAACTATAAACTTAGGGTGTAATCAATTTGAACTCAGGGTGTAATGAAATTGCAATTAGGAAATTAGGCCAAAATTGAACCAAAGGATGTTGGGTTATGAATATTTGGGTGTAGTACTATAAAAAGATTGATGGGCTGATTGAAAATTGAACAAATTGAGCTTTGGTATTTTGAATATTAGGTACTAAACTTGGGTTCATGTCTACAGAGGTTTTCTATGGATCTTAGATTAGCGTACGTCCCATATTTACCTTTCGTAGCCTTAAACCCAAATTTTAATGATTGAACATCAAATTTTCCAAACATTACATGTACTCGTATGGGTCGTAGACTTTTCTACGGCCCGTAGATAAAAATCGTACAACTTAAAATCCAAACCAATAGCTCAAGTTTAGGAACCTGAATTGTATGAGCATCATCTTTTGGTCGTAGACTTTTCTATGGTTCATAGGAAGGTCTAATACAATTTATGTCCCTAAACTGGTAACCCAAGTGAGAGCTACGAACTGACCTATGATTCGTAGAAATTTCTATGGACTGTAAGGTCAGTCTTTAACTCCACTTCCAGTAGCTTAGAAATTGTGGCCTACTTGATATGATAGGCTACTACAGGTCATAGAATCTTCTACGATCCATAAATACCCTCTCTAGGACCATAAATCACTTATATCAGTGCTAATATTTTTCTATTCTTTATTTCTTTAATTTAGTTCTTAGTTGAACTTACTAATACTTATCTCACATATACCATGCCACCAAAATCAAACCCAAAGAGCAGAGGAACATCGGCCACCCCATCTAAAAAGGTTGAGACTTAGAAACTAAAGGGTTAACTACAAGATAAGCCGATAGATAATGAGGCTAGTGGGTTGGAGGAGGAGTAACAAGTTAGACTCGACTCGCCCACCAAGCTCCAGATGATGTAGAACCAAAGAAAATAACTCACAAAAGATTAGGAACCCATAAATATGGTTGATCCACCCGCACACACATCCCCTCAGTCTGAATAGGAGGAAAATCATTGGTGGAGGAAGTGGTGAAGAGTTAGGGTCCTAATCCAGCTCCTAGTCTGAATCTTATGGATAAACACCAAAATAATCACCACAACCCATTTGGATATTTGAGCAACCAAACTGGTGATGTGTTGAGGGAATGTTCGATATTTATAGACTTAGACAAGAGTTGAATGACAAACATAACTCAAATAGAGCTATTACTAAGGAGTCACATGTCTTGACATTCGATCTTGATGCATTTCCAAAAATTTGAGACCTATTCTACTAGCATCAATATGAGTGGATGGAAGCCCCATTAAGAAAATATAGTGTGATACCCTGCACTTTTGTATATGGGAACATTTGTTTAGTTTCTGTAAAAGTTACCATGCAATCCATGCTATCCATGACATTCTAAAATGATCTGAAGGAGGGGAGGATGTTCTGCCCCATATTTTGCATAGACTAGTTCTATGTGAGTAGTGATGGTTGGAAATAAGCTTGGAAGGATTTGAAAGGAATTGGAGGCCAAATAGTAAATCGTGGTAATCGACCTACTTGCTTAAGCTATCTGTTTGGATGTTTTATATAATTAAGCTACTTGAGTACATGTCAAGCTTAAGTAGCAAGGATCACACAAGTTATTAATATGAGACTAGATTACGAACCTACAAAAAAAAGTAAGTAGGTGATGCACCTACTTGGAATGAGTAGGTGATTCACCTACTAAAGTTGGCCTCACTAAGACATGTGGCAATAGCTAGTTGGTGCATGGATGAGGTGGACACACGTAGGAGCTGGATACGTGCCACCCTTAGGGTATGGACATATGTAAGGTCTGAAAACATGTCACCCTTAGGGGATAGACATGTGTCAACCCCACATGGACAACATATATAGGCCTAGTAATGACTAAGACCTCATTTCTTTCATCTTCTACACTTAGAGAAAAATAGAGAGATAGAAAGACTTGGAACTTCAGCCATGGCTAGTTGAACCTGCAACCTTAATTAGTGATCCAAAACTAATCTTTATAAGGTAATCCCACCCTTAGAATGTCTACAACAATGTGGGGTGATCCTAGGTGCAGGAACATCGAGTTGATTGAAGCCATCAATTTTTAGCCACGTTGGGAAGCCAAGTTGCTAAGGTAGGGTTTCTTCTTTTCAAATTGGAGTTAATGATGTTATAATAGAGTGATTACTTTGTATTAAGTGGGGTTGGAAGTAAGAAAATTACATGGTTATTGTTGACGTTGTAAATGGACAGAATTGAAGTTGTTCTAGTTAGATTAAAGTTTGATTAGTGTTTTCATTATTATGGTATTGTATTTGAAGGTAATTTGTGTATGTTAAAAGGGTGGAAATATAGTTATAAATGAGTATAGGTGCTGCTGTTTACAGCAACATTGTGCTCCTTTTTGTGTGGTTGTGATTTTATGAAGTACAGATCGAAAATCGTATTTTGATGTCATGGTTTTGGGTGGGCTCTTTATCACTTGTATTGAATGATATTGAAGTAGTTTTATTGTATGTGGATGGTGGTAATTGTTTTTGGTGTTGCTGTGCTAAGTGGAGATTAATTGGAAGTTTGGGTTAGGCAGTTATATAGGGAAAATATAGTTCGATTTCCGTTAAACTCTTAACTAATCGAAAAGTGTGATTGAAGAAATAATTCCTATAAGTGATTGGTTTTAGATTTATAAGCTGGAAAGTCAAAGTTTATTCATAGTAGTGTTAGTTCATATTAAATAGGCTAAAGGGGTAATGAAGCAAGCTTGGATACGGTGGATCTGTAACAGGTATGTAAAGCCATCCCTCCTTTCTTTTGGCATATTTTAGATATAAGTAAGGAATGATATGTATATGAAATTTGGGGTAATTCTATTCCGAAGCTTTGAGTGTACTTCATGATTCTTTTTCACTTCTTGATATCACAATTCTCAAGTGATTGAGCCTCCCCCTCCAGTTTTTTGTACATTGGATAATAGTTGATATATACCCATTTCTATTCTTAGGGACTCTATGATAATTAGTGTTTGGACTTCTATAAGATGTTTCATACTATAGTGACATGTGATTATGACTCTTGAGGCTCTTTGACATACTTTATGAGAGATATTCGAGGGATGTCTAATATGTTTCCGTGTTGTACATGCATGTATATGTATTATATTATATATGGATCAGGCCGTACGTTCCTCGGCACTAACATATTATATTATATATGGATCGGGTCGTACGTTCCTCGGCACTATTATATTATATATGGATCAGATCGTACGTTCCTCGGCACTAACATATTATATTTATAGATCGGGCCAGATGTTCCTAGGCACTATTATATTATGTATGGATCAGGATGTACGTTCCACAATACAAACAGTTATACTATAATCTATGCCTGCCATACGCCGTAAAGTCAAATTCAGTTATATATTGTTTTGCAGATATTATCACATGTTGGCCACAAATGCATTCAATTATTGAGACAGTTTTCATGATTCATCTATACTTAATGTTCTTATGCTTTATATACTCAGTATGTATTCCATGCTGACCCCCTCTCTTTGGAGGGCTGCATTTTAAGCCCGTAGGAACAGACACACATTTCACGGATTTGCCAGCTTAAGATTTCAACTCGGCTATTTTGGAGTGCTTTATTGTACCAGAGCCTAGATTTTTGGTATTGATCTTTTTGATGTATATATTCGTTTATTCAGGGGTATAGTGGGGGCCCTGTCCCACCATATGATACCGTTGACACTCTTAGAGGTCTATAGACATATGTGTGTGTGTTGTGTGTAAGTTTGTTCAGCTGCGTTTATACGTTGTATTATGAATATTAATATGAAATGATGACCTAATCGGCTTGCGTGTCCTTTCATGATATGATTAGTGGCAACTCCTTAGGATACAAATGATAGGGATATATTTATATAAAGACGTTATGACCCATTGGAGTTCTTATGTAAGTTATCTCACTTAACTACATCTGATAGGTATGTATACGGGTGTCCAAGTCGGACCCCAGTCACGGCCTATGGGATTGGGTCATGACAAAAGTGGTATCAGAGCAGTTCATACTCATTGTGTCTACAGACTGTGTTTAGTAGAATCTTGTTTATCGGTGTGTTGTGCACCACATTTATAAACAGGAGGTTATAGGACATTTAGGAGCATATATTTCCTTTTTATTTTAAATTATGCGATAAAGCTATATTATTAGGACAATTCCTCCCTAATGGATTATTATGTATTCAACGATGCCTCCAAGGAAAGCGACAACTGCCCAGAAGGGCAAGTCAGTAGCAAGAGAAACTACTTAGACCTCGAGAGTTACTATGGCCCGTGCCCAGTCTATGCTGGGGATTTTGCTCCAGACGGCAAGCTCTACTACACCGCCACCACTAGAGGAGCTGAGGGAAGCAGTAGCCATAACTACAGATCGAGGGGCGGCTTTACCACCAGCTCCAGAGGCTCTAGTGCCTGAGCCTCTAGCTCCCCGGCCAAGGGAGGAGGATAGGTATATAAGAGCTGCAGTTCAGTTGCTGACTAGATTAATGGCAGGGCAGGCTTGAAGGCATGGGCTGGGAGTAGAGGATGCAAATTGACATGATAGTTTAAGGGTTCATGACTTCCTGACTTATAACCCCTCAAGAGTTTTATGGGTCGAGACCCGTGGATGACCCACATGAGTTTATTTGACAGATGCAGCATATATTGAGAATAATTAGGGCCTCTAAGATTGAGTCTATTGAGTTGGCTTCATATCGACTGCGTGACGTAGCCATTAATTGGTATGAGTCCTGGAAATTATCGAGGGGTGAGGGTGCTCCGACAATAGTGTGGGATAAGTTTGTGGAGGCCTTCCTTAGTCATTTTCTACCTCTAGAGATGAGACAAGCCAGAGTTGATAGATTCTTACATTTGAGGCAGAATGGTAGGAGTATTAAAGATTATAGCCTTGAGTTTTATTTGTTGGCAAGACATGTGCCCACTATTGTAGCTGATATGGCTGATAAAGTGCATCGTTATGTGAGAGAGTTGGATCATTATTTGGTTGATAGTTGTATGGCCATGGCTTCTATACCGTGTATGGATATTACTTGGGTACAAGTATACGCACAAGGGGTAGAGGATCGGCACAGAGGGCATCAGCCCGATAGAGATCATAATAGAGGCCAGCATAAGAGAGCTAGGTCGGCTGGTTATTTAGGGGAGTTTCGAGGCAAGCAGCCTTAGCAGTATAGTAGATATCCTTCCCAGCCAGCTCGGAGTACACCCCTATAGTTCATAGGTAGGAGATTCGATAGCACAGGGTATCCAGGAGCTGGTTAGAGCTCCAGGGTTTCAGGTTCATAGATAAATAGGGGTTTGCGTCAGTCGAGGCCACTTTTGTCTTAGTGTCCTCATTGTGGTAGGACTCATTTTGGGGAATGTCATTTTGCTGTAGGTTCTTGTTTTACTTGCGGCCATCAAGGCCATATCATGAGAGAGTGTCCACTCAGGAGCAACCCAAGTGGTGCAGCTCAGCCTACTAGGTAGTTGCTGGTTCTTCTTCTTTAGTGGCTATGTGCCTTATGGGTCAGGATATTCATACATCAACAGGACATGGTAGAGTCCATGGTGGAACTTCCAGTTCTAGCGGTCCTTCGAATCACATATATGCCTTAGCTAGTAGACAGGACCAAGAGGCGTCACCAAATGCAGTTATAGGTATATTATCAATCTTCTCCCGGGATGTATATGCATTGATAGATCCAAGATCCACCTTATCATATATATCTCCCTTAATTGCTCGTAGAATCGGAATAAAACCCAAATTAATAGAACCATTTGAGGTATCTACACTGGTAGGAGACTCTATTATAGTAAAGCAAATATATAGAAATTGCTCGGTGGGTGTATGTAGTCGTCATACCTTAGCTGATTTAATAGAGTTAGGTATGATAGAGTTCGACATTATTATGGGTATGGACTATTTAGCTTCTTGTTATGCTAACGTTGATTGTAGAAACAAGAGAGTTTGGTTCCAAGTCCCAGGTGAGCCAATTACCGAGTGGCTGGGGAATATGGCATCGCCGAGGGGAAAATTTATTTCATACCTCAAGGCAAGGAAGATGGTTAGAAAGGGTTATATTTACCATCTGGCTCATGTGCATAACCTGGTAGCCGAGGTACCGACTTTACAGTCAGTGCCAGTAGTTAATGAATATCGGATGTATTCCCAAATGAACTCCTAGGTCTTCCTCCTGAATGGGAGATAGAGTTCACTATAGATGTGTTACTAGATACTCAACCCATATATATCCCTCCCTACAGAATGGCAACTATAGAGCTGAAGGAGTTAAAAGAGCAGCTGAGAAACTTGTTAGAAAAGGGCTTTATTAGGCCTAGCACATCACCTTGGGGAGCACTGGTATTATTCATGAGAAAGAAAGATGGATCGCTGTGAATGTGTATTGATTATAGGCAGCTGAATAAGGTAACAATAAAGAATAGATATCCCCTCCCTAAGATTGATGATTTATTTGACCAGTTGCAGGGTGCTAAGTGTTTCTCGAAAATAGACCTACGGTTAGGCTATCATCAGGTATGGGTAAAGGAAACAGATCATTTGAGGTCATTACTCAGGGTTATCCAATACTAGAAATTGTACGCTAAGTTCTCTAAATGTGAATTTTGATTGACTTCAGTGGCATTCTTGAGGCATGTTATTGGAACTGATGGTATTCGAGTAGATAGAGAGAAAATTAAGGCCGTAAAGACTTAGCCTAGACCTACGATACCTACTGAGGCACATAGTTTTTTGGGGCTAGCAGGATATTACAAGAGATTCATAGAGAACTTTGCTTCGATTTCCGTACCTTTAACAAGGCTAACTCAGAAGGTGGCTAAGTTTCAGTGGACCGATGCTTGTGAACGAAGCTTTAACTTGCTGAAAGATAAGTTTACCACGACCCCAGTTCTAACTCTTTCTGAAGGACCAGATGGCTACGTTATTTAATGTGAAGCTTTTGGTGTTGGCCTAGGTTATGTACTTATGCAACATGGTAAAGTCATAACATATGCCTTCCGGTAGCTCAAGAAGTACGAAAGGAATTATCCAACTCATGATCCGGAGTTAGAAACAGTAATTTATGCTTTTAAAATATGGAGGCATTATCTATATGGCATACATGTTGATATCTATACGGATCACAAAAGTCTCTAATACATCTTTAAGAACAAGGAGTTGAATTTACGGCAGAGAGGGTGGCTAGAGTTGCTTAAAGATTATGATGTCAATATTCTATACCACCTAGGGAAATCAAATATTATAGTCGATGCACTCAGCCGTAAGTCTATGGGTAGCTTAGCAGGTGTACAACCAAAACGGAAAAAGATAGTCTGCGAGATTTGCCAGTTAGCTAATCTTGGAGTCTGGTTGGCTGATTCTGATGATGGTGGAGTTACTGTTTGAGGAGTTGCTGAATCCTTTATCATGGAAGAGGTAAAGCAATGCCTATACGAGGACCCTATTCTGGCACAGTATAGGGATGCAACTCTTAAAAAGGAAAAAACTCCATTCGAGGTCATACCTGACGGAGTGCTGAGATATAGGGGCAGAATATGTGTACTGGAGATTGCAGGGCTACGACAACAGGTGATGGGAGAGGCACAATATACCCATTATTCTGTTCATCTAGGGTCAACCAAGATGTATCATGACCTCAGATTTTTATATTGGTGGAATGGAATGAAGAAGGACATAGCAAAGTTCGTAGCCCAGTGCCCAAATTGCCAATAGGTCAAGCTTGAGCATCAGATGCTTGGTGGACTATTACAGGAGATGGAAATCCCAACTTGGAAATGGGAAGCAATTAATATGTATTTTATTACAGGCTTACCTCTTACTATATGGAAGTATAATTCCATATGGGTTATTGTAGATAGGCTGAAAAAATCAGCCCATTTCCTTTTAATTAGGACTACATATTCAGCTGAGGACTATGCGAGGTTGTATATCAAGGAAATAGTAAGACTTCATGGGGTTCCCACATCTATTATCTCAGACAGAGGAGCTCAATTTACAGCTAACTTCTGGAAATCATTCCAGAAGGGATCGGAAACACAAGTAAATCTTAGTATAGTATTTCACCCTCAAACTGACGGACAGACCGAGCGTACTATTGAAATGATAGAATATATGTTGCAGGCCTATATAATTGACTTCAGAGGTAGCTGGGATGATCATTTTCCACTTATTGAGTTTTTCTATAATAATAGCTATTATTCTAGCATCTAGATGGCACCGTATGAGGCTTTGTATGGAAGGAAGTGTAAGTCACCTATTGGTTGGTTTGATATAGTTAAAACAAAACTAATAGGCCCAGACCTAGTTCAGCAAGCTTTGGATAAAGTGAAGCTCATTCAAGAAAGGTTATTAATAGCCCAGAGTCGACAAAAATCATATGTAGATAATCGACATCGACCTTTAGAGTTTCAAGTTGATGATTGGGTGTTCTTGAAGGTGTCACCCATAAAGGGGGTAATGAGATTCGGCAAGAAAGGGAAGCTTAGCCTGAGATACATTGGTCCTTATCAGATCATTCATAAGATAGGAAAAGTTGCCTATGAGTTGAAGCTACCATCAGATTGGGAAGCAGTACTTCCAGTCTTTCATGTGTCGATGCTTTGCAAATATACTGGTAATCCTTCTAGAGTATTCCCCATGGATGATTTCCAAGTGATAGAGAAACTATCTTATGAGGAACACCCTATAGCCATACTTGATCTCCAAGTTAGAAGGTTATGTACCAAGGACGTGGCTTCCATCAAAGTATTATGGCAAAATGAGAATAGAGAAAAGATGACCTGGAAAGCCGAAGAAGAGATGAAGAATAAATATCCGTACTTGTTCCTTATACCCACAGGTAATCTAAACTCCTAAATTAGTTGTATTTATTAATAAGAAACCTATATATGACAACTATTATAGAGATTTCTCGAAATCCTTGTAAGACCTTATGAGACTAGTTAACATTCGATGACGAATGTTCTAAAGGGGGGAAGGATGTTATACCCCACACTTTTGTACATGGGAACATTTGCTTAGTTTCTGTAAAAATTGCCATATGATCCATGATATCCATGACATTCCCAAATAATCCAAAGGAGGGTAGGATGTGATGCCCCATATTTTTCATAGACTAGTTCTATATGAGTAGTGATGGTTGGAAATAGGTTTGGAAGGATTTGAAAGGAGTTGGAGGCCAAATAGTGAGTCGTGGTAATCGACCTACTTGCTTAAGCTATCGGTTTGGATATTTTACATAATTAAGCTACTTGAGTACATGTCGAGCTTAAGTAGCAAGGATCACGCAAGTTATTAAGATGAGACTAGATTATGAACCTACGAAAAAGAGTAAGTAGGTGATGCACCTACTTGGAATGAGTAGGTAATTCACCTACTAAAGTGGTCCCCACCAAGACACGTGGAAGCAGCTGGTTGGTGCATGAATGAGGTGGACACACGTAGGAGCTGGACATGTGCCACCCTTGGGGGATGGACACGTGTAGGGGCTAGAAACATATCACCCTTAGGGGCTGGACATGTGTCAACCCCACATGGATAACATATATAGGCCTAGTAATGACTAAGACCTCATTTCTTTCATCTTCTACACTTAGAGAAAAATAAAGAGATAAAAAGACTTGGAACTTCAACCATGGCTAGATGAACTTGCAACCTTAATTAGTGATCCAAAACTAATCTTTACAAGGTAATCCCACCCTTAGAAGGTATACAACAATATGAGGTGATCCTAGGAGTAGCAACATTGAGTTGATCAAAGCCATCAATTTTTAGCCACGTTGGGAAGCCAAGTTGCTAAGGTAGTGTTTGTTCTTTTCAAATTAGAGTTAATGATGTTATAATGGAGAGATTACTTTGTATTAAGTGGGGTTGGAGGTAATAAAATTACATGGTTATTGTTGACGTTGTAAATGGATAGAATTGAAGTTGTTCTGGTTGGATTATAGTTTGATTAGTGCTTTTATTATTATGGTATTGTATTTCAAGGTAATTTGTGTATATTGAAGGGATGGACATATAGTTATAAATGAGTATGGGTGCTGCTATTCACAGCAACATTGTGCTCTTTTTTGTATGGTTGTGATTTTACGAAGTGAAGATCGAAAATCGTATTTTGATGTCGTTGCTTTGGGTTAGCTGTTTAGCACTTGTATTGAATGATATTGAAGTAGTTTTATTATATGTGGATGGTGGTCATTGTTATTGGTGTTTTTGTGCTAATTGGAGATTAATTGAAAGTTTGGATTAGGCGAGTTATATAGGGGAAATGTTGCATGATTTCTGTTAAACTCTTAACTAATCAAAAAGTGTGAATGAAGAAATAATTCCTATAAATGATTGGTGTTAGATTTATAAGCCGGAAAGTCAAAGTTTATTCATAATAGTGTTACTTTCATATTAAATAAGCTAAAGGGGTAACGAAGTAAGCTTGGATACGGTGGATCTGTAACAGGTATGTAAAGACATCCCTCCTTTCTTTTGGCATGTCTTAGATATAAGTAAGGAATGATATGTATATGAAATTTGGGGTAATTCCATTCATAAGATTTGAGTGTGCTTCATGATTCTTATTCACTTCTTGATATCACAATTCTCAAGTGATTGAGCCACCCCTCCAGTTTTCTGTACGTTGGATAATAGTCGATATATACCCATTTCTATTCTTAGGGACTCTATGATAATTAATGTTTGGGCTTCTATAAGATGTTTCATGCTATAGTGACATGTGACTATGATTCTTGAGTCTCTTTGACATACTTTATGAGATATATTCGAGGGATGTCTGATATATTTCCGTATTTTACATGCATGTATATGTATTATATTATATATGGATTAGGCCATATGTTCCTCGACATTAACATATTATATTATATATGGATTGGGCCGTACGTTCCTCGGCATTGCTATATTATATATGGATCGTGCTGTATGTTTCTTGGAACTATTATATTATGTATGGATCAGGATGTATGTTCCACAACACAAGCAGTTATACTATAATCTATGTCTGCCATACACCGTAAAGTCAAATTCAGTTATATAGAGTTTTGCAGATATTATCATATGTTGTCCATAGATGCATTCAATTATTGAGACAGTTTTCATGATTCATCTATACTTAATGTTCTTACACTTTATAGACTCAATACGTATTCCGTGCTGACCCCCTCTCTTCGGGGGGATCCATTTTATGCCCTCAGGTATAGACACGCATTTCACGGATTTGCCAGCTTAGAATTATTACTCAGCTATTTTAGAGTGCTCTATTATATTGGAGCCTAGATTTTTGGTGTTGATCTTTAGGATATATATATTCATTTATTCAGGGGTACGGCGGGGGCCTTGTCTCGCCATATGATACTGTTGACACTCTTAGAGGTCTATAGACATATGTGTGTGGGTTGTGTGTAAGTTTGTTTAGCTGCGTCTATACATTGTGTTGTGAATATTAATATGAAATGGCTTCTTTGTAGACTTGCGTGTATTTTTATAATATGATTAGTGGCAACTCCTCAGGATACAAATAATAGGGATATATTTATTTGAAGACATTATGACCCATTGGAGTTCTTATGTAAGTTGTTCCGCTTGGCTACATCTGATAGATATGTATACGAGTGTCCAATTTGGACCCTAATCATGACCTACGGGGTTGGGTCATGACATATTGTTCAATGATGGTTCGAGAATTCTATGCCTCCTATAGGACCACGATAAATAAGTAGGCACCAGACAAATCAAAGGAGTTGATCATCCTCCTCTCTTGTCCACACTAGTCCAGGAAGTCCCAATTGATCTTTTTGAGGAGACAGTCCAATAGGTTCTCTATGGCTCAAATTATTAGAAGACCAACCCAACTAATGAGTGCGATCATAAGATGCAAATAGTCTGAGATTAAAATGTGATGAAGGACCCAACACAACAAGGAGAGTTGATGAGGTGGATCGCTGGCCATATTTCTGAACAAGGTATCTCTGTATATTGGGTATCCCATCCCACCCCAATCAAAATAGCCTCACTTAATTTTATGGCAAAGTTTTAGTGGGTTATCATCAGACACCGTCTTCGCCCGACTTTGGACGATAAGACTTTGACTCCAAATAGAGCAACGATGTAGCTTGTTGGATGGCCGGCTACGAGGTTGACTTTGTAAAAATGATCATTTTTGAGATCCATGAAAGGGTCATCCCGAGATCTACCACCATCCCATTCCCGTTCTTGATTTTCACGTTATGTAAAGAGTTTATGGTGCCAATGATAAATGAGGTGGATACATTGATCGAGGTAAATTGAATGTAGGACATTGGGTTAATAAAGATGATACCAATCTGATTACCCAGTGAAGAGCCCCATGGGGTGATGTTCGACTGCCCGAGATATTTGACGGTCATGCTATAGAGCAGAGTATCGATAGAGCTTCACCCGAGGAGAAGCATACTACTGGGGAGCCATCACACCCCAATTCTACACTCTAGGTGTGGACGACTCTTAGAAACTATTGCTGGTTTCCAGCAATCGCTTGGCTTGGAAAACTCACTAAATGGGAGAATTTAACTCGTAACAATACTCAAATAGGAAAAATAAACTATACAAAATTTAATACTCTCAGTTTAAATCATATGGCTCAAATATATACAAATAAAAAAGACATAACTCAATATTTTCAAAACATACTCAAATGAATAATCTAACTC
This sequence comes from Solanum dulcamara, assembly GCF_947179165.1. Lineage (NCBI taxonomy): Eukaryota > Viridiplantae > Streptophyta > Magnoliopsida > Solanales > Solanaceae > Solanum > Solanum dulcamara. Next base: position 22,212,785 of record NC_077247.1, on the reverse strand, counting down.
AAATGAATAATCTAACACTGTCTAACTAGTCTATGAAGCCTCTAAGACTGACTCTTAAATGGATACCAGGGCAGGCCCACGGCTACCTGAACTGATAAATAATTAGCTAAAATGAAAGACTAAAATACGAATCAAGATCACATCTAAAGGCAAAGAGGTCTCACTAAAAGATAGATCAATGATGTTCCTGTTAAGGATCTCAATCACCTGTGTCTGCATCATAAAAAATTACAATACCAAATAGTGTCAGTATATGGAATGTATGGTATGTAAAATAGTTGAAAGAAAATTTACTAAAAATGCTCAACTCAAGAAACTCAATTTTGAAAATAGCTCAACTCAATAAAACATGCAATATAATGAAAAAATGCTCTAAAAGATATGCAATCGTAAATGCAACTCATTATATTAAAATATAATACTTTACTTATGACAGAGTTCCTCTAACCGACAACCATAGACTATGAGCCTCATGATGATACAATTTCTACCCACATTGTCAGAGCCATCCTATACCTTGCCAGATAGAGGACAATAACAAAACTATGGATCCAACTAAACAGTCCTCTTTTGAGACTGTGAGGAGTCGCCTGAATGAACAGTACGATCCTATCTATGTTGGTAGTGTAGGTTATAGGGTTGGAGTTATCAAAACTCGTACACAAATTGGTGCTCAATACTACTATGAAAATATTTTTACTCTGCTCATAGCTGAAGTGAGTGTACTTGCTCAATTAACTCTTTTAGTCTCTTTTGGACTTAGCTCAAACTTTACTTTTCTTAACTCATTTCTTCAACTTAAAATAGGTAAAAATATCATCTCAATAATGCATTTAAAAGCGTACTTTAACTTCTCAACTCAATCTCAAAATAGATGTATAATTGTATTAAAACTCAACTCATTTATACATAAAGTAATCATGCTAAAAATAGACATTAAGAGATTAACTCATACTCAAACTCTTTCTTGATTAAATGATGTAAATAACCATTCCTTACTTAAAACAATTCATAAAATACTAAATGTAAAACTCAACTAGGGCTCATGTGAATGCAAATATGAATCCATAATCTCAAAGACTCAACTCATCAAGTATATTCAGTTATACATACTATAATTCAATAGAGAATATTATAGATACTCAAGAATTTACTTTATACGAATTAAAACCCAAACTCAAAACTTAACTTGACTGAATGAAGATGTTCGGCACGAGGACAAACTAAGTCCAATGTTCTGATGGCCTTACATACCTGTAATGATGATTATCTAGTCAAAATTTGAAGACCATACTTAAAACCCTTGAACCCTAGATCTTCACCTTCTCTCTAATTCTTGCCTTCAAAAGTTTGTAAGTATTAATAAGAGGAAAACCCCTTTGGGTATTGATAAAGGACTAAATTTAGTCCCAAAATGGCATGGTTTAAGTTTATGGAAAATGGAAAATAGACTGGAATGTCCCTCATTAAATTGGGTCTGGGCCATTATTGGTCCCTTCCTATGGAAAATAAAAGGTCGATCGTGGAAGGCATGGTCCAAAAATTTAAACATTCTGGAATTTGTGTATTAGGTCTATGACCACCCTTCTATGGGTCGTAGACCCTAAGATGGGTCATCCTGGTAATTCGTAGGAAACATTCTATAACATTTTAAAGGGTAGGATCTACAAATCCATCTCTATGGGTTGTACAAACTTGTACGGGTCGTAGACTAGGCTGTAGGAGGGACTTTGAAGGATGGAATTTTGGCTAAGTATAAAGAGGTCCTATGATCAATTCTTACGGGTCGTAGAACAAATGACAAGTCATAGACTTGACTCGTAGGACTAATTTGACTCCTTTGAAATTGGCTAAGTGTCCAGAGGTTCCATGAGCCACCTTCTATGACTCGTAGTACTCTCTGCGGCCCGTACAAAGGGTCATGGACCACTGCCAGTCCACTTCTCTCAACTTTTTCTCAAATTCTTTCTTGTTACTCAAACTTGGTCTACGTTAGGATAGTACGAGGTGTTACAATATCTCCCACTTGGGATCATTCATCCTCAAATGAAAACCAATCTAAGGGTTTTACTTAAGGCCAAAATACAAATGAAAGAACTTAAACTCAAACTCAAGGATAACTCTCTCAGTTACTCACAACTCAAGAAGGTACTAACTTAAAGATAAGAATACGAATATTACCTTCAACATCGATATGAGGAGGAACGAATAGATGTGGGTACTTGGCTTTCATATCATCTCCGGCTTCCCATGTAGCCTTCTTAATTAATTGATTTCAGTATAAAACTTAAACTGAAGTGTCCTCCTTTGTCCTCAATCTACGAATCTAATGATCAAGAATCTGGATAGGAATCTCCTCATACAAACTTTATTTTATTCAAATTTTTTCTATAGGAACAATGACTGAAGGATCTCCTAAGTATTTCAAGGGCATGGAGATATAGAATACTGGATGAATGGCATATAACTCCGATGGAAGCTCTAACTTATAGGCGAAATTTCCAACTCTCTTTTGCAATCTGGTAAGGACCAATATAATGAGGACTCAACTTTCCCTTATTCCCAAACCTCACAACACCTTTCATGGGAGAAACTATCAAATACACCCAAATCATGTACTTCAAACTCCAAGTCTCTTCTCCTAACATCAGTATAGGACTTTTTATGACTTTGCACAGTTTTCAATATTTCTTTAATGATTTTCATTTTCTTTATAGCTTGATGAATCAAGTCTTTCCCTATCAACGTATCTTCACTAATTTCAAACCAACAAATTGGCAATCTAAATCTCCTCCCATAAAAAGCCTCATATGGAGCCATTTGAATGCTCGAATGTAAACTGTTATTATAAGCAAACTCAATAAGTGGTAAGTGGTTATCCCAATTACCTTTGAAGTTGATAGCATAGTATCTCAACATATCCTCAAGAGTTTGAATTGTATGCGCTGCCTTACCATCTGTGTATGGATGAAAAGCAATACAAAGATCACCTTTGAACCCAAACCTTTCTAAACTAACTTCCAAAACTGCAATGAATTGGGTACCTCTATATGAGATGATGGACAAGGGAACTTCATGCAATCTAAATTTCTCTCGAATATATAACCTTGCATAATACTCTATTGAATCTGTAGTCTTAATATCCAAGGAGTAGGCTGATTTGGTCATCCTATCCAAAATCATCCAAATAGAATCATGCTATCTGCGAGATTGCGATAAACCTGTTATGAAGTCCATATTGATCATCTCCCACTTTAACTCTAGCAACTCTATATTCTAGGCTATACCATAAGGCTGTTGATGCTCAATTTTGATTTGTTGGTAATTCGGGCATTTGGAAACAAATTTTGCTATATCTTTCTTCATACCATTCCACCAATAAAAATCTCTCAAGTCGCGGTAAATCTTTATAAAGCTCAGATGAATTGAATATTTGGAGCTATGGGCCTTTGCCATTATCCTATCTCGGAGACCATCAACACTTGGAATGCACAATCTACCTTGATATCTGAATAATCCATCTCCTGGTATGGTAAAAACCATCACTTTCTACTTGTGAACATATTCTTTCAATTGAAAGAGCATAAGTCTTGGTCTTGCTTTTCTTTCACCTTAACAACTAATGTTGACTCAGCCTCATTCTGAACAATAACACTTCCCTCATCAGAGTCCAGAAGACGAACTCCCAAACGTGCAAGTCTATACACTTTTTTTTCTAATTATTTCTTCTCTTCCTCAACATGAGCAGAACTCTCCACGAAAAAACTGCTAAAAGCATCAGCAATAACATTAACTTCACCTAAATTGTAGAAAATGCTCACGTCATAATCCTTGAACAACTCAATTCATCTCCTCTTCCTCAAGTTCAGCTCTTTCGGACAAAATATATATTCCTGGATCTTGTGATCAGTGAACACATCTACATGCACGCTATAAAGATAATGTCATTAAATCTTAAGAGCAAACACTACCATAGCCAACTCTAGGTCATGAGTTGGATAATTCCTCTGGTGGATCTTAAGCTAAATGGAAGCATAAGTTATAACTTTGTCTTTGTGCATCAAATAACAACCCAGTTCAACCTTGGATGCATTGCAATATATGACAAACCAATATGTTCCCTTGCTTAGAGACAAAATCAGAGTAGTAGTCAATCTCATTTTCAACTCTTAAAACATTTTCTCACAAGCAACAAACCATTAAAACTTAGTCTTTTTCTAAGTCAACTTAGTCAACGGAGACGATATGGAAGAAAATCCTTCAACAAATATCCTATAGTAACCAGCCAAATCCAAGAAACTTCTTATATCTGTTGGGGATGTGGGTCTAGGCCAGTTCTTAACTATTTCAATTCTCTATAAATCTACTTGGATAATATCACTAGAGATAATGTGGCTTAAGAATGCCACAGATACAAGCAAAAACTCATCCTTTGAAAATTTAGCATTTAACTCCTTTTCCTTAAGTGTTTAGAGAACAATTCTGATATGGTTGGCATGCTCCTGCACACTTCTCAAATATATCAGACAGTTATTGATAAACATGATAACAAATATGTATAGGTACTGCTTGACACTTTATTCATGAGGTCCATAAATATTGCAAGAGCTTTAGTCAAACTAAAGGATATAACTATGAACTTATAGTGGCCATATTTGATTCTAAATGTTCTGTTTGGAATGTCACTTTCTCTTACTTTTAACTGATGATAGTCTTATCAATTCTTAAAAAAGGTACTTATTCTTTATAGTCACCTTATTCAATTGATAGTAGTTAATACACATTCTTAATGAACCATATATTTTTCACATGAATAGGATATGAGTGTCCCAAGGTGAGACACTCGGTATCGGAAAGCACATATATTCTGAAGTCTATATCTCTATTGGGAGAGACTCCAGTTAAATCCTCAAAAAATATTTTAGGAAACTCATTCACTAAAGGAACTGACTGAAGGGATGGTGTATCCCAACTATCATCTCTAACTTGGATAGTGTGGTAGTTACACCCCGTGAATACTAACTTTCTGGCCTTAAGGTATGAAATGAATTGACCCTTAGGCAAAGTTGGACTACCCTTCTACTCAATAACTGTTTCTTTCAGAAACTAAAACTTGACAATTCAATTTTTACAATCAACTGAGGCATAACAAGCATAAAGTCAGTCCATGCCAAGAATGATATCTAAGTCTACCATGTCTGACTCAACTTAGTCGATAGAAATATCTTTCTAATAGATAAAGACTATACAATCTCGAAAGACCCTCTTTGCTATAATAGGCTCACCAATAATTGTAGAGACACTGGATTGTTCTAAGAGTCATTCAGGAAGGATTCCAAACTTAACGGCTACATAAGAAGTCATAAAAAATAAGCATACAGTGACAACATCTAGCGAGTTTTATTGGTCGTGGAAATTAGCCATAGTGTACAAATGATTTGGACCTTTGCCTACCCTTGAATTAGTAGCTCTCTAATTATCTCTGTTTGGCTGTGCTGTCGAACAAAATTGAGCTATGTTTCCCTCATTACCTTAGTTCCACATGGGATAATATTTTAGGAAGTGACCTATCTATCTACATTTATAACACCCATTGATGCTGAAGAGACACTCTCCCAAATAAGACCTCTTAAACTTACTACAATACAACTTGTGTGAAGAAATCTAGACCATACTTCCCTGATACAGAGAGTCCTGAGCTTTGAAATTATGGTATTCTTGATACCTCTAGTCATTCCTATTGTTGGCTGCAGGTGCACTCGCTGAAGATGGTGCATAACTAGAAGACCTCTTCTGAAAAAAGTATGGTTGCCATTTCCACCCTTCTGATGGTAGCCTTCATTACCTGCGAACTTAGCTTTCTTACTCTGGTGTTTCTTTCTATCCTTCTTCTTATTTTTCTCAACTCGTTGGGCATACACCATGAGTTTGGAGGTATCCATATCTGAGATTAACAGATTCACGTGACTGACTAACTCAACACCACATAAACTTGAGAGTCCACTCTATAATGAAACAAACTCATATGGCATATTGAATTAAAATTTATGCAGAATTACCATTTCTTCATTAAACATGTGCTCTCACCAAGAAAGAATTACCTATACTCTCATAGTTACATTGTCAACAACAATGGGTATTTAAACACAATTCGCTCACTCTCTCAAATTAAGTCACAAGTTTCTCAAGATAAACCATAGTCTTGCCCTCAGTATATGAAGCAGTTCCATTAAGGCATCGAAGACTTAAGGATCAGTTAGGACTTTTTTAGGTTGTAATGTAGGATAGGGGACGGGTAGGTAGATATTTGGACATGTATAGTGACTTGGTTCCTAAGCACTTTCAATACACTACATTCATAATTCCATGCAAATACTTCATAACCTTATTCTCACCACTTTGTTATTTTGTTAGCTTACCCTTTCAATTCATTTATTTGTGTCAGGGATTTCTTTTTTTCTTTAATCTCTTCAACCATAATATGGTTGGCATTCTTTTCAGTTTCCATATGCTTGTCTTCTCTAACACAATATTTTATTTTAATTACTTGCACCAATGGTTTTACTCTTAGTAACACAAGGTTGTAACCCCTCCATTTCTCCGCTTATTCTCTTCCAAAGCACTTGGCTTCTTGGATCAAAATTATGGTCTCAGAAAATAATGGGAATATGATTCAAACTGGGTTGCCAAATAATCAAGTCAAAGGCTCAAAATGGCTAACTATGGATTTACATTGAGGTGGGTACGAAAAATGGTTTTAAAATGAAGTTACCAAAGAATTGCCTAGATCCTTTTCCTAAATTCTAAACTTCCTATGTTTTCACTACTCATACACATGGGGCAAGTTCAAGCAATTAAGAGCAAAAAGGATTATACAATTAATCTTTCTCATACTGCGCATGTTTAATTTCAGAACGACAATTCTTTAGAAATTTCAACCACAATAACATGAATTCAACTTTATTCAAAATCAAATGACAAAGTCTTAGGTGTCTCAATTTAGTCAGTTTTTATTTTTCAACCATTTCATCTGCTAACTATGAAATATGATAGTTTGGCAAAACACTTTATATATATTACAAATATCTACAAAAAAAATTCAAAAAAATTTATATGGTTCAAAGGGACTATCTGTGGCCAAAGAACTGAAAAAAATGCCATGAAACCCAAAATCAGTTAATAAGTAAGAAAAATAATAAACCAAAACATTAATACTGACAAAAATAAATAGATTAACTAATCGAGATAAAGCAAAATATCAATCTTATAAAAGTAAACAGATATAGCAATCCTGATAAAGCAAAACACCAAACTAACAAAAATAAATAGATATAGTTAAAATTAAATAGACATTCCACCCCATACTTAGAGTTGGGAACTATCCTCAGGAGCACAAATTAGTAGACTTCCCTGTCGACTCATCTATCAGTCCTCCAACAGCCGGATCTTGAACCGCCAAAGGGTCAAACTTTGTGGACTCCAAATATGACTCCACATCTAAGCATGTCCTCCTCCTATCATCATCCGTTGGGATTTCATCTTCAGTAGGCTCATAAAAATTAGGCCCAAGTCCTAGGACAGTCATAGTATGCTCGTTTAGTGGATATTGTCTTTCTACCTCACATAATTCTTCTTCAGTTGAGGCGCGCCCTATGATGTGGTGTCGAAGCATCTCTAGGTCAAACATGTGGGATGTAAGGACTAGACCATAAGTGTAGTTTGCGCCTCGCGCATTCTTGTGTTGTAAGGACTGGGTCGTAAGTGTAGTTTTGCCCATTAATGTTGGTGACATCATAAGACTCTGAGGTAAGGGGGGCCATATAATCATGTTGGTCATCAGGGACCCCGACCTTTTGGCATATCTCTATGATGAGGCCTCTGAATGCGTACCCTCTACCTCGATGGACTCTACAATTATGGATGGTTGATTTGATAACAACACCAACATTGACGTCCATCCCTTTCATAAGGGGATAGACCAATCATACTCTGTTCTGCATTATTTCGGTGTAATGGAGGCTTGGAATAAGGCTGTGTATGACATTTTTTACCTACACACGTGCTTCTTTGTTAAAATGAGCATAAGGGAATGTGATGTGGTAGCCATGTAGCCTATGACGTACCCACTTTTCTGTTGACCTAGGCCCATATAAAGTATAACGGATATCCCTGTATGGTGGTTGAATACTCAACTCTGTCAGGGCGGTGGTAGGCAACTCTGGAGTTTCCAATATGTCGTTGATTACCATTAGAGATAGAGGAACATCAACCCCTCACACTGTAATGTAATGAGTGCGCTAATCAGGTTGATAATTTGCATAAAATTCCCGTACCACATGCAAATTGCACAGCCTCGGGTCAACGAACAAGAAATGCATATTAAGTTCCTCTATTCTCCCCATGATTTGTGGGTAGTCTCTTGCCAATTTTTCTTCATCAATTAGCATATTTGAGAGATAGTGAGACTCGATGTGTCACTTGTTGTACCGCTTTTAAGATAAATCAACGAGATTGACCTTGAGGCATAGGTGGGGCAAGTGGTATAGAGGGTGCCCCTCTCTCTCTTTTCTTGCTGCTAGGGTATGCTGGTTCTTTTTCTGTCTTTCAGCTAGATGACATTTTTTATAGCAAACAAGCCACCCAAAAACAAAACATATAAGAGCCTAGACGTATATTTGAACTTTAGGCCAGCACCCCATATTTAAGAATTTCATTAGGATATAAGTGATATGAAGGTACTCAGACTTCTCTTCATTTGAATAATATGTGCATACATGCTAACAAACCAATGCATTCTTCAATTAATCAACATAGTGAATTTAATACTATATGAATTCACAGAGGCCTTTTGTATTCTAGCATTATTCTCTAAAAGAAGTATACAAGATTCAAGAAATAAAGCATCATCCAAAATTAGATCCCCTAACTTCAAGCATGTTTTCAACCCAAAATTTAGAACAATAGAAACTCACCCCACATTATTCTCACAAATCAAATCAACTTCAACACAATACTTTATGTATGCTTACTCAAGTATTCAACATACATTATCCATACCAACCACAAACATCCATTTTCTCTAACATCAAAATTAGGGTTGGAGTTCAAGAACTTAACCCATAATCAATGAACCACAATAATCAATTTCTCAGCAATTTTACACACCAATAACCATTTCAATCTAAGAACAATGAGAATCAATTATATTGAGTCAAAACCTAAGGTCCAAGAACTTACTTATATAAACTTCAACCATGATATCATAAAAGTATTTCAAGAACACATACCTTATTGGTGTGAAGTTGAAACTCACAAAATCTTACTTGAATTGGATGAGTGCATCATGGATTAGTTTGAGAAGAGAGAATTTAGACAGTTTGTAGAAGTGAGGAAGGGTATTATATTGAAAATTCTGATGAAAAACATAATTTGTAGGGATAATAATCGACTCGGTCGGGTTAAAACAAAAAATAGGTTAAACCCATCTTTTTTAAATGAAAATTCTCAAAAAATGTCTCAGGTCCACGATAGGGACTTGTCACGGACGTCACTGTTTAGCGTTCTAAAATTTTAAAATGCAATTTGTACAAAAATAAACTAGGTCTGCGACTTGGGACTTATTTTTACCAAAAATATTCAAAAATATACCTGGGCAAAAATTGAACTTGATGGAGAAAGTCCGCGACGCGGAGACATCATGGTTTAGGCCTCGTCCAAACTCTCTTTTTCTTATTTTATTTTTTTTATTTTGTTTTCATGAAGAAATTATACTATCCTAATTATACACTAAAACAAAATGAAATTTTACCAAACTAAAAAAATCCATTATACCCTCTAATTAAAAATATTTTACACTACCTCACGGGTTGCCTCTCCATGCAACGCCTAATTTAAAGTAGTTGCATGACACATTTGTAGCTTCATTCATTCTCAAGCTCAATTTTTTGTTCCTCACAATCGACGTCTTACCCAAAATAGTGCTTAACATATTGGCCATTCACCACGATTATGGTCGATTTAGCGCAATTCCATAGTTCTATGGCTCCATGTGCCGACATTCGCACCACCGCAAATGGTCCACTCCATTTTAATCGAATCTTACCTTGAAAAAGACGCAAACGTGAGTTAAAAAGTAAGACTTTTTGACCTGGCTTAAATGTTCGAGAGACTATATGTTTGTCATGCCATCGCTTCGTCTTCTCTTTTTACAACTTTGCATTCTCGTAAGTCTGGAGTCTGAATTCCTCCAATTCATGGAGCTGATCCATACACTTTCTACCTGCCAACTCCGGGTCTAGGTTCAACTTTTTGATGGCCCAATATGCTTGGTGCTCCAGTTCTACCAGTAGGTGACATGTTTTTCCGAATACCATATGGTACGTTGAAGTGCCAATTGTTGTTTTGTATGCAGTCCAGTAGGCCCAGAGTGCTTCATCTAGTTTGATAGCCCAGTCCTTTTGTTATACCCTGTACTTTTGTACCTTGGGACGTTGTCTTAAGTCTCTTGAAAAGTGTCATGTGATCTAGATTATCTACCACACTATCAAATAACTCCAAGAAAAGGAGAATGAGATGCTTCATAATAGGGAAGATTGGAAATAGGGTTATAAGAATTCAAAAGGAGTTGGAGGCCGAGAAATGAGTCATAGGAATCGATTGACTCGCATAAGCTACCAACATGGATGTCCTACATAATTAAACTACTTGAGTATACGTCGGGATTAAGTAGCAAGGACTACGCAGATTCCCAAAGTAAGATGAGATGATGAACCTACGAGAGGGAGCAAAAACTAGTTTTCGAACTTATGAAAGCGAAGCAAGCAGGTGACTCACCTACTTGAGATGGTTCCCCACATGCCACGTGGCAGCACATGACTGGCTGCATAGTGTGAGGTGGCGCCCTAGGGGGATGCCACATGTCACCCCTAGGGGCTTCCATATGTCACCCTCTTAAAAAGGGTATATATACATGTAAAAATGACTAATCTCTCATCTTTTCTTCATTTTAGACTTGGAAAAGTTAGGAGCAAACTTGAAAGAAATAGAGAGAGCTACGGCAGCAACCAAATAATGTAAGCCCTCCATTTTCGATTCGGAAATTAATTATTCAAGGTATCCTACGATTAAATAATGGTGTTTGACCATATAAAATTTATCATTGGGGAAACGAGGAGGTTTTTGTTCTTGTTAAGAAACCCATTTTTGAATAGGACTGCTGTTAGTAATACTAGTATAACTCCTTTTGTAAAGCTTCGTTTCGAGTGATTCAAGATATTTTAGAAAGCTATTTCATATTGATATAACTTTTATTTAGCCTCAAAAATCCAGTTTTCCTTTTATCTGCTCGAAAAAGGGTGATGAAGTATGGGGGAGGCGCAACCCAGATTTTGTTTTGGAAATCCTACATAGACTGCTGCTGGTATTTTGGGCATATCTTTTTGTACAAAATTTTTGTAGGGGTGATTCAAAATTGTATGTGACCTTAAGAAATTTCTATAACTTTCCTGGAGTCCACCAATTCTTTTTCCCTCAATTACCTTTTTGAAACTAAGCGACAACACCAGATAGTAGGCTGTCCAGAATTCACGTTTTGATAGCTTCAGCGAGTTTGGCCAATTTTGGGAAAGGTAAGGTCTTTCCTTTTAATTTAAAGTTTATGGTGTTGTTATAGGGTGTATTACACCCCTTTTATTCTACTGGAAGTATAAGAATGTCGTAGAAATGCTCGATGTTCAAAATAAACTAAATTGGAATCGCTATAGTTAAATTGTAGTCGAAATGAGGCATTGTGCGTGTGGGGCTGTTGTAGGTGTGTGGTGGTGTGTTCAGGGACTAAAGGCATTCTAAAAGAGGTGTGGGAGATGCTAGTTTCAGCCACGTGATCCCCCGCTTTGTACTGTTAAAGGTTGTATGAAATAGCGACAAAAAACCTTATTTTGGTATCGTAGTTTCGAGCGAGTCGTTTGGAGTTTATGTTGTATAATGTTGATGTGAATTACTTATACATATGCTGGACGTTGTTTTTGGTTGGCTGTAGTGATTAAGGGTATGATTGGAAATTTGGATAGGGCATGTTATACGGGAGGAGCTGTTCGATTTTCGTTAACTTTTTAACTAGTTAAGGAACTAGTCGAGAAAGCGAGCGAGAGAATGCGTTCTATGAATACTCGTGTGTAACCTAAGGCACTGGAAAGTCAAGGATTGTTGATATTCATATTTCTTTCATGTTTAAAAGGTTCAAAGTACGACGAGGTGAACGAGACAAAGAGTAACCCATGACAGGTATGTAGAGCTACTCTTCTTTTCTTTTGGCATGTCTTAGGTATAGGTTATGAATGATTTGTATATGAAAGGCGAAGATAATTCCACTCATGAAACTCCAAATGTAATTCATAAACTGTATTCAGTTTGTGATGTTAAGACTCCTGTAATAGTTGAGTTATTGTCTTTCCAGGCTGCTAGATCATGAATAGTAGTATATGTAAAGTCTGTTTGTTCTTCCTTTTGGAATGTCTTAAGTATAAATGTAATGGCATATGATATGAGTTGGAGGTAGTTCTAGTTATAAGATACGGGGATAACTTATGACTTTTATTCATTACTTGATATTAGAATGTTTAAGTAGTTGAAATACTACCCTCGAGTCTCCTATCTGATGAATGATAATTGAATGCATCAACTCCTATTCCTAAGGTCTATACGACGATAAGCGTCTCTATCTCCATAAACTATTTAACCTTATCTCGATACACGTTTATGATTCCTAAAACTCTAGCTAATATGATCTCGAACGGTGTTTAAAAGATATTTAAGACGACTATTACTCTGGTCTTCAGGTGACGGTTCACTTGACTGTTTCATTGAGTCTCAGAGGGTGACTTAGTTGCATATAGTTTCTGACTACTCTACTCGTGCATACTGTAACCCTTCTTTCTTCGCGTCCCATGATGGGCCGGATATTATGTCGGGCACAACTTTACTACTTCTTCTACCGCATCCCGGGCTTGATGTGTACAATTCCATGTACAAGAAGACGATTCCGTACGTGAGGTGTGATATATGTTATATGTTATGACGATACGATTATTCACCGAGTCCGAGGCCGACTGTAATATTAAAGTTTGTGTGGCGAAATAAGAAAGGAACACCGAGTCCCTCTCTAGAGGGTCGGGTACGGTATGTATATTATGATGGTATGCTATAGACGTACACTAGTCCATTCACTGAGTCCCTCACTAAAGGGATGGATACTTTATGTAAGCATGCATATAAAAATAGAGTGATACATTTGTGACTCCGAGCCCCATAACGAACCGGATGTAATATGATAACATACACGATCAGATTATACCATATACGATAATATGATGTCGTATATGATGATATGATGAAGTAAAATACATGATAATATGATGACATGTGAATATGATGAAATGATTGTGGCCGAGTTCACTAGAGGGCTAAGCATAGTATATGATGATATATATGATTATGTGTCCTAAGGTGCAGGTTGTCCCCTGCATCTCTATTGTAGTTATGGTCTCAGTTATGTGTCGTTATGCTTTATATACTCAGTACATATATCATACTGACCCTCCATTCTCCGAGGGGCTGCATTTTATACCTGCAAGTACAGATGTTTATATTGGGGATCCGCCATCTTAGGGTTTCTACTCAGCGATGTTGGGAGCGCTCCAGTGTTTTGGAACCTAACTTTTGATACTGGTCATGTAATACGTATATATTTGTATATTTGGGGTACGGCGGGGAACTGTCCCACCATATATTACTATTACTATTTCTAGAGGTCTGTAGACATATGGATGTAGGTTATTTATGAGTTTGTTTCGACTGTGCCTATATGGCATGTTGTAAATGTTTTTATGTTATGGCAGCCTCATCGGCTCGCATGCCCTTTCATGATATGATATGAATGAAAGAGGCTATATGTATATGAACAAGTTTTTAAACTATTGAGGTTTTTGTGTATAGTATTATATCACACACAGTTCAACTTAAGTTTAGCTGATAGATATGCATAAGGGGTTCCAGGTCATACCCAGTCATGGCCTATGGGGTTGGGTCGTGATAGAAGTGGTATCAGAGTAGTTCGTCTTTGGATTGTCTATAGACCGTGTCTAGTAGGGGCTTGTCTATCGGTGTGTTATGCACTACATCTATGGACAGGAGGCTACAGGACATTTAGGATGTTACTTTCTTTCAGATCTAAGATCGTGCGATAGAGTCGAGTCATAGAGAGTGAAATTCTTCATACTATCCTGTGATTTTAGCAGGAGGACCACATCGATAGAAGCAAGTAACTGACGATATCAGAAGTTACAGAGCACGCAGGTGAGCCAAAGCATGAAAGATGTGTGCCAAGTAAGGTATTGAGATATGATTGGCATGTAACGTCGAAGATCGAAAGGAAAAAGTAGATAAAGTTGAAAATTGAATGGAAAAGTAGACGGAAAGTCGAACAGGCACAGCTCTAATTGGACATACGAGGTAAGTCCATTTTATACTACTGTTGATATTGGGCGCTCTGTGAGGCTGCAATATGATGTGATATGATACGTATATATGTATCTTTATGCATGTTGGCCTTGTGAGGCACTATTGGTATTTTCTATGTGTAGATTTGAGATAGTAAGAAATACAGAGGAAACTCTGCCCATATTTTCTTAAAAATAAGAAGAGAGGGATATATAGGACTGTAGTATATCTTGAAAGGTCGTGCCCACAAAAATAATGAGATTTGATTAAACTACGAGTATGGTTGACCGCAAGAAATGAGTTAATTGCTGAATTGACAGCAATAAAAACTAGGAGGTCGATATTGATATGGTAAACCAAAGTTGGAAAAGACTTGTGATCCAAGGGAAATAATTTAGAGAAGGCTGATAGTTCTGGATAGAATGATATATTAAGGCAACGACAGAATTGATACACAGGGATAAACTGTGACGAGCTATAATTAAGAAAAGTAACAGTATGGTTAAGACAAGGGTACAAGGGGAATAGAATTGTGATGGATATGAAGTATTAATAAGACAGCTGGTGAAATATTAAGGATAAGGCTAACTAATAAGGGTAAGTAACCCATAGTAAGAATCGTGAAAAAGGTTAAGCAGTGTTATACTATGGGATTGAGTGCGAACAGGATACCATGTGAAAAAGTAAAGCATAGTGAGGCAGTAACTAAAAGGTGTGACTTGGTCCATGTAATTAGAACCTAAAGATAGGTGTGAAATGGAAAAGTGAGCTATGGAACAAATAAGGAAGATTTATCAAGTTCTGTCCGGAAAGTATCAAACAAAAAGGGAAATACATAGTTACGAACTGAAGGTATAGTATGATAAAAATGTGATAAGACAAAGCCACTACTACAACAAAGTTGATATTGTTTTAAGAGGGATTAGAAGTGAGCCTTAAGCACATAACAAAGATGAAAGCTTAGGAGGCATAAAGAAGCATTGTGTATACGTGACTCCATCTTGAAGATTAGTGAGATCCAGCAAGGAGAGGGAATGTCAATTTGCAGAACAACTGCTGCATTATGAGGTTATCAGAAGAATAAGTGGTATCCACTGGAATAAGGCTAGTATAATGACATAGCTTGAAACACGGATCATCAAAGTGTAAGTGCTCCCGAGTGGAGAATTTGAACAAATTATGTGCACGAGCAAATTACTGATTGGGATGAATGGAATGTGGCTTTGAATGCACTGCTACATTACAGATATTACTCGAGTATCAACCATCAGATGAGATTTTATATGATATATTGCGAATACTAAAGCACCCTATGGTTGTGCTAGGTTTTCTTATAAGGGCAACCTAACGTATGGATGATTTAACAAGAGATGTAGATATGGTGTAGCATGTTAAATATGTTAGAATAGAATCATTCGTGTGTGAATAGCTGAAAATAAACAGAGGAGTACATGGGTACACCCTAAAAGGGGGGAAGTGGACAAGAGAAGTACAAGCGTAAGAGAAAATTAACTAATGCTATCGTGTGTAAATGGGAACGCTTAAACTTCAAACGAGACCCCATAAGGGATGGACACGATCATACCTGCACTAACGCACCGGATCCCGTCAAAACTTCGAAGTTAAGCGTGCTTGGGTGAGAGTAGCACTGAGATGGGTGACCCCCTAGGAAGTGAAAAAGGAAACGAAACAAGTATGACAAAAGAGACTGTAAGTGCGTGTTAGTACAATGACACATATAGAATAGAGTAAGCCAAGAGCAGGAAAAACTATAACTGAAATGGAATGCACCTCATGCAAATGGCACAAAAATAGTTATGCAGCCTACAAACATTGGCATACTAAGAGTAAAATCAAGTGATTACTCGATAAAAGAAGTCAGTAATAGCAATGTGATTGCCATATTTAGAATCTATTAAAGAAAAGTATGAGATGGTTCGAGAAAGAACTATTGAGATATAATTGGTATTAAGGACAAAAGCCCTAGTGGAACCCTGACCTTGACTAAAGAAGGTAAGATGCTAGTATAGTGATGCTAAGGCATTTTCGGACTGCTTTAAGTACCTACACACGGCTGTGTAGGGATTACGGTATGATGTGTGGGTCCTGAAAAGATCATTTGTAGGATAGGCAGAGCTGCCTATGAGTTGGCCCTACCATCGGATTTGGAAGAGGTACACCCAGTCCCTCATGTGTTAAGGGTTTGCAAAGGTATAAGTGACCCTCCCGTAATAGTTCCTGTGGAGGAGATCCATGTAACCAGGAGTTATCCTACGAGAAGCAACCTACCGCCATCTTGCATCGGCAAATTAGAAGGTTGCGAACTAAGGATATGGCTTTTGTGAAAGTCATGTGATGAGGTAAGAATAAAGAAGAAATGACCTGAGGAGCCCCAGAAGAGAGGGAAAAGAAACATTTGCACTTGTTCCCTATGTCTACAGGTAATCTGACCTTCTAAATCGATCAGGCCAGTGAATAAGAGGCCTAGGGATGACAACCATTATAGAGAGGTCCCGAAATCCTCGTAAGACCCAATAAGATAAGTTAACATTCGAGGACGAATATTCTAAAGGAGGGAAGGATGTTATACCCCATACTTTCATACCTTGGGACGTTGTCTTAAGTCTCTTGAAAAGTGCCATGTGATCTAGATTATCTACCACGCTATCAAATAACTCCAAGGAAAGGAGAATGAGATGTTTCATAATAGGGAAGATTGGAAATAGGGTTATAAGAATTTAAAAGAAATTGGAGGCCAAGAAATGAGTCCTAGGACTCGATTAACTCGCGTAAGCTACCAACTTGGATATCCTACATAATTAAGCTACTTGAGTACACGTCGAGATTAAGTAGCAAGGACTATGCAGATTCCCAAAGTAAGATGAGATGATGAACCTACGAGAGGGAGAAAAAACTAGTTTTCGAACTTACAAAAGCGAAGCAAACAAGTACCAAGCAAGCAGGTGACTCACCTACTTGAGGTGGACCCCCACATGCCATATGGCAGCACGTGAGTGGCTGCATGGTGTAAGGTAGCACCCTAGAGGGATGCCATATGTCACCCCTAGGAGATGCCACGTGTCACCCTCTTAAAAAGGTATATATACATGTAAAGATGACTAATCTCTCATATTTGCTTCATTTTAGACTTGGAAAAGTTAGGAGCAAACTTGAAAGAAATAGAGAGAGCTATGACAGCAACCAAATAAAGTAATCCCTCTATTTTTGATTCGAAAATTAATTATTCAAGGTATCCTACGATTAAATAATGGTGTTTGACCATATAAAATTTATCGTTGTGGAAATGAGGAGGTTTTTGTTCTTGTTAAGAAACCCATTTTTGAATAGGATTGCTGTTAGTAATACTAGTATAACTCCTTTTGTAAAGCTTCGTTTCGAGTGATTTAAGATATTTTGTAAAGCTATTTCATATTGATATAACTTTTATTTAGCCTCAAAAATCCATTTTTCCTTTTATCTGTTCGAAAAAGGGTGATGAAGTATGGGGGAGGCGCTGCCCTGATTTTGTTTTGGAAATCCTACACGGACTGCAGTTGGTATTTTGGGCATATCTTTTTGTACAAAATTTTTGTAGGGGTGATTCAAAATTTTATCCTACCTTAATACACATGTCTATAACTTAGCTTGAGGCCTTCAATTCTGTTTCCCTCAATTACCCCTTCGAAACAAAGCGATAATATAAGACAGTAGGCTGTCCAGAATTCACGTTTTGATAGATTTGGCGACTTTGGCCAATTTTGGGAAAGGTAAGGTCTTTCCTTATAATTTAAAGTTTATGGTGTTGTTATAGGGTGTATTACACCCCTTGTATTCTTCTGGAAGTGTAAGAATGTCGTAGAAATGCTCGACGTTCGAAATAAACTAAATTGGAATCACTATAGTTAAATTGTAGTCGAAATGAGGCATTGTGCGTGTGGGGGCTTCTGTAGGTGTGTGGTGGTGTTTTGCAGGGACTAAAGGCATTCTAAAAGAGCTATGGGAGATGCTGGTTGCAGCCATGTGATCCCCCGCTTCGTACGATTAAAGATTTTACGAAATAGCGAATAAAAACCTTATTTTGGTATCGTAGTTTCGAGCGAGTCATTTGAGGTTTATGTTGTATAATGTTGATGTGAATTACTTATACATATACTGCAGATATTTTCTGGTTGGCTGTAGTGATTAAGGGTATTATTGGAAATTCGGATAGGGCATGTTATAGGGGAGGTGCTGTTCGATTTTCGTTAACTTCTTAACTAGTTAAGGAACTAGTCGAGAAGGCGAGCGAGGGAATGAGTTCTATGAATACTCATGTGTAACCGAAGGCACTGGAAAGTCAAGAATTGTTGATATTCATATTGCTTTCGTGTTGAAAAGGTTCAAAGGACGACGAGGCGAACGAGACAAAGAGTAACCCATAACAAGTATGTAAAGCTACTTTTCTTTTCTTTTGGCATGTATTAGGTATAAGTTATGAATGGTTTTTATATGAAAGGCGGAGATAATTCCACTCATGAAAATCCAAATGTAATTCATAAACTGTATTCACTTTGTGATGTTAAGACTCTTGTAATAGTTGAGTTATTGTCTTTCCAGGCTGCTAGATCATGAACAGTAGTATATGTAAAGTCTGTCTGTTCTTCCTTTTGGAATGTCTTAAGTATAAATGTAATGGCATATGATATGAGATGGAGGTAGTTCTAGTTATAAGATACGGGTATAACTTATGACTTTTATTCATTACTTGATATTAGAATGCTTAAGTAGTTGAAATACTACCCTTGAGTCTCCTATCTGATGAATGATAATTGAATGTATCAGCTCCTATTCATAAGGTCTCTGCGATGATAAACTTCTCTATCTCCATAAACTATTTAACCTTGTCTCGATACACGTTTATAATTCCTGAAACTCCAGCTAATATGATATCGAATGGTGTTTAGAAGGTATTTAAGATGACTATTACTCTCGTCTTCAGTGACGGTTTACTTGACTGTTTCATTGAGTCTTAGAGGGTGACTTAGTTGCATATAGCTTCTGACTACTCTACTCGTGCATGCTGTAACCCTTCTTTCTTCGTGTCCCAAATGGGCCAGATATTATGTTGGGTGCTGCTTTACTACTTTCCCACCGCATCTCGGGCTGGATGTGTACAGTTCCATGTATGAGGAGTTGATTCCGTACGTGAGGTATGACAAATTTTATATGTTATGATGATACAATTATTCACCGAGTCTTGGGCCGACTGTAATATGATATTTTGTATGGAGAAATAAGGAAAGAACACCGAGTCCCTCCCTAGAGGGCCGAGTATGGTATGTATATTATGATGGTACACTATAGACGTACACTACTCTATTTACCGAGTCCCTCACTAAAGGGCCAGATACTTTATATAAGCATGCATATGAAAATAGAGTGATACATTTGTGACCCCGAGCCCCATAATAAATCGTATGTAATACGATGACACACACGATAAGATTATACCATATACGATGATATGATGTCGTATACGACGATATGATGAAGTAAAATACATGATGATATAATGACATGTGATTATGATAAAATGATTATAACACCAAGTTCACTAGAGGGTCGGGCACAGTATATGATGATATATATGATTACGTGTCCTAAGGTGCAGGTACAGTAATTTTTTAATTGTTATACTTGTCCTATGCATCCCTATTGCAGTTATGGTCTCAGTTATGTGTTGTTATGCTTTATATACTCAGTACATATATCATACTGACCCCCCGTTCTCCGAGGGGCTGCGTTTCATACCCGTAGGTACAGATGTTCATATTGGGGATCCTCCATCTTAGGGTTTCTACTCAGCGATGTTGGGAGCGCTCCACTGTTCTAGAGCCTAACTTTTGATACTAGTCATGTAATACGTATATATTTGTATGTTCAGGGGTACGGCGGAGGCCCTGTCCCATCATATGTTGTTGTTACTATTTCTAGAGGTATGTAGACATATAGATGTGGGTTGTTTATGAGTTTGTTTTGACTGTTCCTATACGGCATGTTGTAAATATTTTTATGTTATGGCAGCCTCGTCAGCTCGCGTGCCCTTTCATGATATGATATGAATGAAAGAGGCAATATGTACATGAACAAGTTTTTAAACTATTGAGGTTTTTGTGTATAGTATCACATCACACACGGTTCAACTTAAGTGTAGCTGATAGATACGCATAAGGGGGTCTAGGTCGGACCCCAGTCGTGGCCTACGCAGTTGGGTCGTGACACCTTACTTGTAGCATTGACGGTTTTTTGAAGGATTTCCTTTACCTCACGATTTGATACCTCAACCTGTCTACTAGTTTGGGGGTGATATGCCGTGGAGACCTTGTGCCTGACACCAAATTTAGCTAACAGATTCTTTATCCTTTGATTTATGAAATGCTTATCTCTGTCGCTGATGATAGCCCTTAGAGTGCCAAACCTTGTGAAAATGTGCTTCTTTAGGCAATGACTTACCACTTTAGAGTCATTGGTTGGTAAAGCAATGGCCTCGACCCATTTAGAAACATAATCAACTGCCACCAGTATATATTGATTTCCATATGACAATGGGAAGGGACCCATGAAGTCAATTCCCCACACATCAACGATCTCTACCTTTAGGATATTATTCAACGGCATCTCGTGACTTCTTGATATTGTGCCCAATCTTTGGTATTGATCACAGCTCTTCACAAATCCTGCAACATCTTTAAATAAATTAGGGAAAAGGAAACCTGACTGCAATACCTTATGGGGTGTTCATTCGCCTATGGTAATTATGTAAAATTTGTTGAACTTCAGATTCAGGCACCATGTCCTTATCATCTGATCAACACCTTTTTTTAACAAATAAGGTTCGTCCCATATATAGAACTTTGCTTCATACATTAGCCTCTTCTTTTGTTAGGAGTTTTCTCTGGGGGGAAACACTCCACTCACTATGTAGTTCATAATATTTGCATACCATGGGAATTCTTGTACCTCTATTGCCAATAGTTTCTCAAACAAAAACTCTTCTTTATCTACTTTTGCTCACCTATATAGGATGAATCCTCTAATCTTGATAGGTGGTCTGCTATTTGATTTTCGCATCCCCTCCTATCTTTGATTTCAATATTAAATTCTTGGAGCAGTAAGATCCATCTGAGGGCTAAGATCCATCTAGATTAATCTAGGTTTCACATCTTTCTTGTTAAACAAGTACCTGAGGAATGCATGGTCAGTATAAACAATCACTCATGTACCTACCAGGTCAGAGCAAAATTTATCAAATGTATAAACTAATGTTAGTATCTCCTTATCTTTGACAGTGTAGTTGTCCTGAGCTAAGTCAAGAGTCTTACTGGCATAATAGATGGAGTGAAAAAATTTCTTCTTTCTTTGTCCCATAATTTCTCCCACTCCTGTGTCACTTGCATCAAAAGGTAGCTCCCAAATCAGGAGCTATGGGGATGGGAGCTTCAATCAGCTTCTTCTTCAAGAGTTTAAAGGCCTACAAACATTTATCATTAATAATAAATTTTACCTCATTTTCTAACAATCTACACATGGTTCTGGTGATCTTTGAAAAATCTTTGATATTTCACCAATAGAATCCGACATGACCTAGAAAATTGCGGACACCTTTCACTAAAATCGGTGGTTAAAGCTTCTTAATTGCTTCAATTTTTGCTTTTTCTACCTCCAAACCATATTTTGAAACTTTGTGTCCCAACACAATACTCTCATTTACTAAGAAATTACATTTTTTCCAATTTAAGACGAGATTTATTTCCTCACACCTTACTAGTACTTTCTCTAGATTATGCAAACACAGATCAAACGAATCTCCAAATACTGAAAAGTCATCCATAAAAATCTCTATAAACTCTTAAACCATATCATAAAATATAGCAATCATGCACCTCCAAAATGTGAAAGGAGAATTGCAAAGACCAAATCGCATACGCTTAAATGCATATGTCCCATACAAGCATGTGAATGTTATCTTTTCCTGGTACTTCAGTGGAATGGTAATCTGGTGGTAACTGAATATCCATCTAAGAAACAATAGTACTCTTGGCCTGCTAACCTATCAAGCATTTGGTCAATAAATGGTACAGGGTAGTGATCTTTCCTTGTGGAATCATTTAACTTTCTGTAGTCCATGCATATAAGCCAACTAGTTACTATTCTTGTGGGGATTAACTCATTCTTCTCATTAGTCACTACAGTCATTCCCCCTTTCTTTGGTACACACTGAACTGGGCTTACCTACTTACTGTCAGAGATTGGGTATATTATGTCTGCATCTAGCAACTTAATTATCTCTTTCTTCACCACCTCTTTCATGATAGGGTTCAACCGACATTGTGGTTGGGCAATAGCCTTATGTCCATCTTCCATGAAAATCCTATGCATACACAAAGCAAGGCTGATACCATGAAGATCAACCATTTGCCATCCAATTGCCTTCTTGTACCTTTTTAATACCTTAAGTGATGCTATGACCTGCATCTCAAACAAAGCTGATAAAAGAATTACAGGTAAGGTAATATTCATTCCAAGAAAAGCATACTTGAGATGTGCTGGCAGTTGCTTCAACTCCAAGTTAGGAGTTTCTTCTAGAGATGGCTTGGGTGAAGGACCAAATTCTCTATTAAAAGGTTCCACATTCTTTATCCATATTCTGACATTTGGCATGTCAAGCACACTCGCTAACTCTTTAGCTTTCATGTCCTCTTCAATATCTTGACCCATCATGAGTCTTTCCAAAGGATCTTTTGCCAAAATGCATTGAGTTGAGACTTTCTCATCAATGACAGTTATAGCAGACAACTCTTCATAGAATGTAGACAACTTTAGTGCCTGATATACATCAAACACCTCTCCTTTGTCATGTGCTCTCATAGTCAATCTACCTGCAGCCACATCAATAAGTATACCTCCTGTTGCTAAGAATGGACGAACCAAGATATAAGGAACATCTGGGTCAAGCTCAAAATCTAATACAACAAATTCAACAGGAAAGATGAGGGATCCCACTTGAACTAACACATCCTCAATAATACCATCAGGTCCAGCTACAGAATGCTCAACTAATTATAACAAAATAGTAGTTGATTTAAGTTCTCCCAGACCTAATTTCTTAAGCATGGATCTAGGAATTAAGTTTATACTAGCACCTAGATCACAAAGACCTCTTGCATTACTATACTTACCAATGGTTGCCTGTACCGTGAAACTACTTGGATCTTTTTTTTTAGCTGAAAGCTTAACTTTCTTCAAGATTCTTGAACTACACTCTTTAGTGAGTGCCATTGTTTCAAATCTAGCTAACTTGCTCTTGTTGGCCATAATATCTTTGACAAACTTGTCATATTTTGGAATGCCCTACAACACATCAATCAAAGGTAAGTTAATTTGTACCTGTTTAAGCATGTGTATGAATTTTTCAAAACATTCCTCCTTTTACTTCTTTTTAATTTTTTTGTGGGACTGGGGAGGTGGTTTTATTTTTGGCTCTTTCTCCGTCTGTGGTTGGCTAGATTCACTAACTTCAATATCCATAGCTTTACCTTTTCCTTCAATACCTTTGCTTTATGGCGCTAGCTCAACTAGTGCCCGTCCACTTCATGTGCTCACATAATTTACCTACTTGGAGTTTGGATTAGTGTTACCTGGTAAACCATCATGCGTGAGAGAATTCTAAGAACTTTCTAGATGTCCCACCTTCTTCTCTAAATTTTGAGTAGTATTTGATATTGAAGAACGTCTGTAGATAGCTTAGCTTGGTCATTCATGAGTTTTTAAAGCATATCTTCCACACTCGTGTTTCCTCCACTGCTTGATTGTTGGTTACTCTGGTCTTTCTAATTATAGTGCTAGCCTCCTCCTTGTGGTCTATATGGATCGTGACCTTAATTATTGTATTACTTCTCACTTCTTTATGGTTTGAATTGTGTCTGCCCTTGATATTGGTCATTCATGAGTTTTTAAAGCATGTCTTCCACACTCATATTTCCTGCACTGCTTGATTGTTGGTTACTCTGGTCTTGCTAATTATAGTGCTAGCCTCCTCCTTGTGGTCTATATGGATCGTGACCTTAATTATTGTATTGCTTCTCACTTCCTTGTGGTCTGAATTGTGTGTGCCTTTGATGTTGGTTTTTCTAATTTTCACCCCATGAGAAGTTCGGATGGTTTCTCCAATTTGGGTTGTAAGTATTTCCATAGTTCTAGCTACTTCCATCCTTAGGGTGCATTACCCACGAGATTCATCGACTCAAGATTAGCTCCAAAGTATTCTTTCACATGTTCACTACTTCCACACACCTCGCACCACATGTGTTATTGTTGAACCATATTCACTGGAGCTTGCTATTGTCCTTTTGGTGAAGTATTGAAATGCGTTGTCATCATATTTTTCATTGCACCAATCTGTTCCGTCAATGCTGTCACCACATCAACTTCCAACATGCCTGCTTGTTTTTGAACTACAGGTATAGAGTTTCCTCCCTTCCACTCAGGATTTCCCTAAGATATGCAATTAAGAAATGTATAAAGCTCATCATATATTTTCACTAGTCCCTGTCCGCCTGCTGCAAAGTCAAAAAGAATTTTGGTGTTGGGTTCCAACCCTTCTATGAATATATGGACCAACACCTCATTAACTTGATGATGGTGAGGATAACTAATGAGTAAAGATTTAAACCTATACCAAGATTGGTATAAATTTTCTCTAGATTTTTGTTGATATACTACTCTCTGTACTTTGATTACTCTATTTTATCTCTGTCACTTTCGTTATTTTCTCTCACATAACGCTTTGAACTTCTTATACTTCTTATCAGTATCTAACCTCTTTTTATGCTTCTATTGAGTTGAGGGTCTCTCAGAAACAACTGTCCTACCTTGGTAGAAGTAAGGTCTGTGTACATTTTACCATCCCAGACCCCACGTTATGGGATTTCACTTGGTTGTTTATGTTGTTGTTTTGTTTAAATCCTAAAATTTCAACACTCAACTTAGCTGTCTTCCTCGAAAGAAAGAACCTGATAGAAATAACAATTAACAGCACTCAACTTAGCTGTCTTAAAATTTCCCATTTCTGTCTAGTGTGCCTTTGTGAATTCTCCTGCTAGAAATAACAGCAAAGATCAAGTTGTTAACCGAACACAAATAATAAAGAAACTTTGAAAAGGAAACTATTACCAAATTAAAAATTTCCCTAGCAACAATGCCAAAAACTTATTGCATCCAAATGCACACGCAAGTGTATGCGGTCTCAAAAGTAATATAGTGACCCTTTTAAAAAGCTGGATATCAAACCCACAGGAAAGTTTTATTAGGCGTTGGTTAGATTTCCAATGAATCAAATTATTCATGCGTGTTTGCAAAGTGTTGAGTTCATTTATATTTAAAATAATTATACCAAAAACGATATAAGAAAATGATTCAAAGATATTAGAGAAATTTTATCAATTTAAGAAAGAGTCCCAAGGTTGTAGAGCTTATAGAATTTTGGTCTAACGTCCTTTACTTTGGTATCCAATGGATCTTTCAATTACTGATTTACAGGGTTAATTTTATAATTATGAGCTTCCGACCTCTAATTGCCTACTTGTGTTAATACCTTAACTACTTCGTTAAGCGGGGATAAGCATGAACTAACAAAAATGCATTAATCATATCATATTTCTTAGTAACCAAAAATAGTGTATAGATATGTGTCACGGTCATTCTATACATGAATTATTCTAGGCAATTCTAGGACAAACATGCTCATTATATTCTAGTGTTCTATCCCCTTTCTGCCTTTCGAGTTCCGGGTGGACAACAAATTTTGTTCTAATGGTGATCAAGCATTAAAACAATCAAAATAAGATTATAGGAGTAATCACATACAAAAACCCATTTTCAACCAAAGCAATTAAGATTTAAACCTTCATTTTGTGGCTACAACCCAAGAACAAGGTTATTTAGCCACTCATAATTTGTAACATAATTACATAAATCATTAATAACATAAAAACTTGAATTCAATTAAAAGAAAAGAAGAAAATATCACCCAAAAGTAGTTCTTCCTTCGTCTCCTTCACTCCAAATCCGACAATCTAATCTCTTTTTAAATAAAGTATGTAAAGGTGCTATTTATAGCACCAAAAATGCAGAGTTAAACTGAGCGCACTGAAGTCCTCGACACAGACTTGGTTCAATTTAGTGCAATTTTTCATTTTCTGTATCAGTGGAAATTTGTTCTATCCAGAACCAGGTCCGTGATGTGGACCTGGCGTGCACCACACTATTGAGTCAAATAAATTCCAAATGTTGGAATTAAATCACTGAAGCTTAGTGCGCGACGCGGAGACACTTCTTTATGATGCATTTTCTTCATATTTTATTCCCAACTTGTCCTTTGAGCTCCACTTTCAATCTAATCATGTTTTGAATGTCCATTCTTTCTTAATTAGCCCTGAAAGTGTCTAATCATATTGGTTGGTTACAACAATACACAAATATGCAAAAATATGAACTAAACTTTAGGAAATTGCTCTCAACCTAACTAATGAATTGTGGATTTTATTTGCTATTAGGAACATAAATATATCCAAGATCACTGTCTAACACTCCTTCTTCACATGTCTGCCCAAACCAGAAACAAACTTCCTTATTTTGGCTCTCACATTGAGAACTATCTCCGGAGCATATCTGTACATATGAATGAATTTAAGTCTATACTCTTTGACAGTTATCCCTCCTTGCTTAAGGTCCAAAAACTCCTTTATCTTTGCCTCCCTCAACTCTCGTGGAAGGAAGTGGTCTAGGAATGCATTATCAAACTCTTACCAGACTGCAGGCTCCACATCCTTATTGCTCCCAATAGCACAGCAAGTATATATGGTTAACCAAGTAATATAGTGACTCTTTCGAGTCAGATTATCAAACCCTAAGGACTTTAATTTGATAATTAAATACTTTCAAATGCAATTAAATTAAATGTGCTAGTGTAAGAGAGTTGTAAAAGTAGGTTTTAAACTAATGATTTGTTAATAATTAAAATTAACTAACTAAAGATTCTGTTTAACACCCTTGTTCTATCCCTCCATTTGTGTCTCGATTTCAAGAGTGGACAATAAATGTATCTTAATATTGATAAGGCATTAAAATAAAGAAAACTAAAATGCAAGAACAACTTATATAATAAACTATCTCCTGCCAAAGCTATTCACCATTATACCATAACTCTTGGCCACAACCCTAGAATAAGGGAAATTAGCCACTGACTATTTGAATTATCATACCAAAATATTTAATGAACATTCAAGAAGTTAATAGAATGAAAGAGTAGTAGAATAACCCTAAAGTTCATCACAAGAGTCTCCCAAGTCTTCTCTCCTTGATAAAAGACAGAATAATTATAACATAATACAACTAGTCTATTTATAGGGTAAAATAAAAAATAAACAGCCAAATTTGGGCTCGATCTACCTGGTCCATAGTCTCGGTCTACTCTTCCCATAGGCTCGGTATAACACTCAATCTATATTCTCAAGAACCTTGGAGGGTCAGTGTCTACTGAGGCCAAAATAAGCTCATAAGCGGTATCTAGACTATAAAACATTACAACAATAACAAGTAATAATAATTGATTAGAACACAATGATAACATATTTTTCTAGGCCACTAGGAAAAGAATAGTGTTGGTGATAAACACTAATCATACAGTGGCAGCCAACTCAATAGGGTAAGGCTACAAGTCATATAACGACTATATATTTGTTCATGAAAAGCTTAGGCCATCGGGATCATGCCAAAAGAGAAATAATAGACTTAACATACCATTCAAACAAATCTCAAAAGGTTTCTCTATGCATCTTGGCCAATCATAAGTGATGCAATAATGCAAAAATCAACACGACTGCAAAAACAAGCCATAACTAATCGATAAGGCGCTAATGCCAGACTCGTGGACAACAAAGTACAAAGCATAAAATAAGTCCAATAACAACAATAATTAGAAGCTAAAGCCAATGAATAAATTCCAACAACATCTCGAAGGAGCGACAAGCTCTCATGGCAATATAACTAGGTATTTTTCACGCCGCTCAACCTAAGAATCATCTAATGCGACTCGAATATGAATCACACCAATGTCTCATTCCCTCCAGCATCTTAACACCATTAATAAACAACAATAATAACCAAACTAACTAAGAAAAGGGGATGCACACATCCACAATAGCAAAGACATCACCATGAAGCTTGAAAATCTATAAAAACGATACTAGAACATGGAATTGCAAATGAGGGTTGTAAAAAAAAGGTTTCCTTAAAAAAATTCTTGAAATAAGGAGATTAAGATTTTTTTCTCCTTGCAGAAATAACAAATGGATATTACATTGACAAGAAAATTATACCACAATGATGAGCTCATGATGTAGAGTAATTTTCGTTAAACTTTCGAGTTGAAAATCTAAGCACTCAAGGAGTATTTGGAAGGTGGATTAGGTATTTTTTCTAATGTTTTCATCTGTTTTAATGGAAAAAATAATGAAGAATAAAGACCACTGACTTAGAGATAAGGGGACCCACCTCGAGGTGTCTGCTTGCCCAGTCTCATGGAAACGTGCATATCTCTCAATTATGAAGTTGTATGAATGAATAGTTTAGTTTGTTGAAAACTAGAATCGTAGATATTCGAATTGATAGATCATTGACATTCTAAATTCTTATATATTAGGAGAAAAGTTTTGAGATATTTGACCCAAAATGTTAGAGAATTCCTTAACAACATTTACAATAACTTTTGCTGACTTTTATTTCGCAACTTCCTTGACTCCCACACTTATCATACGAACTTTGTGCAATTACAATAACTCATAAAACATACTTCCTAATATGTTAAGAAGTCTTAGTCATATTTCAAATTTACAAGTTAATTCAAACATTCAAACATGTGGGGTATTACATCCTTCCCCCCTTAGGGACATTCATCCTCGAATAATGATATATTTTTTCAGCAACATCAGAAACATTAATAGAAATCATATAGCTTATAAGTAACATACCTTATATACTCAAATGCGAGACTAATACTCTGAAGGAATGAACAAGTGGGGATATTTAGTCTTTATGTCATCCTCATCTTCCCACTTCAGCTCCTCAACATTAAGTCTCTGCCACAACACTATCATAGAAGTTATATCCTTATTTTGTAATCTTCTTATTTGGTGATGTACTATGGCAACAGGGACTTCTTCATAAGATAGATCCTTTGAAATCTAAACATCTCGTGTTGGCTCTATACGTGTTGGATGTCCAATACACTTCTGTAATATAGAAATATGAAAAATTGGGTGTACTTCCCCTAACTCTGTAGGTAACTCTAGTTCAAAGAAAACTCGGCCTATCTATTACAAAATACGGTACGGCCCAATGTACCTAAAGCTCAACTTGCCTTTTTTGTCAAATATCATAATGCCTTTAGTGGAGAAATTTTCAAAAAGACCCAATCATCAACATCACTCTAAGTATCGTTGTCCAACATCCGCATATGATTTTTGATGGCTCTAAGTTGTTAACAACCATTCTCTAATTAACTTAACTTGTTCCAAAGCCTATTGCAATAAGTCTAGTCCAAATAATCCTGCCTCTCTAACATTAAACCAACCAAGAGGGAATCTACATTTTCTTCTATATAAAGCCTCATACGGTGCCATACTGATGCTGGAATGATAGCTTTTATTATAAGAAAACTCGATAAGTGGCAAGTGATCATTTCAATTTCCTTTGAAATCTAGCACACACGCCTGTAACATATCCTTGAGCATCCTTGTACGTTTAGCTTAGCCGTCAGTTTGAGGATGAAATATTGTACTAAGGTTTTCCTGTGTCCCCAGACCCTTCTAGAAATATTTCTAAATGTGCATTGTAAATTATGCTCCTCTATCTGAAATAATTGATATAGGGACACATGCAATCTAAATATCTCTCTAATATATAGCCCTGCATAATCTTTAGATAAAAATATAGTCTTGACCAGCAAAAAATGGGCTGATTTTGTTAGCCTATTGATAATCATCCAAATAGAATCAAACTTCCATTGCAAGTGAGGCAAACCTTTAACAAAGTCCATATTTATTGCCTTCTACTGCCATATTGGAATATGTATATCCTGAGTTAGCTCGCTAGATTTCTAGTGCTCGACCTTCATCTGTTGATAATTAGGACACTGTTCTATAAACTCAGCAATATCTTTCTTCATACCAGGCCACCGGTAAATTTCTTTAATATCGTGATACATCTTTGTAGAACCTAGGTGAATAGAATATGAAGAATAGTATTGTCATGACCCAACCCCGTGGCCGCGACTGGGGTCCAACCTGGATCCCCGTACACGTAACTTTCAAATATAACCAAATTAAACTATGGGTAATGTGATACAACCCCCCCAAAACCCTAATGGGTTAAAACCTTTTCATGTTCATGTAGCCTCCTTCATTCATATCGTATCATGGAAGAGAATGCAAGCCGACAAGGCTGCCATAACGTAAAAACATTTACAATATACCATATAGGCACAGCCAAAATAAACTCATGAACAACCCGCACATACATGTCTACAGACCTCTAAGAATAGTACGGTAGTATATGGCAGGACAGGGACCTGCCGTACCCCTGAATAAATAAATACATATATACATCGGAGGACTAGTACAAAAAAACTAGGCTCCAGAATAGTAGAGCACCTCCAATCATAAGTGAGCCGAAATTCTGAGCTGGCGGACCTCTAAAGTGAACGTATGTGCCTGCGGGCATGAAACGCATCCCCCCAAGGAAAGAGGGGTCAGTACGATATATGTACTGAGTATATAAAGCACAATAATACATAACTGAGCTGACAACTGAAGTAGGGATGCAGGAAATAAATATAACAGTTAACGAATTTCTCTACATGCATCTTATGACATGAGGGCATGTATACCTTCCTTACATACCATACCTGGCCTACTATGGGACTTGGTGCTACAAGTGTGTCACTATATTTCCACATGCATGTCTACCGACTGTATCCGGCCCTTCTGTAAGGGACTCAATAAAGATGTCATTTCATCATTTATCATGCTCAGCCCTTCATGGGATGCGGTGAATGATTATTATATCATATATCATGACCGTCCCTTCATGGGACGCGGTGAATAATCTTTTCATCATCTATCATGCCCGGCCCTTCATGGGACGCGGTCAATTTATCATGCCCGGCCCTTCATGGGATGCGGTGAATAATCTTTTCATCATCTATCATGTCCTGCCCTTCATGGGACGCGGTGAATTTATCATGCTCGGCCTTTCATAGGACATGGTAAATTTATCATGCCCGGCCCTTCATGGGACGCGGTGAGTTTATCATGCCCGGCCCTTCATGGGACGCGGTAAATTTATCATGTCCGGCACTTCATAGGATGCGGTGAGTTTATCATGTCCGGCCCTTCATGGGACGTGGTAAATTTATCATGCTCGGCCCTTCATGTGATGCGGTGAGTTTATCATGTCCGACCCTTCATGGGACGTGGTGAGTGGCGTATTAACAGCCTGCACGAGTAAAGTAATGAGGAACCATATGCAATTAGTTCATCATCTGAGATTCGGTATAACAATCATCATGGACTATCATTTGACGATCAAAACTATCATCGTCTCACGTATCCTCTAACTTCCATTAGGGGCCACATCGACAGAGTCTCAAGAGTCCTAGGCTTTTATTAAGGTAATACCAAATGGCTTATGCAATCAAAGACACTTGTCATTATAGATTTCTTAGGCATGGGAGCTCATACATTCAATTAGTATTCATCATATAGGGACTCGAGGGTAGCAGTTCAAGTACTTCAAGAACTTCGATATTAAGAAATGAATAGGAGTTATAGTTCATGCTTCCCATGCATCCGGTTACTATTTCCTATATAGAAGGCTTGAGGGTGATAGCTCAGTTACCTTAAGAGCCTTAGCATTTAGAAGTGAACACGAGTCAATAGGCTCTACATATATTACCTTTTATCCTATAAAAGCCTTAAAAAGGCAATAGCTCAACTATTACAGGAGTTCTACCATTACGAAGTGGATAAGAATTATGGACTGTACTCGGAGCTTTACGAATGGAACTATCCCCAAGTTCCATATACAAACCATTCATAACTTATATCTAAGACATGCCAAAATAAAGAAGAATAGCTTTACCTACTTATGCCAAAAGAAAGCTTCACATACCTCATATGGACTTCTCTCAATCATGTCCATATCGTTTTCCTCCGAACCTATTTAACATGGGAGAAATGCGAGTATCAACAACCTTAATTTTTCAGTTCCCTCAGTTTCACCTTAGCATTCATGGAACCTATTTTCTTATTCGTCTCCTCGACTAGTTCTTTAATTCGTTAAGGCGTTAACGAAAATTGGGCAGCACCTCCCCTATAAAGTGCCCTATCCAAAATTTCCTGTTACATCCCTAATCACTACATCCAACCAAAAACAACATCCTGCAGCATATAAATATAAAACATGGAGATATCACGCAACACAAGCTCCAAACAACTTGCTGAAAATTACGACACCAAAATAGGGTTTCTAGTCTTTATTTCGCAAAGCCTTTATTTATACAAAATGAGGGGTCGTGTGGCTGTTTATAGAAGCACACACACCCATTTTAGAACACATTTATGCCCTGCAACAAACCCACACACACCTGCAGCAGTACACCACAAGCACAACACTTTACTTCGATGACAATTCAACTATAGCGATTCTAATTTAGTTTGTTTCGATCGTCAAGCATTTCTATGATGTTTTCACGTTTACAGCCACTTAAAAAACATATAATACACTTCATAACAACACCATAAACCCCAATTTTAAGGGAAAGGTCTCACCTTACCCGAAATTGGCCAAAGCTTGCCAAAACTGCATCTCGGAAACTTCTTGGTATGCTGAATTATGGTTGACTGTTTGTGCCCCTTTTACGCTGCCCCAAATTGGAATTTTATGTTATAAAACACCATTACATAACTGTGGTATACCTTAAATTATTAATTTACAGAACGAAACTCCGAGTCTTACCTTGGTAGCCCCAAACCCGTAGCTCCTCTTTTTGCCCTCCAACGTTTTCCTCTTCTTCTTTCACACTTTCTCTTGTTTGTTCCAAGTGTAAAGCTGAAGGTATGGTTCCGTAGGTATTATAAAACACATATATACATCTCCACGTGCTTGAGGAACACCGTAGATAATTAATTCACGGAGGAAACCATTGGAAAACTTACCTTGAAGTCTTTCAAGCCATGGCTGCCTCCTTCTCTTCTCTCACGTTTTCTCTCTATTTTTTGCTTATGTTTTTGGATGGAAAATGAATTAAGATTCAGACAAAATGTATATATACACCTCCTTAGGTGGTGACATATGGCAGCCCCCTAGGGGTGACACGTCCTCATCCAAGCTTCTAATCCAAAGCTACCACGTGGCAGCGTGGGGTCCATACCAAGTAGGTGAGTCACCTTCTTGCTTGTCACCAGCTTGCTTGTCACCTGCTTTCTTGTCACCTACTTGCTTTAATTTCGTAAGTTCGGAAACTAATTTTTACTCCCTTTCGTAGGTTCATCATCTCGTCTTATTTTAAGAGTCTATGCCCTCCTTGCTACTTAAGATCGACGTATACTCAAGTAGCTTAAGTGTGTAGGACTTCTAAGTTAGTAGCTTACACAAGCAAGTCGAGTTCCATGATTTGTTAGTTGGCCTCCAACTCCTTTCAAATACTTATAACTCTATTTCCAACCTTTACTCTCAAGGGGCATTCCATCCTCCCTTCCTTAGAGTTATTTGGTAACGTGATAGATAATAGGGATCACATGGCAATTTTTAAGAAGCTTACGAACACGTCTTAAGGTATAGAAGTACGGGATATAACAAGTATGCTTCCCCCATAATTTGCTATTGAATACTTATAACATCTGGAACATACAATCAATGTTTATATTTGAGGATTCTTTCTTCTGCTATATTGAAGGCTAAAGACTCCTGCTGCTAAGCCTTGCCCCTGAACTGCTCAAAGATGGGATCTTCATGTTGTCTTTCCTTCTCTTTTGTAACAAGAGATGATACATATGCATCCTGAATAGTGATGCCATTATCAGAATCTAACTATCTAACCCCCAAGTTAGCTAGATGATGAAGTGTAAGACCCATAAAGTTTGAAAGTCAAAAAATAAGGAACAAAAGATGAAAACTCAAAACAAATGCAGAAATTGGCACCAGGTAAAGACCACGAAGGTCATCACGGCCTGTGGTCCATACCACACCTCATGGTGAGCCACCATGGTGGTGGTTCTAAAACTCATTCCTACAGGGAAGGGACCACGACAAGGGACTCGAGACATGGTGAGCTCCACAGACCATAGTGCCCTCTATGGTGACCCTTCCCTTAAGGCCCTTGGAAAATTATCTAAGGCTAGGACCACGCCGCACCACTACAGAACGCATATCCCTTCATGAACCATGGTAGTTCCCATGGTGAGTTACCCTCCAAACCCTCCAGCAGGTCTTGAACCATGCTCGTTATTCATGGACTGTGATGACCTTTATGGACCTTCATGGTCTACCTAAAGGAAGTCCTGAAACTATCCCTGCAAACCCCAAGAATATTAGTCCAAGAAAACCTACACAGAAGACCACCACGGAATATGGTGCCCTTCACAAGAAATGGTAGGTCTCATGGTAGGAAGCCTTCCCAATATTCTTTTTAGAATTTCTAAGTCTCGCTTCATGGAGGGGACCACAGACCGCAGTTCCCTTCATGGTTTATGGTGATGGCCCGTTATAGGTTCTGAATTTAGTTTTAATGAGGGTTATTTTAGTATTTTCCCTCTCATTAATGTATGTGGGCGTTTTTGGAACTAGATTTATTATGTAATTGTCCTAAATAGTCCTAAGTCTATTTCATTCCCTCATTAATTCCCAAACAACTTTTAGACTTCTCTCTCAAGGTTCCTTCAAGAGTTCATATTCTTTATCAAGTTGTGGCTAGAGTTTCTTCAAGAACAAGTCTTATTTCTCAATTCTAAATTCAAATTCATTTAAGGTATGTCGGAATTTATCCATGGGTCCCTTCCACCCATGGAGTCCCAAGGTTTATACTCAAAATTGAATGAATTTCAATCATGTTTGTAACCCTAGTTTGAAGAATTGCATTGGGTTGTTTCCATTATAGTTTTAATCATTATAGATATATTTATACATTAATTGCATGTTTTCAAGATGAATTATGAATGCCCATATATGAAGTGGTTTTCAAGGGTTATTTTCATGAATTATGATTATGAAACTTAATAATCTTCAAGTATTTCATGGTTTTCAATAAAATTGACTATATATATGAGTTTTACCCTAAATTCAAGTATGAATTGTGATCATGCATTAAAATTATGTTCAAGTTATGAAGAAAGGTGACTTAGGGCCCTATATTTTTGATCTAGGAACCTAATGACATGAATTATGCAAGTATGATATTGTAATGATGAAAGACTTAGACAAACATTGCAAGTATGACATGAAAATGAGCTAATATATGAATTATAAAGTTTATGAAGAAGTTTATGATATATGCTAAGTATAATTACTATATTATGTATTATGTGGGATTTGACGTAGCACCGAATGATGAATTGAGGTGGGGGATCGACATACGGGGTCCTTATAGAAGTCTCTTATCTTATAACTACGTGCCACCATAGTTTGCCTTATTGCCTAGCTGGTGGGTCGACATATAGTGTATGTACATGACATACCTAGTGGGGTAGAGTCTACCTTGGCAAGTAGATTCCCTTTTTTAGTTGTATGGAGAGACATCAAGATTCCATGTTATAGCTCACATGGTCTTACTATCAGTTGTGGTTCTATCCCACATATATGTATAATTTCCTTATGTTCTATTATGATCTCAATATGTCTTTTAAATACTTTGATTATTATGGTTTTCTTATGACTTTGCTTATCTTCTTTCATTATATACGTTATTTGATCATCACATCCTATGATTTAGATTTCATATCATGCCCACATACTTAGTACATTCAAACATACTAACGCATATTGTTTCTTATATTATCTCATAATATAGGGGTAGGGGATCACATTCCCACACATGGCTAGTTGAGCTTCCATTATCGGCATAGTTTTGATGAGCCCTCATCTATCGAGGACTAGTTATGAGTTATTTCTTTTCTAAAGAATTGATTCATTCGTATTGAGGGTAAGCTAGGGACATGTCTTAGTCCCCGCCCATCTTATGTAGTAAATGCATTGTTGGACTAAAGTTGTAGAGTCTATGTAGTCAATTTTACATTCCTTTTATGATCATGATTTAGAATCTTTCTATGCTATATTCTGTATTTACTTTACCTTATGTATGCTTAATGATATGTCAAGAGGCTTGGTTGGTGCCCTTTGGGGTTTTAATTATCGTTTTACAACTACGTCCTAGGTCAGGTCATAACAAACTTGGTGTTAGAAAATAAGGTTTTTGGCATCCTAGGGAGTCCAACATGCCTCGTCAATTAGAGTTTTATGCATTTGTGTGAAGACACATCTATGAATAGGAGTCTATAAGGCATTTTAGGAAATCCTCACTTCTCTCATGTTCTTTGTCATACTATACTCTAAGACTTTCTTTTCCTAATGATTTTCCTTTGCAATTTTTTGAAATGCCTCCAAAAAGAGCACCTATACCAAAAGGGACTAATTCCCATGAGGACCAAGCTCCTCCAGTCCCTCAAGATAATGGTCCCTTACTTGACCAAGCTAGGAATGCGGAGTTTCATACTGCTATTACTATACTAGCCCAAGTTGTAGCCAACCAAGGGGTTGTGATTCCTCCTAATGCTCATACTCTGGCTTCTAGAGTAAGGGAATTTTCAAGGATGAACCCTTATGAGTTCCATGGCTTGAAAGTGGATGAGGATCCTTAAGAGTTCGTTGATGAGGTCGATAAGACAGTGACTATTATAGGGCTGACTTTGGAAGAGAAAAAGGAGTTGGTAGCCTACCAACTCAAGAGTGTTGCTCAAGCTTGTTATACTCAATAGAAGATAGAGAGGGTGGATAAAGGACCTATTTATTAGGAGGTCTTCTAGCTTGCTTTTCGTGATCGATTTTTCCCTCTTGAGCTAATAGAAGACAAGGCATTAGAGTTCATCAATCTTCGACAAAGCAACATGGTTAAGAGGGACTATGCCCTCAAGTTCACCAAGCTATCCAAATATGCTTCTTCATTGGTTGCTGATTCACATGCCTGAATGATTCAATTCATATCGAGGGTGTCTGACTTGGTTGCAAAGGAATGTCGTACAACTATGCTTGTAAGAAAATTTATATATCTCATCTTATGATTTTTTCTAAGAAAATTAAGGGGGAGAAACTCAAAAAGATGAGAATGAGGGATTCTAAGAGAGCTCGGTATGAAGGTGGATTCTCAAATGCTAGGTCTAGAGGTGGAAATAGTCATTCTCAACAAGGAAAATGTTCGGGAAAGAAGTTTGATAAAGATAGGGTGTTATACCCTAAGGTTCAAGGAGGAGGTGTAAATATTAGTGGCCCTTCATTTCCCAACTGTCCAAAGTGTGGGAAGAATCATGAAGGTAGATGTTTGATGGGAATGGGTGCTTGCTATGGATTTGGCAAGATAGGCCATAGGTAATCCAAGTTCCCTCAAGTTGCCAAAAAAGGTATAGAAGGTCATCATTAAGGCCAAGTTGCTTAAGGAGGCCAAGTGAATAAGGCACCCAAGCTCAACTGAAGGGTAATCAATCCAACAACCAATTATATGCTCTTCATGCTAGGCAGTATATGGATGAGACTCCTAATATGGTCACAGGTATGTTATGAGTCTTTCACTTTGATGTTTATGCATTGCTTGATCCGGGTGCCAACTTATCTTTTGTTACTCATTATCTTGTAATGAGGTTTGATGTGTGCCCCAGAGTGTTGTTAGAACCTTTTTTGATTTATACTCTCATTGGTGATTTGGTGTTAGCCATGAGAGCTTATAGAAACTATCCTGTGTTGCTCTTACACAAATTTGTTCCTTGTAATATTGATGAATTATACATGACCCATTTTGATTTATTCTTGGTATGGATTGGTTATATGCCTCGTATGCATCCATTGATTTTAGAACCCGTAGGGTCAAATTTTAGTATCCTAATTAGCCTATTCTTGAATGCAAGGGAATGATTTGGTCATTAAGGGTCGATTCATCTCATGTCTTAAAGCCCGGGAACTGATTTCCAAAGGGTACATTTATCACATAGTGTGAGTTAGAGATGTTGATTCTGAAGATCCTACTCTTGAGTCGGTCCCTATAGTTAATGAGTTTCTCGATGTGTTTTCTGATGATTTTCTCGGTGTTCCTCCCAAAAGGGAAATGGATTTAGCATATATCTCATTCTCGATACTCAACCTATTTCTATTCCTCCTTACCGTATAGATCTAGTGGAACTTAAGGCATTAAAAGAGCAATCGAAGGATTTGTTGGATAAGGGTTTTATAAGGCCAAGTATTTCACCATGGGGTTCTCTCATGTTGTTTTTTAGGAAAATGGATAGATCACTCCAAATGTATATAGATTACTAACAATTGAATAAGGTCACCGTAAGAAAAAGTATCCAATTCCGAGGATAGATGAGTTATTTGACCAATTACAAGGGGGAGTTCCTTTATAAAGATTGATATCCATTCTGTTTATCATCAACTAAGGATAAGTGAGTGTGATATTCCCAAGATGGCATTTTGAACTCAGTATGGTCACTTTAAATTCTTAGTTATGTATTTTGGGATAACAAACGCCCCTGCAGCTTTTATGGATTTGATGAATCGTGTTTACAAGCAATACTTGGATATGTTTATGATCATCTTCATTGATGATATTTTGATATATTATCGAAGTAAGGAAGAGTATTCCAATCATTTGGGAATGGTGTTGCTAATTCTCAAGGACAGTCGGTTGTATGCAAATTTTAGCAAATATGAATTTTAGTTAAGGTCAGTTGCATTCCTTGGTCAAATTATTTTTAGAGAAAGAATTATAGTTGATCCAAGGAAGACCGAGGAAATTAAGAATTGTCCTAGATCATTGACGCTTTCTGATATTCAAAGTTTCTTAGGCCTAGCTGGTTATTTTAGAGGGTTTGTGAAAGGTTTCTCTTCCATTGCATCGCCCTTGACAACTTTGAATCAAAATAAGGTGAAATTCCAATAGTCCGAAGCATGTAAGAAAAACTTCCAAGAATTGAAGGATAGACTTACCTCTACTCTAGTGTTAACTTCGCCGGAAGGTTTCGATGTGTTTTTTTTGTATTGTGATGCTTCACGAGTTAGTCTTGGTTGTGTCCTAATGTAAAATGGTAAAGTTATAGCTTATGCTTTAAGGCAATTCAAGACACATGAGAAGAATTACCCCACTTATGACTTAGAGTTAGCAGCTATGGTATTTTCTTTAGAGTGTTGGAGAAACTATCTCTATGGTGTCCATGTTGATATTTTTACCGATCACAAAAGTTTGCAATATGTCTTCACTCAAAAGTACTTAAACCTTCGACAAAGAAGATGGATCAAGCTGTTGAAGGATTATGACATATGTTTTTTACCATCGGGTAAGTCAAATGTAATTTCCAATGCTCTTAGTAGGTTGTCCA
Organism: Solanum dulcamara; assembly: GCF_947179165.1. NCBI lineage: Eukaryota > Viridiplantae > Streptophyta > Magnoliopsida > Solanales > Solanaceae > Solanum > Solanum dulcamara. Next base: position 22,172,556 of record NC_077247.1, on the reverse strand, counting down.
TTTATAGTGTTGCTCATATTGAGGATGGTAAGAAAGAGCTAGTACGGGATGTGCATCGATTAGCCCATTTGGGTGTTCGATTGGTTAATTCCAAATATGGTGGTGTTATTGTGCAAAATGGTTTCGAATTGTCTCTTATGGCGGATGTAAAGTCAAAGCAAGAGAGTGATCCCGCTTTGATTGAATTGAAAAAAGTGGTTGACGAAAAAGCCATTGATGCTTTATCCCAAAGGGGAGATGGTGTTTTGAGATATCAAGGCCGATTATGTGTTTTGAATGTTGATGGTTTGAAAGAAACAATTTTTTCCGAGGCCCATACTTTATGGTATTCTATTCATCCCAGTTCCACAAAAATGTATGCAGATTTGAGAGAAGTGTATTAATAGAATGGCGTGAAAAGGGATATTGCATAATTTGTGGCCAAGTGTCCTAACTGTCAACAAATTAAAGTTGAGCATCAAAAACTGGGTGGTTTGCCTCGTACTCATAGGCAACATGACTCTATTTGGGTGAGTGTCAATCGAATGACCAAGTCGACTCATTTCCTTCCTGTTGAGACTTCATATCCAGCTGATGATTATGCTAGATTGTACATTCAAGAGTTGGTTAAGCTTCATGGCGTTCCATTGTTTATCATTTCAAATCAAGGTACTCAGTTTACATCTAAGTTTTGGAGATCTTTCCAAAAGGATCTTGGTACCCAAGTGAAGCTTAGTACAACTTTTAACCCATAAGCAGATGGTCAGACCGAGTGTACCATTCAGAAACTAGAGGATATGTTGAGATCATGCGTGATTGATTTTAAAGAAAATTGGGATGATCATTTGCCATTAATAGAGTTTTCTTATAATAACAATTATCACTTTAGCATTGAGATGGCTCCATTAAAGCGTTGTATGGTAGGTGGTGTAGATCCCCTATTGGTTGGCTCAAAGTAATTGAAGTTGCTTTTATAGGAGCCGAGTTGGTATTTGAGCCTATGGAGAAGGTTAGACTAATTAGAGAAAGATTAAAAATAGCCCAAAGCCGACAAAAGTCCTATTCGGATATGAGAAGATGGGAATTTGAATTTGTAGTTAATGACTGGATTTACTTAAAAATTTCACCCATGAAGCATGTAATGCATTTTGGTAAGAAAGGAAAGCTAAATCCCCGCTATGTTGGCCTATACCAGATTTTGAGGTGATCGGTAAGGTGGCTTATGAGTTTGATTTGCCTTTGGATTTGGCATTTGTGCATCCGATGTTCCATGTGTCATTATTGAGGAAGTTTGTTGCTGATGCTAGCTCCATTTGCCTTTGGAAAGCATTGAGGTAAAATAGTCTTTCATATAAAGAGGCTCCAGTTGAGATCTTGGACCAGCAAGTTAGGAAGTTCAGGAACAAAGAAATAGCTTCGATTAAGGTGTTATGGAGGAATAAAGATGTTGAGGGTGACACATGGGAGGTCAAAGCTGATATGATGTCTTGATATCCTCATCTCTTTCCTTCCGTGCCTAATTAAGGTATTTTGTTCCTTCATGACCCAACCAGCCCAAATTATGTGTTTCAGTTATTCTTATGGCTTCATATGCATTCACGTTCATGAAATGAATTTTAAAGTCATGTTTTAGCTTGAGATTAAGGATTTCATATTTTATGCCATATCAAGATGTTTTGCATTCAAGCTGCGTTGTTATGTTCCTTTCCTATTTCGTTCATGCCTTCTTGAGTTGTATTCGAGGATGAATATTCCCAAGGGGGAGATATTGTAATACCTCAAAAGTATGAAAGTTGGAAAACGAGGAACAAAAGATGAAAACTAAAAAAAATTGAAATTCGCACTAGGTGATAACCACGAAGGCCATCACGGGTCATGCCACGCACCACTCCTTATGGTAAGTTACCATGGTAGTGGTTCTGAAACTCAGTCACGCAGGGAAGGGACCACGGGTTGTGGTGAGCACCACGGACCGTAGTGCCCTTTATGGTGACCCCTCCCCTAGGCCATCAGAAAATTTCTTAAGGCCAGGACCAAGCTGCACCACCACAGGCCGTATAGCCCTTCACGGAACGTGGTGGGTCCTGTGTGAGTGCCCCTACATACCCTACTATAGGTCCTACACCACGCCAGTTATTCACGGGCCGTGATGACCATCATAGACCGTCATGGTCTCCATGAAGAAAGTCCTGAAAATATCCCTGCAAACCCCAAGAACTTTAGTCCAAGAGAACCACCACAGACCATGGTGCCCTTCACAGGCCATGGTGGGTCTTGTGGTGGGCAGCCTTCCCAATATTCTTTTCAGAATTTCTAGGTCTAGCTTCACGGAGGGGACCACTGGTCGTAGTGCTCTTCATGGTCCATGGTGATGGCTCATTATGGGTTTCGAATTTAGTTTTAATGAGAGTTATTTTAGTCTTTTCCCTATTCCTCATTAATGTATGTGGACGTTTTGGGGACTAGATTCATTATGTAATTGTCCTAAATACTCCTGTCTATTTTATTCCCTCATTAATTCCCAAACAACTTTTAGACTTTTCTCTCAAGGTTCCTTCATGAGTTCATCTTCTTCATCAAGTTTGGCTAGGGTTCTTCTACAAGAAGTCCTTTTTCTCAATTCCAAATTCAAATTCATTAAAAATATGTAGGGATTGATCCATAGGGCCCTTTCACCCATGGAATCCCAAGGTTTTTACTTAAAATCTCATGATTTTCAATTGGGTTTGTAACCCTAGTTTGATGAATTGCATTGGATTGTTTCAATTATATTTTTAGTCATTATAAATGATCATTATAGATATATTTATACATTAATTTCATAATTTCAAGATGAATTATGAATGCCCATTCATGAAGTGGTTTTCAAGGGTGATTTACATGAATTATGATTATGAAACTCAATGATCTTCTAGTATTTCATGGTTTTCAATCAAATTGACTATGTATATAAGTTGTACTCTAAATTAAGTATGAATCACGATCATGGATTACAATTAATTTCAAGTTATAAATTCCATGCAAATTATGAAGAAAGGTGACTTAGGGCCCTATGTTGGAGACCAAGGAACCCAATGACATGAATTATGCAAGTATGATATTGTAATGATAAAAGGCTTAGAAAAACATTGCAAGTATGACATGAAAATAAGCTAATATATGAATTATGAAGTCTATGAACAAGTTTATGATATATGCTAAGTATTATTACTATTTTATGTATTCCGTGGGATTTGACATAGCACCGAATGATGACTTGAGGTAGGGGATCGACCTACGGGGTCCTTATATATAGTCTCTTGTCTCATAACTTTGTGCCACTGTAGGTTGCCTTATGTCTTAGCTAGAGGATCCATATATAGCGTATGTACATGATCCGCCTAGCGGGGTAGAGTCTACATTGGCAAGTAGATTCTCCTTTGTTCAGTTGTATGGGGAGACATCAGGTTTCCATGTTATTGCTCGCATGGTTTTATTGTCGGTTATGGTTCTATCCCACATATATATATATATATATACTTTCCTTATGTTCTCTTGTGATATCAATATGTCTTTTAAATGCTTTGATCATTATGGTTTTCTTATGACTTTACTTATCTTCTTTCATCATATATATTATTTGATTATTGCACCCTATGATTTAAATTGCATGTCATGCCCACATACTTAGTACATTCAAACTTACTAACATATATTGTTGCCGATATTGTCTCATAATGTAGGAGTTGAGGATCACATTTCCACACGTGGCTAGTTGAGCTTCCATTATTGGCGGAGATTTGGTGAGTCCACATCTATCGAGGACTAGTTATGAGTTATTTCTTTTCTAAAGACTTGATTCATTCATATTGAAGGTGATCTAGGGATATGTCTTAGCCTCCGCCCATCTTATGTAGTAAAGGCATTATTGGACTAAAGTTATGAAGTCTATGCAGTCAAGTTTACATTCATTTTATGATCATGATTTAGACTCTTTCTATGTTATATTCCATATTTAATTTACCTTATGTATGCTTAATGATATGTCAAGAGGCTTAGTTGGAGCCCTTCGAGGTTTTGGTCGCTGTGTCACGACTAGGCCCTAGGTCAGGTCATGACATGAAACTCTCGAGCTATCTCTCACTTCTCCTCTCTCAAATATGATAAGATTCATATATATTTACGACTTAGGAAATATGTTACTACTTTGGCCTTTCGTGGATGGTATAGGATGTCTATGTCTTAATGTTTTAGCAACTCGAGCCATCAGTGTTTTCCTAGATTCAACTCTTTTTTCCTAAAAATTTACAAGAGGCTTTTATGATATGTCTAGATATAAACATGCATGCCATATAACTAATGCCTGCAGATCTTCAAGGCATGAATAACTGTGGTGGCCAAATATAAATCATAGGTCGGGTAGTTTTCCTCATGTTTTTTTATCTACCGATAAGCATAAGAAATTACCGTACCATGTTGCATCAGAAAACAACTCAATCAGATGCTTGAAGCATCACAATACACCAAATAGCTCTCTAGAACCTCGGTTAAGATCAAAACTGGGGCTAAAGTCAATCTATCTTTCAGCTTTTGAAAACTTTGTTCACATGCTGTGGTCCACTGAAACTTAGCAGCTTTCTGAGTTAGCTATCATAAGTGCAGAAAGCTAAGAAAACCCTTTTACAAACCTCCTATAGTAGCCTATAACCCCAAAAAGCTATGAACTTTTATTATGGGTCGTGGATCTAGGACAAGTCTACAAGGCCTTAATCTTTTGCATGTCAACCCGTATTCCAGCATCTCATACAATATGGCCCAAAAAGGCCATAGACTACAACTAGAACTCACATTTTGAGAGTTTAGCATATAATTTATGAGCTCAAAGTACCTGAAGCACCGCTCAAAGATGGTCTCTATGCTCCGAATCTGATCGTGAATATACTAGAATATCATTAATAAACACAATCAAAAACAAGTCTAAGAGTGTCCTAACTATGTTGTTCAACAAGTCCATAAATATTTTTGGAGCATTTGTCAATCCGCAATACATCACAAGAAACTCAAAACGACCATATTTGATCCTGAAGGCTGTCTTTGGAATATCATTCTCCCAAACCCGCACATGATGGTACCTTGAATGTAAATCAATCTTTAAGAAATATTGGGCACCTTGTAGCTAGTCAAACAAATCATCAATCCTTCAAAGCGGATATTTATTCTTTATAGTAACCTTATTGAGTTATCAGTAGTCTATACACATGCGCAATGAACTATCTTTCTTCAGTCCCATGGCGATACACTCGGCCTAATAAAGCCCTTATCTAACAAGTCTTTTAGCTGCTCCTTCAATTCTACATGTTCCATTCTATATGGGGGAATTGATATTAGCTGGATATCGAATAATGCATTAATAAAAAAATAAATCTCCCATTTTTGTGGAATACTAGGGAGATCATTTGGAAAGACATCTTGAAATTCATTAACCACCGAAATAGACTGTAAGGTCGGCAGTTCTAGGTCAACATCTTGAACACTAACAATATGATAAATACATTCTTTAGCAATCAATTTCCTTGCCCGAATATATAAAATAAATGTACCCTTTAGCGTCATTGTATTACCCTTCCACTCTCGAAATACCTTTCCTAGAAAGTGGAATCTAACAAGCTTTGCTCGAAAGTCTACATTGTCATAACAAGATGCCAGGCAATCCATACCCATAACAGTATCAAAGCCTAGAATCTCTAGCTCTATCAGGTCTATAGAGGTTTGACGATCAACAATCTCAACTATACAACCTCAATAAACCTTCTTTGCAATAATAGAGTCTCTAAGTGGGGTAGATACATCAAAAGTTCTTTGAAATAGCTCTAGTACTATGGAAAAATTTCCAATAATAAATGGAGTAACATACGATAATGTAGAGGCTGAATCTATCAAGGCATAAATATAGTGAGAAAAAATGGTTAGCATACCTATCATGACATCTGGGGAAGACTTAGAGTCCTGTCGACCCGTCAATGTATAAGTATGATTTTGGAAACTTCAAGAACTAAATGCTCCCCTCTGCCACGAGCTCTACTAGATGAAGATTGTGGCCCTCTCTCTACAGAACGTACTAAAGTAGAAGACCATTAATCTGGCCCACTGTATTAAACCCTATTGTTCTTTAAATGGACAATATCTCATTACATGACCCTCCTTGACACAAGAATAACATATTGTAGATTCCTAGCGATATTTCTAAAATATGATCTACCACATGTATTATAATGTGGGATAACTGATCTAGACTGCTCTAGGCAGCGATACTGATGTAAACTCGACGCCTGCGAACTCTCACATGAGCATGACTATCCTTGACGATCATATTTACTTCCTTGGGACTGCTATTGTGGAGACCTAGGTGGCATATTAGAATACCTGGGTCTAGGACCCTATGAAAATTTCTCTGAAGGTCAGCAGGTCTAGATCGCCTCTACTGCCCCCTCTCAGCTTGCTCTACCCCAAATTACCGATGTTTGAACTCCTCTATATTTTGAGCAATCGCCTATATATGGTATATATAAATATCTTTATTTAGTGCTGCTATGGTAAAGGCCTCAACATACTCTGGAGCCATCCCTCTAATAAATCTACATATCATGGCATCTATCGTATCTACAATTATTAGTGTATACCTAGCTAGGTAATCAAATCACATCCTATAGTCCCTAACATTTATACTTCCCTGGGAAAGGTTTAAGAACTAATCAACTCAAGCATTTTGGATCTCTTTAGGTAGATATTGATCTAAAAAGGCCTCAATGAAGTGATCCTATGTAGGTGGGGGTGTATTGTCCCTTTTGGACCTCTCCCAACCCCCGTACCATAAAACTGTTATGCCTCTAAGCCTAAATATTGCTAACTTAACAGAATCTGTAGTTGAAGCATGCATAACCTTAAAAATCCTATGCAACTGGTCAATAAAGTATTTAGGGTCCTCTCTGTAGTCTATCCCTACATACTAGGGAGGACTGAAGATAAGAAACTCTCGAACCCTCGAACTTCCAGGCCCTTCAGAAGGTTTGGCTACATCTATCACCATAGGTTGGCTCTGCGTTGTTATTAATTGAGCCAACATATAAACTGCATTTCTGAAATCCTGATATGTAGGGAAAAAAGAGCTAGAGGTGACGCTGGAAGCCCTATAGGATGAGAAGGTAGTGCTGGGGAGGGATATAAATGTCTCTGACACTCCCTTTGGCTAGATTGCCTAGTAGGTGGTACTCTACTTATGTCCTCTCTTGTGGGTACATCGGACCTCTGACCAACTATTGTCTGATGAGTCACTAGCATTTGTTCCTCTATACTAGGACAATAAAAATCATAAGTCAAAGAACTCAACCCTTATGACTCAGCTCTATAGCATGATTTGAGTAGAAAGAGGGTAACATTCCTGAACAATGCCTATATATTCTTCCTTATATAATGTGGTCCATAACACATTGATAAATAAGAATCTACTAGACACGAATTGAATACTCCCTAGGATATGACGTTACTCTGATACCAAGTTTATCACGCCCTAAACTCAAGAGTCAAAATTGGCACCTATTGCCAAAACTTATGCCAAAGCCGACCTTGCTGAACCACTTGCTAATGGATCATGGTATCCACACACAGTCAAGAAAACAAACAAGTATATTTCGATTTAAAAATAAGCCATCGCCGGCAAGGCCCTTATCAATAGCTCTACAAATAAAATAATTATTTCCAATAGTTTATATAAAGCAATAACCAACTAGCACAAAAGCCTATTTGGGTTGTCGAAGCCACTATGATATCTAGGAAAGCATAAAAACTATGTGGGCCATCAAACCCACCATAATTTCTATACAAAAGCTGAAAAATATACATATATAAACTATCAAACTATAACCAACCAGAACACAAGAACAACATGGCCAATATCGTGGCTATACAACTCAAAACACTAGTCTACAAGCCTCTATGAAAATAATTAGACTACCCCAAAATCTATAAACAAAAACAAAAAGAAACCTATGAGACTCTAGCAACCCCTAAAAGAAAGGAGTCAACCAATCAGTTGGATAGGTGGTTGTGCTACTCGATAGGTCTGTCTGGTCGATGCTCAAGACCTGCAGGCATGAATAAAGCACCCCTAGACAATGGGGCTTCAGTACGAGGTAATGTACTAAGTATATAGGGCAACTGAAAGTTGAAATTGAAGTATAAGGCACTAATGCATCACTCGTGACCAACCAAGTCCAAAGTATAAAATGAGTCCAATAATAACAATAATCAATAGCTAAATCCATTGAAAATATTCCAACAATATCTCTAAGAGGCTACAAGCTCCTGAGGCAACATAACTAGGTGTTTTTCACATCACTCAACCTAAGAACCATCGAATATGACTCGAATAAGAATCACACCAACTTTCCATTACCTCTAGTACCTAACACCATTATTAAACAACAACAACCACCAAACTAACTGAGAAAAGGGGGGTGCCTACAGCTACAATAGCAAAGACACCCCCACACTACTCGAAAATCTATAAAAATGATGCTAGAACATGGAATTACAAATGAGGGTTCTAAATCGAAGGTTACCTCAACAAAAATGCTTAAAATAAAGAGATTAAAAATATGCGTCCGGGCAGAAATAATGAACAGAGCTCAAATCAACAAAAAAATTATACCACAATGATGAGCTCGCGACGTAGAGCAATTTCAGTTCAACTTCTGAGTTGAGAATCTAAGCACTCAATGAGTATTTGGAAGGTGGGTTAGGTGTTTTTTCTAAGTTTTCATCTATTTTGATGGAAAAAATAATGAAGAAGGTGGTGTTTTATGAAGACTACCGACTTAGATATAGAGGGACCCACTTCGAGGTTCCTGCTTGCTAGTCTCATGGAAACGTGCATATCTCTTAATTATGAAATCTATGGATGAACGGTTTAGTTCGTTGGAAACTAGACTCATAGATATTTGATTTTATAGATCATGGGAATTCTAAATTCTTGTATATTAGGAGAAAATTTTTGTGACATTTGACCTAAAATTTTAGAGAATTCCTTAACAACATTTACAATACATTTTTGCCAATTTTTGTTTCGCAACTTCCTTGACTCCCACACTTAATATATGAACTTTGTGAATTTAAAATAACTTATAAAACATCCCTAATATGTTAAAAAGTCTTAGTCTTATTCCAAAAATACAAGTTAATTCAAATATTCAAACTGGCAGGGTATTACAAAGGGCCAGCGGCTATGGTCAACATAACTTTGATGCCTGCTTTGTGCTAACCTAGTCCTATCCTAAATCATCCAAACTCTATCCAAGGCCTCTTAGAACAAATTCGTACCATGCAGCCTAGGATCCAAAGACTCAAACCAAGGAACCAGAGAGCAACAATGCCTACCATATAATGCCTCGAATGGGGCCATCCAAATACTTGAGTTGTAGTTATTGTATATATACTCCGCCATAACCAAGAACTAGTTAGAATGACCCCCGTGATCTAAAACACAAGCTCATAGCATATCCTTCAAAACCTAAATAGTATGTTCTGATTGCGCGTTGGACTGTGGATGGAAAGTTATGTCGAGATCAACACAGGTACCCAATTCCTCCTAAAAGGTCCTCTAAAAGCTAAAAGTGAATTGAGAACCCCTATTTAATTTAATTAACACCAGCACTTTGTAAAGATAAACCACCTCCCGAATATAGATAAATAAAACCTCTTGGTACTGAAAGAAGACTGAACGGGAAGAAAGTGTGCAGACTTGGCTAATCAATCAACGATACTAAAATATTGTCGACACATATAGAGGTCCGAGGCAATCCCAAACAAAATCCATAATGATGCACTCCTAGTTCCACTCCAGAATGGGTAATCTATAAAACTCGCCACCATGCCTCAAATGCTTAGGCTTCACTTATTGGCAACATAAGCCACGGGAAATATAGTCCACAATATCTCTCTTCATGGTGCTCCACCAATTGTGTTGCCTCCAATCATGGTACCTCTTTGATGTGCCGGAATGAAAAGAGTATTTGGAATCATGAACCTAATAAAGAATCAACTGAATCAAATCCCCAACTCTCACAACACAAATGCGACCATCAAACCACAAAACCCCATCAATATAGGTGTCCTGCTCGGCGTCAACTCACAAAACCTAATATCATAGAGCTACCAAGGACTCTTCCTCAAATTGATGACCACGTATACACTCCAAAAAACATGACTAAACCCCAACATAGTCTAGAACCCGCCTAGCTCTGATATAACCAACTGAATCATCCTATTGACCAAATATTGAATGTCTAATGCAAAAGGTCACTCTATAGTAGAAAGGAAGGCTAGACTACCCATACTCACCGCCTTCTAACTCAAGTTGTTTGCTGCCATATTTGCCTTTCCTAGATGGTATAGAATAAAAAGGTCACTGTCCTTCAGGAGCTCAATCTACTTATGCTACCTCAAGTTGAGGTTTTTTTGTAATACCCTATGTTATTCTAGCCTAGATCAAGTTCGAGAACCGAGAGAAAAACTAGAGAGTATGGTGAAGTGACCACTGTTCCATGGCCATGAGTGGTACCTATGACCCATAGGGGTACCTACGAGTCATAGGTTTCCATTCGTAGGCCACCCTAGGACTTAGCCAAAATATCAGTCTTCAAAGTCTCTTCTACGAGTTGAATTATGACCCTTCAAAAAGGTTACGACTCGTGGGTTTAACTCATAACTCCTAGAATGTTCACTTAGGTTTTATGATAGGGAATATGACCCGTAATCATTTGTATGATCCGTAGTCCCCAAGACTTCATGACTCATCCTATATAGTCTACGACCCATAGAAGCTTGGTCGTAGACCCATTGACCAATTTCTAGAATATCCATATTTTGGACAATAATTTCTATGACCAGTCTTCTATGGCTCGTAGTAGACTCTATAGTCTATAGAAGAGCCCATAGAGTCCAGAGGTCAGTTTTAATGAGGGGTATTCCAGTCTTTTCCACCTTTTCCAAATTAAAACCAAGATACTTTAAGACAAAAGTTAACCCCTTATTAGTACTCAATGAGGTTTTTCTTTCATTAACACTTAGATTATTTTGAGAGCAAGGATTGAAGAGAAGAGTAGAAGTTAGGGTTCAAGAGTTTCAAGCAATGTCTTTGAGTTTCGTTTAGATAATCGTCATTCCAGGTATGTAAAACTAATCACAACATTGGACTAAGTTCGTCCCCATTCCCTACATCTTTATTTAGTAGAGTTGAGTTTTTTAGTTTGAGTTTCAAGCCTGTTAAATTGAGTTCTTGAGTTATCTATGTAATTCCTTATTGAGTTCTTTGTATATATAAATATATTATGATGATTTCTATGATTTGAGTTCTTAAATTGTCATTCATATCTACATTTAGATGAGCCCTAGTCAAAAAAGTTGCATTAAATAAATTTATGCATTGTTTTGAGTTAAAGAATGATATATTTTATCTTTTAATTGAGAAAGAGTTTGAGCATAAGTTTGAGTATTGAAAAGTCTTTATTCGCTATTTTGAGCATAATAATCATTGATTCTAGATGAGTTGAGCAATAATGTACTTACATATCTATTTTAAGACTGAGTTGAGAAATTAAGTTATGTTTTTAAATGCATTTGAAATCAAGTTATGCTTTTAAATGCATTCATTGAGTTGAGAATATAATAATTTTAAAGAGGAGATGAGTTGAGAAGAGTTGAGCTAATTGAGGAAGTACAATGAGACTAAATGAGTTAATTGAGTACAAACACTCACTTGAGATATAAGCATAATAAATATATTTTGGGAGTAGTATTAAGTATCGATTTGGGTAAGAGTATAAAACAACTCGAACCCCATAAATTACGTAGCTATCATTGGATAGGATCGTGTCATTCATTCAGGCGACTCCTCATAGCCCCATTGAGGGTTTTTGTATGGATCCATGAGATGAGTTACATCCCTTACCCTGGCAAGGTATTGGACGGCTGTGTTAATGAAAGCAGTTCGTTATATTATCATATAGCTCATATGTAATGGTTGTTGGTTAGAAAAATTCTCCAAGAGTAAAATATTATTTTTATACTTAGTTACATTTTTATATATGTTTTAAAGCATTGTCTATTTAATTATTGCATATTTTACTGGGTTGAGCTTATTGAGTATTCATTTGTTAAGCTGAGCCTTCTTGATTTAGTGTGTTTTGTATGAAGAAAAATGTTTTCCATGAAAAATGATTTTATAGAAAATATTTTCTTGAAAAACAAGTTGGTTTCTAACTCATTTTCTCATGTTGGTTGGTTAGTGAAAAATATATTCAAGAAAATACTTTCTATTGTTTGGTTAATGAATAAAAATATTTTTTAGAAAATATATTTTATTTTTGGCTAGAAAATATTTTTAGAAAAATAGTTTCTGACATGAAAATCAACCCTAGTAATTGACTCGGGATCCGATCCTGGCCTTTGATTTGGGACTCAACTCGACTTTCAACCCAAGATTTGACTTCGAAATTTAAATTTGATCCCAACTTTCAAACTGAAATCCGACCACACCCGACTCTACACCTAACTTTTAAATAATTTGATTTTTAAAAAAATAATTTTTAAATATTTTTGGGAGTGGGTGGGAGGGGGGGCTGGCACGGGGGTCGGGGTTAGGGGTGGGGTGAAAAAATGAAATTTTCAAAACTTAAAATATTTTTCAAAAATAAAATTTTAATATTTTTTTTTTTGGGGAGGGCTGGTGGGGTGGGTAGGGAAAGGTCGAGGAAGGGGTTGGGTTGGGTAAAAAAAATCAAAATTTAAAATATTTTTTAAAAAATAATTTTTTAAATGTTTTTTGTGGGGGGGGGCAGTGAAGGTGGGGGCGGTAGGGGGAGGGGGAGGGGGAGGGTAGGAGTGGGTAAAAAAAGAAATTTTAAAATTTTAAAATATTTTTCAAAAAAGTAAAGTTTTAAAAAATTTTTAGGGGTAGGGTGGTCAGGGTAGGAATGGAAAAAAAATTCAAAATGTGAAATATGTTTCAAAAATAATTTTTTAATTTTTTCTTAAAAAAGAAATTTAAATCTTTTTTTTGGTGGAAAGGGGTCGTGGTAGGGGTGAGGTAAGAAGAAAACATTGTAATTTATGGTTGGAGGAGAGTTTTGGAAAGAAGTCATTTTCCTCAAACTTGAGGAAAATAAGTTAATTTGGAAGACATTTTCCAAAACATTTAAGTCAACCAAACATGAGAAAACTAGAAAACATCCTTCATACCAAACACACTCTTAGTTTGCCAACTTCCTCCATGCAACATCTGGAACTAAGATCAAGCTACAGCAGGGTATGATGTGCAAGGTGATTTGCATCATGTGGACCTGCACCAAGGCCTCCAAATTTTGCGGGATTACAGAAAATACTATAGTGGCAAGGCCCAAGAAGTTTCAGCTCAAACGGATAATTGAAGACGTTAGGCGAGCGACCTTGAAAAAGTCAGCTGTCTTAAGCCTAAAGAGGGAGCAATTTGCAATTTGGAAATTCCAACTTGTGCAAAAAGCCTCCAAATCTTGCAGGACTAAATAAAAGGATGTATGTGCAAAGCTCAAGAAGTTTCAGCTCAATCGGATAATTGGAGACGTTAGTCGAGCGACCTTGAAAAAGCTAACAGGCTCCAAAGCACTCTTAGAGGTCCTTTCCTTTTTGCTAGCTTGTGCAAGTCCTTTTTTGCTTTTGTTTGTTTATTGTATTATTGCAGGTTGCTGGAGTAATACATCAACATGCATTAACAACAACTACATAGAGGACATCACAGATACAACCACCAAATCAAATATCTTCACCAAGAGTGCTACAAAAGGATTGTGCAGAATTAAAAGCCCCTCTTGGGTCTTGTGTTTATTTGGTTGCCTTTCTTTGTTTGATTTTTTTGTGTAGGTGCAAAAACACCAGGGGTGCTATTCACAGCACCTTGGCAAATAAAAGGCAACAACATGGATCTCCAGCTGAGCAACTTGAAGCTGCTCACACAGCAGCAACCCCACAACAATTGCTCCAATTTTTGGTTGTGTTCTTCCTCCTCTACACAGCTCCATTTCCCTAGAAAAAGAACTTCAATCTTCAACAACATTCGGGAGCCTCCAGCAACACCTCTCCAAATCAGCAAGACAACTTCCAATATATGGAAATCCATTCAGCAGACATCAAAACTGAATCTTCAGTTCTACTTTTGTTCTCTGTTGTATATCTCTTTGTGCAGGCATCATGCAACTTTGAGCCTTGTGTTAGACTTGTGGCAGCTGGTTTTGGAAGTCCTACACCAACAAATACATATAGTCTCACAACTCCCCAACGACAACACATGTAGAAGCTACATCACAGCACCAACAACTACATGGCTGAGATGCAGCAGGCTGCATTCACTACAAGTAACAATATTCTTGGAGATCCTTGCTTGGTTACTTGTTTGTGCAGGACCACAAAGCTTCAAACAAAGGGAGATAACAGCCATACATGCAGGGGTCTCACACTTGCAGCAGGCCCTTTGCATCCAAAATTCTTGGAGCTCCTTGTCTGTTTATTTGTTTGATTGCAGGCACAGAAGAATCTCTCCAATGTGCAAGGCACCAACAGTTAAACATCCAAGCAGCTGGTCAAGACAGGACTTGCAAGATACTTCTTTTCAGCCCACCACTTTCTTCTTTAAAAATCTCAAGGCTGCTGACTTCTCAAGTTCCATATACTTCTCCTCCTTTCACCCTCCTTAGCTGATATTCATGCTCTGGATGTTGTTGCATAGTTCCTTTGGATTTTCTTGGTAAGACAAGACTAAAAATGGCAAAGATGAAAAGAGCTTCCTCACCCCATGCGAGATAGAAGGTTTGTATACTTATTCTACTTCAATTAGCTATGTATGATACGTAGCGTAGTTGAATAGGACTAGTGTAGGCTACTTTCTTGTTTTCTCATTGAAGAGGAGAATCTCCCTCATTTATGCTTTCTTCGTCAACTCGTACTGGGAGGAGTCCTCTCATAGGTTTACTGCTTTCTATTTTTTAGTTAGCCCTCTTTTGTATCAGGGATGAGTTAGCCGACCTTAGTAGGTTAGCCGACTTATGAACCAACATAGGATCGGAGGTAAGGTTTTATGTCCCCCTCCTTGTACCTTTCTGCTTATTATTTATGTTAAGGTTTGGGGGTAATGCTCAACCCCTGACTGTGCATGAGAGGTGGGAGCCTCATATAGGGTCTATTCCCTTAAAAAAAACCATCATTTGGCACTACAACATTTTATGATGAAGAAACATGTGATAGAGATTCTCAACAGGTGTATCGTTGAAGAATAGATCTCCATTCCGTTTTTTGTGAGACCTCTTTGCATTTCAGAGGCACTCTTGAGTCTTTATTATCAGTCTTTACATTATTATTATTATTTTGAGGTAGTTATGGGCTTGTCCCAATACCTATTTAGAGTCAGTATTTAGAGGCTTCATGGACTAGATAAATAGAGTTTGAGTTATTTCAATTAATTCAGAGATTATGTTTAAGACTTCTTTCATTTAATTACACTAAATACAGAGTATTTTGAGAGTTGAACTGATGTTCTTATTTATGCCCATTCGAGTTATACTTTTTATAAGTTAAGTATTTTTCTTAGTAATTTAGCCAGACCAAGGGTTCACTTGGGAACCAGCAATGGCTTTTGAGTGTCGGCCACACCTAGGGTGTAGACTCGGGGCATAACATTTTGGCTCATAATATATTGTAGACTCCTGTGATTTGCTTAGATCTCACATTGGACTCCATACATATAGTGCCTTCGAATCTTAAGCGCAAAAACTACCACCACCAACTCAAAATCATGAGTGGGGTAGTTGAGTTCATGCATCTTAAGCTGCCTTGACGCATATGCAATCACACATCCCTATTGTATCAGTGCACAATCAAAACCAATGCCAGATGCGTTACAATACACCGTGAATCCCTCACCCTCAACTAGAAAAGTCAAAATGGGACTGGTAGAAAGAAACTCCTTGAGCTTTTGAAAGCTCATCTCACACTCCTATGAACACTCAAAAGGAATATCAAGGCGATTCAATCGAGTCAAATGTGTTGTAATCGACGAGAAACCCTTCACAAACTGCCTGCAGAAACCCGCTAGTCTGACGAAGCTCTAAATCTCAATCACTAAGGTAGGCCTGGCTCAATCATGAATAACCTCAATCGTCAATAAATTCACCATGATGTCATCCTAAGATACTAGGTGCCCTAAGAATGCTATAGACTCAAGAGAAAACTAGCACTATGACAACCTGACATAAATCTGTAGATCTCTCAAAGTCTGGAGCACAGTCCTCAAATGATGTTTGTGCTCCTCCTTACTCAGCGACTACACTAATATGTCATCGATAAATACACTGACAAAAGAGTCAATATAAGGCCTGAATGCTTGAGTCATAAAGCCTATGAATGTCATAGGGGCATTGATAAACCTTAAAGACATCACTAGGAACTCATAATGGTCGTAACGAGTCCTAAATGCAGTCTTAGATATGTCTGTTGCCCGAATCCTTAGATAATGATAGATGAATCTCAAATCAATCTTAGAAAACACTGACACACCATTAAAATGGTAAATTTCATGATCCGACCTAGGGCCTAGTCGTCACATGGAAGTCAAAACCCTAAAAGGCTCCAAAAAAGCCTCTTTACATATCATTAAGCATACATAAGGTAAAGTAAATGTGAACATAACATAGAAGGAGTTTAAATCATGAATCATAAAAGAAGGATGTAACTTGACTACATAAACTCTATATCACTTGTCCAACAATGACTTTACTACGTTAAGACTGGCAAGGGCTAAGATATGTCCTTAGCTCACCCTCAATACGAATATAACAAACTCTTCGAAAGAAAGAAACAACTCATAAATAGTCCTCGATAGATGAGGACTCACCAAAACTCCACCGATTTGAATGCTCAACTAGCCACGTGTAAGAATGTGATCATCAACCCATATATTATGAGACAATGTAGGCAACAATATGCGTTAGTACGTTTGAACGTACTAAGTATGTGGGGATGACATGCAACATAAATTATAGAATGCAATGATCAATTAATGTACATGATGAAAGAGAATGTGTAAAGCCATGAGAAATCCATAATGTTCAAAGAATTTAAATGACATATTGAGATCATAATAGAACATAAGGAAAATATACATATGCGCAATAAAAACATAACCGACAATATGACCATGCGAGCTATGACATGGAATCTCGATGTCTCCCCATACAATAGAAGAAAGAGGAATTTACTTGCCAAGGTAGACTCTACCCCGCTAGGCGGGTCATGTACATATACTATATGTGAATTCACTAGCTAGGACATAAGGCAATCCTACGGTAGCACATAGCTATGAGACAAGAGACTTTATGTACGGACCTCATAGGTCTGGCCCCCATCTCAAGTCATCATTCAGTGCTAAGTCAAATCCCACGGAATACATAACATAGTAATCATACTTAACATATATCATAAACTTATTCATAAACTTCATAATTCGTAGCATAGCTCATTTTCATGTCATACTTGCAGTATGACTATAAGCCTTTCAACATCACAATATCATACTAGCATAATTCATGTCATTAGGTTCATAGGTCACCAACATAGGGCCCTAAGTCACTTTTCTTCATAACTTGCATGAAATTCATAGCTTGAACATAATAGTAATCCATGATCATAATTCATTCTTGAATGAAGAGTAAAACTCATATACATAGTTAATTTGATTGAAAACCATGAAACACTTGAAGATCATTGAGCTTCATAATCATAATCCATGTAAATTATCTTTGAAAATAACTTTATGCATGGGAATTCATAATTCATCTTGAAATTATGAAATTAATGCAGAAACATACTTATAATGATCATTTTTAAGGATTAAAAACATAATTGAAATAGCCCAATACAATTCATCAAACTTGGGTTACAAACCCAATTGAAATTCATGAGATTTTAAGTAGAAACCTTGGGAATCCATGGGTGGAAAAATCCCATAGATCAATCCCCACATATCTTGAATGAATTTGAATTTAGAATTGAGAAAGGAGACTTGTTCTTGAAGAAACCCCAACAAAATCTTGATGAAGAAGATGAAATCTTGAATGAACTTTGAGAGAGAAGTCTTAAAATTGTTTGGGAGTTAATGAGGGAAAATAATAGACTTAGGAGTATTTAAGAAAATTAAAAAAACCTCCACTACATTAATGAAAGAATAGGGAATGATCGAAATACCCTTCATTTAACTGAATACTAGGACCCATCACGAGCCTTCACCAAGGACCGCCAAAGGCACCACGTTCCGTGGTACTCTTTCGTGATGAGGGACTTCAAATATTTAAAAAGGGATTTTAGGAGGCTGTCCACCACGAGACCCACCATGACCCGTGAAGGGTACCACGGGTCGTGGTGGTCTTCTGTGGGGGTAGACTTGAACTTGTAATCTTAGGGTCTGTAGGGGAAGTTTTGGTAGTTCCTCCACAGAGACCTTCACGGTCCATGGAGGTTACTATAATTTGTGAACTTGAGGCATGGTGCAGGTAATGCTGGAGGGTTCTTAGGAATGACCACCATGGAACCTACCATAGTCCGTGAAGGGATACACTGCCCGTGGTGGTGAGGCGTAATCCCTGCCTTGGGAAATATTCTGGGGGTCTTAGGGGAAGGTCACCATGGAGGGAATTACGGTCTATGGTCCCTTGTCATTTCCTTTTCCTATAGGACTGAGTTTCAAAACCACCACCACGGTGGCTTACCACAAGTCGTGGTGCTTACTAAGGCCCATGGTGGCCTCTATGGTCATCACCTGGTACTAAAAGCTGCATTTTTCTGCATTTTCATCTTTTATTCCTTATTTTTTGACTTTCCAACTTCTGGGATCTTACAATATCCTCCCCTTGGGAACATTCATCCGCGAATGGGACTCAAACCAGCATGAATGGAATAGTAAAGGAACATAACAGCCCAGCATGAATGTATAACATCTCGATAATGCATCAAATATGAAATTTTTAATCTCAGGCTAAAATATGACTTTAAAACTCATTTCATGAACAAGAATGCTTATGAAACCATGAGAATAATTGAAATACATGATTTGGGCTGGTTGGATCATAATGGAACTGAATACCTCAACTAGGCGCAGAAGGAAAGAGATAAGGATATTGGGATATCATATTGGCTTCTGCCTCCCATGTAACACCCTCAACCTCTTTATTCCTCTACAACACTTTAAATGAAGCTATTTCTTTATTTCTCAACTTCCTAACTTGTCGGTCCAACATCTCAATTGGAACCTCTTCAAATGAAATACTCTCTTTGATCTCAATATTGTCCAAAGGCACAATAGAGCTAGGATCACCAACAAACTTCATCAATAATGACACGTGGAACACCGGATGCACTGATGCCAAATTAGAAGGCAATTCCAACTCATAAGACACCTTACCAATCCACCTCAACATTTGATATAGGCCAACATAGCGAAGACTTAACTTCCCTTTCTTGACAAAATGCATCACACCCTTCATGGGTGAAATTTTCAAGTAAACCCAATCATTAATTTCAAATTCAAGTTCCCTTATTCTCACATCCAAAATAGGACTTTATCGGCGTTGAGCCATTTTTAATCTTTCTCTAATGATTCTAACCATCTCCAATAGCCTCAAATACTAATTCGGGTCCTATCAAAGAAACTTTACCTACCTCAAACCAATAGATAGGGAATCTACACCACCTACCATACAATGCCTCAAATTGAGCCATCTCAATGTTAGAGTGATAACTGTTATTATCAGCAAACTCTATCAATGGCAAATGCTCATTCCAATTTTCTTTAAAATAAATCATGCATGCTCTCAACATATCCTCTAGTATCTGCATGGTACGCTGGTCCTGACCATTTATTTGTGAGTCAAAAGTTCTACAAAGCTTTACTTGGGTACCAAGACCCTTTTGAAAAGATCTCCAAAATTGAGATGTAAATTGAGCACCTCAATCCAAAATTATACACAACGGAACACCGTGAAGCTTAACCAACTCTTGAATGAATATGAATTCTTAACTAGGAGAAAATAAGTCGACTTAGTCATTCAGTCAATAATCACCCATATGGAATCATGTTGCCTACGAGTACGAGGTAAACCTGTAAGAAAGACCATATTCAAGTCTTGCCACTTCCACGTAGGAATCTCAATGTCTTGAGCCAAACCTCCCAGTTTTTTATGCTCAATTTTCACTTGTTGACAGTTAGTACACTTAGCCACAAATTCTGCAATATCCCATTTCATGCCATTCCACCAATACACTTATCTCAAATCTCTATACATCTTTATGGAACCTGGATGAATAGAGTACCGTAAATTATGAGCCTTGTCCAAAATCATATCCTTCAAGCCATCAACATTTGGAACACACAATTGGCCTTGATATCTAAAAACCCCATCTCCCCCTTGGGAGAAAGCCTCAATGGATTTTTTGACAACCACTTTCTTTAATTCAACCAAAGCAGGATCATTATCTTGCTTTACCTTATATCCGCCACAAAAGATGATTCAGAACCATTTTGCATAATAATACCACCATCATTAGAATCAACCAATTGAATACCTAAATGGGCCAATCGATGCACATCCCAAACTAGCTCTTTCTTCTTATCCTCAATATGAGCAACATTGTTCATAGACAATCTACTAAGAGCATCGACAACCATATTTTCCTTACTTGGATGGTATAGCACACTCATATCATAATCCTTTATCAGCTCAAGTCATCTCCTATGTCGAAGGTTCAAGTTCTTTTTACTGAACACATATTTCAAACTCTTGTGATCGGTGAAAACATCTACATGGATACCATAAAGATAGTATCTCCACAACTTCAAACAAAATACTACCACCGCCAACTCCAAGTCATGAGTTGGGTAATTCTTCTCATGAGCCTTGAGTTGCCTTAAAGCATAAGCTATCACTTTACCATTTTACATTAGGACACAACCAAGAACAACTCATAAAGCATCACAATACATAATAAACTCATCGGGACCATCAGGTAAAGTTTACACCAGGACAGAGGTAAGCCTATCCTTCAACTCTTAGAAGCTTTTCTCAATGCTTTGGACCATTGGAATTTCACCTTGTTTTGGGTTAAAGTCGTCAAGGGCAATGCAATGGAAGAAAAAACCTTCCACAAACCATCTATAATAACTGGCTAAGCCCAAAAACTTTGAATATCAAAAGGAGTCAATGGTCTAGGCCAATTCTTAACTACCCCGATCTTCTTTAGATCAACTATAGTTCCTTCTCCGAAGAAATATGACCAAGAAATACAACTGACCTTAACCAAAATTCATATTTTCTAAACTTTGCATACAACTGACGGTCTTTGAGTCCTCCTATATAGGATTTATCCATTAAGAAAGAAATGATTGGCCATTTTTCTTAAAATCCATTTTTGCTTGCTTGTGGCATTTTCAGGGTATTCTCAAGTTCTATCAATCTCTTGATGTCATAGTACCATGTTCTTCCATCAAATTCCTCATCAACATGAAAATAATATGCATGTTGATCATGTAACTCTACCTCAATAGGGTTGGTGTAATTCTTATTCGTGTTAAATCATCGAGGTTAATGTTGTCAAAGCAACGGCAAACTCATTTTGAGCTCGAGGGACATGTTTGAATTCAATCTTTGTGAATCTCCTACTCAACTCCTTAATGCAATACAAATAAGGAAGGATCTTCACATTCTTAGCGGCCCATTCTCTTTGAACTTTATGAACCAATAAGTCAAAATCACCTGTCACCAAGAGCTCTTTGATGTTCATTTCTATGGCCATCCTTAGTCCGAGAATACAATCTTCATACTATTCCATGCAATTTGTATAATCAAACCTAATCTTGGTTGAGACTGTGTAATATTGACCTGTTTCTGAAATTAAGACTACTTCTATTCTGACTCCTTTTGAATTTGATGCTCCATCAAAAAATATCCTCTATCCATTGTATGGATCTGATATGTCTTCTCCTACAAACAACACCTCTTCATCAGTGAAGTAGGTTTTGAGTGACTCATAATCTTGATCCACTAGAATTTTTGCGAGGTGGCCAGCCAAGGCTTGTTCTTTGATGGATTTTTGTGTCATGTACACAATGTAGAACTCGCTCAACAAAATTTTCCACTTTGCCAATTTATATGTAGGCATTGACATCTAAAAGATGTACTTGATTGGATCCATTCTTGAGATCAAGTACGTGGTGTATGCGGACAGGTAATGCCTAATTTTCTGTGTGATCCAAGTTAAAGCGCAATACGTTCATTCCAATAAGGTATATCTTGCCTCATATGGTGTTAACTTCTTGCTTAAGTAGTAAATGGCTTGCTCTCTTATATATGTCTTATTATATTGTCCTAATACCCATCCAAATGCACTATCCATGATAGATAAATACAGTAGCAACCTCCCAGGCTCATGTGGGACCAATACTAGTGAGTTGGACAGGTATTCTTTGATTTTATCAAAAGCCTTTTGATATTTCTCCATCCATTTTATGGCAGCATCCTTCTTTAGTAATTTAAATATGGGTTCACAAATCACCATGGATTGTGATATGAACTGCCTGATGTAGTTAAGTCTTCCCAAGAAACTCATCACGTCCTTCTTGGTCTTAGGGGGAGGTAGTTCTTGAATTTTCTTGATCTTTTATGGATCCAACTCTATAACCTTCATGCTAATGATGAATCCCAATAGTTCTCCCGCAGGTATTCCAAATACATACTTTGCTGGATTTAATTTTAGATTGTACTTCCGCAACCTTTAAAAGAACTTTTATAAATTACCTAGGTGGTCCAAACTCTTCTTGGATTTGATAACGACATCGTCTATATATACTTCAATCTCATTGTGGATTATATCATGATAAAGAGCATTCATGGCCCTCATATAGGTTGCACTAGTATTTTTTAGACCAAATAACATTACTCTATAGCAATACACTCCCCATGGAATGATAAATGCTATTTTTTCTACATCATCTTCATTCATCAATATCTGGTGATATCCCGCAAAGCAATCGACAAATGATTGCAACTTATGTTTGGCATAATTATCGATTAGTACATGAATATTTAGGAGAAGGAAATCATCCTTAGGACTAGCTTTGTTGAGATCTTGATAGTTCACACATATTCTAATTTTCCCATCCTTTTTTGGCACTGGTACTATATTGTCCAAGCAAGTAGGGTAATTTGTAACTCTCACAAAATTCACCTCAATCTGCTTAGTTACCTCCTCATTGATCCTTAGACTCAAATCTAGCTTGAACTTTCTTGTCGTTTGTTTAACAAGTAGGCAGGTAGGATCAATTGGTAGTTTGTGTGAGATGATATCAGTGCTTAATCCCAACATATCATTGTAATACCAAGCAAATATGCCAACATACTGCCTAAGCAATTTTATTAACTTCTTCTTTCTTCCAGCCTCCAAATGTATGTTAATTCGCATTTCCTTCACAGTTTCCTCGTCTCCTAAGTTGACAACCTCTGTTTCATCCATATTGGGTTTCTTCTGACTTTCAAGTTTCAAGATCTCATGTGGTAGATTTTCAAGCATCATGCTTTCATCATATTTTTCATGATCATGTTCATTATTTTTACTTTGCTCAGTGGATTCATTACATGTCATAATCGTTGAATGAGGATTTTTATTAATATGAGCGCTGAAAAGTGCAAAAGGTAAGTAAAAATATATATTTCAAATAATGAGACAATTTTTGAGAAAAAGAAAGACTTTTTATTTAAAAGCGTTCTAGCTTTTTACAAGAACCAAGCGACAAAAAAAATGATTAGGCATGATTCAAGCCTTAGTTTTGATCATGCGAATTTTTTTAAAAACAAAAAAACTACTTTCTACACTACTAGACTCTTGCCAAAACAGGGATGGACTGATGGTCCAATTCTGCAAGGTTTCTCCAGGCTTGGCATCACGGATGGTCAATTTGTAAGGATACATCTCTTTCTCTTCTCTAATCACGGCCACGAACAAATTTTCCATTCCTTTTGAGATGTCATCATCAACTGCTTGATCTAGAAATGGAGCTTGTTCTAGTACAAATGTTGTCTTGCTTGATCCTGCATTGTGGACTCCTCCCGATGTAGGTTCATATCTGAGACTGGTGGTACCTTTTTAATGCTTCAACTAGACTGGTTTAACTATGCCATTGGACTTGGGTCCAAGCCCTGTCTCAGGATAAACCCATATTTTAACATCTCAGATGCAATCATCTTCGTTGCTCTTAACAATTTCACATCAACCGACTCTACTTTCTCTTCAACCCTAATAGGTTGCATGATTTCTAAAGTGTGAAAAGTGGCTCCATCTAACTCCTCAGTGACTATAACAGAATTGACATAATATATGGGGTGATTGAGCTCCCCATGAATGGTAACTTTTATGTGACCCCACTGAATATTTACACACTAATGAAGAGTTGACGGAACTGCTTTTGCCAAATGGACCCATGGTCTTCCCAATAATAGGTTGTAGTTGGATGATACATCCATCACTTAAAATAGGACTGGAAATTATGCTGGCCCCACTTGTAATGTGAGATAGATTTCTCCAATGACACTTCTCTTTGCTCCATCAAAAGCTCTAACTTTCACACTACTTTCTTTATCTCTCCCATATTTACACCTAAATCTCTCAAAGTGGTAAAAGGGCAGATGTTGCATCTAGAACCGCCATCAATTAGAATTTGGGTCACAATCTTATCATAACATTTGACCACTATATAAAGTACTTTATTGTGCCCAGTCTCTTCAATCAGAAGCTCATCATCATGAAAAGATATCTTGTTAGCTTCCACTATTCGTCCAATTATTGTAGATAAGGTTTCACTTGTGGTCTCTTTTAGAATGTGGTTTTCATTTAACATTGCCATCAAAACATTCGTATGTGCCTCAAAACTCATTATCAAAGACATTATGAATATGTGGGCTGGTGTTATCTTCAATTTCTCTTCGACTAAATAGTCTTTTGGCGGCATCTTATTCCAAAATTTAGCGAGTTCAGCACCGATAACATTCCACTTTAGATTTTGTTCTTTCCCAAGAACTCCTTGATTTGGATCCTCTAAAGCATAACACCTTCCCTATCTAGTCATTCCATGAGCCATAGCAGCATCAATCATCTTGCCCTTGGCTTCTGCTTTATAGTCCCATAGGACTTCTTTGGTGTCATACTCAGGATTTCTAGCGACCGTAGAGATCACTACAACTCTTGAGAGATATGTTTTGGTAGCCAGTGGATCCCTCAGTTTAATAGTGATAATAGGTTGAGCTGTAGATACAGTGGTAACTTCTTCAGTATTCTAAACAGGCGCGATGGTTCCTTCCAAGTTGTACTCTTCTTCTAGAGTAATTATGTTGATTTTTTGATTCTCATGATTTGTCATTGTTATTTATATTCAAAGGTGTTGGAGTGCATTTTATTATTCCTCTTTTGATCAGATAATCGACATGGTTCTTCAATCCATAACAATCTTCCATGTCGTGTCCTTAGATTCCCGAGTTTTAAGCACATCGCTTGTTTCCATCAAAGTTGTGAGGGATTGGATCAGGGAGTTTTTCTTTAATTAGCTACAACACTCTTGCTATCCTTAGCCTTTTAAACAACTGGGCATAAGGTTTGGCAATAAGTGTGTAAGTGTGAATATTTCTAGCTTCAAGATTTGGACGTGGTCTTAGCGCATATGCTGATCTACTTTGGTGGATTAGTGCTTGGACTAGGACATGTGGACTTGGTAGATTTTGGTATGCTAGGGCTCGAGGTGAATTATAGTGTGGTTGGGTATTATATACTGGGTACAAGATGTGTGGAGTATGTGCAATGATTTGGGGATTGTTAGGGGGTATTGATGGGATAGTCTTCCGTATTCGTAAGTGATGGTTGAAACATCCTCCTTTTTATTCTTAATGCCACTAATGAAGCCTAATTATATGGCCTTACTTGTAGCTTGCAATATGTCCTTGGACTGACTTTTACTAGATTTGATGTCTTTCTCTATAAAATCCTCCATCTTGACTAATTTTGCAAGCTTTTGGAACATCATCAACATCATCTTGTCAAAGTAGATACCTTCTTGAGCTTGAATAAAGTACTTTAAGAGCTCACTCTCATTTAGTGGTGGTTGAACCCTGGCGACCTTGGTTCTCCAACATCGTGCATACTCTTAGAAGTCCTCAAATAGTTTCTTTTATATGTTGGCCAATGAGAACCTATCTACAATGATTTCAGTATTAAATCTAAAGCGATTCATGAAATCCTCAGCCATTCCCTGCTAGTTACGCCATTTATGAGGATCCTGATGCATATACCAAGTTAATGTATCTCCAGGCAGACTTTGAATGAACAACTTCATTCTTAGCTTCTCATTTCTCCCAACACTAACTAACTTATTACAGTATTCCTACAAATGTGCATGAGGGTCTCCCTTTCAATCAAATATTTCAAACTTTGGTGGCTTGTATCCTACTAGCATGTCAATGTCCAGGTGGATGCATAAGTCAATGTAATTTAGGCTCTTTGCTCCCCTAGTGACTTGCAAGCTTTTCAATGCATTTCTTAGACCACGGAGTTGGGGGTCTATCGACTCATCTTCTTTCAATCGGGCATCCTTCTCCATCTTTTTATATTGATCAACCTCATATGGAACCTTGACTATGGCTGGTGTCATGAAAGAATGAGCTTCAACAGTATATATAGGTGGCATATGTAGCTCATAAGGAGCCACGATGTGTGCCCCAAATATCTGTTGTGTTGCTGGGTAGGTAGGCATAGTGGGATTTTGAGTAGGAATGTCACAAGAAGTCCTGATTATATATGGAGGAGCTAGTGGGGCTTGACCATGAGTAGGAGAATGTTGGGTTTGTTTAGACACATTTGGTAAATCGGCAGAAGGCAGGTTAGTTCTTGGAAAGTAGATGGGCATCTTGAAAGTTGGGAAAGTAGTAGCCAAAAGTTTGGCCAAGTCTCGTACTTGACGCAATTCCTCCCTTAGGATCTCAAGCTCCTGTGCCATGTGAGCCTTTTTCTCATCATTTCGAATGTTGGCCATATTTTGAGAACCCTCGGGATTCTATACTGGTATCATTATGTTTGTA
Source organism: Solanum dulcamara (assembly GCF_947179165.1). Classification (NCBI taxonomy): domain Eukaryota; kingdom Viridiplantae; phylum Streptophyta; class Magnoliopsida; order Solanales; family Solanaceae; genus Solanum; species Solanum dulcamara. Next base: position 22,145,353 of record NC_077247.1, on the reverse strand, counting down.
GCATCACTAAATTCTTCTCTGTCTATCATCTTTCCCTTGGATCAAAGGTTGTACCGTTAGCCAGCCGGTTTGCAATTCGACACAAATCAACATTCTTTGGGGGATTAACAAAAACAAAAAAAAGAAAGAAAAAGGGAAACTATGTTAGTTTGAGAGATATTGAAAGGTACAACAAATATATACCACCTATATATGCCAAGTTAGAGACATTCAAATGTGTCCTAATACGGAGCCTCTTTTGCTAAAGGTTGGCCTATGTTGCAATCAGTTTGATGATAGATGATCCATTTAAATACATTTTGGATTTGGAACACACATAACTTTCATTAATAAAATGTAGCTTGGATCTTACAATGAAGTAGGCGGGTGGAAGCCTAAAAAATAAAAGCACATGGGTAGACATAAGGCTAACAAAGGGATAAGCCATACGACTCTTCATAAAAATATGACAGAGTACATATAATAAAAATGAAAATCTAAGAACATATTGGAGCATCATCGTCATCGTCGTAATCGCTTATATCATAATATGGCCTTGGGTGGTACTTTGGGGATTCGTCAATCTGGTTTGAACCTTCCCCCTTATCAAACCCTATGAAACCATACTCAAAGTGAGTGTCTTCTACTATTGGAATAGGTTCATCTCCCATGTACATCACTTCTTCACCCTTAGGGTCATATATTTTAGGGTCTTGCTCAGAAACTTCTTCTAGATCCTCTTCCATTTCTTCAGTTAGCTGTCTAGGATCCTCTTCCGGATCTTCTTCTATATCCTCTTCCGAATCCTCTTGGTCTTCATTAGGATCTTTTTTAGGGTCCTCTTTGGGATCTTCTTCTACCATTTGTATCAAATAATCTATAGATCCTGGAACTATTTGATTATACATTGGTGGTGTGAGTTCCATGCGAGAGGGTACTTCTTTCCTGAGCCAGTCAACCTACTGGTTGTCCTCAAAACCTCTAATGCCCTCTGTACTTGGTTGAGCCATATGGCTCACTGTGGTATGCCATCCATAATACTCCAGCGTGCACCTTTTTTCATCTCCAACGTTCATTGTAATCATATAATCTCATTCTAGTTGCAAGTTACTTATCCACTCTGTTGCGACTGAAGTGAGATCATCCTCATGTAATGCCATATCTGAACATAAAGATATGTCTTGGATAGCTCCAAACTATCGCAGAACTTGGAGTGGCACATATGGCTGAATGTCTTCTAGCCCGATCAACTCAATGAAGTAAAGTTGTTGAGTCCTGACAAAGGCTAATCCTTCCATCGAAGAATACTTCCAAAAGATGGAATATCCTGTAAGGTAGAAATAAACGTCATTCTTCCTCTCCCATATGCCTATTCCAATATTTGAGAAGATCCTCGTGGATCTAGATCCTACTACGGGTGTTTATATAGTCAGCGATAGAATTGCTTTATTGCCCAGATTTATAATACCATATTACAACCTCCAAAGAAATTATGTCCTTTCATGCATGTTGACAAAGATCGAAATACCTCAACAAGAATTATATGCACTAAGGAATATCTATGTGACACTACAAAAAGGTCCATAACTATCGACAAAATATTGATGTTGATGGAGTAAAATCTCATTAGGAAGAACATGGATCCCAAAATGGCCATCACGAAGATCCTTGGTTGCATGTGTATCCATTGCCTATGGGTGCAAGCAAATTCTTCTCAATGTTCATTGAAGCTCTCGAGAATTCCAGCTTTGTTTTTTTATTTTCCACATTCTTTAGTGATGGAAAGACATACAACCCTAAGAGCCCCAGAAAATCTCTTGTACTTATGGTTGATGGACATACCGGTGTTCTTCCTCTTATCGGTAGCTCCAAAAAAATACTGAACTCTTTCAATGTAGGAGTCATCTCAAAATTCCAAAATTTAAAGGTCATCGCGCTTGGATCCCATAACTCCATCAGTAGAGTAGTGAGGAATTTGTTGGCTTGGATCCCCATGAGTGATAATAATGCACCTAAAATCTCTCTAACTTCGGCTCCATGTGCCCCACGAATGTTTTGCCACCAATTTTGTAGGATGTGGGGGCTGAAATAACCATCTGAATGTTTGGGAGGTTTTGGTTGATATTCATCCGAAAAAAAGGAAAAGGATATGATAAGTATGTTTACTCCAAATCCATCATGTGTTTTAGTTTGAATCATTCACAGTATATTTCACATAAAATATGTCGTTAGGTGTGTAACCTTTCATAAAGGGTAGCTTCCTAATTGCGAAGATGATGCCTTGTATTGTCTCGCCTAAGGTGTATGCAACATGATATATTTTCTAGAGTAGGATTTTTTCCTAGATTTTTAAGAGTAGGACTGAATGTTTGTAAGAAGGTAGACTAACCTTATTGCACCAACTCTAAAACTAAGAAATCCAAAAGCAGGTTTGGGAGAGTGTGGACACTCCCTGCTGAACCACAGTGTGTGTATTGTGTATGGCCAAAGACTCAATAGAAAGTGCAAATGACAGTGTAAGGAAAACAGTAACATGTAGTGTTTTCAAACAAATAAGAAGCACAAGTTTGGATTTGGCTTGCGTCCTTTCAAATAAAGAGTGATATAATAAATTATGATAAAATAATTAAAGCAAATAATAGACAGATAATAAAAAAAATATCCCTTATTTATAATTAAATTATGCTAAGTTTAAAACCTAAAATACCAAGTAAAAAGCTTTAACCTCCCCAGCAGAGTCATCAAGCTGTCGCACCCCATTTTTCAAACTAGTCGAAGTAGTTCATGACATAAAGTTGCTATGCCTTTAATTTTTGAAAATTGTTTAGAATTGCCACATAATTTTAAGGAAAAGATTAGGAAACTCATTTTTTAAAGAATGTAATTGTAAACTCTGTTTTGATTTGTGAAACTGGTGAGATTCTAGGGTAAGGATTTTGATTACTTGAGGGGAATGTGTTAAGCACCCCTCGGAGCCTATCCGAAGATAGTCCTTAAATTCAGTTTTAAAAAAATAATTAGAGATATTTTATTCATTTATTTGCTTAGAAAATGATGATAAAAAAAACTTCCATTTATTTGAGAAAAAAATATAAAAGTACAAGGTATGTCATATATACATCTACAAAATCTATGAGAAAAGTTAATAGTAATATATCTGTAAAAATAAATAAACAACTTAAATATATTTGAAATATGTAAACAAAAAATTATAATCTCTATATGTATATAAAAATTGAGGTTAAAGGGTATGAGAATTTTTTATTTTATTTATGTATATAGAATTAAGATGTAAAAGAAACTAAGACGCTCAATGGAGTGTAAATGTATGGCAATACATGTAATTTATAATAAATATAATTTGAACAAAAATTCAAAAATGGAGTTTCATGAAAATAACTAGATAAAAGTAAAGAAAAAAATGATATTAAATTATTAAAATATTATATAAAGTTTGTGATCTTATAAAGTAAAATATGTTAATGTATGTTGGTTAAAATATACCAGAGCTTATTATTTTATTTACATGTTGGAATAAAGTGGCAATAGATATATATGTAGTAAAATAATGTTTATGTTGAAGTATAGGAATTTACAATTTATTTATATAAAAAAAAATAAGATTTATAAAAGGAGGCAAATAGATATAAAAAATAATATGATGTGTATAACAAAATAATAAGTTATAGAGAAAATAAGTATAAAAATAAAATATATACCTTCGGTGTATGACATATATATATATATATATATTTACCTTGTATTTTGAGGTGCTAAAAAAATCTGAAATCTTGAAATAATATATTAAGAAACTAAAATGCTTGAGTTGTACAAATACATTCATTTAAAATGCTCTTTTCGTAAAACCAGTTTAATAAAAGTTTCTTAAGGCTAAGCAGACAAAAAATTCAACATATATAATATAACACATTTTTTTTTGCCTTGAAAAGGTATTTTTGTTTCATTCAAAATCAGTGTTTTATCCTCAAACCTGCACGTTTAGAATTCCTAATAAAAAGAGCTACGTTATCACTCTAAACAAGTCAACATTTCTGAACTAAAATCTGAATTTACGAGTTCTAAAAAAGGTGATATTCCCCTCAAAATGTGCATTTTAATATTCAACTAGCTACACTTTAAGGCTCTCAAAAGGCGATATTTTCACATTAAAAATCTGCATTTTTTTAAAAACCATAAACCCTTATTTTTAGGTTGTTGAAAGCTGTGTTTTAAACACATAATTCATTGAGAACAAATTTGAAAATGGATACATTATACATTTTTAAAATTTTTTTAAAAAAGAAGTGGTTCTCTAGTTCTAATTTTTTTTTTGAAAAACAAAGTTATGCTTTCGTAAACTAAAAAAAAGCATGTTAAGTAATAAATAAAATGGAATTAGAAAGTATTGTTCTAAGCCAAATAACTATACTAAACATGATATCTAAAGAGATGGGGAGGTGAACGACTACGTCTTACTATCATTCTTAGTTGGTTTATACAAACCCAAATACAAATAAAAGCAAGCATAAATGTAAGTACGAAATACTAATATGTAAAACGTTAGTTAAAAGATAACAACATAAATGTATATAAAAAGAAATGTGAAGCTTAGAAGTAAGGAAGAAGTGTTGGACTGATCGCTCCTCCGATTTGGACAAAGATGGAGTCATATCATAACTCCAAACAAGCTCCCAAGTATACGTGTATAAAATAAAATAAAGAAAAGAGGAGTTAGAAGTATCCAAATATCTGATAAATAAATGAAGAAAATGACTCATTAATAAAGGTTGTAAACTTAAAAGTGATACATATGAGTAGGAATTGTTTTTCAGAAAAAGGAAAAAAAGAAGAAGGAAACTAGAATTTGATTATTCCATATAAGCCCAATTGACAAGAATTTGATTTCAATCTTACACATGGCTACTTGATTATCATAATAATGACCAAAAGCTTTAAATAACTTTCCATAGCATGACAAAAAATATTTTAAAAATAAAGTTACAGAAAAGAACTAAATGTAGAGTTGAATCTTGCATAAGTAAATGAGCCCGTAATGATTTCATGTCGACCAAAAGAAAGTGAGATATGAGTTGTACTCCAAATTGAGATGATGTATAGTGGCCTATTTTTAATGACTTGATGTCCATTTGAAGTCTCAAGATGAATGCAAAAGGCAGAGAATGTATTTAGAATATTTTATCTAATAGATACTCATTTGGTTTAACAAAAAGAAAGATTTTAAAAGGAGAGGAGATTTTTTTTTATGAACCCAAATAAGTAAACAAAATAAACTTCTAACCCTAAGATTAGTTTTTTTCCTTCAAAGTATATTTGTCGGTACTTCAAACTTATATTTACTTACGATTGTCCGTAACATGCAAAACAACATATTAAAATCTATGTATATATAATAGGAGAGGTTAAAATGCCTAAGTGTCAATACCATAAAAAAAATATTTACTTTTTACCTTTAAAAAAAATAAGTAAATTGAAAATTGATTGTCCAAAACGTATAAGATAATAAATGTAAAAAAGTGGATCCTTCGAGGGAAATGGGGGTAGTCTTTTTAGAATTTCTTCCTCTTTTTCTTATTAGTTGTTTTTACACATTTGTATGGAATATAGGATATGTTTTAAATTCATGTATAAATAGAAAATGCTTAAATCATCGTTTATTTGATTTAAGTTCATGTATTTGTAGGAATGTTTAAACTATTATTACAAATATTAGCAATTGCTTGAATTTATTATTATTTATATATAGATTTGATTAGTAATTATCTATTTTTTAAAATAAAAATATTATTTAAATTTTAATTAAGAGTGGTTAATTAGTTTTAAAAGATAAAGATTTAACATTTAAATTAATACTCAAGTTTTGGAGATGGTTATAACTTCCTCACTTTATCTCATTCTCATAAAATTTTGGATCCGCCACTGCTTCTATTGCATTCTTAGTTACTAATGAACTCTCACAGAGTAATTAGACAAGATGAAGGCACAATTCATGCTCTCACAAACCTTTAAAGACATCAAAGGATCCCAATAATTTTGACTTACTCAATAACTTTGGCAAATAAATGAAAACTCAAATTGCACCAAACTAAGCATTTTTCTTAATACAATCTATAATTTAAAATCATGGTTACTCACTTTATTTAATTAGTATTGCATCTTAATTGTGTAAAAAATAAAAAATAAAAATTAAAAAAATATGAATACAATTAGACTTGAGAGCATTCATCCTATTTTTTAATATAGTGAAGAAACAAACAGCTATGCTAGTTATTCTTTAAGAATGAGCCTTAGCCAATATTTGTCTCCTAAGAACATAAATAAAAGAAATACATGAAAAAACAAAAGCAATAACCCAAGAACATTAACCAAGCTTACATATTTCTTCTTATTACTATATTGATAGACAAAAAGAGGAAGAAAGTAAAATGAAAGGAAAGATTTTTAACTTGTGTTAAGCAACAAACTAGGGATTTGATGTCTAAAGATCCCAATAAAGAACTCAAAATTGAACTTGAACTCACAATTTGAAAATAAGAGAAACAAGAAAGGAAGGAGATTAAATCTAAAACTTGCTATCTGTTTTTTTTAATCAAGTTCCGGAATGAATTCTTGGATGTGGATCCCGGGGTCCTTTTGGAGGTGAAAAACTTTGTTATTTATAAGCAAATTCGGACTTGAAAATTTAAATTTGAACTGAAATCGAATTCATTTATGAGGCCAATAGGGAGAAGGTGAGAAAAGATTTCACAAATCTTACCTTTATCTTTGTCTTTGACCAATAGCTTGAGCTGAAATTTTGTGATGATGGTAGGCGAATTTTCTGAGAAGTGAAAGGAGAGGACAAAGGGGAAGGGGTATGAATTCTTCTGATCTTTACTAGAAAAATAGGAGAATAGCCATGGAAGATTAGGGGTATGGTTCTTTTGGGGAAGAGAGAGGAAGAGTGTGTGTTTTGGGAAAGAGGAAAAGTTTTCTGATTTATTTTGAGTTGTCCAATCATTTGATCGGACGATTAATATAAATCAAATGTTAAAATAAATAAATAAATTATAGTGTGTGTATATATATAAAGTTAAAAAGGCTGAATTATGAGGGTCATTAGATCAAATTGAAGGGATGAGATTAAACTAAAGAAACACACAATCCATGTGCATCCTATGTGGTATACACAAATTGGCTAATTTAAGGGAACTTGGATTGCCAAGTTTTTTTTTTTTTGCTCAAATTAGCCTATTTAAATTATAAACAACTTCTTTATTAAATAGCCATAATTATTTAAATTAAAAATAATTACTTTGCAAGACTAATTTCTATGATAAATTAGTCATGTTTTAATAATAAAATTGATTTGAATTAGTAACTAATTAATTAATTAAGCTTCCTAATTTCGAATAATATACGAAAAATATTTATTTTTAATAATAGAAAAATGTATTTGATCGAAAATGAGTTAACCCTTAAGAACGATATACTTGGTATGAATTTCTCAAATGATAAAACATGTAGCAAATATTTATATATTTATATTTTTTAGTAATATCTATGAAATAAATTTGCCGAAGGGAATGAGAAAGTTTATCCAAAAAAAAGATATTTTCATATTTTTATAAAAGTTTTATTATTATTATTATTATTACCATTATTATTATTATTATTATATTATTATTATTATTATTATTATTATTATTTATGGAAGCATAATTAAATATGGAAAGCCAAAATTGGGAGTCAACACTGAGAGTCACATGTACAGAGCTACTACAATAGAGTATAAGCCCCAAAAGTGTTCAAAATATAATATACTTCTCTCAAAATATAAAAGACTAGTCAAATCTACAATAGAAAGAGGCAGACTGATCTAGAATGCCAAAGCTCACCCTCGCCTCTGAAGACCACTGCAATTGGCTCGATTTTCAATGTTGGTGACTGGTGCTCGGACTTACATCACGAAAATAGATGTAGAGTATAGTATGAGTACCAAAACAATATGTACCCAGTAGGTATCATAGGCTGACTGAGCTTGAAAAGTGAACATAATTTGAAAAGCGGAAATTGACACTACGAGGTCAAATGAATAGAATTCTAATAAGGAATGCACATGAATCTAGGAAAGAATGGAAATGAAAGCTAATAACTAAGTATAATCTCACTATACCCCATAAGTTCAGAAGGTACACTCATGCGCAATTTTAAGTAAATAACTCAAATAGACCCTCATAAACCCGACAAGACTACTGAGAATGAAATACGCTGAGATCCTGAACCAAAGATTGCATAGCCTAGACCTTTAACCGCAGATAGGACTCCTAAAAGAACTAATAGAACCATGCCAATAAATATCATCTTCGTAGAGGATAAAGTGCCCAAATATCGAACTGCGGCTAAAGATCAAGTGTCCATACCTTGACACTACCACTATAATAATGATAGGTCCAGACCTTAAATCTGCAATGAGAATAATAGGTCCAGACCTTGAATTTGTGATCAGAATAATGATAGGTCTATCCCTTGAATCTATGACGAGAATAATGATAGGTCTAGACCTTGAATTTGCGACGAGAATAATGATAGGTCCATACCTTGAATCTGCGATGATAGAAGTAGCCGGGGAAGAATTCCATATCGAATGCAATTAATTAATCACTCCAAGCTTGAAACTCATTCAATTCAGATAAGTCAAACGATGCCCAAATTTACAATCGAACAATCAACGGCTGAAAGCATTGAGGGAATTATGGATAATAGGTCATGAGAGTTGTGTTACCACCTAGATAAGGCTCAACTATCTGGCCCTAGTTTGCCATATCAGTCAATCAGGAGCTAAGTCGTCCGAAGCAACTCAGATCAAACCTAAGGACTATCAAATCCAAAACGTGAGTCTAAGGCAATCACTAGCCTACACCTAGGCTAAGACCAATAACAAGCTTCCAACAATCATAAAAAGTATAAGGAAGACCACAAGGTAAGTATGATCACAATAAGGTAATTAAATCTACTAACCCTTCCAAAAACCCAAAGATACAACCTAAAACATAAAGTAACATGAATCAACGACTAAACCAACCAATATTTCAACTAATCAAACATGAATTCAAAATTTCAAGCTCAATCTAAAGATCGAAAAGGCAAAGTCTACCTCAATACAGAACACGCGCTCTCCAAAATAACAATTCTAGAGCTTTACCCTTTCAAACGACCTCCAAACACTATCACTCTATTAGAAAAAGAATCACAACGTTAAAATGAAAGTTTTGACACCAAAACACAATGATTGGAGATGGAACCAAGATTGAGTCAAAAAAATATGGGACCTATATCAAAAATCCTAAAATTGACTCGGTCAAAAGATCCTAAATGATATATTGAGCTTATTTCTAAAAATAGAAAATAATTCAAGGCTAGGAAGGCAGCAAACAAAAACATGCATCCAAAACACATGAATTTAATGACAACAATAGCCCATTCAGAACAAAATTTACCTCAAATATATGCTCCCCACCCTTTCGCAAACACTCTTGTCATAATCCAACCCCGTAGGCCATGACTGGTATCCAAAATGGACACTCACGTATATCCCTATTAACTATCAGTAAACCACGCATAGTTTATAACTTAAGAAAGCAGAATGTTCTTTCCAACGGTCACATGTACACATATTAACACAACCCGTCTCATGAGAAGTCACAACTTATCAATAGGGAACAGAGTACATAAGCCGATGAGGTTGTCATAGAATGTGGGGTTATCCCCTTATATACATATACGCGAGCCGACAAGGCTTCCATCATCAAAAGGAACGTCCCCAAATATAAGTCATATGGAAACAACTAGACACATATACACACAACCCACACATATGTCTACAGACCTCTAAAAGTGTTAATGGTATCATATGGCAAAACAAGGCCCCCACCGTACCCCTGAATAAATGAATATATACATCAAAATATCAGAACCAAAAATCTAGGCTCCGACACAATAGAGCACTTTTGAATTCGTTGAGTAGAAATCCTAAGCTGGCGGATCCCCAAAATGTGTGTCTGTACCTGCGGACATGAAATGCAGCCCTTCGAACAAAGGGGGTCAGTACGATATATGTACTGAGTATATAAAGCATAACATATCATAAATGAGATCACATCAGAAGTAGAGATTCAGGAGACAAGTAAGATACTCAAGAAATCACTGTACCTTTGCCTTATGAAATAAAATCATGCATGACCATATCATATATCGTATCCGGCCCATTATGGACTCAGTGAATCACATGTATCATATTTGGCCCATCATGGGGCCCGACGCCATCATCATGTCATTATATATATATATATGCCATACTTGGCCCTCTAGTAAGGGACTCGGTGAACAATACAGTGAAACTGAGCACGATAACATACCCGGCCCGGGACTCGGTGAAAGATGTGTCACAGTATGCACGAGCAGAGTAGTGCGTAACCATATGCAAATTAAATCATCATCTGAGACTCAATAGAATAGTCAAGTGAACCATCACTTGAAGATCAGGGTAGTAATCATCTCAAGTACCCTCTATATGTCTTTAGGGATCATATCAAATGGAGCCTCAGGATTCATAGACATGTATCAAGACAATGCTAAAATGCTTATGGAATCAGAGACATTTATCATTGTAGAGTCCTTAGGAATAAGAGCTTATACATTCAATTACTATTCAACATATAGAAGGCTCGAGGGCAATAGCTCAACTACTTTAAGAGTTTTAACATCTAGAAGTGAATAAGAATCATGAGTCATACTCGGAACTTATGAATGAAATTATCCCTAAAGCTCATATCACACATCACTTATATCTAAGACATACCAAAACAAAAGAAGGTATAGGCTTTATATACCATTTATGGATCAACCGTAACCAAGCTTTCTTCGTACCCGTTGAACCTATTTAACACGAAAATAATACTATTATTAATAAACTATAACTTTCTAACTTATAAATCGACAACCAACTACCCATAGGAATCATTTTCTCATTCATATTTCTCGATTAGTATTTTGGTTAGTTAAGAACTTAACGGAAATCGGGCAGCATGTTCCCTATATAACTCGCCTATCTGAACTTCCAATCAACCTCCCATTTAGCACATTCATATCAACAACAACAACCACCATCCATATACAACAAAACTACTTCAAAATTATTCAAAAGAAATTCCAAACAACCCACCCAAAACTACGATATCAAAATACGATTTTCGATCTTTATTTCATAAAATCACAACCACACGAATAGAGGCATAACATGGCCGCAAATAGAAGCACCTACACTCATCCATAGATATATTTTCATCCCTTCCATACATGAATTACCTTCAAATACAATACCATTAACTCCAATTCAAAAAGAAGAAACCCTACCATAGCAACTTAGCTTCTTAACGCGACTCAAAGTTGACGGCTTCACGTTGGACCTTCTTGCTGCCCCAATAAGTAATTTACGTTGTTAATAACCTTCACTTAATCGAGGAATACCTTAGATAATTAATTTATGGAGCAAAATTCGAGGCCTTACCTTGTTCTTTCTCCAGCCGTAGCTCTCTTCTTCTCTTTCTCTTAATTTCTCTCAATTTTTTCTAAGTATAAGAGATGAAATAAAGGCTTAATCATAAGATAAGGTATATATACCCTTCCTTAGAGAGTGACATGTGTCAGCCCCTAAGGGTGACACGTGTCCAGACCTTATACATCCACCTCATCTATGCACCCACCCCATAGTTGCCACGTGTCTTGGTGGGGTCCACCTTAGTAGGTGTGTCACCTACTTAGTCCAAGTAGGTGCATCACCTACTTATTTCTCTTTCGTGGGTTCATAATCTCATCTCACTTTAAAAACCTATGTAATCCTTACTACTTAAGCTCAACATGTACTCAAGTAGGTTAATTATGTAAGACATCTAAGTCGTTAGCTGACGCAAGTAGGTCGATTACCATGACTCATTATTTGGCCTCCAACTCCTTTCACATTCCTCTAAACCTATTTCCAACCATCACTACTCATACAAAACTTTAGGGATAACATGGATAACATGGAAACCTTTTAGAGAAAAAAAAGTTCCAATGTACAAAAGTGCGGGGTATAACATCCTTCCCCCCTTTAGGACATACGTCCTCGAATATTAACTAGCCTTATAAGGTATTACAAGAATCTCGGGAAATCTCTACAATAGTTGCCATATATAAGTCTCTTATTAATCAACACAATCAATTTAGGAGTTTAGATTACCTATAGACATAGGGAACAAGTACGTATATTTATTCTTCATTTCTTTCTTGACTTCCCAAGTCATCTCTTCTTTATTCTTATTTCACCACAATACTTTGATGGAGGCCACATCCTTGGTACGTAACCTTCTGACTTGGCAATCAAGTATGGCTATAGGGTGTTCCTTATACGAGAGTTTCTCTGTCACTAGTACATCATCCACGGGGAATACTCTAGAAGGATCACCAATATATTTGCGAAGCATCGACACATGAAAGACTGGGTGTACTGCTTTCAAATCCAACGGTAGGTCTAATTCATAGGCAACTTTACCTATTCTACGGATGATTTTATAAGGACCAATGTATCTTGGGCTAAGATTCCCTTTCTTGCCAAATCTCATTACCCTCTTCATGGGTGATACCTTCAAGAACACCCAATCGTCAACTTGAAACTCTAAAGGTCGACGTCGATTATCTGCTTTCTGTCAACTCTAGGCTGCTAATAACCTTTTTTGAATGAGCTTCACTTTATCCACAGCTTGTTGAACCAGGTCTGGGCCTATTAGTTTTGTTTCACCAATATCAAACCAACCAATAGGTGACCTACACTTCCTGCCATACAAAGCCTCATACAGTGCCATTTGGATACTAGAATGTTAGTTATTATTATAGGCAAACTCAATAAGTGGAAAATGATTATCCCAGCTACCTCTGAAGTCAATTATACAAGCCCGCAACATATTTTCTAGCATTTGAATAGTACACTCGGCCTGTCCGTCAGTCTGAGGGTGAAATATTGTGCTAAGATTTATCTGTGTCCCCAATCCTTCTTGGAATGATCTCCAGAAATTAGCGGTAAACTGAGCTCCTCTGTCTGATATAATAGATGTGGGGACCCCATGAAGTCATACTATTTCCTTGATATACAACTTCGCATAGTCCTCAGCTGAATATGTAATCCTAACTGGAAAGAAATGGGCTGATTTTGTCAATCTATCCACAATAACCCATGTGGAATCATACTTCCGTAGAGTGCGAGGTAAGCCTGTAATGAAGTACATATTAATTGATTCCTATTTCCAAGTTGGGATTTCTATTTCCTATAGTAGTAGTCTACTAGGCTTCTAATGCTCAACCTTGACCTATTGGCAATTCGGGCACTGGGCTACGAATTCTGCTACATCCTTCTTCATGCCATCCTACCAATATAAACATCTGAGGTTATGATACATCTTGGTTGACCCTGGATGAACAGAGTAATAGGCATAGTATGCCTCTCCCATTACCTATTGTCGTAGCCCTGCAATCTCAAGTACGTATATTTTTCCCCTATATCTTAGCACCCCGTCAAGTGTGATTTCGAATAGAGTCTTTTTCTTTTGAAGAGCTGCATCCTTGTACTGTGCCCGGACATGGTCCTCGTATTGGCATTGCTTTACTTCTTCCATAATAGAGGATTCAGCAACTCCTCGAATAGAAACTCCACCATCATCCAAATCAGCCAAATGGACTCCAAGGTTAGCTAACTGGCCAATCTCACGGACTACCTCTTTCCGTTCTGGTTGTACATCTTCCAAGCTACCCATGGACTTACAGCTGAGTGCATCGGCTACAACATTTGCTTTCCCTGGGTGGTATAGAATATCAATATCATAATCTTTCAGCAACTCTAAGCCACCTTCTTTGCCGTAAATTCAGCTCTTTCTGCTTAAAAATGTATTGGAGACTTTTGTGATTCGTATAGATATCAACATGTACGCCATATAGATAGTGCCTCTATATTTTCAAAGCATGAATTATTGCTGCTAACTTCAGATCATGAGTTGGATAATTCTTTTCATGCTTCCTCAGCTGCCGAGAGGCATAGGCTACGACTCTACCATGTTGCATCAATACACAACCTAGCCCAACACCAGAAGCATCATAATAAATAACATAGCCATTTGGTCCTTTCGGGAGATTTAGAACTGGGGTCGTAGTCAACTTATCTTTCAGCAATTGAAAGCTTTGTTCACAAGCATCGGTCCACTGAAACTTAGCTGCCTTCGGAGTTAGCCTTGTTAAAGGTGCGGAAACTAAAGGAAAGTTCTCCACGAACCTTCTGTAATATCCTGCTAGCCCTAGAAAACTACATACCTCTATAGGTGTCATAGGCCTAGGACAAATCTTTACGGCCTTAACTTTTTTGTATTTACTCGAATACCATCAGTTCCAACAATATGCCCCAAGAATGCTACTGAAGTCAACCATAATTCACATTTAGAGAACTTAGCATACATTTTTTGGTGCTGAAGCACCCCAAGTACCATCCACAAATGATTTGTATGTTCCTCTCCCGATCGTGAATAGACCAGAATACCATCAATAAATACAATCATGAACAAGTCTAGGAATGGCTTGAACACCCGATTCATCAAGTCTATAAACATTGTTGGAGCATTGGTCAGCCCAAAAGACATTACTCTAAACTCATAATGCTCGTATTGGGTCCTAAATGCAATCTTTGGAATATCTGCTTCCCTAACCCGTACCTGGTGATAGCCTGACCGCAGGTCTATCTTCAATAAACACTTAGCACCTTGCAACTGGTCAAATAAATCATCAATCCTGGGGAGGGGATATCTATTCTTTATTGTTACCTTATTCAGCTGCCTATAATCAATACACATTCGCAGTGATCCATCTTTCTTTTTTACGAATAATACCAGTGCTCCCCAAGGTGACGTGCTGGGCCTAATGAAGTCCTTTTCCAACAAGTCTCTTAGTTTGTCTTTCAACTCCTTCAGCTCTATGAGTGCCATTGTATAGGGATGGATAGATATGGGCTGAGTATCTGGTAACACATCTACCGTGAACTCTATCTCCCGTTTAGGAGGAAGACTTGGGAGTTCATCTGGGAATACATCTGGATATTCATTGACTATTGGCACTGCCTGAAGGGTCGAGACAACTGCTACCAGGTTATGCACACGAACCAGATAATAAATATACCCCTTTCTAACCATCTTCCTTGCCTTGAGGTATGAAATAAATTTACCCCTCGGCGATGCTGTATTCCCCAACCATTCGATAATTGGCTCATCTAGGAATTGGAATCGAACTATTTTGTTTCTACAATCAACGTTAGCATAACAAGAAACTAACTAGTCCATACCCATAATAACATCAAACTCTGTCATACTTAACTCTATTAAATCAGCCACGGTATAACAATTACATACACCCACCGAGCAATTTCTATATATTTGCTTTGCTATAACAGAGTCTCCTACTGGTGGCTACCTCAAATGGTTCTATTAATCCGAGTTTTATTCCGGTTCTACTGGCAACAAAGGGAGATATATATGATAAGGTGAAGCCTAGATCTATCAATGCATATATATCCTGGGAAAAGATTGATAATATACCTGTAACCACATTTAGTGACGCCTCTTGATCCTGTCTACTAGCTAGGGTATAGATGCGGTTCGAAGGGCTGCTAGAACTAGAAGTTCCACCATGGCCTCTATCACAACCTGCTGATGTACAAACACCCTACCCCATAGGGTGCATAGCCACCAAAGAAGAAGAACAAGCGACTGAACTAGTAGGCTGAGCTGCACCACTTGGATTATCGTTGAGTGGACTCTCTCTCATGAGAAGGCCTTGACATCCGCAAGTAAAACAAGCACCTGTAACAAAATGACATTCCCCAAAATGAGTTCTGCCGCAATGAGGACACTGAGGCAAAGGTGGCCTCGACTGATGTGAACCCCTGTTTATCTGTGAACCTGAAACCCTGGAGCTTTGACCAGCTCCTGAATACCCTATGCTATCAAATATCCTATTTATGAACTGTGGGGGTGCATTCCGAGCTGGCTGGGAAGGATATCTACTATACTGCTGAGGCTGCATGCCTCGAAACTCCCTCAAAAAACCAGCCGACCTAGCTCTCTTATTCTGGCCTCTATCATAATCTCTATCGGGTTGATGCCCTCTGTGCTGATCCTCTACCCCTTGTGCGTACACCTGTACCCAAATAATATCCATACCGGGTTGAGAAGCCATGGGCATACAGTTATCAACCAAAAATAATCCAACCCCATCACATAATGATGTACTCTATCATCCATGTCCGCTACAATAGTGGGCGCATGTCTCACCAACGAGTCAAACTCAAGGATATAATATCTAATACTCCTGCCATTCTGCCTCAACTGTAAGAATCTATCAACTCTGGTTCATCTCATCTCCGGAGGTAGAAAGTTGCTAAGGAAGTCTTCCACAAACTCATTCCATACTACTAGAGGAGCTCCCTCGACTCTTGACAATTCATAGGACTCATACCAGTTAACGGCTACGTCATGCAGCCGATATAAAACCAACTCAATAGACTCAGTCTCAGAGGCCCTAATTATTCTCAACGTACACCATATATGTCGAATGAACTCTTATGGGTCATTCGCAGGTCTTGACCCATGAAACTGTAGGGGGTTACAAGTCAGGAAGTCACGAACCCTCAAACTATCATGTCTATTTACATTATCTACTCCTAGCCTATGCCTTCGAGCCTGCCCTGCCATTAATCTAGTCAGCAACTGAACTGCATGTCTCATAGCCCTATCCTCGGCCCTTGGTTGTGGGGCTGGAGGCTCAGGTATTAGAGTCTCAGGATCTGCAGCTGCTGCTGCTCTAAGATCCTCTGGAGGTGGCGGCATAGTAGAGTTTACCAACTGAAGCATAACCTCAGGCACGGACTGGGCACGGGCCCTAGTAACTCTCGAGGTCTGGCTAGTCTCTCCTGCAACTGAATTTCCCTTTTGGGTAGCTGTTTCTTTCCTTGGAGGCATCGATGTACACATAATAGACCATCAGGGAGGAATTGTCCTGATAAGACAGCTCTATTGCATGATTTAAAGTAGAAAGGAAAGATAGCATCCTAAATGTCCTGTAGCCTCCTATTTATAGAAGTGATGAACAATACACTGATAAACAAGACTCTACTAGACACAGTCAGTAGACACTCCGAGGATGAACTGCTCAGATACCACTTTTGTCATGACCCAACCCAGTAGGCCATGAATGGTGTCCAAACTGGACACTCGCGTATACCCCTATTAAATATAAGTAAACCACGCATAGTTTATAACTTAAGAAAGCAGAATGTCCTATCCAACGGTCACGTGTACACATATTAGCATAATCCGTCTCCTGAGGAGTCATAGTTTATCAATAGGGAATAGAGTACATAAGCCGACGAGGCTGTCATAGCATGTGGGGTTGTCCCTTTATATACATATACGCGAGCCGACAAGGCTTCCATCATGAAAGGAAACATCCCCAAATATAAGTCATATGGACAAAACTGAACACATATACACACAACCCACACGTATGTCTACAGACCTCTAAGAGTGTCAACGATATCATATAGTGGGACAGGGCCCCCGCCATACCCCTAAATAAATGAATATATACATCAAAAGATCAGTACCAAAAATCTAAGCTCTGGCATTATGGAGCACTTACGAACTCGTTGAGTAGAAATCCTAAGCTGGTGGATTCCTAAAATGTGTGTCTGTACATGCGAGCATAAAATGTGGCCCCCCAAAGAAAGAGAATCAGTACGATATATATACTGAGTATATAAAGCATAACATATCATAAATGAGATCACATTAGAAGTATAGATTCAGGAGACAAGTATGATACTCAAGAAATCATTGAACCTGTGGCTTAGGAAATAAAATCATGCATGACCATATCATATATCATATCCGGCCCATTATGGACTCGGTGAATCACATGTATTATATTTGGCAATCATGGTACCCGACGCCATTATCACATCATCATGTTATCATATATATATACATATATATATATATATATATATACAGTACTCGGCCCTCTAGTGAGGGAATAGGTGAACAATGTAGTAAAACTGAGCATGATCACATACCTGGCCTGAGACTCGGTGAAAGATGTATTACAGTATGCACGAGCAGAGTAGTGCATAACTATATGGAAATTAAATCATCATCTGAGACTCAATAGAATAGTCAAGTGAACCATCACTTGAAGATCAGGGTAGTAATCATCTCAAGTACCCTCTACATGTCTTTAGGGATCATATCAAATGGAGCCTCAAGAATCATAGACATGTATCAAGACAATGCTAAATATCGTATGGAATAAGAGACATTTGTTATCGTAGAGTCCTTAGGAATAAGAGCTTATACATCCAATTACCATTCAACATATAGAAGGCTCGAGGGCAATAACTCAACTACTTTAAGAGTTTTAACATCCAAAAGTGAATAAGAATCATGAGTCATACTAGGAGCTTATGAATGAAATTATCCCAAAGCTCATATCACACATCACTTATATCTAAGACATGCCAAAAGAAAAAAGGGATAAGTTTTACATACCTTTTATGGATCAACCGTAACCAAGCTTGCTTCGTTACCCATTGAACCTATTTAACATGAAAGTAATACTATTATTAATAAACTACAACTTTCTAGCTTATAAATCTACAACCAAATACCTATAAGAATCATTTCCTCATTCACATTTCTTGATTAGTATTTTGGTTAGTTAAGAACTTAATGAAAATCGGGCAGCATGTCCCCTATATAACTCACCTATCCAAACTTCCAATCAACCTCCCATTTAACACAGCCATATCAACAACAACAACCACCATCCATATACAATAAAACTACTTCAACCTTATTCAAAAGAAGTTCCAAACAGCCCACCCAAAACTACGACATCAAAATATGGTTTTCGATCTTTATTTCGTAAAATCACAACCACACGGACAGGGGCATAACATGGCTGCAAATAGAAGCACCTACACTCATCCATAGATATATTTTCATCCCTTCCATACACGAATTACCTTCAAATACAATACCATTAACTCCAATTCAAAAAGAAGAAACCCTACCTTAGCAACTTAGCTTCTTAACGCGACTCAAAGTTGATGGCTTCACGTTGGACCTTCTTGCTGCCCCAATAAGTAATTTACATTGTTAATAACCTTCAATTAGTCGAGGAATACCTTAGATAATTAATTTATGGAGCAAAATTTGAGACCTTACCTTGTTCTTTCTCCAGCCGTAGCTCTCTTCTTCTCTTTCTCTTAATTTCTCTCAATTTTTTCTAAGTATAAGAGATGAAATGAAGGCTTAATCCTAAGATGAGGTATATATACCCTTCCTTAGAGAGTGACATATGTCAGCCCCTAAGGGTGACACGTGTCCAGACCTTATACGTCCATCTCATCCATGCACCCACCCCATGGTTGCCACGTGTCATGGTGGGGTCCACCTTAGTAGGTGCGTCACCTACTTAGTCCAAGTAGGTGTGTCACCTACTTATTCCAAGTAGGTGCGTCACCTACTTATTTCAAGTAGGTGCATCACCTCCTTATTTCTCTTTCGTGGGTTCATAATCTCGTCTCACTTTAAGAGCCTATGTAATCCTTACTACTTAAGCTTGACATGTACTCAAGTAGCTTAATTATGTAAGACATCCAAGTCGGTAGCTTATGCAAGTAGGTCAATTACCACGACTCATTATTTGGCCTCCAACTTCTTTCACATTTCTCTAAACCTATTTCCATCCATCACTACTCACACAGAACTTTAGGGATAACATGGATCACATGGAAACCTTTCAGAGAAAAAAAAATTCCAATGTACAAAAGTGCGGAGTATAACAACTCTAACACGTAGCCATGAACGTTTTGGACAAATATTAACTTGAATTACTAAAACAAAGATCTAAAGCTTGAGTTATCTCCTTTAAAAGTTTGTAAATGATGATGGTTAGTGTCTGGTATATTTATCAAATGACAGACAACTACTCTTCATAAATACGAGGATTAGGGTCATGATCGTGACATTCAGAGAAAATTGTCTACGCGATTAAGAAGTTCGAACCTTGTGACTGTGATGACCAAAAGTGATTAACCCCAATAAAATCGTCATTATGATCATGATAGGGAGCCACGCGACTGTAATGTTCAAGTGAAGTGATCCTCCGATATTGTGGAGGATTCATTACAACCGTGATGAAGAAGGTCACATGCTGATGTGTCACCTATTGACGACACTTTCCACACTTAAAATGGTAGATTAGTATGCGTTGCAAGCATGTTTTTGTGGATTTGATGTTTGTTTTGTCCATTTTATAGGGAAAATAAGTTGCATATGAGTTTGGATATTTTTGAGGAGTTGAGGCATTTTTACGGGGGACCAGAGACTACGAGTGCCACCATGACCATGGTGCCTTGTACAGGCTATGGTGGCTGGTGTGATACTGATATAAGTGAAGCCTGAAGTGATAAAATTTTGGCTAAATAGAACTCCACGAGACCTTTCACGGGCCGTGGAGTCCACCACGGGAGTGATCAAGTCTCTTGAAGGATTGTTGATTGAAGATTAAAATTGGCCAATGAAAATACTACGGACCCCAGTATAAGGTAAAGTCAATACTATGAGACGTGGTACTTTCCCATGAAGAAGCAAAGTCCCACACAGTAGTGGAGCCAAGTCAAACAACATGGGGCGTGAAAGCAAGTACAGACTGTGAAGCATTGGCATGAACTCTTGCGGCTTAAGTTTTCCTAGTTGATTTAGAAGTAGGTTTTGTACTTCTATAAATATCCAAATTTGTTTTATTTTTGGGGTTAGGCATTTTTATTCTTAGTTTTGGCATATTGTGAACATTGTGAGAGCATAATTTGGTGACTTTTCAAGATTCAAAGGAAATTCAATCCTTTGTTCGTTCTTGATTCGTTATTCATCTTATGATTTACGGTTTACTTTTCTATAAACATAAGTATTATTTTATGAATTCAACATTAATTCTTGATTCATTCCTTATGATTATAAGTAGCTAAACCCCATAACTAGGGTTGTGAAAACTATTACACAATAATGAAGTAGGCAAATATATAGATAATTGTTGTTAAGTGTTTAGCGTTGCATTATAGCTTTCTTCATTTTATTTTCCTTTTAACGAGGGCCCGTGTTAACTCGGCTGTATTCACTACTTACACACGAGAGGGGTAGGGATTCGGAAAAGAAAACTACAGTAGAGATTCAAAGCATAACCTTCGTCTAAGAACTTGAGCTCGGGAGGGGATAGTTTTCTGAGATCAAAAGCAAGGGTTAGTTGGTAATACACTCTAATATCAGAAGAATATGAGTGAAATACATTTAATAGGTCTAGAAGTAATTTAAATGACATAACTTGCTAGATTTTGCATACGACGCACTGAGACGATATAACCAATACCTAACGACTACTGAGTTACATGTCATAGGGAACACAGTCCTAGTTACCATCTCATATTGTTAACAACCTTAAGTCTATTTTATTCTATTACTGAGAACTTTTACTTATTGAAAAAAAAATCCCCCATTTACTTTATGCATGTTTATTATTTGAAAATATTGACTACGACTGAGTTTAAGTGCTAGTAAACTTATCTCCTCTACATTCTCTGAGGGTTCAACCCCAACCTAGCTGGGTTCTATATTTGACAATGACCATTTTATTCTCCTTAATTGAAGTGTAAGTTTGGGCGTATCACCTGCACCAGATGTTGGGCTATCAGCTAAAACCTAAGTGTTCAAATATCTCAATAGGGTACTCAAAATTCATTTAAAACCCCGTGCATTCAAATGAACTATGCTACTAATACACTCAAATTACACCTCTCTAAAGAACTATAAAATATAAAACCTAATGAAGATTATGTTCGATCCCACGAGAAATATGATTTAGACTTAGTGTAATAGCCCGTACTATCCTAGCCTAGATAAATTCCAAGAAAACTATGAAAAGTAAATTGACCAGTGGACCATGCAAGGGACGTACGACCTGTAAGAGTTCCTACAAGCCATAGGTAGGACTCATAGAGTCCCTCAACACTTGGCCAAATTTAGAATTTTAGGGATCAGTCCTACGAACCAAGACTATGACCCGTCACTTATCCTACGACTCATAGGAATCAATCATAGGCCTAAGTGTCACATTTAATTTGATACTAGAGAGTGCACAAGTTTCAACGAGTGGGTCTTACAACCCGTAGGAAGTTGCATGAATAGTAGAAAAGGGTCTATAGACCAAGATCCCTTTCCCAATCAAGTTCCACGAGCAGTTTTCGATGACTCATCTTAGGGTCTACGATCCGTAAAAGTTGGTCGTGGACACCTTTTTGCAATTTCAAGAAATTCCATTAATTGGACCCCAAGCCCTATGAGACGGACCCTACAATTCGTAAGAAGGGGCCCGTAGAGAGCCTAGCTCATTTTAATGAAGGACATTCCAGTCTTTTCCTCACCTTTTCCAAACTTAACCCAAGCCATTTTAGGACTAAAATTAGTCCCTTATCAATACCCAATGTGCCTTTTATCTCATAAGTTAATTTAGTAAATACACTCACTTAAGAGATGAGCAAAGTAAATATATTTTTGGGAGTAGTATCGAGCACCGATTTAGGTATGAGTTAAGATAACTCCAACCCCATAACATATGCCGCCAGCGTAGATAGGATCATATTGTTCATTTAGGCAACTCCTCATAGTTCCAAGAAAGGAATTTTTGGATGGATCCATGGTTTAGTTATTATCGTATGCCCTGGCAAGGCATAGGATGGATCTAATAATGTAGGCAGAACTTTGTATCATAATGAGACTCATAGTGATGATTGTCGGTTAGAGAAACTCCCCAAGAGAAAAATATTATATTTTTATATACACAGAGTTGCATTTATTTATTTATATCTTTTAAAACATTCTCTAACATATGTTGTATGTATTATTAAATTGAGCTATTTTTAGAGTTGAGTTCTTAAGTTGAGTATCCTTGAGTAAGTTTCCTTTCAGCTATTTTACATTATGTATATTCCATGTACTAATTTTATTTGGTGATACATCATTTTATGATGCAGACACAAGTGATAGAGATTCTTGACAGGCACATTGTTGAAGATCGAGTTTCCATTCAGCTTTTGGTGATACCTCTTTACATTCAAAGATGCTCTTGAATATTATTTTAGTGTTTCATTTCAGTATTAGTATTACATTTTGAGGTGTCCATGGGCCTATCCCGGTATCCATTAAGAGTCAGTACTTAGAGACTTCATGGACTAGTTAGACAGAATTTGAGTTTATTCAGTTATTTCATTTAAGTTATGTTTTAAAAACATGGAGTTATATACATCATATATATTTGAGTTTTAAATGAATATTATTAATTTTGCATATATTTATTGTGCCCATCTGAGTGCTTTTTATGAGTTAAAGTCTTCTGCTTAGTGAATCAGCCAAGCTACTTAGGAACCAGCAATGGTTTTTAAGTGCAGACCATGCCTAGGGTTAGACTCGGGGCGTGACAAACATGGTTTCAAAGTATAGAGTTCAAGCGTTTTAGGGTATCAACGAAGCCGAGTCTAGTAGAGTCCTTCTTATTGGTGTAAAGTGTTCCATATCTATAATAGAGAGGCTATAGGACTTTTAGGAAATTGTATCACTTCTTTCATACTCTAGCTCGTGCTATAAAGTTTAACTCTATGAAATATCCTTCTAATTCATGTGTATCACAATTTCAGATCATGCCTTCTAAAAGAACCTTAAGCCAGAGGAATAATACTGAGAACGAGATTCCATAAACATTCTGAATGCAGACCCAAAACCGAGCTTGAGCGGCTAAGAATGAGAATGAGGATGGGACTCAATAGGTTCCATAAACTGCTTAGCCTGTTATGACTTCATAGGCAGAATTTAGAGGAGCTACCTCTATGTTCACTAGTTGATAGATGCATAGTCTGGTCATCAGAATACTCTAGGACCCATCTCTAGTTCTCAAGATCCATATGCTTCCAATAAAATTAGAGACTTCTTGAAGATGAATCACACAATCTTCATAGGGTCCATATTTGAGGAGGATCCTTAAAACTTTATTGATGATATGTGGAAGATCCTAGAGGCAATGCGTGAGAATAAGATAGAGGGAGTTGAACTTGTCTCCTACAAGCTAAAAGATGTTTCCAATGTCTGGTACAACTAGTGGGAGAAAAGTAGAGGTGAGGATGTTGAGCCTGCAGTCTGTGATGAGTTCAAAAATGCATTCCTAGACCACTTCTTTCCGCAGCAAGAGATGAGAGAGACAAAGGTAAAAGAGTTTGTGAATTTGAAGTAGGAGGGGATGACTGTCAAGGAGTATAGACTCAAGTTCATTAAGTTGTCCCATTATGCTCCAGAGATGGTTCTCGATGCGAGACCTAAGATGAGGAAGTTTTTTTCTAGTTTCGACAGATATGTGAAGAAGGAATGTTAGGTAGCTTTGTTGATTTTAGATATGTACACCTCGAGATTCATGGTGTATGCTTATCAAGTTGAAGAGAATAAAAATAAGGATGGGCAAAAGCACCAGAGCAATAAAGCAAAGTCCTCAAGTAATGAGTCAAACAATCAGAAGGGTGGAAACGATAACTGCTCTTTCTTTCAAAAAAGGTCTTCTGGTTATACACCATCTTTAGTGAGTGCACCTGCAACCAATAATAGGAATGACTAGAGTTCTCAAGGTAACCAGAATTTCAGAGCTCAAGGCTCTCAGTCCTAGGGAAGTATAGTCCAAAGTTCTTTACGCAAGTTGTCTTGTAATAAGTATAAGAGGCCTCATTCGGGAGAGTATCTTATTAGCACCAATAGGTGTTACAAATGTGGACAGTTGGGTCACTTTATAAAAGATTGTCCAATATGGAATCAAGGTAATGAGGGAAACATAGCCCAATCTTCTCCTGCAACACCGCCAAAAAGAATTAATCAGAGAGGTCCTAATTTGGGGGCAGGCAGAATTTCAAATAGTCTGTATGTTATAGCTAATCCCCACGACCAAGAGAATTTTCCATATGTTGTCACTGGTATGCTTCAGGTCTCTACACATGATGTTTATGCAATACTTGACCCAGGTACTACTTTGTCTTTTATGACTCCTTATGTGGACATCAAGTTTAGGATTCTTCCTGCATGACTTTTAGAACCATTCAGTGTTTCTACTCTGATTAGTGAGTCCATTCTACCAAAATAAGTTTATCGAGATTGTACTATCTTTATCCATCATGAAGATACTTCTACAGACTTAGTTGAGTTAGATATGATTGACTTTGATGTCATTCTTGGCATAGACTTGCTTTATGCTTGTTATGCCTCAGTCAATTGTAGAACTTGAGCTGTCAAGTTTCAATTTTCTGATGAGCTAGTTTTGAGTGGAAGTGTAATCCAGTCTTCCCTAAGGGTCGATTCATTTCATACCGTAAGGCCAAAAAGTTAATCTCTAAGGGGTGTATCTACCACATTGTTTGAGTTAGAGATGATAGTATGGAGACACCACTCCTTCAGTCATTTTTAGTTGTAAATGAGTTTTCTGAAGTCTTTCTCATGGATTTACCTAGAGTCCCTCCTTAAAGGGAGATAGACTTCAGAATAGATGTTCTCCTCGATATGTAGTCTATTTCTATACCGCCATATAGAATGGCACCCATGAAGTTAAAAGAGTTAAAAGAATATTTAAGAGATCTTTTATATAAGGGATTCATCAAGCTGAATGTCTCAACTTAGGGCGCTCGTGTCCTATTCATGTGAAATAAAGATGGTTCTTTGAGAATGTGCATTGACTATTGTCAGTTGAATAAAGTTACTACAAAGAATAAGTACCATCTTACGAGAATTGATAACTTATTCGACCAACTTCAGGGTGCCACTTATTTCTCTAAGATAGACCTTAGATTAGGATATCATTAGTTGAAAGTGAGATAAAGTAATATTCCAAAGACAGCCTTTAGAACCAGATATAGTCACTATGCATTCCTAATTATGTCCTTCGATTTGACAAATGCTCCTGCAATATTTATGGACCTCATGAATAGAGTGTTCAAGCAGTACTGACATATTTGTTATCATATTTTATCGATGACATTCTTATCTATTCAAGAAATAAGGAGAAGCATGCTAACCATCTCAAAATTGTTCTCCAAACTCGTAAGGACCAAGAGTTATATGCTAATTTTTCGCGATGTGAGTTTTAGCTTGCATTTGTCTCCATTTTAGGCCACATTATTTCTGATGATGGTATTTGAGTAGATTCGCAGAAAATTGAAGATGTTAAGAACTAGCCCAGATCTACCTCTTCGAAGACATAAGAAGTTTCTTGGGTTTGGCTAGCTATTATAGGCGATTTATTGAGGAATTTTCATCCATATCATCTCCATTGACTAAGTTAACTCAGAAGAAGGCTAAGTTTCAATTGTATGATGCTTGTGAGAAGAGTTTTCAGGAATTGAAAATGAGTTTGACTACTTCTCCGATTTTATCCATACCCAAGGGAACATATGGTTTCATAATCTATTGTGATGCATCCAGAGTTAGACTGGAATGTTTCTTGATGTAAAAAGGTAAGGTGATAACATATGCTACTAGAAAGCTTAAGATTCATAAGAGGAATTAACCAACTCACGATCTAGAGTTAGCAGTAATAGTATTTTCTCTCAAGATTATTATTTCTATGGCATGCATATAAATATGTGCACTGATCACAAGATATTTCAATACGTATTTAGTTAGAAAGAGATTAACCTAAGGCAGAGGTGATGGCTTGAGCTGCTCAATGATTATGATATGAGTATTCTCTACCATCTAGTTAAAGTAACATTGTTGCTTATACTCTTAGTAGGTTATCCATGGGAGGCACTGCTCATGTTGAGGAAGAAAAGAAAGAGTTGTCCTAAGAAGTGCATAGACTCACATGTTTGGGAGGTTTTTTTATAGACTCTAATGAGGGAGGTGTTCATCATTAGTTTTTGAGGTAAAGGAAAAGCAAGACCAATACCCTATTCTACTTGAGCTGAAGGAAAATGTACATAAATATAAAGTGATGGCTTTTGCCAAATAGGAGATAGAGTATTAAGATATCAAGGTAGATTGTGTGTTTTGAGTGTTAATGGTATTCAAGATAAAATTATGGCAGAGGCCCATAGCTCCAGATATTCAATTCATTTGGTCTCTACAAAGATGTACCACGGCTTGAGAGAAGTCTAATGGTGGAATGGTTTGAAGATAAATATTGCAGAGTTTGTTTCCAAGTGTCTAAATTGCCAAAATGTCAAAGTTGAGCATCAAAAACCTTGTGGTGTAGCCCAGAAATATAGAGATTCCAGAGTGGAAGGGGGAACTAATAAAATATGGATTTCATTATAGGCTTACTGCAATCTTAGAGGCAACATGATTTAATTTAGGTGATTGTGGATAGTATGACCAAATTAACCTACTTCTTACCTATTAAGACTACAGATTCAGTCGAAGATTATGCAAGGTTGTACATTCGAGAGATAGTCAGGCTGGATGGAGTTCCCTTGTCTACCATCTTAGACAAAGGTACCCAATCCACTGCACAATCTTAGACAAAGTTTAGCATCAAAAATCTTATGGTGTAGGCCAGAAATATAGAGTTGCCAGAGTGGAAATGGGAACTAATAAATATGGATTTCATTATAGGCTTACTGCGATCTCATATGCAACATGATTCAATTTCGGTGATTATGGATAGGATGAGCAAATTAACCTACTTCTTGCCTGTTAAGACTATGGATTCAGTCAAAGATTATGCAAGGTTATGCATTCAAGAGATAGTCAGGTTGGATAGAGTTCCCTTGTCTATCATCTTAGACAAAGGTACCCAATACACTGCACAATTTTGGAAGTTGTTTCAGAAAGGTTTGGGTTCAAAGAGGTGAATCTTAGTACCAATTTCCATACTCAAATATATGATCAAGTAGAGTGCATAATTCAAACTTTTGAGGATATGTTGAGATCGTATGTTATTGACTTCAAAGGTAATTGGGATGACCACTTGCTGCTTATTGAGTTTGCATATAATAAAAGCTTTCATTTGAATAATCAAATGGCTCCATATGAGGCTCTTTATGAGAGGAGATGTAGATCACCAATTAGTTGGTTTGAAGTTTGTAAAGATGAGTTGATAGGTACAAACTTAGTCTATCAATCTATGGAGAAAGTGAAGATTATCTAAGAAAGGGTGAAGACAATGCAAAGTCGTCAAAAATCCTACACTGATGTTAGGAGAAAAGACTTGGAGTTTGAGGTAAATGATTAGGTGTATTTTAAAGTTTTGCCTATTAAAGAAGTTATGAGATTTGGGAAGAAAGAAAAGTTGAGTACCTATACATTGGTCCTTACCGGATTATAAAGAGAGCTGACAATGTCACCTATAGGTTAGAACTCCCACTTGAGTTAGATGTCGTTCATCCAGTATTCCATATTTCCATACTTAAGAAGTGTTTAAAAGATCCTTCACTCATTTTTCCTACAAAAATCATTGGAGTAAAGGATAGCTTGTCTTAGGAGAAGATTCCAATACAGACTCTTAATCACCAAGTTCGTAAATTGAGGACCAAAGAGATTGCTTCACTTAAACTTTTATGGTGAAATTAATTTGTTAAGGAGGCCACATGGGAAGTCGGGGAGGAAATGAAAGCCAAGTACCCGCATTTATTTGTTCCTTCTAGTGTCAAAGTTGATGGTAATATTCCTATTACTATCTCTTAGTTAGTACCTTCTTGAGTTTGAGTCTTTGAATTCTCGCATTGTATTCTTTCCTTGAGAAAATTCTTATCTTGGCCATCATTCGAGGATGAATTATCCTAAGAGGGAGATATTTTAATACCCCATACTATCATATCCTAGATAAATTCCGAGAACCCAAGAAAATTAAGAAGAGTAGACTGCTAGTTGCCCACACATGGGACCTATGACCCGTAGAAGTTCCTATGAGCCTTAGGTGGGACTCATAGAGTCCCCGAACACTTAGACAAATTTGGAATATTGAGGATCAGTCCTACGAACCAAGCCTATGACCTATCACTTGTCCTACAACCTATAGGAATTGATCGTAAACCTAAGTGTCACATTCTAGTAGCTGTTGGAATGTGCAAAAGTTTCCACGAGTGGGTCTTATGACCTATAAGAAGTTGTACAAACCGTAAAAAGGGGTCTGTAGACCCCAAGCCTTTCCTAATCAAGTTCCACAAGCATATTTTGATGACTAGTCTTAGGGTCTACGACCCATAGGAAGTTGGTCTTAAACCTCCTTTTGCAATTTCCAGAAAGTCCATTAATTGGACCCCAAGCCCTATGAGGGACCCTATGATCTGTAGGGGTTCCTATTATCTATAGGAAGGGGACCGTAGACGGCCTAACCTATTTTAATGAAGGACATTCCATTCCCACCTTTCCCAAACTTAACCGAAACTCATTTTGGGATTAAAATTAGTTCCTTATCAGTACCCAACATGCCTTTTTCTATCATTATTACTAAGAATATTTTAATAGCAAGGATTGGGAGAAGTGGAGACGCTAGGCTTCGAGTGTTTCAAGAAATTCCTTCAAGTTTCAACTAGATAATCATCGTTCTAGGTATTTAAGGCTATCATTTAGTTGGACTAAGTTCGTCTACATGCCCTACATCTTTATTCAGTCAAGTTGAGTTTGAGTTTAAGTTTCGAATTCCGATAATTAAATTTCTAAGTTATCTATATAAATTCTATAGAGTTATTGTATATACTTAAATATATGTTGATGATTTGCATAAGTTGAGTTCTTGATATTTACGTTCATGTCTACAATCACATGAACCCTAACTGAGTTTGTGCATTAAATATTTTTTACATTGTTTGAGCTTAAAGCATGATATATTTTCATCTATAAATGAGAAAGAGTTTGAGCACGAGTTAAGTTTGAGAAGTCTCTTAATTATTATTTTGAACATGAGTATAAATGAGTTGAGTATTATTACACTTAAACATCTATTTTGAGGTTGAGTTGAGAAGTTAGATTATGATTTTAAATGTATTATTGAGTTGAGATTATATTTATCTTAAAGAGAAGAGACGAGTTGAGAAAAGTTGAGTTTTAAGCCAAGTCCAAAAGAGACTAAATAACTTAATTAAGAGACTAAATAACTTAATTGAGTAAATACACTCACTTAAGAGATGAGTAGAGTAAAGATATTTTTGGGAGTAATATCGAGCATTGATTTAGGTACGAGTTAAGGTAACTCCAACCCCATAACCTATGCTGATGGCATAGATAGGATCGTACCATTTATTCAGGTGACTTCTCATAGACCCAAAAGAGGAATTTTTAGATGGATCCATAGTTAAGTTATTGTCCTATGCTCTGGCAAGGAATAAGATGGCTTTGGCAATGTGGACAAAACATTTTATCATCACGAGCCTCATAGTGATGGTTTTCAGTTAGAGAAACTACCAAGAGAAAAGTATTATATTTTTATATACATAGAGTTGCATTTATTTATTTACATATTTTAAAGCATTCTCTTATATATGCTACATGCATTATTAAGTTGAACTATTTTCAGAGTTGAATATCCTTGAGTAAGTTTTTCTTCAGCTATTTTACATATTGTGCATTCCATGTACTGACACCATTTGGCGTTGCATCATTTTATGATGCAGATACAGGTAATAGAGATCATCGACAGGCATATCATTGAAGATAGAGTTTCCATCCATCTTTTGGTGAGACATCTTTACATTCAAAGGCACTCTTGAGTTTTATTTTAGTCTTTCATTTCAATATTAGTATTATATTTTGAGGTAGCCGTGGGCCTGTCCCGGTATCTATTCAGAGTCAGTACTTAAAGGCTTCATGAACTAGTCAAATAAAGTTTGAGTTTATTCAGTTATTTCATTTGAGTTATGTTTTGAAAACATTGAGTTATATACATCATATATATTTGAGTTTTCAGTCCTAAACTGATATTGTTAAGTTTGCACATATTTACTGTGCCCATCTGAGTACCTTTTATGAGTTAAAAGTCTTCCGCTTAGTAAGTCAGTCAGGCAAGGATTCTCTTCGGAACCAATAATGGTTTCTGAATGTCGGTCATGCCTAGGGTTTAGATTCGGGGTGTGACACTTAGGTTAATCATTTTTATTTTCGTAATCAGATTATTTTCTTAAAGGGGGGAAGGTTGTATAAAAATAATTAATTGGTTCGATTGCAAGTATCAAGTATCAAAGTAATAATTTGATATGATTTATTCAATAAAAGATGAAACTAGAGTATATGTGTTCACCACGAATTCTTAATTAAGTAGAGCCTTATATTAATAATCCATGTTTAGTATGTTACATGCAAGATCGGTAAGTTATTTTCACCTAGGTACTTGGTCCATAAAATAAGTGATTATCACCATGCAACTTGATCCATGTACAGATGTATGCTTTACTAATCCTTACCAGTGATCCTAGATTAGCTATCCCTTGGTCCGTTCAAGCTATTAGAAGAGGGTTGGTATCCTCAAATCTCCATTGTATAATTCTTTTTTCCATCCATTATCTCCTTGGTCCAACAAGTAAAGATAAGACGAGTTCTAATGCATGCACTCATTAAAAAGCGATCAAAGCGAAGGAAAAAATAATAATGCA
This sequence comes from Solanum dulcamara, assembly GCF_947179165.1. Taxonomy (NCBI): domain Eukaryota; kingdom Viridiplantae; phylum Streptophyta; class Magnoliopsida; order Solanales; family Solanaceae; genus Solanum; species Solanum dulcamara. Next base: position 22,113,585 of record NC_077247.1, on the reverse strand, counting down.
TGCACACTATTCAAGAATTATATTTTATTAGGTCTACATCGTTAATTCTTCATGGTTTCCACAACCCTAGTTATGGAATTGGCTATTCATAATTGGGAAATTGGGTGATCACAAATTATATTAATTTGGTTAAAATACACCATGCACTTACAATAAAGAGTATGAAAATCCAAAAGCTTCAATTGAATCGGAAAGTAAATGTCGATGATAAAAATCCAAGAATTCAAGAATTAAAGGCAAAAGTAGTTTATGCTTCAACCTCAAACTCCAAAATATGCGTAACATAATAAAACCCCCCAAAAATGTATTTATAGACAACTAATCCTAAATAAAATGAACCTAGGAAAAATAAGAAAAAATAGGTCGGTTTGAGTACTACGACTCATTCCTACTGATCGTAGGTGACTAGACAAGTTGTCGACCCTCTCATGGTTACAACTTCAGTTTAGGCTCATATCTCTTTTCTATGAACAACTTTCTACGGCTCATAGGAAATCCTACGGGTCATAGCTTCCATTCAAGGCCAATTCCTATAATTCATTGCTCTGGTCATCCTCTATGTTCGCTCCTACGACTCATAGAAACTCTTAAGGCACGTAGACAACCTTCGTAATTGTAAGCCCTCAAAAGTTGGAAAGTCAGAAAGTTTAAGTTGAAAGAGGAAACTTAGGAAGAATGGAAGTTGAGGCTCGCCGAGTCACTCAGCGACTCGCCAAGAGCATTTGACGTATAGCCGAAGTGGACGGCTACTAGCCAAATAGTCCTGAAAAGTTTGGCTTAGAAGAAGAGAAGTTTAGCGAGGAAGAGTTGGGTTAGGCGACTCAACGAATTGGTTTGGCGAGGAGGGTTATCTCGCCAAAAGAATCAAACATTTCTGATCAGACTCAAGGCTAAGTTTGGCGAGAATGGGTGAAAAAGGTGACTTGTCAACTGGGTCAGTGAGTTGAAGGTAACTCAACAAAATTGTCAGAGAAAATCCTCAGAAAACTCGAACAACATGGTGAGGTGAGCTAGATATCGGCGACTTGCAAATCAGTATGGCGAGCTCGACTGACCTTGCTAAAGGGTCCCCGACAGTCTCTTTAATTGTGTTATTTCCATATTTTTCGACTCTTTTAATATCTAAGCTATGCCATTTGACACCTAAAACTACCCAAACCCTTCAAATTCCCCTCATCCCTTCTTCAATACCCTATGGAATAATTCTCTCTCAAGAACACTCTCCCAAGAACTTTCTTCTCTTACAAGATAAGGACTCTCAAGGTCAAGTTCAAGTCTCATCTTTTAGATTTCAAGCTCAATTTTAACTCCTCTTTTAGATTTCAAGCTCGATTCTAATCAAGGCATGTGAGAATTCATCCATTGATTCTTTCCATCCATGGAGTCCCAAAGATTTCTCCCTATTTCTATTAATTTCAATTCAATGAATCTAGGGTTTTGATCAATTTTCATTGGATCAATTCAATTATGCTTTTACTTAATTCCAATAGTATATTCATGCATGATTTAAGTTTAATTACATGATTTTAATAAGTTTTGCAGGGACTCATGCATTATGTTATCAATTTCAAGTTTATACTATGAATTTATAATTAAGGATTTAAGAATATTTATGAATGATTCATGTAAAGTTATGAACTATGTTTTCAAGTATGTTTCAAGCAAGGAACCATGAATTGTGAAAGACTTTCTCACAATATGCAAGAAATTATCATTTGGATGCTTATAAAGGTAAGTGTCCACATGTTATGTTATGATCATGATTTTTACGGAGCTATTCTTATGATGTATTTTCATGATATTGGATTGGTTGATTTACCTTTCTTAATGACTATATTTTATGTATTCCGTTGGGATTAACTTAGCACCGATTGAACTTTGTGGTGGGGATCCACGAGAGAACCCTAGTAGCAACCCTTAGTTTCAAAACTACGAGCCACTGTAGGTGCCTTTATGTCTTAGCTAGTAGATCCACATATAACTCATGTTATTTATAATACAAAGTCTACCTTGACAAGTAGCAGCCTCTCTTCTCCATGTGGGAGTTACATCGGATTCCATGGTATAGCTCACATGGATTTAAATATTGGTTAAGGTTAATATTCCACATATGTGTATGCTATGTCTACAAGCTTATGATGATGTTTTATGATGCATTGACCCTTTTCAAATGTCTTCAAGTTTTACTCATGTTTTTAAGATTTTGGTCATGCATCACATATTCTTGTTCATGCATGTTTCTCACATACTTAGTACATTTCATATACTAACACATACTTTTTCCTACATTGTATCATAATGTAGAATCCGATCATCATCACTTGCACTCCGCTCGTGACTAGATATCAGAGTTAGTTTTTCTATCCTCATGTGACATTTATGATTTCTTATGTCCCTTATGGCAGCCCAGGTTTAACCGATACACATGGCAAGCAGTACACTAAACTGGTATAATAATAAAGTTGAAATACAATATTATGGAAATCAGTTTAATTGAACTCTAGGTCGAGGTCGGACAAAATAAGCAGAGTACAGACAATGCAATTTGAAGAAGTAACTGACATTTTTAATCAAAAGGGCCAACCGATTTCTCATCTTCTTCCTTCAAGAATTTGCAGCTATGGCAACTTTCTGCAAGCTGAGATCACTTCTGGGTCTCCAGAATTTGGTTTGTTCAGTTTCGCCCTTTTATCCGATTCGCAGTTACTCTTCATCTCCTTTTGGTGTAAGCAAGCTTTCTTCTCTTTTGAGCTACACTTCTGCTATTATTTTCCACTTTTGAGATAGTTCAGTAGGGTACTTTTTGTTCCCCTTCAATTTTAGTTGCTGAGGGAGTTGATTTGGCTTTGATTTTTTTAACCATATTCGTTTAATCTGATTGTTTGAAGATTTTGGACTCCACTTCTATTTCTGTTGTTTTCTATCAAATGATCATAAAATTGGTTGATGATTTCTATTTCCCCTAACTACGTTCTTCTGTTAAACTTAACTGAAAGCGATCAAATTGCCTTCGGATCCCTCATACGTCACAGTAAATTTTCATGTCCTTCGCTTGCAATTTTTCCCGTGTCGCTCCCTTTCAGGTTTGCTGATTATATCATTTTCTGCATCTTCTACAGAGAATTGGATTCATAGGACTCGGAAACATGGGATCAAGAATGGCGGATAGCTTGATTAAAGATGGATATGAGGTTGCAGTACATGACATGTAATGCTTGCAACTTTATTCACTTATTTATGGTCGCTTCCTCTGTAGAATCAATCACACGTCAATTTCTTTTTTCTATTACATAAGCAGGATTGGAAAGGGAGAGGGAAAGCGAATGTGGATAGGGAGTGACAACAGTGAGAATTAGACCCACATCTGTTGCGTGGGAAACTTTCACTGGTACCACTAGGGTATAAACCTAGGTGGTGTCACAACTTAGCTTAGTTCCATATGTAATTGGATCTAAAGTAGTATCTTCAGGTAACTATGTTGTGTTATGAAACAGACAAGCATAGTTGGACAAGAAGGAAAAATTACATTGTTGGACCCTCTTATATGTTAGATTTTGGTGTAGCACGATGTGGAATAGGTTGGTTGAGAATAGGAATCCTTCTATATGTTGATGCTTTATTTGATTTAAAGGATTTGTCAGGTTCCAAGTCAATTCGTGTGAAGTTTCCTTTGACCTTGAGTTCATCAATTTGTATTTTTCCCAGAAATCATAATGTTATGAAGATGTTCTCGGACAAAGGCATTCTTACAGAAGATTCTCCTTTAAAAGTTGCTGAGACAAGTGATGTAGTTATTACAATGTTACCATCATCAAACCATGTGAGATTTGCATACCATTTTGTATAGCTCTTATTACATTATGCACTTTCTCATTTTTCTGAGGCTGATTAATTATCCTCAATCCTCCTTAACTGATGTGAATTTATCCCACTATCCCTTAGACTTATTATTGTTTGTTGATGAGTTAGAATATTTGTCAAATGAATCAATATATCTTTAATCATACAGGTTCTGGATGTTTATACTGGAAAAAAAGGTTTTCTTTGTGGTGGCAATCTACTCAGACCATGGCTATTTATTGATTCTTCTACAATTGATCCTCAGACATCAAGAAAGGTCTCTGCAGCTGTGTCTAATTGTTCTTTGATAGACAGGAGAGGTATATTAAGTAACAAAAATGCATTAACTTCAGAACTTCTGCGTAGTGTTGATAGAGCATGTGATATGTTTTACATACCTAATATCTGGTCATAAGGTACTAATTTCATTGTATGTTATAGGCATATCAGTCACTGCTTCAAAACATACATACCCCTTTCCCGTGCAATATCTATGACAATGTCACTGCTTGTACCCTCTTATCTTCTTTTATGAGTTTTTCTTCCTAGAATAACTTATTCAATCAAATGGCCCAAATAGCATGACGTTCAAAGTTAGTTAGGTACGAAAATGGGGCAACAAATGTGCATGACACCCCATTTTCTTATTTGGTTGGTATATTTGGAAATTTTCCCCTGGTAGTTTCTCCCTCATCCTCATATCATCCTGGTTATCTATCCACTTACTGTGCAATAAAATTCTAATAACTTGGTTCAATTTGATGAAAACAAATTCATAGTCATTCATTGGGAAGAGCCCCATAGAGGAAGGAGAAGGGTCTAATACTAGCTACCTCAACAAGAAAATCACTGGCGTTGAGGCTGGTTTGATGGCCTTGAATTGACGTATCATTGTTGTTGAGAACAACATCAAATCTCTTGAGTTCATCGACCTTGAAGGACTTGATGAAGTCAAAGGGAACCTTACTAAGCAAGGTGAATAGCACAACGAAGGGCTGACCAACCTTGAGCTCAAGCTCTTGGAAGCTCTGTCCGCGTCACAAGGAGAGCTTGAAGCCTTGAGGCAGCAAGTGGAAGAGACCACACTCGCAGGTGGGCGTGGTCCAATTAATATTCGAGAAACACGTATTGAGGCTCCTAAACACAAGGAGTTTCGGGGTGAAAGGAGAGCTCAAGACGTTGAGAACTTCTTGTGGCAAATGGATGCTTATTTCGAGCATGCGAACATCACTAGTGAGGCTGCCAAGATCCGTATGACAGCAATGTATTTGAGTGACACCGCTATGCTGTGGTGGCAGAGGAAGGAAGCGGGTATGGAGAAGGGAACATGTTCCATTGATGATTGGGGGCAGTTCAAGGAGGAACTAAAATGGTAGTTTTACCTTCAAAATGTTGTGCACAAAGCTTGTCAACAGTTGAGAGAGCTTAAGCAAACGTCTTCTATTTGTGATTATGTGAAGGAATTCACCAAGCTCACTCTTCAAATCCCGAATTTGACCAGTGAGGATCTGTTATTCTACTTTTTGGATGACCTTCTTAATTGGACCAAACAAGATGTACAACGACGTCAAGTCAACAATGTGGACGAAGCTATTGTAGTTAACTACTTTCATGCCGATGCTGCCAAAGGAAGACAATAGGAGCAAGCCTGTTGCTCCCAAGGTGGATTCTAATCAGATCAAAGGCAGGTTTGTTCCTAACCGGAGCAATGAATATAGAGGTAACCGTGACCAAACTTCAAATTTCTGCAAGATTTATGAAGAACGAAAGAAAGGTGTTCCCAATCGTGAAGGTTGTTACCTTTGTGGTGAGACATCTCACGCTGCTCAATTTTGTCCCTCATTGAGCAAACATAGGGCGATGGTTGCTGTCCACAAGTAGCAAGAACAAGCTACTATGCAAGCTGGCAAAAAACTCGGGGAGCGAGAGCGAGATGTACAGGTCGACAGGCGGAACAAGGGAAGAACAAGGCTCTATTGGCTAGTTCAATCATGAAGAACAAGGCTGTTGGCTAGTTTAATCACATGGCCTTGTTCAGTCATATGACGCTTACAGCTATTCCTGCCCAGCCGCCTTGTGTGAGGCCGCTTAAATCACTTTGTTGATGCCAAGTTGTATGGAAAAAAAGTTTGTATCATGGTGGACATGGGGCAACCCATAATTTTGTGATGGAAGAATGAGCTAAGGATCTTGGACTTGTCTTTGTGTCCAGCGACACACTCTTGAAGACCGTCAATGCCCTTCCCTCTAACGTCCATGGTTTTGCTCCTAAAGTGCACCTTGCTTTAGGAGGTTGGCAGGGATTGATAGACTTCACCGTCGCTCCTATGGATGTACTTGATGTTGTATTTGTCACTGGCCTATATTTCAAAGGCGCGTGAGACAGCCTTGCAAGCCAAATTTCTCCTCAAAGGCTTCAGTCCTCACAAACACAACAACACCAACGTGCTAGAACAATGACAGTTACACAAACAAGCAAGAACAAAGAAAGAGAGACTAAGAGTTTTGGGAGGCAAGTGCCCTTTCCTGATTTGTATTCCAAGAGTAATAATTACAAGACAAGCTGTCCAAGAGGACTTATACAAGTATAACTAAAACATCCTTCCAAAGAACAAGGTGGAATCCCTAGTCAGGAAGGGGAAAAAGTTGGTGGGCTGCCTAGTCAAAAGTTTGTGGGTTGCTTAGTAAAAACGTTGGTGGGGTTGTTGGGAAAGAAAGTCTACTTATTTCCCCAAATGTCAAAGTTGTCCCTTTCTTGGGAGGCCAACTGTCTCTTGGGCGAAATGATGATGAAAGTGACCTTCATGTTGGTTCAAATATTCATCCAAGGCTGGCAACATTTAGCTCTAAGACTTGAGCTTGTGGAAGCTCGATTTGAATCTACCTTGTTGTTGGAATTATGAAAAATCGATGCAGACGCTTGCGGCGTCACATGCTCCCCAACCTGAAATGGCGACAACCACGGCTCCACACAGCTGCAAGTAATTGTGGACTTGTTAACTGGAACTACCACAAGTCTTCATACATCTCCCAAAGGCGCTTCCTTCAATGATCTTCCTTTCCAATGAACAAGGAACTGGGCACTCGAATTACTCCAGCCTTTCCCACAAACCAGCTAGCGATCTATAATTGCTTCAACTTGTTTGTCCAAGGCCGGTGATGTGATCAAAATTTGAGCACGACTAGGCTTTCCCCACTCTGTCTTCCACACTTTCAAAATACAGTTTCAATTGGCTAGTATGGAAGATTGGATATATTTTCAGATGGTGAGGCATGTCCAATCGATTGGAAATTTTGCCCACCTGGCATTATTCTCGAATGGACCCTCATAGCTTGGATCAAACTCTGATTAACGCTTCACACGACTTAAACTGCCGAAGATTCAGGTTAACCATGACTTTATATCCAATCCTAGAATTGACTAGATGTCGTTTTCCAATTGGTGAACTTTTTAATCTTATGGGCCACTTGATCAAGGTATGGCCTTACTAGATCGACCTATTCCTCCTAAGCTTTAGCCATATGATAAGCACCTGAATTTTTCAATCCGGCGTCAACGGGCAAGGACTATGGTGTGTTGGGCTGCAAACCAGTCGCTAGCTCGGGGGCTCCTTCCTGTCGCTTCGCTTCACAGCAAATTGTAAGAGAATTGAGCCGTGTCCACCAGCTTTTCCCAATCTTTTTGATTCTCACTAACATAGTGCATCAAATAGCATTCCAAGAGAGCGTTAATCCTCTTCGTTTGGCCATCTGTTTGAGGATGGAAACTGATCGAGAAGTCGAACCTCAACAAACTAAACAGTCCTCTCAAAAACTCTCTGGTGAATCGAGGATCACGATCACTGATAATGTGCTTTGTCACACCCTAATGTTTTACGGTGTCCCTCAAGAATAGACGTGCTGCCTCTTTGGCTGTGCAGCTGGCCATAGTGGTAGTAAACGTTGCGCGTTTGGAGAATCGATAAACAACAACCATAACAATGTCGAAACCATCAGAATTCGGCAAGCAAGTAATGAAATACATGGTGATGCTATCTCATGATTTCACTTGGTACTTGAGTGCTGTCTATGCTGTTTGTGAAAGAGTGAAAGAAGGGAGCTTTGGTGGGAATTGGCTGCTGCCAGGAGCCAATTTGAAGGACCCTGGGTGCTTTGCGGAGACTTCAACATTACTAGATATCCCTCTGAGAGAGCAAATTGTAGCAGAATCACAGGGGCAATGGCAGAATTCTCAGAATGAATCAATGACATGGAACTGATTGATCCTCCTTTATTTGGAGGATCCTTCACTTGGAGAAGGGGAGATAAACATAGGAGTGCATCCAGAATTGATAGATATCTTTTTTCACATCAGTGGGAAGAGTTTGTTTCTTCAGATTAAGCAATCTATCCTTTCCATGTTAGGGTCTGATCATAACCCAATTTCACTAACTTGTGGTGATTGGGACTACCAAAAATCCTACTTCAAATTCGAACAATGGTGGCTTGCTGTGGAGGGCTTCAAGGACACAGTCCAGATTGGTCGCAGTCTTTTACTATAGTTGGCACACCCTCTTTCATTCTGGCTTCAAAACTGAGGCTCCCGAAGGAGAATTAAAGGAATGGGGCAGGATAATAGGAATAACTGGAGGGAAAAGAGAGAAGACATTCTGAATCAGATCTCCAATCTTGATAACATTCAAGAGCAGAGGCTCCTTACTGAGGATAAATTACTTCAAAAAACTCATTTGGCTATGGAGTTTGAAGTAGTTAGGAATTAGGAGATAGCCTGGAGACAGAGGTCAAGAATCCAGTGGTTGAAAAGTGGAGACAAGAATACCTAATTCTTTCATGGGATGGCCACAGCTCACAAGAGGTTCAACTCTATTGACTCATTAGATATTGAAGGAAATTCAGTCACTGACCAGGAACAAATTAAAGGGGCCATTCAAAATTTCTATCAAAAGTTGTATAGTGAAACCAAAAGCTGGAGGCCAGGTTTTAACTTTCCTGAAAATGGGTCATTGACATTGTGGAGCAAGGGTGATTACAAAGAATGTTGAAGAGGAGGTTATCAGTTGCATCAAATTATGAACCAGTGATAAGGCTTCCGGACCTGATGGTTTCCCAATGAGCTTCTTCCAAACTTCCTGGGAAATGCTTAAAGAAGACATAATGAGAACTTTGCAGCATTTTCACCAACATCAGGTGTTTGAAAAGAGCCTTAATGCTACTCATGTGGCCCTTATACCAAAGAAGAATGGTGCAACTGAGCTAAGAGATTTTGGGCCAAAAGTCTTATAAGTGGTGTATATATAATTATTGCCAAGATATTAGCAGAAAGGTTGAAAAGGGTGGTGCACAAACTTATCAACAAACATCAGATGGCATTTATCAAAGGAGGGCAAATCATGGATGCTGCACTCATAGCTAGTGAATCTGTGGAATCTAGACTAAGAGGTGATGAACCTGGCATCATGTGTAAACTCGACATTGAAAAAACATATGACCATGTAAATTGGGAATATCTTCTGAGCATTTTTAAGCAGATGGGTTTCAGGGTTAGGTGGTTGCAGTGAATGAGTTTTTGTATCAAAACTGTTAGGTTTTCTGCCCTTGGAATGGAGAAGGTGACCCTCTATCACCTATCCTCTTCATCATAGCCATGGAAGGACTCAACTACATGGAAAGAACAGCATTGCTGAAGAAATAGCTCAAGGGATTCCAGCTAGGCAACATACAGGGGGTAAATGTGGAAATTTGTCATCTTCTTAAGAAGATGATACAATCATTTTCTGCGATCCAGATGTAGGAAAAATCAGCTTTGTAAGAATGATACTGCTAATTTTTGAGGCTATATCTGGATTGAGTGTCAACCAGAGGAAAAGCAGCATTTTTCATATTAAAGATGTGGCTCAAATGGTGGGGTTTGGGATTTTGGGGTGCAAGATTGAACAACTCCCAACAACCTATTTAGGCATGCCTCTGGGTTACAAGCACAAGGAATTGGCTATCTGTGATGGGATTATGGAGAAGACAGAAATGAAGCTTTCAAAGTGGAAGTCACAGTATTTATCACGGGGAGGTAGACTGACTCTGATTAATGCAGTGCTAGACTCTTTACCTACTTATGTGATGTCTATGTTTCCAATTCCAGCTGCGGTGGAGGATAAACTTGACAAGCTTAGAAGGGATTTTCTATGGAATGGAAACAAGGAGGACAAGGGTTTTCATTTGGTGAAATAAGATGATGTTCAACTAGAGAAGAAAGCAGGGGGTCTTGGTATCAGAAACTTGAAATTACATAATAATTGCCTTTTGATGAAGTGGTTATGGAGATATGCTAATGAAGACCAAGCTTTGTGGAAGGAGGTGATCAAGAGCAAATATGGACACTCAAGCCAATGGTGCACTGATGAAGTGGTCAATACTTAGTGTATCAGTTTGGAGGACCATTAGAAACTTATGGACAAGCTTTAACAATTATGTTGTCCATAAGGTGGGCGATGATTTAAAGACATTGTTTTGGAAGGAACCATGGAATGGGCATGAACCTTTGATGTCTGCTTTTTGGACTTATTTTCTATGTGCAGCAATCCCGAAGCAACTCTGGCAGACTCCTGGACACCTCAAGGGTGGAATATCTGTTTCAGAAGGAACTTATATGACTGGGAGATTGGTAGGGTGGTTGATCTTCTGAAGGAAGTTAACAAACTTCAAAGGTACCTCTGCCGTTCCAGATGTTATTAACTGAAATCACAGCAGCGATTGGACATTTTCTGTCAATAGAATATACAAAATGGAAGCTTTGGGGCAGCCAGGAAAAGCACAGGGCCATGGTTAAAGGTGTGGACAAGTTTGGTCCCATCGAAAATTAAATGTTTCACTTGGTTAGTGGCCAGAAGAGCTTGTCTCACTCATGAAGTCCTACAGAAGAAGGGCTTTCAATTAGTGTTCAGATGTTTCCTTTGCAATGAGATGACACAGACAAATAATCATTTGTTTCTGCATTGCAAGGTGACAGCCCAATTATGGTCACTTTTCTTCAGCCTCACAAATAACAGCTGGACTATGCCAGAACATACATCAGATCTTCTAAGTTGTTGGATCAGGAGAGGGGTTAGCAAGTCCCAGAAGAGATGGTGGAGAGCAGTTCCTTCATGTATTTGGTGGACAATATGGAAGGAAAGAAATGAGAGGTGTTTTGAGGGCAGGTCTAATGCTATGCAGAAGATTAAAGGGAATGGTATTGTAAACTTCCATTTTTGGTGTAAGCTAGCAAATGTAGAGGATGAAGTTCAATTGTTAGATTTTTTTAGGCTCTTTGTAATTAGCCTTGGTTATAACTCTTTGTTGATAACTTTTTGGATGTCTCCAGCATATCCTTAATGCTGAGGAATACAAATTACCAGTTTTCAAATAAATAAATAAATATATTGTGTGAAACTTGTTACATAACTAATGTTGATTTGAAATGCGAAGACGTTTGAGCGTTGTTAATCTTATATGGGTATAACGTTTTTTCAGCATGTGTAGTTTCTTCTATGGCGATAATTTAATGCAATCTTATGAATACGAAGTCTATTGATCAAGTTGCTAACTTGTCAACCAAAAGATTGGGGTTTTCACAGTGACATGCATTTTCAGCTTTGCATGGAACATAAGATCTATACAATCTAACTTTCAGAGAATTACAGTCTATGTTATGCTGTACCCATTTTCGCATAAAAACAAGGCTTTCATGCATCATGTAAAATGATTATTGTTTTTCCTGTCTTGAGTAAAGAATATGTTATGCTGTAACCATTTTCGCATAAAAACAAGGCTTTCTTGCATCATGTGAAATGATTATTGTTTTTCCTGTCTTAGTTAAAAGATTATAGCCAAATAATGTTTTGGTCTTTTAGCAAATTCACCGTTGTCTTTGCAGATGGCTGGAAGGCTCCTGCTATGTTGGACTCTCCTGTATCTGGCGGTGTTCTTGCTGCAGAGAATGGGACTCTTACTTTCATGGTATTTCTATAATCTAAGTGGTTCTTAAGTGACTGCTTTCCTTATAATTTCACACCCACATGCTCCTTAGGTGACTGGCTGTAAGAAAATCATTCTCTACTTGAAAAGTTCTGCTGTTTCCTGTTAAGTCTCAATGTCTTCAACAGATTTTGAAGCTCACAAGCAATGTTCTCTTAACATTCACGCATTAGTAGTAATTGTAGTAGTAGTTGTTGTTAGTTATGGCCATGTGGGGAAGGTGTAAAACATTAAATGTAAGACCTTACTTTTTTTCTAAGCTATCCTCTTCTTAAATATTTGTCCAACTCCAATGCATTGGAGTACAAGATGAATTAACTCCTAAACTTGTTTTTAATTTCGACTGCTGGGATATTTTACAACTTTTATGGTAATTTAACATTTCATGACATACAATTGAGAATATATGAACTTTTTTCATTTCTGACACTAATATGTAGTTTGGACATTGAATTATTCATTGATTTTTGATGTGGAAAACTTAAATTACCGTAAACATCGTCTGTGGTTACATACATATGTCATTACAATGAAAAGCTGGATTGATGAAATACATGATTTCTTTTTGTTTTTGTTGGTGGGATTGGGGTAGGGGGGGGGGGGGATCTGTTTATCCTTATCAGAATTACCTGATGGGATGGCACACGTGTTTGTGGATATAAAAAGTAAGGAGATTATAATCCACTTCCAGAGAGAAAATTCTCTATTGTACTTTCTGGCTTCTAAAGTTAGATTCCTGTTGGTTTGAGCTAATAAGCAACATCTGCATGTAGGTTGGTGGTCCAGAGGAGGCTTACATGGCTGCTAAACCCTTGTTTCTCTCGATGGGCAAAAACACTATCTACTGTGGTGGATCGGGGAATGGTGCAGTATGTCCAGGACCTATTTTTCAAACTTCTGCACTTTGAGTTTTACATGTCTGTTGAGTGCTGATAAAGACTTTGAAAGACAAATCCATTCTGTGGCCCTTCTGTCATATTTTGTTTTCCCAGCTTTGACTTGATTAAACACTGAGGTAAGTGGTGATAGGTACTGTGTTCAACAAGAATTACAGAAGAACAAAGAAGCAGAAATAGTAAATGTACTAAACAAATATTCGAGACCACAGAATTCACTGTGTGTCCTTAAGGAATTTAATCCCTTCACTGTATCCGAGGTTGTGGATTATCCCCTAACAGGATAAAACGGATATACTAGATATTGATGTAGCGGCACCTCAAACATCAATATCTTCAGTGAATTCAAAGAGTGAGTCTTCAAACCACACTTAGACTTGAATTTTAGTTTGTAAGAAAAAATGTAGAAGATGCTGAAATTTCGATGCAGAAAAATGAGGTAATCGTCGATAATTCTAGGTTGAAATGGTGCGAAAAACACTTGTTCAGAGGAAAAAAGTGTTCGGAACTGGTTTGGTGTCCTTTGGAAGGATATGTTAGTTTGGAAGGAACGTGTCCTTTCTGAATATTTTCCACGAGTTTTAAATTAATTCCGCTAATTTAATTTACTAATAAATGATTTTCAAATTAATTAATTAATAAATAATTTTGAGAATTAATTAATCAGTAAACAATTCTGCAAATTAATATCAGGAAAAAAGAAATTAATTAACGAGAATGATAAATAAATTTTATCCAAAAAATTATCAATCAATTACATCATTTGTCAAAGCTAAAGTTGAGCCGAGCGAGCGACTGCAACGACGTGAGGAGGCATTCTCATCTTAACCCTTTCAGAGCTAAAGGGAGTCTTTTTTTTTTTAATATAAGAACAAAACTTTTCCTCAATTCTATCAATGAGGGAGTCCCCTACATTTCCCAATTCACATTACACCCACATTTTTCAATTCACACCTTATCTTTAAAGAACACAAACCCAACAATCCCCCACATGAATGGGGAATGACTATGAGCCCGTTTGGATGGGCTTAAAAAAAGTAACTTTTATGTATGAAGTGCTTTTAGAACTTTAAAGTGCTGAAAGTTATTTTTATAAATAAGCAGTTGAGTGTTTGGATAAAAGTGCTTAAATGAGGAAAATTATGTGAATTTTAGGATTAAAAGAATAAAAATGGTAGTTTGGAATTTAGTTAAAATATAAGGGATATAAAAGTAATTTTCATGGTCAAAGAAAATGACTTTAAGCACTTAGAAAAAAAAAGTTAGAAATCCTAACTTTTCATTTTTGACTGACTTTAAGAACTTTCTGGCTTAAAGTTAGCATTAGGCAAACACGTCCAAAAGCTGAAAAGGGGCTTTAAGTTGGTTTTGACCAACTTAAAGCCAATCCAAACGGGCTCTATATCTTGAAAACATAGACATGAAAAAATGGTGTGATTCGAAAGCAAGGATTAGCTGTATCTAGATAAGTAGGTTTCTCTTTGAACTTTCCGTAATGAACATATATCGGTCAATCGATAGATTTGATATCTTTGAACCATCGAGCTTTGGTATATACCTGGATAACATAAGTCACACAATCAACCTCTTAACCATCTTAGGTTCTCATTTGTTTCAGCCATAAACACTTCTTGGTTCATAAGTGCGTAGTGAACTAGCCTTACCGAATTCTCCTTGAAACGGCTTACACTTTACACTTACCTGAGTGATTCCTAAATGTGTTATCCCGTAGATACACCGAACCGAAGAACCAAACTTTTGAAAGAAAACACCGACAACGAACCGCAATATCGAAGAATCAAATTAGTTCGGTTTGGTCCGGCTTTTTGATTTTTCGGTATTTATGCCCACCCCTATCGCAACGTATACATATAGGAGCCATTGGCTTGGGCCAAAATGGAATGTCTTCTAAGAAATTTTGGAGTCGCTTCTTCACTGACCTTGTCTAAATCTATGAACTCAGACAACATTGTAGAGCGGGTGATACATGTTTGTTTGGATGATTTCCAAGATGCTCCTCCTCCACCAATGGTGAAAACATATCCACTTGTGGACTTAGTTTCAATTGACCTAGTGATCCAATTTGCATCACTATATCCTTCAACAACTGGTGGATACTTGTTGTAATGTAAAACAAAGTTTTAAGTATGTTCTAAATACCCCAAAACCCGCTTCATTGCCATCCAATGATTTTGGTTGGGATTACTTGTGTATCGACTCAATTTACTTATAGCATAAGTTATGCCTGGTTGTGTACAGTTCATGATGTGCATCAAACTTTCCAACACTCTGGCATAATCCAATTGAGACTTACTTTCGCCTTTATTCTTAGCAAGATCTAGGTTCAAATCAATTGGTGTTTTTGCACTTTTGAAGTTTAAGTACTTTAATTTTTCAAATACCATTCGGATATAATGAGATTGAGACAATGCTAGAAGTTCACGAGTTTTGTGAATCGTAATTCCCAATATCAAATCGGCAACTCCTAAGCCTTTCATATCAAATTTACTAGCAAGCATACGCTTAGTAGAATTTTTGTTAGTTATGTTGTTACTTATTATTAACATATGACTTCGATTCAGTAGCGTTTGGAAGATTTTGTGCAAGTAGCATCGACATATTATCAGAATTCAGCTTCTAAGTGTTTTTTTTTTTTTTTTTTTTTTTTTTTTTTTTTTACGGGAACAGACCCTACACGAGGCTCCCACCTCTCGTGCACAGTCAGGGGTTAAGCAACACCCCCAAGCCTTAACATAAATAATCAAATTAAAAATACAAGGAGGGGGACATAAACCTTACCTCCGATCCTATGGTGGTTCATAAGTCGGCTAACCTATTAAGGTCGGCTAACTCATCCCCGATACAAAAAGGATACTAACTATAACTAGAAAGCAGTAAACCTGTGAGAGGACTCCTCCCGGTACAATTCAACTATGAAAGCATAAATGAGGGAGACTCTCCCCTTCCATGAGAAAAAAGAAAAGTAACCTACACTAGTCCTATTCCAACTATGCTACGTACCAGACATAGCTACATTGAAGAAGAACAAGTATACGAAACTTCTATCTCGCATGGGATGGGAAAATTCTTTTCATCTTTGCTCTTTTTAGTCTTGTCGTACCAAGTCGGTCCAAGGAAGTTTGCAGCAACAACAATCACAACTAGGGGGGATGAAATGATAGGAAGCAAATGTAGCCATAGCAGTCATCTTGCTTGGGATTGTAGTTAAGGAAGCTGAGGGACAGAATATTTGTAAAATGCATTTTGTATGTGGTGCAACCCTGACTTGAGTTGCTGGTTGGAAGTCTATCAGTGTGTGCCTTACACTTTGCATGATTCCAGTTCTGTCGAGGCTGATCAGGGATGTACCTGCACATCCACAAATAAACCAAAAAGGAGTTCCAAGAGTCTTGGATGTAAGGTAGCTGTTGCAGCTGTTGATGGAATGCATCTGGTATGCATGAAGGGGGATGTGTTGCTGTTTTCTCCCTTTTTCTGAGACATTG
The DNA here is from genome assembly GCF_947179165.1 of Solanum dulcamara. Lineage (NCBI taxonomy): Eukaryota > Viridiplantae > Streptophyta > Magnoliopsida > Solanales > Solanaceae > Solanum > Solanum dulcamara. Next base: position 22,097,333 of record NC_077247.1, on the reverse strand, counting down.
TGTACCTGCCCAAACAACTAACCAAAGAGCCAAACAAGTATAAGATCTGTGAGGGCTGTTACAATCCTGTAGGCAGCTTCTTGTTGCCTCCAAAGGTGATTTGATCAGCTCCTTTGAAGGTACCTTATATGCCAACCAGGGTTTGGGACTTTGGTAGTTTAAGACTTCACATCCTAGCCCAAATTAATATTTCTATGCAAAAAGAATACTAATATTAACTTGTATCATTTTCAAGCAGTGTCATGTCGGTGTATATCTATTTATACATGAAATGAAAGTTTTTTGCAAGTGGTGTCGCATGACACCTTTGCCACTACTTACACTCATGCATGTTTATATCCAGATAGCACATGCCAGATTGAAGTGTATGATCATCATTCACCAGCAGGGGGTTTCCTCATGCCAGATAGAATTATTGTCTGCACAACCTAGCTTCAATTTGCAGGCTTCTACAGGGAAATAGTTTGTACTTTCTGTAGTTTAAGAACTAAATACAAAATTGTCTCTTGTGATGATGTCCCTAAAGCCCGAACTCAGGAAATTTAAGGTTGGTGAGATATAGGGTGTGTTTGGTGTGAAGGAAATTGTTTTCTAGAAAAATAAGTGGGTTTCCTACTTATTTTCTTGTGTTCAGTACGTAAGCAAAAAATAATATCCTCGACAAATATTTGTATATAATCTAGACAAATACTATGGAAGGTTGAGATGGGGGCTATGGAGGTGGGGTAAAGATGAGGTGTGTTAGAGGGTGTGGATGACACTATCAATATGGAATGACACTAGTGAAACTTGTACTCCCTACTCCCACTAGGAAAGTCATTTGTCTCATTTTTTATGGAACTTATTTTCCTAAAGAAAATGTGTTTTTTTTTCCAAAATTTTTGTAATAATTTGACCCAAAAAATAGAAGGGGAAAAAAGAAAGGAAAGATTCAAAAATAATAATTTGCCAAATGATTTTCTATGGAAGGTTTTTGAAAATCTTTTTTAAAAGAACTGTCTTAATGCGAACTAACAAAATTCGGAGAAACTTCTGTTATGACAAAAACGAGATAATATTCCTTAAATCCATTTCTGCCAAGAAAAAACGGCGTAAAAATGTTAATGTTGCGTTAACTCTTTTTCTTTCGCAGACTGCAAAGATCTGCAACAATTTGGCAATGGCTATTAGTATGCTGGGGGTGTCTGAAGCCTTTGCTCTTGGTCAGTCTTTGGGAATTAAAGCAAGCACTCTAACAAAAATATTCAATTCTTCAAGTGCTCGCTGTTGGAGTAGGTACTCACTGCAACCTGGTAATAAAGAACTATTATAATCCATAATAAGACAAAAGTCTTAATGAAAAAGCCTATTTGCATGAAAAATAGTCTGCTTTCGTAAATATTTGTCTTCTGCACTATATTTTTTTTTTGGTAATCAATGTGAATGATTACCATTAACAAACAACTGCAAATCACAACCTAAAGGGCAGCTAGTTCCACAACCACTTTCTAGGAAGGGTGAAGTAAAAATGTAGGTCTCAGGCAAACAAAAAACAACAACTAATTACATTTTCAATCTGTGTATAAAGTCTCTACATCTAAGGGCTTTCTTGGAGCCACTATGTAAATCTATCCTGCCTATAATGTCTTTCTTTTATCTCTGCAATTACTTCATCCGGCTGTACAAGCTTTCCTTGGAGCATCTTCCAATTCCTAGCACTCCATGTATGGTAGATCATTCCCCGCACAGCTGCAAGTATCTCCTTTTCAAACTGCTTCCATTGCTTATTTTTGTTGAATTTGCTTTAGTTACTGCAGTAGTTTTTAGCAAAATAAGTTGTTTAGTTTAAGATAAATTTGAATTTTGAATTTTAGTTAAGTTGTTTGAGTTGTTGAGATATTTTAGGTTGTTTTAAATTTCAAATTATGCAGATAATATGTTTTATGTTATCTATTTAAAGCCCTTTAATGCTTAATAAAATTATTGAAAAGCAATTGAAAGCCTTTTCAATTCATTGAGAGACATTTTTAATTCATTTTTGCTGCCCCATCTTTTAAGAAAACCAACAGTGGTATCAAGAGCTTTATTTTGATCGTACGGGATTTGTGAGTTCTTTCAAAGAACTACCATACCTTTTTTAACCCATAATGGCTACCTTTTTAACCCGTAAGGGCTACCCATTTTAACCCATTAGGGATATTTTCAAGCGATGCTTTTTTCAACGCACAAGCTATTTTCAATCAATTTTTAACCTAAAAAATGGCAGGCAACAGTCTCTCCTTTAATGCCCCACAAATTTTCACTGGCAAAAGCTATCAGATTTGGTTAGTGAAATTAAATCATATTTTATAGCGTATGCCATATGTGTTGTTATGGAAGAAAAGTACTTACAACAATACTTTGCAAATCGTATAATTATCCAAATAAAAGCACTTTCAAAAGAACTTCTACACAAGATAATGTCATGGAAGATGTTTTCGAAGCACAAAATCAAAAGAAGAAAAAAGAAAGAAAAAGAGGAAGATCAATATCCAAAAAATATGCAAGTTCAAAAGTAACCAAGAAAATTCAGCATCAACTGCTAGAGCAAAAATTGATGAGGAGCAGTTTTTAAAATTGCAGTAACTAAAGCAAAGGAGGAGTGTTGAATTGCTTTAGTTACTGCAGTAGTTTTTAGCAAAATAAGTTGTTTTGTTTAAGATAAGTTTGAATTTTGAATTTTAGTTAAGTTGTTTGAGTTGTTGAGACAGTTTAGGTTGTTTTAAATTTCAAATTATGCAGATTATGTGTTTTATGTTGGCTATTTAAAGCCCCTCAATGCTTAATAAAATTATCGAAAAGCAATTTAAAGCCATTTCAATCCATTGAGAGAAATTTTCAATTCATTTTTGCTGCCCCATCTTTTAAAAAACCAACAAGTTTTCAGACTGACCAAGCCTTTCCGTAGTTCTCTGTTATAAAGTGCAACTCTAGTCCACTGTACCATCCCAGTCCTAACTGAATTGATCCAGTTACACTCCAGAAACAAGTGCTTTGGTTTCTCAGGAACCTGATGAGCACTTACGCAACACTCAGAGGGTGTTTGGCTAGCTTGACCAACTTTTAAGTAGTTTTCAGCCCTCAAGAGTGTTTGAATATTTTAAAAATGACTTAAAAAAAGTTAAAAGTATGTACCCCTACTTTTCATTTTTTAACATAAAAGTTATTGAAGTTTGACTTTTTAATAACTACTTTTAAAAAGCTACTTTTTTTAATCCAAGCCAAACGGGCCCTCATTCTCCTCCACTGGTATTTTCAACTTCAACAACCTGTATTTTGTAAGCAATCTGTTTTGAGCTGCTAACCACATAATAACTCTCTGCTTTGGTTGGGCCACTGCAATCCATATAATCTCAACAGTAGCAAGTCGAGGTTGGTCTCCTATTAACCACATAATAACTCTCTGCTTTGGTTGGGCCACTGCAATCCATATAATCTCAACAGTAGCAAGTCGAGGTTGGTCTCCTATTAAATCCAAATTGCTAGAAGTAATAGAATACTCACCTGTAGGAGTCAGAACATACTTCCCCTGCACATGCCAACTTTTCATTCTTTCTTTCAAAGAGTTTATCTTCATCCAATGCCAACTACTATGAGGAGGAGCCTTGTATTCCCATATGCTTTCCGTTGCTTTCATGTATACCTCATGAACCCTGTTGATCCCTAGTGAGTCTTTTTTCTCAATAAGTTGCCACAACAATTTACCAATAGAAGCAATATTCCATACTCTACATCCCTTAATGTGTAGCCCTCCTAACTTCTTTGGTAAACAAGCTTTGTCCCATGAAACCAATGAGATCTTCCTTTTATTTTCAGAGCTTCCCAACAAGTACTCCCTACACCTCTTATCCACTTCTTTCAAAATGCTTTGAGGCAAAATAAACACTGCTCCCCAAAAACTATGAATTGAGAAAAAACATTTATAACCTGAAGTCTGCCTGCATAGGATAGCTGCTTTGAGTATGTCCGTTTGATTCTGTTGGTAACTTTGTCTACTAATTCCTTGCATTACATTTTTCTCCACTTCTTCGACGAGAGAGGCAATCCAAGATGTCTGATAGGGAAAGACCCAATAGACAATCCTGTCTCTGCAATGATTTGTCTCTTAACTTCATCAGTAACTCCAGCCATAAAAATGCTTGATTTGTCTATGTTGGCCACCAACCCAGTAACATCCCTGAAATGTCCTAGTGCTTCCATAAGCCTATGTACTGAACCAACTGCCCCTTTACAGAATGGCATAAGGTCATCAACAAAAATAAGATGAGTCAATTGCACATCCTTGCACATTGGGTGAAACTTAAAGTCAGGTAGCATGCTCAATGTTTTCAGAAACCTGGTAAGGTACTCCATTACCAAGAAAAACAGCGGTAGTGAAGGAGGATCACCTTGCCTGAGTCCTCTCCTCCCTTCTAATTACCCATGGCTTTCTCATTTACTCTAAGAGAGAATTTTGTGGTGGTCACACAAATCATCACTAGCTTAATGAATTTCCCAGGAAACCCAAAGCCTTTCATTGCTTCCTCCAGAAATTCCTAACTAACCATTTCATTTGCCTTCTTTAGGTCAATCTTCAGTAGGCACCTAGGTTAAGGTGAAGTCTTCCTGTTGTAGTGTCTAAGCAAATCATGACGGATCAGTACATTGTGGATCATTGATCTCCCTTGCACAAATGCTGCTTGGTTTTCAGCCACATGAGTTACAACAGTTTTTTATCTTGTACAAATCATTTTAGTGATGCATTTATACAAGACATTACATCAGGAAATTGGTCTATATTGGCTAGCATACTCTGGATTATCCGCTTTAGGGATAAGTGCAATGATGGTGGAATTCAACTGCTTTAACAGATTTCTATTCTGAAAGTAATCCATGACTGCCTCAGTGATGTCCTCACCAACAATATCCCATGTTGCTTTGGAAAAACCACTGTCCATCAAGCCCAGGGCTCCTATTACTATCAATTCTAAAGATGGCAGATTTCACCTCCTGACTTGTAAATGGCTTAACTAAATCAACCTGCTGATCAATAGTTAACAGAGTTCCATTCTAAATAAAATTTGGGAAGACTTTAACCCTTGTTTGAGCTGTTTTCCGTAGCAAATCAGTGTAGTAATCCACAAACACTAGTGCAATTGGATCAGGATCATTCTTCCAGTCAACTCTATTATCCCTAAGTTGTGTTGTGGAAATATGGAGTCTCCTATGTTTAATCACAGAATGAAAGTACTTGGAATTATCATCTCCTAACCTGAACCAAGTTACTTTACTCTTTTGCTGTAAGTATACTTCAGCTAAATAAGAAGACTTTCTGGAGGCTTAGTATTTCAAATGCTCCTCTTGTTGTAACTCCATGTTCCCAGTATCATCTTTCAACTTCAATTGAGCCTCTTTAAGACCATTCCTATCCTCATCAGCCTCAGTAACAATGTTTCTTAAGTGTTGAGCATTCAATTTCCTCAAGCTCTTCTTCAAGATCTTGAGCTTCTTCACAATCTGGAGCATTTTACAACCAATTACTTGAGCCCACGAACCAGCTCTGACCAAGTTTTGGAACTCCTGACACATTGCAAAACTGGAATTGCTTCCTAGATCTAGGCCTCCCTTCCTACAGTGTCATCCTTGCGGACAGTGGTCACTAATACCTTTAGGTAAGTATATAGCTTTACAAGAAGGCATAGTATCCATCCATTCATTATTGATAAAAATCTAGTCAATTTTTGAGAAGGTCGTCTGCTCCCCATTCTTGTCGTTGTGTACTTAGTGCCTATGTGTTGTAGCTCAATAAGTTGACACTCCTCAACACAATTATGAAAATCAACAACCTCTGACCATGAGCCTCAGGTGTGAGTAGAGAGTTGAAGTCTCCCAGAATCATCCATGGTTTCTGACATGTTATATGGTTCCCCTCCAGACTTTCCCACAAGTCTGTCCTTTCCTCCTTTGTATTGAAACCATACACAAATAATAGATCAAATGATAGTTGTAAGGGTATGTACAATACCTCACAAGTAATAACTTGAGCAGTCATTGTGATAGGTACAGCATGATAATAATCCTGTCTCCATGTAATCGATATCCTCCCATTATAATGCTAAGCCAAATTAGCGATATACTACCATCCTCCAAACAATTTTTCAACTAGTTGTTCAATCTTATTACTCTTTATTTTAGTTTCTAATAGGCCAATCAACTCAACCTGCTCTTCATTGCTAAGGAGCTTCACCTCCTTTTGCTTATTGGAACCATTACGCCCCCTGACATTCCACCCTAGGATATTAACCATCCCTGTGAGAGGAATGGCCTAAGATCCCACATTTCCAACTGTTCATTCATTCAACCCTGCCTCATTTATTAACTGGAAAGAGTTTGGTGTAACAGTCTGCTTTGTCTGCTGCACTATTGTCCTCCCAGTCTTTGTTGGTGTTCCCAACCTGGCTGAGTCTGAGCTTGATTTCCCTTTGGTGGGGTACCCTGACGCTTATTCTTTTGAGTCTGGAGATTCTTTGCTATCTGATGGTATCTCTGTTGTTGGTTTGCCTGCAATCGAGTGCTTGAAGTTGCAACACTTTGTTGCTGGCCGACAGATTTGCCTCCAATCTGCTGAGGGACATGAATCTCAACCTGTGTTTGTCTAATAGGTTCTACTGCCTCCAGAATTGGATTCCTCACTGCTGGAACCGCCTTCTTTCTGCATGTCTCCTCTGAGTGCCCATACTTATGACAATGATTGCGTAAGGTTGGCCTCGAATCATATATGACTTTCTGCTCAACCAGATCACCTCTTTCATTAACAAAAGTGATTTCCTCTGGCAATTTAGCATTCATATCAACTTCCACCAATATCATAGTTGAGTCCCACCTTCTTCTCAGTGTTATGGTCCACCATCATAGGTTTTCCAATAAGACTCCCAATTTTACTCAACCCTTTAGGGCTCCAATACTTGAGTTCAAGTCCCGGTAGCTTAATCCAAATAGGGACTGTGTATAACTCATCCCTAGTGAATTCCATATCCGGGGTCCAAGCCTTCACAATGAAGGGCTTATTATCAAGATGATAAATGACCCCTGTATGACTTTAATTTTGCCAAGTGCAGTGTCAAATCTCACCCAACCCATTCTTCGACATCATAATTTTCTTTATCCCATGCTTGGACCACAACCTCTGAATGTACCATTGAATTACTGTAAATGGAGGCAATGCACCGAATACATAGCACACAATGGCATTCTTCCAATATTCAAGTTCAGTAGTAATATCTTTGAATTCAATATCCACTATAGCAGATTCACTACCATTTTAGGAGCTACATATTCAGGTTTAAAGCCAGCATTTTATACTTAGCAATGTCGAAATTGTCCCACACTGAGCTACTCCCCTTGGAGAATCCCGTCTCCTCCTCCGCTTGTTCTGCCCACGATTTTTTCCCACGACTGCCTGGATATGCTTTCTCCTTACTCTCTGTGGCCTGCAGAGCCTCATTCCATACCTGTTGTGCCTATTGCTGCTGTATTTTTGTGAGTTTCGTACCGTACAGTACTTTCCATTGCTTTTAGCTGCAATTGGAACTGAGGCGGACTTCCCTGCAGATGCAATCTGTATTTTATTTAACTTGCGAAGCTGACTGTTGTCGGGAATTTGCAATTCCTGTCGTTCGAGTCACTGTTTCAGCAGTGATTTCCCTCACCGGTGTCGGGGTTTTAGCTAGCCCCTGAACTAGGTTTCCTTTTTTACCTTTCTGCTTGCCGACAACATTGCCTGAGTTTCCTTTGCCATTATCACCTTCTGCAATGGAATGCGTGCCCTCTTCTGCAAGGAAGGTGCAAGTTAGCTAACGTGCGCCCAAAGCGAAGCAGCCATCCAGAATGTCTTTTTTTTGACATGTTATTTGTCAGTCCTTCTGCACAATGTTCTAGTAATGTTTATTAGGACATTCATTTATGGTAGACGGTATCTTCGTGTATATCTATGTTTGCTGAGTGACTGCATTTTGTTGCCATAGTATGATACCATGCATCTCGGAAAAAGTGACTAGTGTCTATGCTCATTTTATATTGAAATTTGTTTAACTGAATAGTGAAGACTAAGAAAGTGTCTCAAAGATTTCAGCACTCAAGCAAAAAAAAAAAAAGAATCAGTGCAATGACAAAGTGACTTGTTTCAAATGCAAAAAAACTTAGCATACTTCCTATCCAGCAATCTCAAGAGTACAAACTTTAACAAGATTTTCTATTTTCAATGTTGATCGCAACATTTGACTTTCCGTGTTTCCAAAGTATAATAAGCTCGCAGAGTGCTTACATTTAGATGAAGCAGAGTATCTCCTTCCTTCAAGCCTAACAGAAATTTGATTCAAAGAATGTATTTTAGGGGATTAGGATTAGACTTCTTGCCTTCTATCATTGATATTTAGATCATTGAACTTGAACAGCATTGGTGAAACATACCCAATTAATACCGATGAGATCTTGGCCTTTTATCATTGAGATGATGGTCACGAGCCCTAAAAGTTTTAGCCTTACAACATGTTTCTGTAGGTTAGAATAGGATTAATTTTGAACTTACCCCAGGCTATCAGGTCATTGATTGCTTCCCGATCACTGCCATTTGGTTAATGGTCCAATTTGTAGACTCCATATCTTACTCTATCACTTGCAGGAAACCTAACTTACTTGATGCAGCCTATGAGGTAATATCCAGCGACTTCATAGGTCATCCTATTCATGGAATAAACTAATCCACACCCGGTGTCTACACCAAACTAATAAATAAATGATATATGTCTTTAAATATATTACATTGTAAATGGTTAATCATTATGTATTCTCATCTCAAATTGTCACTTAACCATATTTAACCGTGATAAACCAATGCTATTTGCTGTAAGCACCAGTGTGTGGGTAAGTATTTTCCTCCTATTTGATCTCCTCTAAGAATTTTTCTTTCGTTGAAAATACTTGTGTTTCTGAAACGATATTTCAGTTACTTGCATTGTATGCTCTCAAGACCTTCACCTTATCCTACTTCAAGGTTCACAACTAACTAAGTTAATTTCTAAACATAACAAAAAGGACAACATAGCATACAATAAATCTTGTCTGTAGCATCTAAATCTGTCTGCTGCTAACATATACAAAATCAAAGTGTAGCTTATTACTAACTTTATGCTTATGTATAACTAATGACAGTGACACATATAATCCAGTGCCTGGGGTGATGGATGGAGTGCCTTCTTCAAGGAATTATATTGGAGGTTTTGCATCTAAGTTGATGGTATGCGTTCAATCCTATCTTGATATAGTACAACTTATGTACCTGCTAAGATTTCGGAGAACATGAAGGTTCAGTACTACATTTATAAATGCATGTTAAGGTTTACTTTGAGGCTCACCAATAATATTCATTTCTTTTAACTGTGTTCTCTGGTGGGTTTTACTCCTGTTCAATTGCCGGCAATATTTTTGTTCAGTCATTGTGGTAATTATGAGTATGCAAATGATCTGCTCTTCTTTTCGTGTCTGTGTTTGATGCATCTGAACACTTATGTGTTCACTAAGAGAGAGATCTGAGTTCATTAGGTGTATAGGGTAACATCAGTTAAACAAAGATCCGTTTCAATTTGTTATGAACTATTTTCCTTTTTCTTTTATACTCATTTTCATTTTCTCTCTTTGCTGCATAATCACTGAAATCACAATTTGTAGGAAGTCAACAATAGTTTAGTTTGTATTATAGTTTTTGGGGTTTACGCCGTCAGTTATTGATTTTCCTGTCCTCCTCTGTGTTCAGGCCAAAGATCTGAACCTTGCTGCAGCATCAGCAAAAGATATTGGATTCAAGTTCCCATTGACATCACAAGCAGAAAAGATGTAAGTCCTACCTACTTCAGCATCGAGTACATAAGATGATTAATGTGGCGTAGACTGCATAAATTGTTGTGCATGTGAAGTTAGAAATAGAAACTATGCAGTGACTTCAATTATAGCACCTACTTGTCATACTAATACTTAAAAGAATAAAGATATGCTGTCCGTACTTTATTATCTGTCCACTCAATGCATTAATCTGGGGTTTAGGAATTTTGCCATCTGTAATGTTCTCAGCTGCATCTCCTTTCATATACATGAAATTGGAGATATACTATTCAATTACAGTTGCAACATTCTTTGCTAATTTACTAGGCATTGACAACATTTTCTTGTAATATTTGCTATTTGAACTCATTAAATAATGCACGTGGTAAATGACAGTACATGAATTTACAGTTATAGCAGAGTAGACTTTCTAATGTACTGTGTATCATGATAATGCATGTCAGAGAGATTCCGTAATTTATCTGAGCAAATACTTAATGCTGGAATAATATCAGAAAGTGCTAAAATCTGTTATTATTTGCTTTCAGTGTGCTGCATTCTCTGTAGTTTGAAAATTGTTTTCTGCAATAAGATCTGGTCAACAAACCTTGTAGAAGTGTGGTGCTTTTCTCCAGTTAGACATCTTGGTTGTGAACTCAGTCGATGTGATTATTCAATTTTAGTCCTTGATTATGTCCACAATTTTGTTGTGACTTGTTTAGCATTGTAAATTGTCTGTTGGCCATGAAGTTCTGAACACTTCACCACTATCTTCATTTCTTGAGCCTCAAAAGAATTTTGACCTGCATGGAGAAGGACTTGAATAAGTTTAAGGCACTTACAACTTGGTCCACCATCTACCATGTGGATGCCATATGACAAATATTAATTAGGACAAAATGGAGCAAAGTGGTAAATAACATAGAGTAGGGAAAAGGTTTGCTAACATTTAAACGGGTGGTGACACCGTTTTAAGGGACTAAAATTGCAGTACTCTCTCAAAACAGCATGTTATTATCACATGTCTTCTGGTTATTTGCATTATCTGTTGGACTAAATGTTAAGTATCTGAAATCCATATCTGAATCCAGCTTCACAGAGCTCTGCAATAACGGTCATGAGGCAAAGGATTTCTCTGGTGTATTCCGGTACTATTACTCTGGAAAGGATGAGCAGTAATCCCCTCAGCTAAGGTAGATGTGTTGGCTAGAGTTTCTTGTTCCTCAATTTAGAATCCGGAAAGCTTGATCCAAGATTACTTGCTTGGTGCCCTGCAGAAAAGATTAACGTTTATTTAGTAGGTGTTCTTAATCCTTTTCTTCTTGCATTCCAACAATTCACTTGGTTGGAATCGTTTATAAATGATGAACAGTGAAGTTAGTGGACTGATTTCTTATTTAACTCCAATTTGGGGTTCATCTGACGGATTTTGTGATGTTATATGAAGTTTCCTTGTTTCTCCTCCCTTGTTTCTTCTCTCTTAAGCCGAGGGTCTTTCGGAAACAGTCGCCCTACCTTTTAAGGTGGGGGTTAGGTCTGCGTACACTCTACCCTCCCCAGACCCCACATGGTGGGATCACACTGGGTTCGTTGTTGTATATGAAGTTTCCACTAATGGTGTTGGATATTTAATTTAAATTTCTGTTTAGATATTTTAGGCTGTCTAATATGTATTTGCTGGGAAGTGGGTTTACATTACTCTAGTTTCTCTAACAAACACTCAACACTTTGCATTGAGGAAGCAGCCGAATCAAATACGCAATCACATGAATTGTACCATTTGAAATCACAACCACTGTGTTCATTTGATTCAGTAAAAGTATGAATTCAAGAAGCAAGAATCTGCAGTTTTTTCATAAATTCTAAAATCAACATTCAATAAATGAAGACTACAAAGACTCTTCATTTTTTTTACAATGTTTTTTTTTGTTTTTTTACATGAGATAAGAATTTTAAAAAGAAAGCAGTGTTCTTCATTGAGCTCCAGAAATAGGGATTTGTGTCGATTAGAACCATCAATAGGGGTCACATAGTCTGAAAATATTCAAAAGAGATTATTCAAAATTGGGGTGAACAAAAATCAAATAAAAAATCACACTAAAATGTAAATAGAGTCAAATCGAGAAAAAAAACCCGACTATTGATTTGATTTGGTATTGAAAAAAAAATCGACAATATTTAGGTTGGTTTGATTTTAATTTAAAAAAGTCACCTCGAAACTAAATCAACCTGGCATTATATATATGATTTAAAATTTTATTTTATACATAAAAGAATTTACTTTGATATAATTTATAAATATTTCTTATACTTTTTTATAATTTTTATCTTTTAATATAGTATTTCAAGTTTGACTTAGAATTTTGAATGATCCAATAGAGGTTGTTGTCCATAGGTATTAGTAACTCTAATAAAGTTCAAATCAAAATCAAATCAATACTATGCTAACAAAAACAAAATCAATTCAACACTAAGAATGACAATAATATTGAATATTTATTCTTTAGCTTTACATTGGATTAGACAATTAAAATACATAATCTAATTTTAATTTTTCTTTAATATTCCTATTTTGTCATGTATCTAATACTTATTAGACTTATTTTAGCATGATTTAGTACTTTAAAATTATGGTCATTTTTATTAAGACTTATTTATTTAGAATATTTATTTTATGTGATGTCATTATTATTTTTTGTTGAATATTTTAGTATCATCACTCATCATATTTTGTGTTATTTACTTAAAAAAACACCTTAAATAGTTGCATTTTGGTAGGATTAAAGAAATACTTGAAACACAAGTTAATTATATGTTTGTATAAATATTTTACCGGAAAACTAAAAAAAAATTGAGAACCCAAGAAGTCCGAAAAAACCAAAAAAAATCTGAAGTTAAAAAAATTGAGTTTTATTAATTTGATTTGGTTAATATATTTAAAAATCTGACACGAAGAGTTTGGTTTGATATTTAAAAAATAGGAATCAATTCGGTCCATGCACACCCCTAATTTAAGATATTTAATTTACTATGATAGTTTCTATGCACATGTGTCATTTTTCTCTTAGTCAACTAGCATATATTTTACTGCATACTTCAGCTACACACACAAAAGGGGGAAGGAGAGACCTATGTAAGGCTTTGATAAAATCGGAATCATGATCGTCGACAAAATTTACTGAAATATGGAAAGAGAAAAAAGAGTATTAGAGTTAGCTGAATTTTGGGTCAAGTTAAACGTGAGAAAGGTTATATTTAGTAAATTTGGGTATTTTACATCAATTTGAGAGATTTCATATACATAAGGATATGATTGCATACGTCTCAAAAATGATAAGATATATTTGATCTTATAGTATAACTAGAAACAAACTTAACTAAAAGACGTAAGTAGAGAGACATTTTTGACCGTTTCCTTATATTTTGTGTATTTGAGTTGTATGGTAGTCCATAAATATGAACTCAATTATAGTGTGATATTTGGTATTGATCATGCACTTTATGTGATTGGTGAGTCTAGTGAATGTAACTTATCCTCTATAAGGCGTGTAATGGGAGACGACATTAAAGTTTCACTAATTATAATTAGACCCTCTTATTATTATTTTTAAAATTAAATGTGGGAATAGAGCCCATTTATTGAAAATGAAAATAATAAAGTTAGATACACATTGATCGGGTCTAATGGCCGAGCCCAAACAAAAATAAGAAAATCTAGACTTCAGACAACAATCTCGAGGATTCTCACTGAAGATTTCCCTCTTCACTTCCTAGCTTCTTCGTCTAGAATCTCTTCTTCTTTGATTTCAGAAATCGTTCCTTATCTTACAACTCACATTTCAATGATGATATCTCTGAGGGATTGATCTGGCCTCCAGTTTACCACCTAGGTTTCAACTGAGGACCGATGAAGGAGGCTCGATGGGATGAAATTCCAACAATACGAGTTGGTCTCTATTGTTCTCATTGTAGATCTACAGCTAGACCCCATTTCTTGAAGTTATCGACTAAGTCTATTAATTCTATATAATGCACACTTTTGTCTTCTCTCGTGTTCATGTCAAGAGAGTGACATATAATAGTGTGATAGTTGTCTTATTTATACCATCATCTTGAAGAAGGGCAGTAGAGAGGAAAACTTAGTCCATCTTATAGTTCATTATGACTAAGTATGCCATTCGATTCGATTTATCTTTGTCTATTTTATTTCCTATTATCACGTTTGATCTAAAAAATTATTATATTAAGAATTTAATATGTGGTATAAGCCTAGAAAACATCATTTAGTATCAAAATTTCATTAGAAGGAATTAGGGTTTTATAATTATGAAATTGATTGCTAAAATTTATGCAAAATCGGAAAGGACCTTAGGACTTTTGTTCTTCTCAAAAGCTTTAATTTGACAAGTCACTTATTTTCTAACACTTGAAATTGAAAGGATTATTGCATTTTCAGTATTGAGGGTTTATATGAATAAATTCACTTGGATTTCTTTTTAAATATTGAAGTCTCGATGGAATTTGATGAAATTTTGATGTAGTTTTTCTTTCAGGAGTTATTGTGTGAAACATTTAAAATTTTTGTTTTGATGTTTTAGATATTCGAATGTGTACTTTTGTAAAAATGAGTGTGCATTATTTATATTTTAACTATTTTAGTTATATGAAAGTCCATAAATATGAGCTTAATTATAGTGTAATAATTGGTATTAGGGCGTGCACTTTATGTGCTCAGTGAATCTTATGAGGTGGCGAGCCCATACTAGAATGACCCATTGGATTTCACCAATTACAGTTAGATTCTCTGTCGAATCATATATAATACACACTTTTATATTTTTCTGTGGTCATATCAAGAGAGTGACAAATAAATGTATGGTAATTGTCCCATTAACACTATCATCTTGAGGAAGGGTAATAAAAAGAAAAGTATAGCGTGTCCTATAATTCGTTATGGCTCAAATAATCATGTCATTCGATCCTACTAATATATATATTTTTTCTATCTAAAAATTTATCGTGTTAGTGTAATGACCTATCCCGTTGTTATGGGTGGTTAGGACCATACTATCCTCGTATACGCACTATGAATTAAGAGTTTGTGTAAAATCTGAAATGAGAGTTGAGTTTTAAAAATCCTGCCATGCTTTACCCATTGTACCTGTGTAGGAGATGTTAGAATTGAGGCAAAATTATTATTATTTTTGTTCAACGACATTAATGGGTACTCAGACTTCTCCTGTGTATCAAAAAAATATAATTACAAAAGTGAAGATTTCCCTCAAGAATGTCGTCACTTTGTCTATCATTGGGAATCGTCACTAGTCTAAAAATTTAAAATCCTTTTGTAATTTTCATGTACTGTTTGTACGATGGGATTCACCGACCATGAAAGCTTATACGGCCTGTGGAAGACCCCATGAATGTGAACCCTGAAATTTTTTGTTCAAGTGTTGGTTCACGGATAATCCTATAGTTTGTGATGAGTTTCATGCCTCGTAAAACATCCCGTGAACTTACACTTGCGCAAAATTTTCAACAACTGATGGGTCATAGGCATCCCCATGGTCCGTGAAAGATTTCACGACTCGTGAAGATGTCTGACTTCGTCAAATTTCATTCAAGGTCCAAGTTTATTTCCTTGATTCAACACAAATACACTAATTTTACAGATAACAGAAGCATAATTATGAATTTCAATCAAATCTATCCTTCCAAGTCATACCCTTTTACAGAATTATCTTACCCTAATCCCAAAATCACAAAATTTAAAAGTATTAAATAAATACTTTGAAAGTATTAAGTGAACCATACTTACTTTAATCAAGTGATTTGTAATTGAGGAAAAGGATGAAAAATGAGATAAACTTGAAATTTGAATGTGCACTCTATGCTTGCAACTGAAATGGGATAATTTGAAATGATTTGAGGATTCTGAGTATGGGTGTTGATTTCCCGTTAATCAAAGGGTTATGGTGAGATGGCAGTTTCAAAATAGGGAGAAAGAAAAATAGGAACTTTTATTTAATTCTGAAATCGGGTGAAAACCCTTAAATTTGAATAATTTTGGGCAAGTGGGACGAATCGAGTCGGGTCAATTAAATTGACCGACTCGTTTTCATGGCTCATACAATAGATCGTAAAGATCTGTACGGATTGTAAACCCTTTCATTAAAATGAGGCTTAACAATTCTTACCCGGGGTTCATGGTAGGCTAAACTGTCCGTAAAACTTTTCACGCATCGTAAAACCTTCCGTGAATCAGAGTTTTTGAAAATGACCTCTTGCTTTATGCCTAGCACCATGGGTTGTGAAAGCTTATACGGTCTGTATGAGGGCATGTGATGATTTGACTTGTCCTAATTCTTATTATTATTGCCTTGTTGATCCCTTCATCCATTGAACACACCATGGCACTATAAATTTAAAAATAAAATTTGAAGTTACGTAATAAAATTACAATTCTTGGGTTGCATCTCAAGTAACGCCTGATTTAATATCGCGGCGCGAGAAAGATTAATTGATTACTCAGATTTCATCAAGTTGGAGCTCTTCAACTAGTTTCACATCTCTCTTGAGCTCCCAAATACAACTTCACACATTGTCCGTTCACTTTAAACTTATTACCATCTTGAGCTTCAAGCTCAACTGTACCATGTGGAAATACTCGTGCCATAGTGAAAGGTCTGAACCATTTGGACTTCAAATTTACAGGAAACAATTGGAGCTTTGAGTTAAACAACAACACCAAGTCCCCAGGACTGAATTCTCTTTTCTTGATTCATCAGTCATGGTACATTTTCATCCTCTCTTTGTAGAGAATAGGCCTCTCTTATTCCCTTAACCAAAACTCATCCATTTTATTTATCTACTCCAGCATCATACTCACAGCTTCACTCCAACTCAAGTTTAACTTCTTGAGTGCCCATAGTACCTTATGCTCTAGCTCCACAAAAACATAACATGCCTTTATTAACACTAACTTGTATGGTGACATACTAATGAAGTGTCTTGAAAGCTGTCCGGTATGCCCATAGTGCATCATCGAGCTTCCTTTCCCAGTAAGTGCTATTGGCATTATAAAATTTGTCAATATCTCCTTAATCTCCCTATTGAGTGGCATGGGTTAGCCACCTTATGGTGATTCACTTCATATTAGATAGAAAGGTCTTGAAGACTTTGTTGGAAAAATGTGACCCCTATCATTAAAAATTTCTCTAGGTGTGCCAAACCTAGAGAAAATATTTTTCTTCAACAACCTGGCAACACTCTTGCCATCATTATCAGCCAACGCCATGTTTCTACCTATTTGAAGATGTAGTCAACCACCACCAAGATATACTTTTGCACAAGGAACTCACAAATGGCCCCATAAATTCAATGTCCCAAACGTCAAAGAGCTCCACCTCCAAGATTGGAGTCATAGGCAACTCATGGTGCCTTGATATTGCCCCTTGCCTCTGACATTTATCAAAACCTTTTACCAGATCAAATGCATCCAGATAAATGGTGGGCTAGTGATAATAATATTGGAGCACCTTCTGCACAGTATGAGCCCCATCATGGTGTCGTCCAACAGGAGATGAGTGACAAGTTTCCGGAATACTCAACATTTGGCTTCAACCACACAACTTCTAATCAAATAATCAACACACAACCTGAACAAGTATGACTCATTCTAGAAGTATTTGCTAACATCAACCAAAAACTTCTTTCTTTGCTAGAATGTCAAGTCCTCAGGCATCATGTCAGTGACTATATAGTTATCAAAATCAACATTCCAACTAATGATACCAAGAGTGGTAGCTAATGCCTACTCATTTGGGAATGAGTCATCTATCTCAAGCTTAGAACCATCCTTTTTCTCTGCCCCTAACATGGATAGGTGATCTGCTGCCTAGTTTTCACAACCCTTTCTATCCTGGACCTCAAAGTCAAATTTTTGCAACAATAGAAACCATATGATAAACCTTGGATTTTCATCTTTCTTCTCCATCAAATACCTTAATGCGGTATGATCTGTGTGCACTATCACTTTTGTACCCAACAGGTAACTTCTCAAAGCATAACACAACAGTCAAGAATTCTTGCTCTGTGAAAGTATAGATTTTCTGAGCCCCATATGCCTTGCTTGCATAATATATGGGGTGAAAGGTTTTATCTTGGTTCTGTCCTAGTACAACACCCCAAACAACACCAATGGCATCACACATCACCTCAAATGGTTTAGACCAATCTAGAGCAATGATAACTGGATCCGTGATCAACTTCTTCTTCAGACACTCAAAAGCTCCTAAGAAAGCCTCATCAAAAGTGAACTTCTCCTCCTTCTCCAACAGTTTGCACAAAGGATATGCACTTGGAAAAATCCTTAATAAATCTTCAATAAAAGCCTGCATGCCCTAGAAAAGCTACGAATACCTTTTACAAAGATAAGCGGCGACAACTTCTCTATGACCTCAATTTTGGCTTTATCTATCTCCAATCCTTTTTTCAGAGATATTGTGGTCCATTAATATCCCTTCTTTAACCATGGAGTGGAACTATTCCCAGTTAAGAACTAGGTTAGTCTCTTTACATCTCTATAATGCCCTACTAAGATTCAACAAGCACTCATCAAAGTAATCACCCAGTACAGAAAAAACATTCATAAATATCTCGAATATCTTCTACCATGTCAGAAAAGATGGACATCATCCACCTCTAAAAAGTGGAGGGAGTATTACACAATCCGAATAAGATATACGTGAACGCAAAGGTACCATAAGGACATGTAAAAGTGGTCTTCTTTTGATCCTCTAGAGCAATAGTGATATGGTTATAGTTGGAGTAACCATCCAAGAAATAGTACCAGCCTCTACCTGCCAACCTGTCCAACATCTGATCCATAAAAAGCATTGGAAAATGGTCCTTATGGGTCCACTTATTCATCTTTTGGTAGTCAATGCATACTCGCCAACATGGACTGTCCTGAGAGGTATCAACTCATTCTTGGCATTCACCACCACTGTTATTCCTCCTTTCTTAGGGACACACTACACTAGATTTCCCTAAGTGCTATCAGAGGTTGGATATACCACATTTGCATCTAGCAAGCTTATGATTTACTTATTCATAACCTCTTGTATAGGTGGGTTCAACCTCCTCTGGTGTTCTATGCTGGAGCCACAGTTTCCTTTATTTATTGATGACATTCTGATCTACTCTAAAAATGAGAAGGAGCATGCAAACTATCTTAGAATTGTTCTCTAAACTCTTAAGGATAGAGAGTTATATGCTAAGTTTTCTAAGTGTGAGTTCTGGATTACATATGTGGAATTTCTAGTCCACATTATTTCTGGTGACGGTATCCTAATAGATTCGCAAAAAATCGAGGCAGCTAAAAAACTTGCCCAAACCTACATCCCCAACAGACATAAGAAGTTTTTTGGATTTGGCTAGTTACTATAAGAGGTTTTTTGAGGTATTTTCATCCATATCATCTCCATTGACTAAGGTGACTCAAAATAAGACTCAGTTTTAATGGTCAGATGCTTATGAGAAAAGTTTTCAAGAGTTGAAAACTAGACTGACTACTGCTCCAATTTTGTCCTTACTTGTGGGAACAAATGGGTTTGTAATTTATTATGATATATCTAGAGTTGGATTGGGTTGTATTTTCATGTATAGGGGTAAATTTATAGCTTATGCTTCCAGACAACTTAAGATCTATGAGAAGAAATATCTGACTCATAATCTAGAATTAGCAGCAATAGTATTTGCTCTCAAGATTTAGCATCATTTTATCTATGTTGCATGTAGATGTTTTTAATGATCACAAGAGCCTACAATTTGTGTTTAGTTAGAAAGTGCTAAACCTATGGCATAAGAGATGGCTTGATTTGCTCAAGGATTGTGAATGAGCATTCTGTACCACCCTGGTAAAGCTAATGTGGTTGTTGATGCTCTTAATAGGTTGTCTATGGAGAGTACTGCTCATGTTGAGGAAGAAAAGAAAGATTTGGCTAAGGAAGTACATAGACTTGCACATTTGGGAGTTCTTCCCATGGGCTTAAATGAAGGTAGTGTCATAGTTCAGAATGGGGTTGAGTCTTTACTAGTTATTGAGGTGAAAGAGAATCAAGACCAGGTCCTATTTTAATTCAGTTGAAGGATGATGTTTACAAGTAAAAAGTGATCGATTTTTCCAAAAAAGGAGATGGTGTGTTGAGGTGGAAAGGCATATTATGTGCTTCAGGTTCTGATGGTCTTCAAAACAGAATTGTGGGAGAATCCTATATCTCCAAATATTCAATTTATACAGATTTTACCAAGATGTACTATGACTTGAGGGAAGTCTATTGGTGGAATAGTATGAAGAGAGATATTGCAGACTTTGTTTCTAAGTGCCTAAATTGCCAACAAGTTAAGGTTGAACATCAAAGGCCTTGTGATGTAGCTCAAAATATAGCTGCCAGAGTGGAAGTGGAAGATGATCAATATGAACTTCATGAAAGCTTACCGCGATATTGTAGACAACATGACTCAATTTGGGTGATTGTGGATAGGATGACCAAATCAACTCATTTCTTGCCCATTAAGACTAAAGATTCAGCATCGGATAATGCTAGACCGTATATTCGAGATATAGTCCGACTTTATGGAGTGCCTTTGTCTATAAACTCAGATAGATGTTCTCAATTCACTGCCCAATTTTAGAAGTTGTTATAGAGAGGTTTGGGTTAATAGGTAAATCTTAGTACTGCTTTCCATCCTCAAATAAATGGTCAAGTAGAGTGCATGATTTAGACTCTTGAGGACATGTTAAGAGCTTGTGTCATTGATTTCAAGGGTAATTGGGATGACCATTTGCCTCTTATTGAGTTTGCGTACAATAACAATTTCCTTTCGAGTAATCAAATGGACATTTATGAGGCTCTTTATGAGAGGATATGTAGATCACTAATTGGCTGGTTCAAAGTTGGTGAAGCTGAGTTGATGGGACAAACTTGGTTCATAAAGCTATGGATAAGGAAATATCATTCAATAGAAGTTGAAAACTGCACAAAATCGTAAAAAATCCTATATTGATGTTAGGAGAAAAGACTTAGATTTTGAAGTAAATGATTGAGTGTATTTGAAATTTTTGCTCATGAAGGGTGTTATGAGATTTGGGAAGAAAGGGAATCTTAGTCCCTAATACAGTGGTCCTTACCAGATTATTAGGAGAGTTGGCAATTTAGCTTATAAGTTAGAACTACCATCAGAGTTAGCTATCATTCATCTTGTGTCACATTTCGATGCTTAAGAAGTGTTTGAGAGATCCTTCACTCATTGTTCCTACAGAAAATATTGGTTTGAAAGATAGTTTTTCCTATGAGAAGATTCCTGTCCAAATTCTTGATCATCACATTTATATTTTCTATGAGGTAAGTCTTCCGCTTAGTAGTTAGCTAGGCCAAGGGTTTGCTTGAGAACCAATAATGATTTTTGAGTGTCGGTTATGCCTAGGGTGTAGGTTCGGTCTGTGACCTTACCTTTTTAGTAGCGCCCGATAACAAATGCTTTGTCAGTAAATCTATTTGTGTTTTCATATAGACCAAATCCTGATCATACTCCTTTTCACGATGATGTTGCTCAGTCGACATACCAATTGCATTGCTGTTACCTACAACCTTGAATCTCTGGTGTGCTAGGCCCTTATAGTTTTTGAAACTTTATCCAGCATAGCTACAACATTTATGAAGGTGTGAACCATAAATGATCCACCAGCTAATACATCAACAACAGGTTTGGTCACTGAATTCAACAATCTGTAGATTCTCTCAACTCTCTCTAAGTGTTGATTGAATCATGTGGCAAATTATTTAGCCATATTATTGCCTCCTAGATAGAGACAATGGAAACAATCTAAACTGAATTGTCATCTGGCTGACTCTATGGATCTCAATAGATTTGCAAGTACCAATAAAGTTCATTAGATGTTGATTTGGATCATCTCCAGTTACTCCTTTGAACAAGCCTTTCAATTTCAACAATTGAATCATAGTACTTGTAATGGTGAACTTCACTCCTTGTGGTAATAGTGTGTTACGATCCAAGCTAGACCCTAGATGTGATACGACAAATAGGATCCCAAGATACCCTAAACAAGTCTCTTAGCATAACATAGCATGACTTAGAATAACATAAAAATTAATATGAGAGAAATGCGAATGATAAGCCTCAAATAGAAATCTCAATATTACAGAATCTAAGCATAACATCCAATAATGCGAGAAATACATGCTAAGTATGACATAGCCTCTACTAACATTAACTGGGGTATAGGATAAGCTCTACCTCACCCAACAACTGTAAGTGAAAAGAGTCTAAAGTAAAGACATAAAGAACTCATAATGGTTGTGTCCTAGAAGCATGAGGAGTCACCAATTAATGCAATTTCTACAAGAAATCGGTACTAGCCACAAGCATGTGGAGGAACTCAGAACCTATGTTATGAAACCAATATAAGCACAAGAAGTATGTGTCAGTACTATTGAATGTACTGAGTATGGAGAATGTGCAATGCATGGCATAAAATGTGATAATGCATTGACCAAGCTAAAACATAATAAAATCTTTTAGAAGAATCATTAGAAACGTAAAAAATGGTCACTGCAATAGTCATAAGAGATTCATAATCAAAACATAGAATAGTAAGAATCATAAGTCATAGTGAGAGATACCATTAACCGACATAAATCATTTGAGCTATAACATGGAGCCTAATGTCTTCCCCACACTGAGAAGAGATTTTCTGTAATGACCCGTTAGGTCTTTTCAAGAAAGAATTCTCCTCCTTTTATAAAAGACACTTCCTGTAAAAAATAATTAAAAAAATTTAATGGTTTATTTGGACTATTCGATAATTATAGTTATCTAGTTGAGGGGTAACTTTTGATAACTAATTTAATTGGTGGGCTAAAATGATAATGTAGTTAATATATTATACCACTTTTCCCATATTTATTAAAATAAGTAGTAGGGTTTTTTTCACTTATAGTACATAATTAATTAGAAGAGAAAAGTTAAAGAGATTAGGCGAGAACTTACCTGCGCGGCTCGAACGACGGAAGAGAAACGCTGCAAAGAAAGAGAGAACAATCAGGTAAGATTATATATAGTTAGATTCATATTAGCATTCTATTATTATAATATTGAAATTTTGAATGATGCCATCGTCGAACAATTGGTTTCTTCCACTAGTTTTGACTAGTGGCTTTAATCTTAGCTATTTTTATTTTGTTATCAAAAAATAAATTAAGTTTTTATATATTGAGATAGATAATTAAATATTAGGTGTGTTGTATTATCTGAACATCATTAGATTTATGTTATTTAGAGGAGTTGATACCTAACCCTAGACTTGATATTTAGGATTTGATTATAGATTTGGATAAGTTTTTGGGTCTAGGATAGACATATAGTGATATGAATGTTGTTAATTTCAAAATCTTATGGTGATTATTCATTTGATTAGATTACATTGATTTGGAAACCCAGCGAAAGGGGAAGGCTCAGGTCTCGGAGTAATTGCTTGATTATTTGAGGCAAGTGAATTTCTAAACCTCAGTTTAAGCTTGTAGATGCTTGTATTTCCGTGTTATATGTACTAGGGAGTAATGAGAATTAGACTGGGTTATTGACTGTATGATTGACCTTTAAAATGAAGATAAGGGGTATAAAATAACGATCTAATAACATGTATTGGTGGAATTGATATGTTGTGATTATGGATTTATTTTGGACATGTGAACTGACTATATTACATCCATCTAGCGGACACCTCTTACTCTTTTATTATGTTTTAGTCATATTCTAGAGACAAAGACATTGTGATTATATTTTTTTCGTACTTCGGTAATGTATTAGTGTCTTGTATACGTGACAACCAATCTTGGGAGATTTTGATATTATTTATTTGTTTTTGACTAAGTTAAACCTTACTTTATCTCAATTACTTCTGCAATTACTTTCCGTTTGGTATTAGGCTGACTTATCTCCGTGAGTTGAGATGAGTGCTATCACACCCGGATTCGGGTCATGACAAAAATGGTATCAGAGCTCTAAGTTCATAGGTCTCACGTATATACAAGCCGAGTCTAAGTAGAGTCTTGAGGATCGGTACAGAGACATCTATACTTATCTTCGAGAGGTTATTTGGACTTTTAGGAAAATTTTCCCTTTGTTCTTTCACTTTGTATCATGCATGGTTACTTGCATTGGTAATGAATCTTCGTGTGTTCTTTCTAACAGATGGCTAGGACCAAAACTATGGCTAGAGATAGAGACCGAGCTAGAAGCCGTGGTCGAGGTGTGGCGGCAAGAAGAGGTCATGCTCGAGATGCAGCACCAACTAGAGGTAGTGCTAGAGCGATTCCTCTTGATCCACAGATAGATGCTAGAGAAGAATAGGTCCATCTAGAGCCTGCTACTGCACTGTTACTTTAGGCCACTTTGATGCGAGTATTGGATGCGCTCGAAGGATTTAATCAGAGTGTGAGGACGAATGGTACACCCGGGAGTTCTCAGACTAGAGTAGAGGCTCAAACCCCAGGGCAGCATCAGATTCCAGTTATTCAGGATCCCATGGCCAACCACATATGGGCCCTACAACTTATGAGGGTAGAGTACATGTAAGGGGAACTCAGGGTGCACCTGTATTCATGTTAACGAATGATGAGCAACGTCGATATAAGAGGTTCTAAAAAATAGACCCACCACAGTTTTAGGGTAGGAAGACTGAGGATGCACACGAGTTCTTGACCATGTGCCGAGAGTTGTTGGAGGCAGTAGGATTAGCTGAAACTCACGGAGTTCGTTATACTACACTCTAGTTATGTGGACCAGCCAGAGAGTGGTGGAGAGTGTATACGAGTTCCAGGCCAGTTGGATCACCCCAGATGACTTGGGATGAGTTTTCTAGTGCCTTTTATGACCGTTTCGTCCCTTGGAGTGTGAAGGAAAAAAGCCGATTATGGTTCAAGAATTTGAAGTAGGAGAGTCTTACAGTTGCTGAGTATGAGACTCATTTCTACCAGTTGTCCAGACATGCCATGGCTGTCCTTCCTGATGAGACATAGTGGATTCACAGATTTATGCAAGAACTAAACTATATCATTTGTACAATAGTTTTTTGACCTGCCCATAAGGGCGCTTTCTTCTAGTCCATTATGGGTGCTACCAAAGAGGCAGAGTTAATGGAGAGAGAGGAGTTTAGGGAACCCAAGAAGGCCCGTTCTTTTGGTCAGTTTTTTGGTACCTCATCTGGAGGTGGAGTGTCCTATTGAGGAGGTGGTTCCTTCTAGCGTAGAGGACCAATTCATGCATCTATGTCAGCTTCTGAGAAAGGTCAGACACCTCTTAGTTTCTACAGTACAAGTCAGAGTTACCATGGGTCACAGTAGAGGCCGGTTAGCCGGGGTGGTTATACAAGTTCTTCAGGTTCATCGCAGAGGTTTTCTCATGAGAGAGAATGTTATACTTGTGGTGATCCGAATCATCTTTCATAGTAGTGTACATATCAGGGTCGAAGAGAAACCCAACCTAGTTCTTCAGTTTCAGTTAAAAGACCAGTGACATCGGTTAGAGGTCGAGGTAGATCCCAAACTAGTAGAGGTGGTCGCACTCCTAGTAGGGGTGATGGTGGTGCTATAGTACCTTAGGAGGGAGGTAGAGGTGTTGAGCAGGTCAGAGGCGGTAGGGGAGCTCAGTGTTATGCTTTTCTAGGGAGACCCGAGGTTGAGGCTTCCGACGCAGTTATCACAGGTATTGTCCCAGTCTGCCATCGGCCTGCATCTGTATTATTTGATCTAAGGTCTACATTTTCCTATGTGTTTGCCTATTTTGCATCTGACTTTGATATGGCATATGATCGTATAGCCGTGCCCGTTCATATTTCTACACCCGTGGGTGAACCCTTAGTGGTGGATCAAGTATATCGATCTTGTCTTATTTCCTTGGCCGAGTATGATACTTGGGTAGATATGATTATTCTGGGGATGGTAGATTTTGATGTAATATTGGGTATGGATTGGCTCTCTCCCTATCGTTCTATTCTCGCTTGTTATGCTAAAATTGTTACCTTAGCGATACCTAGTGCCCCGAGGATTGAATGGAAAGGTACTAGTGGTTCCTATCCCAGTAAAGTTATCTCATATATTCGTGCTTAGAGGTTGATTGATAGAGGGTGTATGTCTTATTTGTCCTTTATTCGGGATACCAGTATTGAGTCACCTCCTATAGAGATAGTTCTAGTGGTTAAGGACTTTTTTGATGTATTCCCTACTAATCTTCCTGGTGTTTCTCTGGATAGGGACATTGATTTTGCTATTGACTTAGAGCCTGGCACTAAACTCATTTCTATTCCTCCATATCGCATAGCTCTAGTTGAGTTGAAGGAGTTGAAGGATCAGTTGCAAGACTTGTTGAGTAAGGGGTTTATTCGCCCTAGTGTGTCGCCTTGGGGTGCACCAGTTCTGTTTGTAAAGAAGAAAGATGGGATTATGAGGATGTGTATCAATTACAGGCAGTTGAACAAGGTAAATTTTAAAAATAAGTATTCTCTTCCCTGTATTGATGATTTATTTGATCAGCTACAAGGAGCAGCATTGTTTTCCAAAATAGACTTGAGGTCCGGTTATTATTAGTTGAAGATTAGGGCATCAGATATCCCTAAGACATCTTTTCGGACTCGTTATGGTCACTACGAGTTCTTGATGATGTCATTTGGGTTGACCAATGCCCCCACAGCATTCATGGAGTTGATGAATGGAGTGTTTCACCCGTACTTGGCTTCTTTTAATAATAGTATTCATTGATGACATCTTGGTGTATTCCAAGACTGAGGCAGATCATGTTCGCCATTTGAGGTTGGTACTTCAGAAGTTGAGGGAAGAAAAATTGTATGCATAGTTCTCCAAGTGTGAATTTTAGCTTAATTCTATGACATTCTTAGGACACGTAGTGTCCAAAGAAGGGATTAGAGTGGATCAAGCTAAGATTGAGGCAGTTAGAGATTGGACAAGGCCTACTTCTCCCAATGAGATTCGTAGTTTTATGGGGTTACCCGATTATTACAGATGGTTCGTGCAGGGCTTCTCCACTATTGCAGCTCCACTGACTAGATTGACTCAGAACGTCATGGATTTTCATTGGTCCCACTAGTGTGAGACGAGCTTCCAAAAGCTCAAGACTTTATTGACTTCGGCTCTAATTTTGATGCTACCCGAAGAGGGTGTGGGATTTACTGTATACTATGATGCTTCCGGTGTTGGTTTAGGTGGAGTGTTAATGCAAAAGGATAAAATGGTTGCCTATGCTTCAAGACAGTTAAAGGCCCATGATAAAAACTATCCTACTCATAATTTGGAGTTAGCAGCCGTGGTCTTTGTGCTTAAGTTGTGGAATCATTACCTATACAGTGTGCATTGTGAGGTCTTCACCGATCATAGGAGTCTTCAGTATATATTCAGTTAGAGAGATCTGAACTTAAGGCAACGTAGATGGCTTGAGTTGCTGAAGGACTACGATATGACTATCTTGTATCACCCAAGAAAAGCCAATGTGGTGGCGATACCTTGAGTAGGAAGCCCTCTAGCATGGGGATTCTTACGGCGATTCAAGTTGAGGAGCGACCATTGGCTAGAGATGTTCAGAGGCTGGCTAATAGCCTTGTCTGTTTACAGATTTCAGAGGATGATGGTGTTTTTGCCTTTGTGGAGGAACGTTCTTCCTTAGTTGGACAGATTCGGGAGAGACAGTTTGAGGATAAGAAGTTATGTATCATTCGAGACAAGATATTAAGAGGTGAAGCTAAGGAGGCGGTACTTGATTCAGAAGGTGTATTGAGGATTGGCGGCAGAATTTGTGTGCCTAAAGTGGGTGACCTGACTAGACTTATTTTGGAAGAGGCTCATTGTTCAAGGTATTCTATCCATCCGGAAGCGGCCAAGATGTATCATGATCTGTGCCAGCACTATTGGTGGTGTGGGATGAAGAAGGACATCACAGAGTTTGTGTCCAAGTGTTTGACTTGCCAGCAGGTAAAGTGTGAGCACCAGCGGACTGGGGGTATGAGTCAGAGGATGCCTATTCCCACTTGGAAGTGGGAAATGATCACTATGGACTTTATTGTGGGTTTACCTCCCACCGTGGGCGGTTATGATTCTATATGGGTGGTTGTTGACAGGATGACAAAGTCCACCCATTTTATTCCAGTTAAGGTGAGGTACACAACGGATAAGCTAGCTCAATTATACATTATTCAGATTATTCGACTTTATGGTGTCCCAATATCCATTGTTTCAGATCGGGGTTCAGTATTTACTTCACAGTTTTGGCAGACATTACAGCATGGTTTGGGAACTAGACTTGATATGAGTAAAGCTTTTCACCCATAGACTGATGGTCATTTCGAGCACTATTCAGGTGTTGGAGAACATGCTCCGAGCATGTGTTATTGATTTTGGTGCTAGATGGGATCAACACTTACCCCTAGCGGAGTTTGCTTACAACAACAGTTATCACTCTAGTATTCAGATGGCTCTATTTGAGGCTCTGTATGGTAGGTGGTATCGATGTCCTATTGGCTGGTTTGACTTAACTGAGATGAACTCCTTAGACACAGACTTGCTTAGAGATGCTATGGAGCAGGTTCGTAGAATTCAGAGTAGACTCTTGACAGCCTAGAGTAGGCAAAAGAGTTATGTATACCGGAGAGCTCGACCATTAAAGTTCATGGTGGGCGATCATGTTTGGCTTCGAGTGTCACCCATGAAGGGCGTGATGCGGTTCGGGAGGAAGGAAAAGCTCAGCCCTCGATTCATTGTCCTATTTGAGATTTTGGCACGAGTTGGAGAGGTGGCTTATAGATTGGCCTTACCACCTAGCTTATCGGTTGTGCATAACATGTTTCATGTTTCCATGCTCCGGAAGTATGTTCCGGATGAATCCCATGTGTTATCACACGATTCAGTAGAGTTGGGTCCAGACTTGACATTTGAGGAGGAACCTATAGCTATCCTAGATAGGCAAGTTCGTAAGCTTAAAACCAAGAAGATAGCTTTAGTGAAGGTACAGTGGAAGCACCGTTCAGTTGGAGAGGCGACTTGGGAGACGGAGTCCGACATGCGTGCTAAATATCCTCAGCTTTTCGAAGCTTCAGGTACTTTCTTTTACCTTATGTTCGAGGACGAATATAGTTTTTAGTGGTGGATAATGTAATGATCCGCTAGGTCTTTTCAAGAACGAATTCTCCTCCTTTTATAAAAGACACTTCTCGTAAAAAAATAAAAATTTAATGGTTTATTTAGACTATTCGATAACTACAGTTATCTAGTTGAGGGGGAACTTTAGATAACTAATTTAATTGGTGGGCTAAAATGATAATGTAGTTAATATATTATACCACTTGTCCCATATTTATTAAAATAAGTAGTAGGTTTTTTTTCACTTGTAGTACATAATTAATTAGAAGAGAAAAGTTAAAGAGATTAGGCAAGAACTTAGCTCGAACAACGGAAGAGAAACGCTGCAAAGAAAGAGAGAACAATCAGGTAAGATTATATATAGATTCATATTAGCATTCTATTATTATAATATTAAAATTTTTAATGGTGCCGCCGTCGAATAATTGGTTTCTACCACTGGTTTCGACCAATGGCTTTAATCTTAGCTATTTTTATTTCGTATCAAAAAATAAATTAAGTTTTTATATATTGAGATAGATAATTAAATATTAGGTGTGTTGTATTATCTGAACATCATTAGATTTATGTTATTTGGAAGAATTGAGACCTAACCCTAGACTTGATATTTAGGATTTGATTATAGATTTGGATAAGTTTTTGGGTCTACGCTAGACATATAGTGATATGAATGTTGTTAATTTCAAAATCTTATGGTGATTATTCATTTGATTAGATTACATTGATTTGAAAACCCAGCGAAAGGGGAAGGCTCAGGTCTTGGAGTAATTGCTTGATTATTTGAGGCAAGTAAATTTCTAAACCTCAGTTTAAGCTTGTAGATGCTTGTATTTCCGTGTTATGTGTACTAGGGAGTAATGAGAATTAAACTGGGTTATTGACTGTATGATTGACCTTATAAATGGAGATGAGGGGTATAAAATGGTGATCTAATGACATGTATTAGTGGAATTGATATGTTGTGATTATGAATTTATTTTGGACATATGAACTGACTATGTTGATGCAAAATAGGAAAAATTATTGTTGTTGTCATGTTATTATCGTGAATTATATGAACATGAATTGATTGTATTGGTTCTGACATATTGTGTTGAAACTGAAAATGATATGAAATAAAGGGGTCGGGCTACACGCTCCGTGGCAGGTATTATAAAACAAAGGGGTCGGGCCACATGCTCCATGGAAGGATATACATATTGAGGGGATGGGCCACACATTCCGTGGCAAGTTACATGGATAGAAATGTCCCTCATGGGTTCTGAACTGTAATTCGGCGGATATGTACCGATAGGATAGTCATGCATCATCTCATTGCATTGCATCATATTTTGTTGATATTTGTGAATTCGTGTTTACCCCTTTATTGCTCTGTATATGCTGAGCTAGACTTGATATGATTCATTGATAAGACTATTAATGAGTATTCGTGGACTATATTACTGTTATTATTGTACAAGTATAGAGTTGGGCTGGTTTTATACAGGTTGTAGTTAAAGAGGTTCGGTTGGGAGGACAGGAGTACTTGTATCTATTGAGCTTTGCTTAGTTTTTATTGTCCACTTGCTGAGTACCGTGTTGTTTGGTACTCACCCCTTGCTTCTACACTTGTGTAGGTTGTGAGCTCGGACCTGCTTGATCTCCTACTATTTTTTACTACATCCGAGGCTATCATTTCGAGTGTTGAGGTAGCTGTTACATCCATCCAGCGGACACCTCTTACTCTTTTATTATATTTTAGTCATATTCTAGAGACAAAGACATTGTGACTGTATTTTCTTTCGTACTTCGGTAATGTATTAGTGTCTTGTATACGTGACAACCAGTCTTGGGGGATTTTGAGATTATTTATTTGTTTTTGACTAAGTTAAACCTTGCTTTATCTCAATTACTATCGCAATTACTTTCCGTTTGGTATTAGGCTGACTTATCTCAGTGGGTTGAGATGAGTGCCATCACACCCGGATTTGGGTCGTGATATTGTCCTGCTTGCCAAGGTAAGGAACTTAAACATTGCCTGAGTGGATCCATTAAGTTACTAAGGAATCAAGCCTCAATTAATAGGTGATCCTTTCTCCTGCGGTGGCACATAGTTATAGAACTAGGGAATTGCTTCTAGAGACCTGACCTCTACTAATGAGAGAGCCTCCATCCCAAATTCTGTTCGATGCTAGGTGATGCTCTCAACAGAATATCATACATAAATATGAACATATCATAATCTTAGAAAATGGTAAGAATCTAGTAATACCAAATTCATCATAACATACTTGAAGTTGATAAGAATAGCTCCTTTAACAAATCAGGATTCATAACATGATCCATTCATAATAGATACTTTATCTAAAGAATCATAATCATGATAAGCTTCTTCATATAATTCATATCGATACTTCATCTAGAAGCATCCTTAAATTATAGTTCATAAATTCATGATGCATACATAACCTCAAAACATGGCTCATAATCATAAAATAGACATAATGCATGGGTTCATGTGAATTTCATCAAAAACATGTAATTGAGGTCAATTCATGCATAAAAAGATCAATGAATTTGAATAAAATCATAATTAATTAAACCAATGCAAGAGAATTAAATTCACCTAGGGTTTAGTAAGAAATCACAAGCGGGATTCCTTGGATGGAAGAAGATCCATGGAGATGAAATTCTCACATACCTTACTGAAATCAAGAACTTGAGAAGAGACTTGAGTTCTTTGAAATCCTAGGATGGAGAAGAAGATTGCCTTCGGGGAAAAAACCTTGAGAGCCTTAGAGAGCTTTAGGAGAATGGGAGGGAATGGATTTGAAGGATTTGGGTAGATATAAGTCGTCCATAATATCCCAAAATGATGTAGTTTAGGTGTTAAATAGATGAAACATATCCAAAATAACTCTTGAAATTAACTGGCGGAGTGACCCTACGGATTCCACCTATAGGTCGTAGGTCACTGTATGGTCCATCAGAAGCACTTGTAGAAATTGTGTCTAAAATCTGAGGTTAATGGAATCAGCCCTACACCCTACGATCCTAGTCTACAGGCTATTGAAGACCTTATGGTTGTCAAAACTCCTCGTCCTACACACTTCCAAAATTCTAGAAACCCAAATTATCTAAATCTCAAGTACAGGGCCATCTTACGGCCCGTAGGACATATCATCGAACATATCTTTAGCTACTGAAATTTGCAAATTTCTCAACCTTCCTACGATCCTCATCTACGATCTGTAGAACCTTACAAGGTCTATAGATGCCACTCATAGCTCGAAAGCACACTTATCATATTTTCCCCAACTTGAGGTCTTACCTACAAGGCCCTTCTACAGACTGTAAGTCTTCCTACGGCGCATAGGTTTCCATGTAGTCTTTTTCACTAGAACAACCCTGTAATATTTTTCTTTCATTTGACTTTCCAACTTCTATGGTCTTGCAATATATACACCTTGGAAACATTCATCTTCGATTGGAACTCAAGCTAGCATGAACAGAGTAGGAAAAATGATCTAACAACCCAACATAAAAACAAAACTCACCAAAATGCATAAAACATGGAGTAATCAACCCCAAGCTAAAACATGACTTTTAAAACCATTTTCATGAACATGCATGTATACGGAAACATGAGAATAACTGAGACGAATTAATCCCAAAGAGTAAACATGAGAAACTAATACCTCAAATTAAATTGAAGCTGAGGGAAAGAGATGAGGATAATGGAACATCATATCGGCTTCGACCTCCTATGTAGCACCCTCAACTAATTAATTCCTCCTAAGAACTTTAACAGAAGTAACTTCTTTAATCTTCAACTTCCGGACTTGACGATCTAAATCTCAACCGGTGCCTCTACATAAGACAGAATCTCTTTCACACCAACACTCTCCAATGGCACAATGGAAGTACGATAACCAATACACTTTTTCAACAAGGAGACATAAAACACCAGATGCACCGATGCCAATTCCGAAGGAAAATCCAACTCATAAGATACCTTGCCGAAATGCCTCAAAATTTGACATGGGCTTGCATAATGGGACTAAGCTTCCCTTTCTTGTCAAAACTCATCACACCCTTCCTAGGTAAGATTTTCATGTAAACACAATCATCAACTTCAAACTCAAGCTCTCTTCTTTTCACACCCGAATAGAATTTCTGTCGGCTTTGGACATTCTTTAATCTCTTTCAAATGAGTCAAACTTTCTCCATAAATTCACAAAATAACTCGAGCCCTATCAAAGTGGACATGAAAACCTCAAACTAACCAATAGGTGATCTAAATCTCCTACCATAGAGAGCTTCGAATTGAGCCATTTGTAGACTCGAATGATAACTGTTGTTATAGGCAAACTCAATTAATGGAAAATGGTTATCCCAATTACCTTTGAAGTAAATCACACAAGATCTGAACATATCCTTCATAGTCTAAATAGTCCACTCAGCTTGACCATCGGTCCGAGGGTGAAAAGATGTACTAAGTTTAACTTGAGTACCAAGACCCTTTTGAACCAATCTCCAAAACTAAGAAGGAATCTGAGTACCTCGGTATGAAATGATAGTCAATGGGACATCATGAAACTTGACAAACTCTCGAATGTAAAGCCTAGCATAATCCTCAACTGAATAAGAAGTCTTAACGAGAAGAAAATATATTACACTTATCATGAGGATGTCAAATGTAATTGTGGATATACATTTAAGCATGAACTTGAGTTTGTCTTTCGAGGATTAGGGATTAGATAATTAACTATTAGAGTAGTGAATGATGTATGGGGTATTGTGAGTAATAATATCCTCATGTTAGTAGTGAATTATTTCTGTAAGTGATGAGATTCCTACGTAGAGCTCTTGTAAAACTATAAGAGGTATAACTCTTAATGCTAGTAGGTCGTATGAATTATTTGTCTATATGAATTATGTGTGTAACTAACATGGTACTGATTTGGATCCAGTTCACCATGTACAACATGAAAGATGTTTTTAATTTTTTTTATATGGATTGCGGATCGCCCATGTGGACTGGCCCAATTAGTTTAGAAGAGATAGAGATGGGAGAAGTTACCAAATGGATAAGTATCTCAAAAATCTCCTTTTCTTTTGAACAATATTCATTGGAGGGTTAGTGTGGGTGTCATTCACAGCGGATCGGGGTTATGACAAATTGACATGTGATAATAAGGGCCCGTTTGAAAATGTGATATGAAATCATGATTTGAAATCAGGTTAATTTGAATATAAAGTATCATTTGAACGTACAATTTGAATTTCTTCGGTGGTGAATTCAACAGTCTATGTTGTTTTATAAACATACACAATTGGTTATTCTCGCTCCACGTTCTTTTAGATTTTATAGTAATTATTTTGTTTTATAGTAATATTAATCTTTTTTATTGTGATATTAAAGTTTGTTATTTATGGACCAATAACACAACCTGCTTTATTGAGATTGTGATGTAACTTTTTAATAAAATAAAATACCAAACAGGGCAGCTAAATGGTGAAGCAGTTAAAGGCGTTGTTTCACTCTCCATAATGTCTTGGGCCTTCAATTTTTTAATATGTGAATTAAAAATAAAAGTACAAATTCTCATAATTTAAAAAGGAAATACGGAACCGTTGAGCATAAATTGTGAAACAAAGTAGTCATTTTAGTAATTCTTAGATCATACGTGTCAACATAACTTTCTTCATAATTATTGTTATACCAAAAAAAATTTATTTATTATTGGATACCCCATTACTTTCATACCCCTTATTGTTAATTATTTTGCGCATTTGATATCATGAGAGTATATAATATACTCTGATGGTACAAACAGTTTCGTTGAAACACTGTCTCTTCCTTCTTATTATACTCTGATGGTATCATGAAGAAACTGTTCGATAAATTGGTTGATACCATCAAAGTATAATATAGTCTGATAGTATCAAAGAGGAACCAGGGAAGGGGCACTGGCATAAATACACATTTGATATCATGAGATTATGAGCCCGTTTGGATGGGCTTAAAAAAGTAACTTTTATGTATGAAGTGCTTTTAGAACTTTAAAGTGCTGAAAGTTATTTTTATAAATAAGCAGTTGAGTGTTTGGATAAAAGTGCTTAAATGAGAAAAATTATGTGAATTTTAGGGTTAAAAGAATAAAAAGGGTAGTTTGGAAATTTAGTTAAAATATAAGGGATATAAAAGTAATTTCCATGGTCAAAGAAAATGACTTTAAGCACTTAGAAAAAAAAAGTTAGGAATTCTAACTTTTCATTTTTGACTGACTTTAAGAACTTTCTGGCTTAAAGTTAGCATTAGGCAAACACGTTCAAAAGCTAAAAAGGGGCTTTAAGTTGGTTTTGACCAACTTAAAGCTAATCCAAACGGGCACTATATATATACTCTGATGGTATCAAGAAAGAAGAGAAAGTGCTTCAGCGAAACTACTTGATACCATCAGAGTATATTATACTCTGATGGTATCAAAGAGGAGTGGTGATGCTGATGATGTCATGCACGAAATTAAAAGGAAAACTGTGGGGTAAGAGGGTAAATATTTTGGATCATGAATCTATTAAGGGTAAATAGTTTGAATTGGATCTAATTTGGATAAATAGTTTAACAATTGATCGGGTAATTTATCCTTTAATTTATTGATACAATCAGCATCACCAGCGAATTAATATATTTTATTCCTTTATACCTTTTCTTGTTTAATTTATTGATACAAAATCAGCATCACCAGTGAATTAATATTATTTTATTCCTTTATGCCTTTTCTTGTTTGATTTATTGATACAAAATCAGCATCACCAGTGAATTAATATTATTTTATGGAAAAAGTATACAAAATAGATTAATTGTGAAATTATTTATCCAAATTGAATCTAATTCAAACTATTTATCCTAAATAGATTCATGATCCAAATTATTTACCCTCTTACCCCACTTTCTCCCTTTTAATTTCGCGCATGACGTTATGCCGATGTCAACATCACTGCTTCTCTTTGATACCATCAGAATATATTATACTTTGATGGTATCAAACAATTTCTTTTTGATACCATTAGATTATAATATACTCTGATGGTATCAACCAGTTTCACTGAAACACTATCTCTTTCTTCTTGATACCATCAGAGTATATATATACTCTCATGGTGTCAAACGTGTATTTATGCTAGTGCCCCTTCCCTTGTTCCTCTTTGATACCATTAGAATATATTATACTCTGATAGTATCAAGCAATTAATCAAACAGTTTCTTCTTGTTATCATCAGAGTATAATATACTCTGGTAGTATCAAGAAGGAAGAAACAGTTCTTTAGCGAAACTGTTTGATACCATCAGAGTATATTATATACTCTCATGGTATCAAATGCGCAAGATGATTAAAAACAAGGGGTATAAAAGTAATAGGGTATCCAATAATAAATAATTTTCTTTTGTGGGTATAACAATAATTATCCCATATTTTATTTCTTTATGCCTTTCTCTGCAAATAACATATTTCTCTTTTAATATATAATATTTTCTTGGCCTTTCTCCAAATGTCATAAACGACTTTATAAAAATAAGAGAGCCTACAGTAAATTAACTACTCTTGTATCTTTTTAGTCTATTTTTCAAGCATTGTATCAATTATATCGAAGCAATTAAAAGGGATATCAAGTTAAAAATTTGTTGAATCATGTTTCATTAAATTGAATCTAGAATTTGTTGTTTTTATATATAATTTTTACTTCAGTCTTATACTCTTTTTATTTATTTATTAAAATTTTGATATATCAACTCATAAATATGAATTCTAACCAAATCGGATACATTTTTTTTTTCATGAAATTTATTTTGAGCATTTGATGTTGATGGTATAAGAATTATTTAAACTAAAAAGTTAAGGATTGAATATTTAATATAATTCCAAAAAAGGTGCCCTTAATAAATTTTCGACAAACAAGAAAAACTCCAAATAAAAAAATATGCTCCAAGAGAAAATTGAAATGATTACATATATTAGGGATTGAATTTTTTTTAAAGAATTAATCAATTAAAATTATTATTTTATAATTCTGCATATATGAAATATAAAAAATAAATGTCATATGAAATTGTATATATGAAGTCTGTTTGTTTTTTTAATAAAAATATTAAGGCCCGACGTACCGTGGATTTATGGTACTTGCAATGCTTTAAACTTAAGATTTTGCACGTCTTTTAAGCATTTGTTAGTATATTTAATTACGTTTTGTCTTTGATTTGCAAGAAAAAAGGTGGGGGCAGCGGAGAACGAATAATCAGTTAACTGCAGCTTAATACCAAAGTAGGCCCACGTCGCACATTTGGACCATGAGATTTAATACCAAGTTTTGGAATTTATTTTGCGAACCAGTGTAGTGCGCGCCAGGTCCGCGTCGCGGACCTGGCCATGGATAAAACAAATTCATACTTGAAAATTATTCATCGAGACAGTAAGGTCTACGCCAGGTCCACGTCGCGGATCAGGCTCTGTATAAGAGAAACTTTTAGCCGACGCAGGAAATAAAATTTTATACTGAAATAAAGCAAGTCCACATCGCAGAATTTAGTGCGTTTGCTTTAATTCCGCATATTTAGTTTCTATAAATAGAACCTTTACATATTTTATTGATGAGCACTTCAGATTATCAGAGTAGAGCTAGAGAAGACGAAGGAAACCCTATCTTTGGTGATATTTTCTCCTTTCTTTTCATTTTTGTATTCAAGATTTATGTTACAAATAATTCATGCAAGTATGTCACAAACTATGAGTGGCTAAATTCCCTTGTTCTTGGGTTGTAGCCATAAGATGAAGGTTTAAATCTTGCTTGCTTTGGTTGAAAATGGGTTTTTACATATGATTACTCTTATATTTTTGTTTTTATTGTTTTAATGCTTGATCACCATTAGAACAAATTTGTTGTCCACCCGAAACTCGGAAGATGGAAAGGGGATAGAACACTAGAATATAAGGAGCATGTTTCTCCTAGAATAATCTAGAATAATTTGTGTGTGGAATGGATGTGACACATATCTATACACCATGTTTGGTTACTAAACAGGGTGATAGTATTAATGCATTTTTGTTGGTTCATGCTTATCCCCGCTCAGTGTTGTAGTTAAGCTATCAACAAGAATATGCAATTAGAGGTTGGAAGACCATAATTGTAAAATCAAACCTATAAGTCAGTAATCGAAAACCCATTTGATATTAAAGTAATGGATATAAACTGGAAATCTATTAATACTACAACCCAGGAACTCTTCTTTAAATTTACAAAAATTTCTCTAATATTTTTAAATCAGATTTTCATATCATTTTTGGTATAATTATTTTGTAAAATTTAATTGAACTCAACTCTTTGAAAACACACATGAATAATTGAATTCATTGAAAAGCTAACTAACGCCTAATTGCATTTTTTCTGTGGGTTCAATATCCGGCTCTTACAAAGCGTCACTATATTACTTTTGAGATCACGTATATTTGCGTGTGCGTTTGGACACAACAAATTTTTGGCGCCATTGCTGGGGAAGTTATTTAATTTGGTGTTAGTTTTCTTTGCGAAGTTTCTTTATTTGTGTTTGTGTTAGCAACTTGATCTTAGATGTTATTTTTGGTAGGAGAACTCACAAAGGCACACTGAATAGAAGTGGGGAAATTGTAGAGCCACTAGCTGAGCCTAAAAGATTTCTGCATCATCAAAGAAGGAGAGCAACTGCTTAATATCCCGGACCACACATAAATATGGGTGATAATAATGAAATGCCGGCAGAGGTCCCTATGGAGATGGAAGCCAGGACAGTACGTGATGTGGCAGTCCCACTCACTGCGAATGTCACCTCCAACATTTAGAAATCGCCAGCTGGAGGAAGATTTGAATTGAAACGGAACATGGTGCAGTTTTTGCACTCTAATGGACAGTTTACAGGTTTGCCTCATGAGGATCCCCAAGTTCACATTCAGAACTTCTTGGAGATTAGCGATACTTATACTCCTAATGGGGTATCTCATGACTATGTGAGGTTAACATTGTTTTTCCTCCTTGCAGGGAGAAGCTAAGAGGTGGTTGAAGTCGAAACCACCAAAATCAATTACTTCATGGAATGATTTGGCTTGCAAGTTTCTTATCTGGTTCTTTCCTTCGGGGAAGACAACTAAGTTGAGGGCTAAAATTTTGATCTTTAAACAAAAATATGGAGAAAACTTGTACCAATCTTGGGATAAATTTTAATCGTTACTCATTAGTTGTCCTCACCATCATCAAGCTAATGAGGTGTTGGTCCACACCTTCATAGAAGGGTTGGAACCCAACACCAAAATTCTTCTTGATTCTACTACAAGTGGAAAGACATTGGAGAAAAAACCTATGATGAGCTATATACGTTGCTTAATTGTATTTCTCAGGGAAATCCTGGTGGAATAGAGGAAATTCTAGACCTATGGTTCAAAAACAAGAAGGCATGTTGGAAGTTGATGTAGTGACAGCCTTGACGGCACAAATTACAACAATGCAAAATATGATGACAATATATTTCAATACTTTACCAAAAGGACAACAACAAGCTTTGGTGAATATGGTTCAACAACAACACATGTGGTGTGAAGTTTGTAGTAGTAGTGAACATGTCGTAGAATACTATGGAGCTATTCCTGAGTCAGTGAAGTTTGTGGGTAATGTACCTAGGGGTGGTGGTAACCAGAACTATGGAAACACTTACAACCCAAATTTGAGAAACCATCCCAACTTCTCATGGGGTGTAAATCAGTAAAACCAACAGCAAGGGCAGACACAATTCAGACCACAAAAAGGTGGACAACAGTACAACAAACAAGGTCAAGGGTACAATAACCAAAATCAAGGTAATCAAAGCTCTGGAAAATCAGGAAGCATGAGTGTAGAGGATATGTTGAAGCAGATAATGATGGACCAAGCTAAGTTGGCTGCACATGTTCGTCAGAATCAGTTGGCCACTTAGAATTTAGAAAAATAGCTTGGGCAATTGGCAAGTACATAGGGTTCACATCAGCAAAGGGGTTTACCAGGTAACACTAACTCAAATCCCAAAGAGGTGAATGCTGTGAGTACTCGTAGTGGTCTCCCCCTCGCTGAATTGTATCCAAAAGTTAAACCATTAGAGGTAAAAATTAAAGAGCGAGTTGGGGAAGAAGGTGAATCTAGTAAACCAAAGGCAGTAGAGGAACAAAAAACAAAACCTTCTCCTCCTTTCACACAAAAGTTTAAGAAGAAAAAGGAAGAGGAGTGCTTTACGAAGTTCATAGACTTGCTAAAATAAGTAAAAATTAATTTAACTTTGACTGATGTTTTGCAGGAAATCCCTAAGTATGCCAAGTATGTCAAGGGCATTGTGGCTAACAAGAGAAAGTGGGCTAAGTATGAAATAGTGGTACTCACTGAGGAGTGCAGTTCTAGAATCTTGAATAAAGTTAAGCTTCCAACCAAGCAGAAAGATCTGGGGAGTTTTACGGTGCAAGTTACTATTGGGAAATGTTTAAATGCGAGAGGAATTTGTGATTGGGTGATGGTATAAACTTTATGCCAACCTCCATGTTCAAGAATTTATGCTTCGGAAACCCTAAGCCTACCACCATCTTGTTACAACTGGCTAATCGCTCTGTAGCTAAATTGGATGGAGTCCGTCTTAGTCCAGGTGGGATCTCTCATTTTCCCTTTGGACTTTGTCATCCTAGACTTTGAGCCAGACCCGAAGCTTTCCTTCATTTTGGGATGCCCATTCTTGGTAATAGGAGGAGCGTTAATAGATGTAGCGGCTGGACGACTCATAATTAGAGCTCATGATAAGGTGAAAGTATTTTATGTGCACAATGCATTAAAATTGCCTGCCATATATGAAGAGTTATCTGCGATAACAATAATTGATAAAGCAGGGATAGAGAAATATGTGGAATTAAGGGATCCACTGGAAAAAGTGTTAGTGGGTCAAGGCATAGAAAGCGATGTAATAACACAAGAAATTGTTGGTGTGTTAGAGGCTCACAATGTGAGCATGTGAAAAAAACAGGTAGAATCATTGAACAGAGTGTTGGGTGCTTCACCCAAACCCTCGACTGGGGAAGCGCCTAAATTAGAGTTGAAATTATTACCGTCCCATCTCAGGTATACATTCCTTAGTCCCAATGACATATTACCAGTAATCCTCTCGTCCTCTTTATCTGAAATACAGGTTCAACAGCTCTGGAGGTGCTTAGATGAAGAAAAAAAGGCTATGAACTGGCAAATGGCTGATCTACATGGGATTAGCCCAGCTTTGTGCATGCATAGGATCTTCATGGAGGAAGGTCATAAATCAATTACACAACCTCAGCGTAGATTGAATCCAGTAATGAAAGATGTGATGAGGAAAGAGGTTATTAAATGGCTAGATACAGGTATCATATACCCCATCTCAGATAAAAAATGGGTAAGTCCAGTGCAGTGTGTGCCTAAAAAAAGAGGAATGACTGTAATCACATAAAAAAAAGAATGAGATAATCTCCACTAGAACAGTCACTGGATGGAAAATTTGCATGGATTACCGCAAATTAAATAAAGCTACAAGAAAAGATCACTATCCAATTCCTTTTATTGATGAAATGCTGGACAAGTTAGCAGGGCAGGAGTACTACTGTTTCTTGGATAGATATTCAGGATATAATCAGGTTGCAATAACATCTGAAGATCAGGAAAAGACTACATTCACTTGTCCCTATGGAATGTATGCCTTTAAGCGTATGCCATTTGAGCTATGCAATGCTCCGACAATATTTCAAAGGTGTATGATGTCAATCTTTCATGACATGGTCGAAAATTCTATGAAAATATTTATGGATGACTTCTCCGTCTTCAGAAAATCATTTGATTTGTGTCTGCAGAACTTAAACAAGGTGTTAGCAAGGTGCGAAAAGACAAATCTTATCCTAAATTGGAAAAAATGTCATTTTTAGTAACAGAGGGGATAGTCTTGGGTCACAAGGTGTCAAAACAAGGACTGAAAGTAGCAAAGCCAAGATAAAAGTGATAGAGAAGCTCCCATCCCCGATTTCAGTAAAAGGAGTGCATAGTTTCTTAGGACATGCAGGATTCTATAGAAGATTCATTCAGTATTTTGCAAAAATAGCTAGACCCATGTGTAGTTTATTGGATAAAGAAATAAAATTCACTTTTGATGAAAAATATGTGCAGGGCTTTGAGCTGTTAAAGAAGAAGCTCACGGAGGCTCCAATTTTAATTGCTCTTAATTAGGAACTACCTTTTGAGCTTATATGTGATGCTAGTGATGTACAGTAGGAGCAGTCTTAGGGAAGAGAAAAAAGAAGATTTTTCACTCTATTTATTATGCAAGCAAGACCCTTTATTCAGCTCAAGCTAAGTACACAGTCACCGAGAAGGAGATGCTGGTGCTGGTTTATGCATTTGACAAGTTCAGATTCTATCTGGTAGGTACTAAAGTAATTATTTACACTAACCATGAAGCTCTTAGGTACCTATTCAACAAGAAATATGCAAATCCAAGGCTCATAAGATAGATCCTACTACTACAAGAGTTTAATATCAAGGTCAAGGATTGCAAGAGATGTGAAAATCAAGTTGTCGATCACCTTTATAGGTTAGAGAGTTCAACACATGTTGGAGAACAGCTGCAGATTAAAGAAGAATTCCCAGATGAGCAGCTATTAGCCCTAGAGGTGACTAAATTGCCATGGTATGCAGATGTCATCAATTACTTGGTTAGTGGAGTATTTCCTCCTGATGCTACTTACAGCAGAAGATAAAGCTTATGCATGATGTCAAGTTCTACATATGGGACGAGCATTATTTATTCAAGTAAGGTATTGATTGAATGGTTAGGAGGTGTATGCCAGAAACTGCGATGCACCAAGTATTGGATAATTGCCATTCATCACCATATGGCATCCATCATGGAGGGGAGTGTACTGCCCATAAGGTACTCCAATTGGGTTTCTTTTGGCCTACTCTGTTCAAAGATGCTGTAGTATATGTGAAGAACTGTGATCAGTGTCAATGGGTGGGCACAACATTCTGGAGGTTGAAATCTTCGATGTATAGGGAATGGACTTCATGGGTCCATTTCCTTCATCATATGAAAACCAATATATCTTAGTGGCAGTAGATTATGTGTCCAAGTGGGTTGAGGCCGTAGCTCTTCCCACCAATGACTCAAAGGTGTTTACCAAGTTTCTCAAGAAGCACATCTTCACTCGATTTGGCACTCCTAGAGAAATTATCAGCAATGGAGGGTCTCACTTAATAAATCAAACAGTGAAGAATCTCTTAGCTAAGTATGGGGTGAGGCATAAAATGGCTACAACATATCATCCGCAAAACCAGTGGGCAGGTCGATGTATCCAACAGAGAGGTGAAACAGATATTACAAAAGTTTGTGAATGCACAAAGGAAAAATTGGTCAGAAAAGTTAGATGAAGCACTTTGGGCATATCGAATAGCATACAAAACCCCCATCAGGACATCCTCGTATCAGATGGTATTTGGTAATGCATATCACTTACCGAT
This sequence comes from Solanum dulcamara, assembly GCF_947179165.1. Lineage (NCBI taxonomy): Eukaryota > Viridiplantae > Streptophyta > Magnoliopsida > Solanales > Solanaceae > Solanum > Solanum dulcamara. Next base: position 22,053,675 of record NC_077247.1, on the reverse strand, counting down.
TGAATTAGAGCACCGAGCATATTGAGAAATCAAGAAGCTGAATCTTGAACCAAAATTAGCAAGGAAAAAACGGTTGGACCAATTGCATGAGTTGGAGGAGTCTAGGCTCCAAGCCTATGAAAATGCCAAGCTGTATAAGGAGAAAATAAAGTGATGGAATGATAAGCACATCATCACTCACACTTTCGAACTAGGAAAAAAGGTAGTTCTTTTTAACTCTAGACTAAAACTTTTTTCACGAAAGTTAAGATCCAAGTGGAGTGGCCCTTTTGAAGTGGTAAGTATGACGCCTCATAGAGCTGTGGAACTATGGAATGCATCAAAAACGTCCACGTTCCTAGTTAATGGACAAAGATTCAAGTACTAATTTGGAAATGATGTTGACCGTGAGGAGGAAGCCATCAAACTGGAAAATGAGTGAAACAAGAGTTGGGTCGTGTCGCGACAGTAAATTAGGCGCTACACGGGAGGCAACCCGTGAGGAATTGTGTTTTTTAATAAGAAATTATAGTTGATTTTCTTGGTTTTACTAACATTTCATTTTGTTTCATTGTATAAGTTAGTCCGTAAAATAAAAGAACATAAAAAGAGAACTTGGATGAAGTAAGCAAAGTATGGTCCACGACAAGTCTACATTGTGGACCTGCTACATTTCAGTCCAAATTTTACCTAGGTACATTTTCGAATATTTTTTGGTGAAATTTTTTTTCCAAGGAAAGTCCATGCGAGGTCCACGTCGCGGATCTGGCTTATTTTAATACAAATCAAAAATTGGCATTTTTGGACTTTAAAACTGAAGGTCCGCGATAAGTCTGTGTCTAAGAGGGGTGAAACAAATTATTGGTTGTAAAATGTGGAATTAATCTAATATAGTGTCTAAGAGGGCAAAAGGTCACTATCCAAATGTAACCCACTTGTTCTCGAGCCTACGTTACAAGCCAAGAAAGTTCTATTGTGATCCTAGTTCAATTGTTAAAGAGTCTAAGTACTGAAAATAAGGACAAGCCTATAGTATTGTGCATGAATGTTTGAATTTCTTTTGTGAGAGTAAGAGTATGTTGAGTCCATGTTCTTGAAAAATATCTAAATATAGGTGTGAAAATGGGACTTCTTTTCATTGAAGGAACCAGTAGTATTGTTGAAAAGTCATGATCTTGGTGATTGTTGTTTGTGTATGTAAATATGTCCATTGGTATAGTGATATCATAAATTGATCCACGTAAGTTAGCTTGATTAAGAGATAATAATTGCACAAATTTTTGAATGAAAATTTGGAGGGTGTTGTGAGTTTGAAAAGCCATGTGATTGTCGTAGTTTCTTGATTTTTTTTTCATAGTGTCGTTTTGTGATAGTATTTTCATTTGAGGAAAAGAAATGGTTTTAAGTTGAGGGTCTTGATGTACCATGGATTTACGATACTTGTAGTTTTTTTTTCATGTTCCGAGATGGTACCTTAGGCATAGCCTGCAATCGGAGACCATTGTTGGTCCCAAGAGAACCACTTGGTCCAATCACTCATTCAATCACATAAGTGAAAGACTTAAATTAACTCAAAGAGACATTTAGGTAGGCTAGCAACTCAATACTTAATAAAGGAATATTAAATAAACAATCTTAAATATCAACTCAGTCTCAAAAGTAAAAGTTTTTCAAAACAACCAGATTTGAGGGATATCAACTCCAATCCACTCAATCTATGTATGAGAAGCCTCTATCAACTGTCAAGAAGGTGCCGAGACAAGCCTACGACTACCTTCAAAGAAATTACTCAAAACCGTGCATAAAATAAATATGATTCCTTTGGAAGCAAGGAGGTCTCGCTTATTAGGAAAGTAATAAATCTTCAATGAAGCACCTATTGATGATCCCTAGCAACTGTATTTGCATCATAAAATGATGCAGACCAAATGGTGTCAGTACATAGAATGTACGTGTATGTAAAATACCTGGGAAGAAATACAATCAACAATGCTCAACCTCATGCAACTCAACTCAAAGGACTTACTCTAAAAAGACTCAATTCAATAAGCATGCAAGTTTAAAAGTAATAAATAATGCTTTGAAAATAAACTCCATGTCATGCAACTTAATCCAATCAAACCATTTATTTTAGGAGAGTTTCTCTAACCGACAACCATCACTTATGAGCTAGTGATGATACAATGCTTTGCACTACCATTGCCGCAATCGTCGAATACATTGCCAGGGTAAGGGATAATCAACCTCAATGGATCCACAATCAATCAAAGTCCATCATTTTAGGACTAAAGAGACATAATCTCTATCATACACTTGCTATATAGTTTATGGAATTCGAGTTATTATTTATGTTTACCTAAATCAGTGCTCAATACTAATCCCATAAGACTCAATATTCTCATATACTCAATCAAATCAATTCATTCAATCATCTCATCTACTCTCATTCGACTCTTATTAATCTCTCTTTATCAATGCCTGAAAGCCATCATTTTTTCTCAAAATATGCATGTCAAATTCGTGATCATCACATCAATTAATATTCATAGGAAATTATCCATGAAAAACAATTACAATCAATTGAGAGATAGTAAACAATGATAATATCAATGCATAATTATACATAACTCAATAGAAGAAGAATTAACTCATGAACTCAATGTATATAATGACTCAAACTCAACTCTAGATTCAATATCAGCTCAATGAAGATGTAGGGCACGTGCACGAATTTATTCCAACATTTGGATAAGCCTTACATACCTGGAAATGGAAGGATCAATCGAGAATTGAAGGAATTGGTTAAAAACCTTGAACCCTTTTTTTTTGACTTCTCTCCAATCGCTTCTCTCAAAAGTTATAAGTATGAATGATACGAACAAACCCTTTTGGGTATGTTAAGGGACTGGTATTTGGTCCCTAAACGTGTAGGGTTCAGTTGGAAAAACGTGGAAAAAGATCAAAATGCCCTTCATTAAATCTAGGCGGGGCACCCTTCATAGAAGTCCACCATGGCCCGTGAAGTCAACCATGGTCCGTGGTGATGACCGTGGTCCTAAAACATAGGCTAGATTAGGAAAGGTGTCTACTATGGAGACCACCACAGCTTTTGGTTCTCATCATGGGTCGTGGTCCTCCCTCATGATCCTTGCCTTCCTTAAGGGTCCTGGGGGTCAAGTTCACGGACAACTTCACAGTTTGTGGTACGCACCACAGGCCGTAGATCCCTCCATGGACATTTCTCCTTATTTCCCATAAAACTAACACCACCACAAAACCTTTCCATTGGCTGTGAAGAGGAGTACGACCTGTGAAGGGTCTCATGGTTTCCTCCTAGTGCAATTTCTCTAATTGTCTAGAGTTAGTTCAGGCTAGAAACTTTAAAGGTCTTATAATATCTCCCCCTTGGACCATTCATCCTCAAATGATGACCAAGCTTGGATTCCACTTAAGACACGATTGCAAACAAGAAATTATATACTTAAACACTTAAACAATCAAATAATCATTGCTCAGACTCAAGAATACACATCATATACTCAACTCGAAATGAAAACTCAAAGATAGGAAAAAGGAACATTACCATCATTATCCTTATTAGAAGGCATGAATATATATGATATTCATATCCTTATCGTCTTCCTATGTAGCCTCCTCAACAGACTAATTTTTCCATAAGGCTTTGACCAAAGCGACCTCTTTGGTTCTCAACTTACGACACTAACGATCAAGAATCTGAACTTGAATCTCCTCATAATCCAAACTCTCTTTCACCCCGATGTTCTCAGTAGGAACAACAAGTAAAGGTATCAAGTCCCAGGTATTTTGAGGGTTGGAATGTGTTATAATAAGGTAAAATAGGGGGAAATGGCTTTAGAGGATTTTTGGAGTCATATATTACAAGATGAATTTTCAAGAAATGCCCCAAAATAGTGAGGTCCACAACCTAGGCGTGTCACGCCTCTGTTCCCTGATAGTGCAAATTTTTCCAAACTCAAGTCAAGCTCAAATCAGGAAAGAAAATTGAACTTTGCACTGAAATGACTTTTGAGGGAGTGCCTCTGCGTCACAATACTTCTCCTTGACAGGCCACAATTTTGCAAAACTTTCCAATTTTAAGTAAGGATATCTTGGACAATTTCCTGAACATATATAGTCGAGGTTGGACATATTTTAGGGTTATTTTCCATTTTTTGGCTATCCAAAATCCTAGATTTCATTCCTCTTCCTTCCCAGATCATCTCCTATAAGATTCCTCTCAGCTAAAGGGTTTCAAGGCTCCTAATTGAAGACCAACCATCAAGATTTCTTCAAGCTTCTCAAGACCTTTTCCATCTCTCTTTAAGCTTTACTCTAAAGTATGTGGGTCTTTATTCATGGGTTCTTCCACCCAGGCATTTCAAAACCCTTTCAATCAAATCTCTTGATTTCAAGTAAGATTTCCTTATGCGTAATCTTAATTTCTACTTAATAGCATGAATCATGATGAAGCTAATGATTATTGGTCTACCTTGAAATAAAATGATTTTAAATGCATGGATTGATGGCTTGCAAGTATTTTCTTTACTTATCTCCTTAAAGGTTTTTGAAATTCATGGTAGTTTATTTAAAGCATGATTTAATGAATTCCAGAGTGTTTATGCATAATTTCATTTACATATATGTTTGAAAGTTGAAGTGACTTGAACCCACCTAGTTTTACTCTCTACTTTCACTAAAGCATGACTAAGGACTCAAGCTCAACTCTAGACTCAATCTTGGCTCAATGAATATGTAGGGCATATGGGTGAACTTAGTGTAACATTTGGGTAAACCTTGCATACCTGAAAATTGAAGGAATGATAGAGACTTGAAGAATTGCTTGAAAACCTTGAACCCTAGCTTTTTGACTTCTCTCCAATCGCTTCTCTCAAAAGTTATCAGTATGAATGAGAGGAAAAAACCATTTTGGGTTTGTTTAGGTACTAATATTTGGTCTATAAACGTGCATGGTTCAATTGAAAAATGGTAAAAAAGACCAAAATTCCCTTCATTAAAACTAGGCGGGAACTCTTCAGGGAAGGCCACCATGACTCGTGAAGCACACCACAGTCCGTGGTGATGGCCATGGTCCTGAAACTTAGGATGGATTGTCTATCATGGAGACCACCAAGCCACGAGTCATGGTCCTCCCTCGTGGTCCTGACCTACCTTAAGGGTCTTGGGGGTCTAGTTCAATGACGACTTCATGATCCGTGGTTTGCACAACCGGCATAGAGCCCTCCATGAACCTTTCCCCTTATTTCCCTTAAACATTGACACCACCACGATACCTTTCCATGGGCTATGAAGAGGAGTACATCCCATGAAGGGTCTCGTGGTTTGCTCTTGGTGCAATTTCTCTGATTACCTAGAGTTAGTTTAGGCTAGGAACTTCGTAGGTGTTACAACTTTAAACTTAAGATTTTGCATGTATTTTGAGTATTTGTTAGTATATTTGATTATGTTTTGTCTTTTATTTGTAGGAAAATAGGTCATGGTAGTGGATAATGATAGACCAGTTAACTGAAGCTGAAAGTTGGCTTCTATGAGCCAACCTACGAGGCATAGAAACTTCTATGAGCCGTAGGTGGCATTCGTAGATGGAATTGTAATTACTTAGGACAAGTTTGGAGCTACGAGGGATATTTACAAGCTTTATAAACTTTTATGAGCCATTGGACGAGCTTTAGAAGATAAGTAGAGCATGAAGCCTCAGTACTTGGCAGCCTACGAGTGAACAGGATGGACTGTGCATTAGTCTACGGACTAGAGGTCACGTCTGTAGAAAAGACATTGATGACTGACTTGATGTTTTTGCCATGAGTGGGTCTATGGCTTGTCCAAAGACCTATGATAAGTAGGTACGAGTCATAGACGTCTTCGACCTACTTTTACTATTTTTCCAGATTCTATTTACTTTTTATTAGGTGTCTATAAATAAACTTTTTTTGGTTTTGTTTATGAGTTACACATATTTTTGATTTGATATTGAAGCATAAACCACTTTTGGATTTAATTCTTGAATTGGTGGAATTTTATCATCTACTTTGACTTTGAAATTCAATTGAAGCTTTTGGATTTTCATACTCATTATTGTAAGTTTATGATTTATTTAAACCAAATTATTTTGATTTGTGATCAACAAATTGTGAGTAGCTAATTCCACAACCAGGGTTGTGGGAACCATGAAGTATCAACGATATAGACCTAATAAATAGTAATTCTTGACTAGTGTGCATGCATGTATTATTTTTTCCTTGCTTTGATTGCTTTTTAACGAGTGCACGTGTTAGAAATTGCCTTATTCTTACTTTCCATAACAAGGAGGTAAACAATAAAAAAAAAATTATACAATGGATATTTGAGGTTATCAATCCGTATTTAATAGCTTGAACAGACCAAGAAATAGTTAATCTGGGATCATTGGTAAGGTTAGTAAATCATACGCCCATAGACAGACCAATTTGCTTGGTGATAATCACTTATTTAGGGGGACCAACCACTTAGGTAAAATTAACTTAATAATCTTGCATGTTACTCACTACAAAGATTACTAATATTAGGTTCTACTGAGTTAAGGATTCGTGGGGAACACATATACCCTAATTTCATCTTTTATTGAATTCAAACACATTAAGTTATTACATTGATAATTGTTACTTGTAATAAATACAATCAACTACTTTCATACAAAAACCCTTATTTTTATGAAAATAATATGACTACGAGTACGAACAGTAAATGATTAAACTAAGTTTAAACCTCATTTCTCGTAGAATTGATTCTAGCCTCTTTTAGTCTCTTTATTTGAACAACGATCTCTTTATACTTTTTTTGAGGTATAATTTGGGCGTATCAAGGCCCCTCATTATTATTTTTCTTTAGATCACAATATTGTTTTATATGACTTAATACAAAATATTAGTCAAATTGATCATTTTCTAATGAAAAATAAATCATTAACATAGATTAAAGTGTTCGTTCCAAGCCCCACTTTCCTTTGTGCATGGTTTATGTGGAAGTCACATGTCTTTCTACGTGCTATAAAACTAATCATGTATCTTTTTTGTTATTGACATGAATTTCTAGATCTAGAGTAATTCAATTCTTTAGTTTTTTGTTATTGGATATGGGGAAAACCACTTGACATTTAAGTTTAAATTTTATTGTACATTATAGTGTATCAATGATATAACATTTGAGATGTTGGTTTGGAAATAAATTTTGTTTTCATTACGGATGTGTTTTGTATGAAGAGAAACATATTTTTTAATAATAATTGAGTTTCTTTTTTTTTAGTGTTTCATACATAAATAAAAAATATTATCTCAATAACACTTATACTATATGTGTCTTGGTAATGGATGAATTGATGTGACATGTTCATGTTGAGGATGACATGGTGCAATGCTATTTATAGATGACATTGACTTGATTGAAGAGAGTCGTAGTGGAATTAATGATAGGTTAGAGGTGTGGAGACTGACCCGAGAGTCAAAAGGTTTCAAGTTGAGCAAGATCAAGACAGATTATTTAGAGTGTCATTTAATTATGTGACCCATGAGGTATACGTGAAAGTGATATTTGACCACAAGTTTTCCCCAAGAGAGAAAGATTTAAGTATTTAAGATCACGGATACAATGAAATAGAGAGATTGATGATGATATCACACATCATATTATTGCGGTATGGATGAAATGGAGGCTTACATTTGATGTCTTGTATGATAATAAGATACCATTAAAACATAAAGGTAAGTTCTACAAAGTGGTGGTTAGACTGATCTTTTAGGGCAGAGTATTGGGCAATCAAGATCTCTTAAGTTAAAAAGATGCAAGTGGTGGAAATGAGAATATTGAGATGTATTTGTGGTCATAATAGGAATGATAGGGTTAGGAATGAGGATTTCCAAAATAAATTAGGAGTGACATTCGTGGTGGATAAAATATGGGAAGGGAGACTGAGATGGCTTGGTTATGTGAAGAGGCAATGTGTAAATGCCCAGTGAGGAGGTAAGAGAGGTTGATTATAGTGGGATCAAGGAGAGGCACATGCATTATAAAGAAGTATTAGGAAGAGGTGATTAGAAAACATATTACGAATCTTTAACTTACCAAAGACATGACCTTAGATAGAAGAGTATGAAGGTCATGAATAAGGGTAGAAGGTTAGTAGGTAGCTAAGAGTTGTCTTATTACTATCCTATTCATGTATTGGCTTGGTGGTAGTATAGAGCACCATGTCGGTTGTATTAGCCTAGTCATATAGTCTTTGTCTTTTGGTATCCAATGGATCCTATGCAAGTGTTTGGTGATCACACCTTGTTGTTGTTAGCACTGCTTTGCTTTATACTAATTGTATTATTGTAGTTGTCGGTTGTTTATTGTGTTCTGATTATCATACTATTTTATTGTTCTTTTTCCCTTCTACACTATTTTTTTTCTTTCTTTTTGTATTTGGATTTGCTATACTTGAGTCTTCAAAAAATAAACTCTCCACCTCTACGATGTAGTGATAAGATTTGCGTCCATTCTATCCTGTCCAAACCCCACTTGTGAGATTTTACTTAGCATATTATTATTGTTATTATATGTAATAACAAAATACAATAGAGTGATATGAGGTGGAAAATGAGAGGTTGAGAGTGGAGAGGGATAGGATGGTCAAGGGGTTAGGATCAAGGATGTTTAGTGTGGGGTAGGAGACAATAAATAAAGGTGGAGCTACGATATAAAGCTTATGGGTATTGAATTTTATTTATTTATTAAGTTAATAAGATCTAGATTAATAATTTATACATATTCATTTTTAAGAAATGTGTTTTCAAAATAAAAAACATTTCAATTTTGACCAACAAAACATAGAAAATTGAAAAATATTTTTTTATACCAAAAATACACTATATATTTTAGTTGATTTTGTTCAGCACTAACAAGGGAATTAGGTAAGAGGGTCCATTTTTATTACAATGCGGAATCTAAACAGTATGTATATTATTTCTCATTTTCTTAATATCAAAGGTTTGGAAAGATCTAGAGGAAATATTTGGCTGATTTCCTAGTTTGGCAAGATCTGGAGGAAATATTTGGCTGATTTCCTTTTGCTTGAAGTCAAATGTCGGTAAGTTGTAAAGAAAAACTGAGTTTCTTCTTAGCATATTTGGAGGCTACTGTATTTTTTCCTCTATGAAAGAGAGTGTAATGGCCCTCTAGGTCATTTTTGAATTTAAGCATTCATTCCATTATTTCGAGAGTTCCTGTATCGACCCTAAGTCATTTATGACTTATTGGAACTGACTGTTTGGTTTCCTGGTCGTTCGTTTGGGTTTTAATCCCATTTCCCTATTTTGGAGCTTTGATAACTTGAAAAATTGACTTTAATCATAACTTTAAGATAATGACCTCAAAACAAAATTTTGACACTTACATCAGCTCCAAAATGGAAAAATTAGACTGGTAGCATGGTCGGTCTCAGCAGGCTGCTCATTTCTATAGGTGTTATGCCATTCCCATGCGCTTGTGCAGCTCCATCACGAGGCCCAATGGGGCAGTGGAAAGAGAGCTAGGCAGAAGGATAGACATGATAGGCGCCGCTTTAGACTAGAGAGTCCTATGATAGATCTCGCCAGAGATTTCAGTAGGGTTAGTCTAGTCGCCCCTTCTAGGACTCTCTTCAGATTTTAGAGGGTGATCAGCATCGTCAGGTGGTTCACAGATGGGTTTTTTTGACCGAGGTAGCAAACCTCTAATTTTCAGCCGACATTCACAAGGGTGTTATAAGTATGGGGAGATAGATCATTGGTCCCGCTAGTTCCCTCACCGCAGGCTAACCTTATTAGTTTCACAAGAAGCTAGACCTACGCCAACACCAATACCTCCATTTAGTGGCATAGGCTAGGTCCAGGACCATAGGGGTAGTCATCAAGGTGTGTGGTAGGGAGGGGTCCTTGGAGAGGCAGGTAAGGAGGCAGAGTTGATGTGCAGGGTATAAGAGCCTAGGTCCACTTCTAAGTAGCTCCATCTAGAGCAGAGATTGAGGCCTCAAAAAATGTGATCACAGGTATGGTTTTATTATGCCATCATCCTGCATTCATTTTATTTGATCCCTTCTCCACATATTCTTATATATCTATGTGTTGTTCCCCTCGGCTGAGTATGAGTCTAGAGACATTAGTTGAGCCATTATGTATTTCAACCTCGATAGGCGATTCTTTAGTAGTTGGTCAGGTCTTTAGATCCTATGTGGTGACTATCCAGGGGCGTCACACTAGGTTTGATCTTATTTTTCTTAATATGGTGGACTTTGATTTGATTCTGGGCATTGACTGGTTATCCCTTCACCATGCGGTCTTGGATTTCTAAGCCAAGATTGTTACCTTAGCCATGCCTGGTATTTTGCCGGTGGTGTGGCAGGGCCCTTGCAGTCACACACCAGTTGGGGTGATTTCTTTGTTCAGGCTCAGAGGTTAGTGGCTAGTGGGTGTTTGGCGTACTTGGCTTGTGTTACAAATATGAGTATGGAGGGCTCTAAAGTTGATTCATTACATACAGTCTGAGAGTTTGCATATGTGTTTCCTGCTGATCTGCCTGGCCTCCCTCCAGACCAAAATATTAACTTTATCATTAATGTAGAGCTGAGTACTCATCTTATTTCATCCCACCAAACCGTATATCCCCTGTAGATCTCAAGGAGCTTATTTTTCAGTTTCAGAATCTCTTAGGTAAGGGATTTATTCGTCCTAAAGTATCTCCTTGGGGTTCCCTAGTCCTATTAGTTAAGAAAAAGAATGGTACTATGCGGATGTACATCGGTTACAAGTAGTTAAACAAGGTGACGGTGAAGAACCGTTACCCCATGCCTAGGATTGATGACCTATTCGACCAGCTTTAGGGTTTTGTGGTGTTTTCTAAGATTGATTTGAAATTTGGCTACCATGAGTTTAGGATTAGGGTAGCGGACATCCCTAAAACCGCATTAAGGAATCGGTATGGCCACTATGAGTTCCTAATAATGTCTTTTGGGTTGACTGATCCCTCTGCAACATTTATGGATTTGATGACTTGGGTGTTTAGGCCGTACTTAGACTAATTTGTCATATTCTTCATCGATGACATTCTAGTATACTTGTGGAATCAGGACGAACATGAGCAGTATTTGAGAGTAGTGCTCTATACATTGAGAGATCAATGGCTTTTTGCCAACTTCTCAAAGTGCGAGTTTTGACTTGATTCTGTAGCATTCTTGGGGCACGTGGTGTCTAAGAATAGAATTATGGTAGATCCGACAACGATTAAGGCTATTCGTGGTTGGTCCAGATCCACCTCTGTGACTGAGATTCGTAGCTTCATGGGATTGGCAGTGTACTACAGGCGCTTTGTTGAGGGGTTCTCTACTATCAGTACCTATGACTTGGTTGAATCACCAGGATGTCCCGTTTATGTGGTCGGAGGAGTGTGAAAGGATATTTCTGAGTCTTAAAGAGTTACTTACCACCGCTCTTATATTGACTCTTCCAGTTGGGGGCGAGGGATTCACCATTTATTATGACACATTCGACGTTGGTTTGGGTTATGTATTGATGCAGCAGGGACAAGTTATTTCTTATGCATTGAGGCAACTTAAGTTGTACGAGCGCAACTACCCCACTCATGACTTACAACTGGCGATGGTAGTATTTGCGCTTAAAATTCAGAGGCACTACCTATATGGAATTCGATGCAAGATTTAAACTAATACAGAAGCCTTCAGTACATTATGAGCTACAAGGATCTTAATTCAAGGCAACGCCACTGGATTAAGCTCCTGAAGGATTATGACCTCTCTATTCTCTACCATCCAGGCATGACGAATGTAGTAGCGGATGCCTTGAATTGAAAGGTGGTGAGTATGGGTAGTTTAGCCTTCCTTTCTACTATAGAGCGACCATTAGCTATGTGTTAGCTTATGTGGGAGCTTATTTATCTCTATAGGATCAGATTCGCAACTATCAGTTTAAGGATGAAGAGTTAGTTAAACTGCGAGATCGGTCTTTAAGAGGTGATGCCGGTCCAGATACCTTAGATTCTGAGGGGGTTTTGAGGTTTAGTGGTCGTTTCTGTGTTTTGAGAGTTTAGGTTTGATTCAGATGATCCTTAGAGAAGCCCATGACTCCAGATATTCTATCCATCCAGGCACCACTAAGATGTATCGTGACTTGAGGCAGCACTACTGGTGAAGTGGCATGAGAAGAGATATTGTAGAGAATATGTCATATTGTTTGAGTTGTCACCAGGTTAACATCAACATTTGAGGCCTGGTGGTAAGATTTAGAGATTACCCATTCTCGAGTGGAAATGGGAGCAGATCACCATTGATTTCATTATGGAGTTGCCTCGTACTTCTCACGGTGTTGATAGCATTTGGGTCATCGTGGATCGATTGACCAAGTCATCACACTTTCTTCCCATTCATACTTCCTACAGTGCTGAGATATTAGCCTGTATCTACATTTGGGAGGTGGTCCACCTTTATGATGTGCCTATTTCTATCATCTCAAACAGGGTCTCACCATTCACATCTAGCTTTTAGAGGACTTTTTAGAAGGAGTTGGGTACTTGTGTCAACCTTAGCACAGCTTTCCACCCGCAGACTGATGGTCAGTCAGAGCGCACTATACATGATCTTGAGGATATGTTGCGGGCTTGTGTCATAGATTTTGAAAGTCAGTGGGAATAGTTTTTGCCCTTAGCAGAGTTTGCGTACAATGACAGCTACCACTCTAATATTCAGATGGCCCCATTTGAGGCCTTATATCGTTGTCTCTCTCCAGTTGGTTGGTTTGAGTCTACAGATCCCAGGCCGAGCATTAAAGACTTGATGCAGGAGGCGTTATATAATGTGAGGGTGATTTAGGATAGGCTAAGGATAGCTCAGAGTAGACACCAGAGCTATGCGGATTATAGGCATCAATTATTGAGGTTTGTCATTAGTGACAGAGTATTCCTCCATGTATCGTCCATGACAGGCGTGATAAGATTTGGGAGAAGGGTCAAGCTTAGCCCCAGGTATATTGTCCCTTCTGAGATATTGAGGACAGTTGGCGAGGCTACATATGAGTTATCGTTGCCTCCGGTTTTTCAGCTATTCATCGAGTTTTTTCATATTTTAATGTTACATCGGGTATGTTCCAAATGAGTCCCATGTTCTTCAGTATGACGCGGTTGACTTGGATGATCGTTTGAGCTATATTGAGGAGCAGTTGCTATTTTGGCTAGAGATGTTAGGCAGTTGCATTCCATTGCCATTTCTATGGTTAAGGTCCATTGGAGGCATCGTCCAATCGAGAAGGCTACCTAGGAGATCGAGCATGAGATGCATGCACCGTTCCCTAATTTATTTGAGCCTTAAGGTACTTCTTGACTCTTACTTTCACGAACAAAAGCTCTTTTAGTAGTGGATGTTGTAATGACCCTCTAGGTTATTTTTGAATTTAAGTATTTATTCCATTATTTAAAGCATTCTTTTAGTGACCCCAAGTTATTTATGACTTGCTGGCACTGACTGTTCGGTCGCCTGGCCATTTGATTGGATTTTAGGCCTGTTTTCTTATTTTCGAGCTTTTATAAGTTGAAAAATTTTCTTTGGTCATAACTTCATAAAATTGACCTCAGAACAAAAATTTGAGGGTTCCATCAGCTCCGAATTAGCTAAATTAGTCAAGTAGCATGGTCGGCATGAGTACTGAGGCAATCAATATGAGTTTAGGACCATTTGACACTTTTGCCTTTGAAATTTGGCCTATAGTTGACTATGGTCAGCATTCTTGGAAAATATACTCGGATGAAAGTTCTGACAACACGGTTTGCTCTGGATTGTTGAATTTGGTCTAGAATGAACCTTTTTTCTCTTCCTGAGTCTTCTAATTTAATCCTGAGGCCCGTTGGGGAACTGGGCTCAAAATGGCATTTGGGTGTGAGACCTATTTTTTATTAAAATAACCTCGTATGGGAATTTTGTATGAGCCATTAAGTCTGAAACTTTGAGTTTTAACGAGTACTGAGCACCTCGTCGGAGTTTTTCACATGCTAAGCTCATTCTTTCACCAGTTACTTCTTGATCCATTGCTTAACTGATCCCTAGTCGCTAAAAAGAATGTCGTGAAGCGACCAGGAGCTCGCTAAAGCAACCATACCTCTTGGGTGGGTGTCTCTTAAGCGACAGCCCTGTCGCTTAAGAGACCAGGTGTCGCTAAAGGAATTCCTGCCTTTTAGGTGGGTGCCGCTTAAGTGATCACTGGATAGTCGCTAAAACGACATCAGTGGGTCGTTCTTAAGACCTAATTTCTAGATTTTATATCTAACTTCAAACCTTATTTTCTCCTTCAATTTTTGCGCGATTAAAAATGCTAACTTGCGTAGATTTTCGACGGGAACCCAGTGGTGTGTTTAGAATTAGGATTTGAGGCTTGTTTTGAGGTAATTTTCCCTTTCTCATGCGTTTCTGGTATTTTTGGACTATGTAGTTAATCACTTGTGCATATTAGGTTTGGGCCTATTTGGTGTGTGAGTTGTGTCCCTTATTTGAACCTAAGCTTAGGGTAGTAGTTGGAGCCTATTCTCAGAGTCAATTCCATAATTTATGAAGTGGGTCCCACAATTACTGGTTTTTGACTCCAAAATTGGCCCATCTTTGAATTACATAATCTTATTATCATAAAGACTGTATTAATGTTGTCATTGTATTATAGATAGAGTGGCAGCATTCGGAGGCCTCTTGGAAGGGAAAGGCTCTAGTTTCATAAGTTGGAGCACGCACGATCGGCCTACAGATAGGCTACAGTTTTTCCCTCTTGATACTGAGCAAGCTTAGGAAATCGTATATTAAATTGTATGAGTTGGAGGGGTTAGGGTGCTGAGCATGCTAAATTCCTAGAATTCATGTCCTAGGCACTATTTTGGGAAAAAACTGGATTGTTTAAGCATGATTCCTACTATTATCGTTCATCTATGCCTTGTGTAGTATGCTTTTCTTGTGCTTATATGTTTGGAAGCATGTTGGTCCTTAGTCTAGGATTAGACTAGTGATTGCCTTAGACTTGTGCAATTTTAGTGTCGTTGGGCCTTAGAACCTCTCTAACGTCATTTTGGACTGTTAGCTCCTTGTAGACTTAAATAGCAGGCTTTAGTTTGATAGTTTGAGCTTTAGCTAGTCAGTAACTCTGCCTGCGACCTTACCTCTATATTGCCTTATTCTTCTATCGCTCTGGTGTCGCTTCGTTCTTAATTTTGGGAGACTTTGTGATAATTCTGGTCGTATATGGTTCGAGAGGGAATTATATATTGATGGCAATCGGTTTAGAGGCATTCCCCAAGACACTTGGTTGTTCAGTGAATCTAATTTCGTTCAATCCCTTAGCTACAGATACACAGTTGAAGTCCATGTTCTAGCTTACTCATGTTCAGGCTCCTTAGATATAGTTACCCAGTTAAAGTCCAAAGTTTAGCTTACCCGTGTTCTACCCCTTGGCTACAGTTACCCTGTTGAAGTTTGTAGTCTAGCTTACTCGTGTCGACTCATTAGCTACAGTTACCCAGTTGATGTCTGTAGTCCAGCTTACACATGGTTCATTTCCTGATTCCCTGATGAATCTTCAGTTCAAGTCTTCATATCCCCTTAGCTTTGGGTTAAGGCATTAGAGTTTGGGAATGGTTCAGTTCAAGTCCAAAAATGGTGATATTATTGGAATCTTTTTGGCTCCGTTCATTTTACTTCAGCTTTTCTTAGACCTGTCGGGCTTATGGGAGTCCGTGCTGGTAGTTATATTATACTTATGCACGAGCGTATCCATTGAGTTTATGGGATCCCAATGGATTTAGTTAGATTCTACCTTTTTATTTATTAAGTACGCTCGTGTACATACCTACATTTACTTCTGCCCTACCTTTGGTTGTGATCATTTACTCGTACTTAAGTTTACTTTTTCATATCTTGCTCAGTCAGCCTATGATGCCTACTGGGTACCTGTTGTTTTGGTACTCATACTATACTCTATATCTGATTTTGTGATGCAGGTTCGAGTACTAGTTACCGATGTTGATTTGAGCCAACTATGGTCGTGATCAGAGGCGAGGGTGAGCACAATGCGTCTTGGATTTACCCGTCTCCCTCTGTACATACATTTTTCCTGTCTTTTTCTTTTGAGACAACTCTGTTTCTGTGGTCCACTTTTGGAACTTGTACTCTTTTTACTAGTATCTCTATACATGTGACTTCCAGGGAGGGATCTTTTTGGTTTGTATATATTTAGTTGCTTCCGCCCGTAGCATACACAAAGATTTATTCTGATCCATGTGTATATTTCAAAAGATTTTCTAAACAATAATTTTATTATTTTATTATTATATGTGGATGACATGTTAATTATAGGACAAGACAAGGAGTTGATTGCCAAGTTGAAGAGAAATTTGTCCAAGTACTTTGACATGAAGGACTTGGTCCTAACACAATAAATTTTGGGATGAAAATTGTTTGAGAATGAACAAATAGAAAGTTGTGTCTATCTCAGGAGAATTACATTGAACGTGTTCTAGATTGCTTCAATATGAAGAGTGCTAAATAAGTTAGAACACCTCTTGATGTTCATCTGAAGTTGAGAAACAAGATGTGTCCTACAACAATGGAGGAGAAATAAAATATGGCCAAATTTCCTTACTCTTCACAGCAGGGAGTTTGATGTATGCAATGGTATGTATCGGACTTGATATTGCTCATGCAGTTGGTGTTGTTACTCCTTGAAAATATTGGAAAAGACCACTGGGAAGAATTTAATTGTATACTTCGATATCTAAGAGGTACCACAAGAGACCATTTGTGTTTTGAATAACCTGATCCAATTATGAAGGGTTATACAGATGTTGATATTGCAGGTGACCTCGATAACCGAAAATCCACTACTGAATATTTATTTGCATTTTCAAGGGGAACTATATCATGGCAGTCGAAGTTGCAAAAGTATGTCACACTCTATACAAATGAAGTAGAGTATATCGCAGCTACTGAAGCTGGTAATGAAGTAGAGTATATGTAAGACCTCAGAATTTGAAAAGTCCTAAAATGAGATTCAAAAGATGAATCCCAGAAAATGTAGATTTTTGGCACCAGGTGGTCTTCACGAGGACCTCTACGTTACGTGAAGAGGGCCACGGGCCGTGAAGGGGATGTGGTGGTCCATGCTCTATTAATTGGATTTCATAGGTGATGTCCACAAGATGCCACCACGAGTAGTGGTGTGGACTATAGACCATTATGGCTCCCATGGTGGAAACTCTTTATAGGCCCATGTTAGGTTCTTCACCATACCCACCCTCCATGGGGTGTATTACCCTCTACAGACCGTGAAGGTCTCCATGGAGGTAGTCCTGTAAACCCCAAATCCCTAAGTCTAAGTCCAACACCACGAGCCGTAGTACCCATAATGGATTGTGGTAGGTCTCATGGTGGGCACTCCTTTCTCGCCCCTTTTTCGGCCATAGTCCTAACCATGGACCATATTGCTCACCACAGTCCATGGTAAGGTCCCGTCTAGGCTATCTTAGTTTTAGTGAATGATATTTTGGTCATTCCCTACTTTTTCATTAATGAATGTGTATGGTGTTTGGAATTAGATTCTTACCTATTAACTAACCTACGTACCCTTAACCATATCCTTCTCTCATTAACCACCAAATCTGAAAATCTTCTTTTCCAAGGTTCCTCTCAAAAGCTTCTTCTTCTCCAAGCAATTTAAAAGGAATTTCTTCAAGTTCAAGCTTCAATTCACTTCAGTCTAGGGCTCCAAAAGGTCAAGGTATGTGGAAATTCATTCATGGCTGCCTTTCACCCATTAAATCCCAATGTTTTCTCTCAAATTTCTTGATGATTTCTTCAATCAAAAACCCCTAATTTCATTATTTGCATTGGGTCTTCCTATTTATGACATATTTCAATGTTATTAGCCTTCTTATGCATAATTCACATCATATTGCATGATTTTAAGATGAATTCAAACAATTCATGATATACTCTAGTTTCAATTATTATTTATCAGTTATGATCATAATTTTCAAGTTATATTCAATAAAAGCTTTATTGAATGATATTTAAGGTTTATAAATGGTTTATAAGAGGTTTCTATGAAGTTTCAAGCAAGTTAATGAAATGGTGACTTAATATCCTAAATGAAAAAGGTGACTTAAGACCCTTATGATATTTTTTTATGAAAAGGATTCGTAATGATGGTGTCACGACCCAGACTAAGTCCTAACTGTGAATGATGATTAGGATTTCCAAGGAAACCCAACCAAGACTCTTGACATATCATAAGCATAAATAAGGTAAACAATAAGCAAAAACTCATAAAAGTCTAATAGACATAATATAAACTCAAAAGATTCAAAACAACATAGACTTCTACATTTATGTCTAACAAGCCTCTACATAATCAATATGGGTGGGGGCTAAGATATTTCCCTAGCTCACACTCAATGTAACATAACCAAATTCTTTGAAATAAAAGGAAGAAACCATAATCTGGCCTTCGACAAATGAGGACTCACCAATAGCAGAAGTAGGAACTCAACTCTAACCACACGGATGGTGGATGTGCTTGTCAACCCCTATATTATGATATAATGTAGTCAAAAATATACGTTAGTACGTTTGAATGTATTAAGTATGTCGGCATGCTATGCAGTATAAAACATGCAATGTAATAATTAAATAACATACATTCTATATAAGATGATATGTAGAGTCATGAAAAAACCAAAGTTGATCAAACCATTTGGAAGGGATAAGTGAAATCATAAGGAGTACATAAACAAAGTATACAATATATGAGATAGAATAGTAACTGAAAGCTATAACATGGAATTCCGATGTTTCCTCATACAATGAAAGAAAGAGGAATCTAGTTGTCAAGGTAGACTCTACCCCACTAGGTGGGTCATGGACATGTACTGTATGTGGATCCACTTGCTAGTCCATAAAATAAAATCCTATGGTGGCACATATCTATGAGACTAGAGCCTTTATATAAGGACCTTGTAGGTCAAGCCCCCTACCTCAAGTCTTATTTGGTGCTCAGTCAAATCCCACAGAATACATATCATAATAGTCATACTTAACAAATATTCATAAGCTTGTTCAAGGTTTCAAAATTCATATAATAGTTCATTTTTATATCATAATTGCAATGTGAGTAAGAGCCTTTCAACATCACTAATCATACTTGCATGATACATAGAATTAGGTTTCTAGGTCACCAATTAAGGATCCTAAGTCACCTCTTGTCATAAAATTGCTTGAAATTCATATCATGAACATACTTGAAATCCATGATCATAGATTATACATAAAATTAGAGTAGAAACTTTGAATACATTAATAATTTGTTTGAAAATCATTAAATTCGACTGAAAACATGGATGGTCATATTCCTTATACAAACCCATATGTAATTCATGAAGAAAATATTAATTGAATGCATAATTTAATCAATAATAATATAATATACAATGAATAAGAAAACTCAATGCATTGTCATAAAATTAGGTATTTTTGAATTAAAAAATCATAGGAAATTTAGAGAGAGAACTTTGGGATTCCATGGGTGAAAGGTGCCCATGGATGAAGTCCCACATATCTTGATGAATTCTAGCTATGAGACTGAAAAAGGAGATTTGATCTTGAAGAAAACCCTAGCAATTGCTTTATGAAGAAGAAGACTCTTGAGAGGAACCTTAGGAGAGAAGATTTTGTGATTTTCAAAGTTCATGTGATAATAAGAGGTTTAAGAGTACATAGGGTTAGTTAATAGGTGAAAACCTAGTCCCAAAAATCATCCATATTCATTAATGGAATATAGGGAATACCCCTCATTAAATCTGGCTGGAAGACCCTACGAGTGGGTCCTTACAAGTTGTAGAAATGACTCATTCTGTTGAGCCTGAAAAACCCTAAATCCCTGAGCCTTGACATTCTGTCAAGTTTTTTAAAAGATTCTGAAACTTATTATGTGTAGAACTTAGGCACTGATCCTACAACTCACTTTTACGAGTCGTAACAACTTCGACAAGTCGTAAATCAATTCGTAAAACTACCCTCACACTTAGTCAAATGCTCAACCTCACTGCTAACCCTACGAGTTGCTCCTACGATGCGTAGGATTTCTTACAACTCGTAGGTCAAGTTGTAGACTCTGAACTAATCCACTTTCCTAAGTTTTTCCTTCGTTTCGACTCTTTAACTTTTGGGATCTTACAATAAATCCCCCTTGAAATCATTCGTCCTCGACTGAGATTCAACTAGCGTAGAAGAGATATGGAAAGAGAACAAGCAACCTAACATGAATGAAATGACACATTAAAATGCACAAACCATGGAAATTTTCAAACTTAGCATAAAACATGGACTTTTAAAAACAACTTTATGAACATGTATGCATATAGAAGACATAGGAAAATAGAAACGTAGGAATTTAGGCGACTTGAGCAAGAACCACCTAATACCTTAGGCTTAAGTAAAAGAAAAGAGATACGGATATTGCTTCATCATGTCCACTTCCACTTCCCGTATAGCACTCTCTACTTGTTGATTCCTCCACGATACCTTGATGGAAGCAACCTCTTTATTTCTTAACCTTTTCACTTGCTGGTCTAAAGTTTCTACCCTTCCTGAGGAGAACCTTCAAATAGACCCAATCATCCACATCAAATTCAAGGTCTTTTTTTCTCATGTCTGAATATGACTTTTGGCGACTTTAAGTCATCTTCAATCTTTTTCTTATGAGTCTTACTTTATCTATTGTATCTAAAACCAAATCGGTACCAATCAATGTCATCTCATCCACTTCAAACCATCCCACTAGAGACCAAATGAGCCATTTGGATGCTAGAATGATAGTTATTATTTTAGGCAAACTTAACCAGCGGTAAATGCTCATCCTAAATTCCTTTAAAATTAGTAATACATACCCTCAACATATCCTCCAAAGTTTGAATCATTCATTTGGCTTGACCATCAGTTTGAGGGTGAAAAGTGGTACTTTACTTGACTCTCGTACCAAGACCCTTTTGGAACGACTTCCAAAAATATGAACTGAATTGAGTACCTCGATCCAATATAATAGGAAATAGAACACCATGAGCTTTACTAATTCATGGATATACAACTTAGCATAATCTTCTGCACTATAAGAAGTCTTAATTGGTAGAAAATATGCCTACTTAGTCATTCAGTCCACAACAACACAAATAGAATCATGTTGCCTTCTAGTAAGAGGCAAGCCCATCACAAAGTTCATGTTCACACCTTCTCACTTTCGAGTAGGGATCTCAATGTCTTGAGCTAAACCTATCGATTTTTGATTCTCAACCTTCACTTGTTGATAATTGGGAAACCTAGCCACATATTTTGCTATGTCCTTCTTCATGCCATTCCACCAATACATTTCCCTCCAATAATGATAAATCTTAGTAGATATCGAATGAATCAAATACCGAGAACTATGGGCCTCATCCAATATCAATTCCCTTAGACCATCCACATTAGGCACACACAAAAGACCTTGGTAATGAAGTACTCCATCTCCCCCTTGGAAGAAAGCCTCCATGGCTTTTTTAGCAACCAACTTCTTCAATTCAACAAAAATCGGATCATGGTCTTGTTTGGCTTTAACATTTGCCACAAGAGATGATTCAAGCCATTATGAACAAGAATACCACCATTAATATAATCAACTAAGAGAACACCTAAACGAGCCAATCTATGCACATCCTTAACCAACTCCTTCTTATCATCTTCAACATGGGTCACACTACACATGCACAACTGAGTAAGAGCATCGGCAACAACATTAGCTTTACCCGAATGGTACAACACACTCATATCATAGTCCTTTAGTAGTTCAAGACACTTTATTTGCCTAAGGTTCAAATTCCTTTGGATAAACACATATTTCAAGCTTTTATAGTTAGTGTGCACATCAACGTGCAACCTATAACGATAATGACGCCAAATTTTTAATGCAAATACAACCGCCGCAAGTTCAAGATCATGAGTTGGATAGTTTCGTTCATTCACTTTGAGTTGCATTGAGGCAATGCTATAACCTTGCCATGTTGGATCAACACACAACCAATTATGATCCTTAAGGCATCAAAATACACAACAAAACTATCGTACCCTTTCGGTAAAGTCAAGATAAGAGCGACATAAGACTATCCTTTAATATTTGAAAACTCTTCTCACATTCCTCCAATCATTGAAACTTCACTTTCTTTTGGTTCATCCTAGTAAAAGGTGAAGCTATAGAAGAAAACTCTTCAAAAACCTTCTATAGTATCCTTCTATGCCCAAAAACTTGGAGATAATGGTCTGGGCCATGTTTTCACTGCCTTCGTTTTCTTCGGACAAACCTTAATTTTATCACTGAACATCACATGGCCAGGAAATGCAACTTCTCTTGGCTAAAATTTACACTTACTAAACTTGGCATATAGTTGCTTGTCCCTTAAAGTTTGCAACACAATCCTCAAGTGACCCACATGGTCTTCCTCATTTCGGGAGTAAATCAAGATATCACCATTAAACACCACTACAAATATATCTAAGTACGACTTAAAACTTTAATTCATCAAATCCATGAAGATAGTGGGAGCATTAGTCAACCCAAATAACATGAATAAGAATTCAAATGATCATACCTTGTTCTAAATACCATTTTGGGAATATCACACTCCCTTACCCTTAATTGGTGGTTACCAAAATGGAGATCAATTTTAGAGAAGTAACTTGTTCCTTGTAATTGATCAAACAAATCATCTATCCTTGGAATTGGATACATGTTATTTATGGTGACCTTATTCAATTTTAGGTAGTCTATACACATTCGGAGTGAACCATCCTTCTTCCTAAAAAACAATATGGGAGCACCCCATGGTGAAATGCTTGGCCTTATGAAACTCTTATCCTATAAGTCCTACAATTTCTCTTTCAACTCCTTAAGTTTTTCTGGATCCATACAAGAAGGAGGAATAAAAATAGGTTGGTATCTGTAAGGATATTTATGCCAAAGTCAATTTTTCTTTCGGGAGGAACACCAGAAAAACCATTGAGAAAATCATTAACAATTAGGACCGACTCAAGAGGAGGAGTTTCGGTATCAACATCCCTAACATGCACTATATGATAGATACACCCTTTAGAAATTATTTACTAGGCTTTTAAACATGAGATGAATCAATCTTTAAGCATCGAATTATTACCCTTCTATTCAAGAACCGGCTCATTAGATAATTGAAACTTGACCCTATGAGTTCTATAATCAATAGACACGTATGAGGTATGCAACAAATCCACACCAAGAATAATGTCAAAATAGGTCCTGTCATTTTCAATAAGATCCAAGGAATAACTTTATGCAAAAGCGACATAGAACAATTTCTATAAACCTTCTATGCCAACACTGAATCATCAATGGGAGTAACCAAAAAAGGCTCTAACAAAATTTCGGGGCACATATCAAATCTCACAGCAAGGTAAGGAGTAACAAAAGACAAATTGGTACCCAGATCAAGTAAAGCATAAATATCAAAGTCAATGACCCATAACATACCTGTAACAACATTGGTAGTTTCCTCTACATCTTATCTAGCATGGAGAGCATAGAATCGATTATTGTGTTGACCACCTTTTGGTTGAACTTGGGCACCTTATTGCACTTTCCCTCCTTGAGCAACTTGGACTAGAGTACGACCTTCTCTACCTCTACTAGCAACATTTGGGCATTTAGATTATTTATAGCCCATCTTACCAAATCTATAGCAAGCACATGTTCCCATTAAACATCTTCCTCCATGATTTTTCCCACACTTAGTATACTTGGGAAAAGTAAAACCACTAGAATTTACACCCCCATCTTGAACCTTATGGTATGGAGCCCTATCCTTGTCAAACCTTTGGCCTTGTAATCTTTGGCCTTAAAACGACCATTACCACCACCGGTCTTAGCATTTGAGAATCCACCTTCAAATAGAGCCCTCTTGGAGTCTCTCATCCTTATCTCCTTAAGTTTCTCTCCTTTAATTTTTTTGGAAAATATCATAAGCCGAGATATGTTCATTTTTCTGACAGGCATAGCAGTTTGATATTCTGTAGCAACCAAGTCAGACACACCCAACATAAATTGGCTCATTCGAGCATGAGAATCGGAAACTAAAGAATGAGCATACTTGGATAGCTTGGTGAACTTGAGGGCATACTCCTTCACACTCATGTTACCTTGCTTAAGATTTATGAACTCTCTCATCCTTGCTTCCCTTAGCTCAAGTAGGAGAAAACAATAAAGAAATGCAAGTTTAAAATCATCCCAACCTATGGGACACTCATCCCTCTTGGAATTCAATTGAGTATACCACACTTGGGCTACCCCTTTGAGTTGGTAGGCCGCCAACTCTGCTTTTTCTTCCGAAGTCACTCCCATAATAGCCAACACCTTATACACCTTATCAATTAGTTATTGAGGATCTTTATCCACCTTTGAACCATGGAATTTGGGAGGGTTCATCCTTACAAATCCCTCACTCTAGAAGCCATACTAGGAGAATTAGGAGGAACAACCCATTGGTTGGCCACAACGTAAGCTAGCATAGTGATAGGTGTTCAAAACTCTGCATTGGTCGCTTGGTAGTGCAAAGGACCATTATCTTGGGGGACCGGAGGATCTTGGTCTCCATTAGAATTGACCACTCTTTGCATAGATGCTCTTATTGGAGGCATTTTTCTAAAAATCATAAAGAATAATTGTTAGGAAGAGGAAGTCTTCAAGTACACTCTATGGCATGACATAGATCATGAAAGAAGTGAAGATTCCTTAGAATGGCTTATATCCTACTATTCATAGATGTGGTGGGATTCACATCGATGAATAATACTTTACTTGATGCAACATTTGGACTCTCTAGGTCACTCTTAAAACCTTATGTTCTGATACCAAGTTTGTCATGACCTGGACCAGGACGCAGACATGACACAGTGATTAGGATTCCTGAAGAAACCACAATCAATCCTCTTGGTATATTATAAGCATATATAAGGTAAATAATAAGAGGAAACTCATAAAAGTCCAATAGAAATAGCATAAACTTAAAAGAATCAAAACAACATAGGCTTCTGCATTTTTGTCCAACAAGACTCTACATGGTCAATATGGGAAGGGGATAAGACATGTCCCTATTTCACCCTCAAAGTAACATAACCAAAGTCATTGAATTAAAAGAAATAAACCATAATCTGACTCTCGACAAATGAGGACTCACCAATAGCGGAAGTAGGAACTTAACTCTAACCACTCGGAGGGTGGATCTGGTCATCAACCCCTATATTATGATGAAATGTAGGAAAAAGTGTGTGTTAGTATGTTTGAATGTAGTAAGTATGAGAGAATGCTATGCAATATAAAACATGTTATGCAATGATCAAATAAAGTACATGACATATAAGATGATAAGTAGAATCACTAGAAAACCAAAGTTGATCAAAGCATTTGAAAGACATAAGTGAAATCATAAGGAGTACATAAAGAAAGTATACATATATGGGATAGAACCGTGATCGGTAATAAGACCATACAAGCTATAACATGGAATCCCAATGTCTTCCGATACAATGAAAGAAAGAGAAAATTTATTTATCAAGGTAGACTCTACCCCACTAGGCGCATTATGAACATGTCCTATATGTGGATCCACTTGCTAGGCCATAAAGGAAAATTCTATGGTGGCACACATCTATGATACTAGAGACTTTATATAAGGACCCCATAGGTTGATCCCCCACCTCAAGCCTCATTCGGTGCTAAGTCAAATCCCACGAAATATATATCATAATAATCATACTTAAAATATATTCATAAGCTTGTTCATAGATTTCAAAATTCATATAATAGCTTATTTTAATATCATAATGGTAATATGAGTAAGATCCTTTCAACATCACAAATCATACTTGCATAATACATAGCATTAGGTTACTATTTCACCAACTAAGGATCCTAAGTCACGTCTTGTCATAAACTTGTTTGAAATTCATATCTTGAATGTACTTGAAATCTATTATCATAGCTTATACATTAAATTAGAGTAGAAACTTTGAATACATAAACAATTTGCATGAAAATTAGGAAATTCAATTGAAAACATGCATGGTCATATTCCTTATACCAACCCATATGTAAGTCATGAAGAAAATATTAATTGAATCCATAATTTAATCAATAATAATATAATATACAATGAATAAGAAAACCCAATGCATTGTCATAAAATTAGGGCTTTTTGAATTAAAGAATCATAGGGAATTTAGAGAGAGAACTTTGGGATTCCATGGGTGAAAGGTACCCATAGATGAAGTCCCACACCTTGATGAATTCTAGCCTTAATAATGAAAAAGGAGACTTGATCTTGAAGAAAACCCAATCAATTTCTTGATGAAGAAGAAGACTCTTGAGAGGAACCTTGGGAGATAAAGGTTTTGTGATTTTGAGAGTTAATATGAGAATGAGAGGTTTAGGATTACTTAGGGTTAGTTAATATGTAAGAACCTATTCTCCAAAACCCCACATTCATTAATGGAATATAGGGAATACCCCTCATTAAATCTAGATGGAAATCCCTATGAGTGGGTCCTTACGAGTTGTAGACTATTCTAAGAGTCGTAGAAACGACTCATCCTGTCGAATCATTTAAAAGATTCTAAAACTTTTTATGTGCAGAACTCAGGCACTGACCCTATGGATCTCTTCTATGAGTCATAAAAACTTCAAATGTTCAACCTTGTTGGCTACCCTACGAGTCACTCCTACGATCCGTAGCAGTTCCTATGACTCATAGGTCAAATCATAGACTCTGAAGAAGTCCATTTTCCCAAGTTTTTCCTTTATTTTGGCTCTTCAACTTTCGAGGTCTTACAGATGGAAGGCCTACACCCACATTACATGAATCACATAATAATGAGTTATTCCTATGAATAAGTTTATGAAGTATGATTATGAAAGGTTTATGACTTATGAAAAGTATGATTTATGATTACGAAATGATATATATCCCATGGAATTTTGACTTAGTACCAAGTGGACTTTGAGGTGGGGGCTCGACCTAAGCCTTAGTAGCAACCTCTATTCCCTTAAACTATGTTGCCATCGTAAGATTATTTACCTGTATGGTTTTGACAATTATGATGATACTTTTGGATGGAGTGTACCTTGGCAAGTAGCATCTCCCATTGTCAATGTGAGGATCATTGAATTCTATTTAATAGCTTGCATGGTCTTTTTGTTGGTTAAAGTCATCTCCCACATATGTATAGTTCTTGTTTGGTCTTGCATACCTTTATTCATATTGATTATTTTTTATGTTTATTGGCCATGCATACTTTACACATACTTAGTGCATTCCATGTAATAACGCATACTTTTTCCTATATTGTATCATAATGTAGGGTCGAGGGATCATTCTCATCCTCTTGTTCGTGGCTAGAGCTTGTCATATTTGCACTCATGTTGTTGAGTTCTTATCTTCCGAGGACATGACATTTTACTTTCATATTGTCATTAAACTGCGTCATTACTCTTATATTGTCATGGGTGAGCTAGGAGCTTGTCTTATGCCCCCATCGGGTTAATAGAGGCATGTCAGATATTCATGGAGTCTATGTTGTCGTTTTTGTTCCTTTGATACTTATGCTCCTATTATTGAGACTATGCTTTTGTATCTTGATTTAGTTTTATTTTCTTTATTTACCTTATATAAGGCCCCATGTGTTTTGAAGGTTGGAATGTATTATAATAAGGTAAAGTAGAGGGAAAATGGCTTTGGAGGATTATTTAGACTCGTTTTCTACGAGATGAAATTTTCAAAAAATGCCCAAAACAGAAGACTCTGCGACCAAGGCATGTCCCGGATTTGTTCCCTATTAGTAAAAATTTTAACGAGCTCAAGTTGATCTCAAATATAGCAAAAATTGAGCTTCGCAAAAAAATAAACTATGGGGAGTGCCTCCATGTCACGGACCGGTTCCTGGATACTTCTAATTTCTGCGAAAATTTACAATTTTAAGTAAGGGCAACTTGGACAATTTTTGAACATGTATAAACAAGTTTGGAAAAATTTTGGGGTTATTTTCCACCCTTATTACTACCTAAAATCCTAGATTTTATTCTCCATCACAAATTTCTCTTAAACTAAAGGGTTTTAAGGCTCCCCGTTGATGACCAAGAATTAACATTACTTCAAGCTTCTCAAGACTTCTTTAAATCTTCTTCAAGCTTTACTCTAAGGTATGTGGATCTTTATCCATGGGTTCTTCAACCCATAGAGTCCAAAACCCATTTCAATCAAATCTCTTGATTTTAAGTAAGATCTTCTTATGGGTCATTCTAATTTCTACTTAATAGAATGAATCATAATTAAACTAATGATTATTGATCTATTTTGATGCTAAATGATTTCATATGCATAGATTGATGGTTACAAGAATTTTCTCTACTTAGCTCCTTATAGGTAATTGATGAATTTCATAGTGTTTATGCATAACTTTTATTTACATACATGTTGAAAGTTGCATTGACTTCAACCCACCTAGTTTTACTCTATTTTCATTAAAGCATCATTTGAAGGTTATGAACTCCAATTAAATGTTTATGAAAGCTAATGACTATGATTATGGGAGTCTTTTCAATGAAAGAACGAATGTTTGAAAAAATTTTCACCTAAGCTTATGGACTCACTATGCGATAAGGATAATTCTTTCATATTTGAATCACCAAAGGTTTTAAGGACCTATTCTATTGAATGATGAGTTGAAGTCTCAAATGATATGTATGTTTATGTAACTATGATATACTATTCTGTGGGATTTGACTTAGTACTGAATGGGACTTGAGGTGGGGTTCGGTAAGGGAATCCTAATAGAAATCTCTTGTTTCATTAACTATGTGCCACCATAGGAGCCCTTATAGACTAGGCTAGTGGATCCACAAATGGCCATTAAATATTAGACGAAATGAATATTAACAAAATTCTACCTTGGCAAGTAGTCTCTCCTTCCAATATAGGGGATTTATATTAGATTCCATGTTATAGCTCATATGGTCTTAATGTCGGTTATAGTCATCTTCCCACAAATGAATGATTTAAATTCTATTTACTTGATTATTCATGCATACACTTATCTATGTACTTCACTTCATAATTGTCTTAATAATTTCCATTATTTTTATGCCTACATACTTAGTACATTTAAAGTACTAACGCGTACTATTTTGTCTATATGATATCACCATGTAGGTATCGGTGTTCCTCCTCGTTCTCCTCTACATGGCTAGTTGGGATCATTTGGAGGCTACGATTTAGTGAGTTCCCAAGTTTCAGGAAAAATATTCCTTTCCTTTCTAGCTTATGTTATGTTGAGACCTTTAGACACCTAACATGGTACTTCATTTCTATTTTTCTTGAAGGTGAGCTAGGAACATGTCTAGCCCCCGCCAAATCTAAAACAGAGGTATTATTGGACAAATGTAAGATAAATTTTAACTATTGATGTTTGGTATATTTTCCCAAAGTCCCTCTTTGCTCTTGTTTATGTTTCTTATTTATTTCCATTACCTATGAAAGTCTACATAAATGCTAAAAGGCTTTATTGAGGTACATTCGTGTTCTTCATTCATCGTGTCATATCTAGGCCCTAGGCTAGGGCCGTGACAAACTTGATATTATAGCCCAAGATTTTGAATGGTTCTAAGAGTCCAATATACCGCATCGAATAGGGTCTTATTCATGGTTATGAAACATGCCACAATTATGAATAGGAGGCTATGAGGCATTTAGGAAACCTTTCCTTATTTCATAATTCATATCATGCCTTAGAGTCATTCTAAGACTTCCTTTATCTAACAAATCATTTCGTGTTCTCTAGATAATGCCTCGAGGAAGAACACCTCCACCTAGAGCAATGGATGCTAATGAGGACTCAATTCCTCTGGTTCTCGATGTTCCACATAAGAAAGGAGTTACATATGCAGAGTTCGGGAATATCATCACTTTGTTGGCCTAAG
Organism: Solanum dulcamara; assembly: GCF_947179165.1. Taxonomy (NCBI): domain Eukaryota; kingdom Viridiplantae; phylum Streptophyta; class Magnoliopsida; order Solanales; family Solanaceae; genus Solanum; species Solanum dulcamara. The sequence continues at coordinate 22,023,547 of NC_077247.1, read as the reverse complement.
CCATAGCCAACCAAACTAATTAAGGTGTTGATCCTCCTCTGCATCAAGTGCCTACCCCGTCTACAAGGATTCAGGACTTTAAAAGGATGAATCCACCAGAATTTGATGGTTCCAAGGTAGATGAGGACCCAATGGAGTTTATTGATGAATTTTATCAGATTATGGCAATTATGGGAGTATCTTCAGATATAAAGGCTGAGCTAGTGGCCTATCAACTCAAGGGTGTAGTGAGAGGGGTGAAGGCATGGGATCTATAGAGTGGGAAGAGTTCAAGGGTGCCTTATTGGATCACTTCTTTCCATTGGAGCTAAGGGAGGCAAAGATTCAAGAGTTCATCAATCTTCTCCAAGAGAGCATGAGTGTGGGGGAGTATTCCTTCAAATTAACCAAATTGTCTAACTATGCTCTTTTCATGGTCTCCGACCCAAGGGAAAGAATGAGCAAATTCATCTTTGGTGTTTCTAGTTTGGGGTCCAAATATGCAAGACCGCCATGTTGGTCAAAGAGATAGACATATCCTGACTTGTGACATATGCTGATCAAATTGAGGATGAAAAATTGAAGGAGAGGTCAAGAGGTTTTAAGAAGGCTAGAATTGATGGTGGAGGGTTCACTCACCAAAAGACCGATTATAATGGTAGTGGAAAGGGCCAAGATGGGCAAAGATTCATGGGGTAAGGTCTTACCAATATTCCTCCTCCAATGTTCAACAAGGACAAAGGTGTCAATCCTGTGGTTCCAAGGGAGAATGTGGGTGCTCAAGCTTTCCTCACTTGCAAAAAGTGTGGGAAGACTTACAAAGCAAAATGCTTAGCTGGCTCCAATGCATGATTCAAGTATGGTAAATCGGGTCACCAAGCTAAAGATTGTAGAAGTGGTGGTGGTAGGCCTCAATTCTAAATTGCTCATTGTGGACAAGTTCAAGGGAGTGTCCAATACACCAACTGATTTTATGCTTTGCATGAGAGGCAAGAAATTAAGGAAGCACCCGATGCCATCAACGATATGTTAAAGGTTTTTTATTTTGATGTGTATGCATTGTTATATATGGGTGAAAATTTGTCATTTGTTACCCTTTTTCTTGCTAATAGGTATGATGTGTTACCCAAAATGTTATTAGTACCCTATTTGGTGTCTAGCCCTGTTGGTGAGTCGATTGTTGCTAGAAAACTCTATAAGGGTTGTCCCGTGTCTATCTTGCACAAAGTTGTTCCTTGTGATCTCATTTAGCTTGACATGGTAAATTTTGATGTTATTCTTGGGATGGATTGGTTTCATGTGTCATATTCTTCTATAGATTATAGAACTCGTAAAGTCAAGTTTCAATCCCAAGTGAGCCTATTCTTGAATAGAACGGTCGTGATTTGGTAGTAAAGGAGGTTCATTTTTTGTCGTAAGGCCTAAAAATTGATTTCTAAGGATTGAATTTATCATATTTTGAGGGTTACGGATGTCAACGCTGAAATTCCTTCTCTTGAGTCGGTCCCCATGGTTAGTGAGTTTTTCGATTTCTTTCCCGATGACCTCTCTGGTGTCCCTCTCATAAGAAAAGTTGATTTCGATATTGATCTCATCCCTGATACCCAACCTATCTCTATTTCTCCCAAACGAATGGCCCCAATGGAATTAAAGGATTTAAAGGAATAATTAAAGGACTTATTGGAAAAGGTATTCATAAGGCTAAGTATTTCACCATGGGGTGCTCATGTGTTGTTTGTGAGAAAGAAGGATGGGTTGCTTCAGATGAGCATAGACTACCATCAATTGAACAAAGGGACCACTAAAACAAATACATAATTTCTAGGATAGATGATTTGTTTGACCAATGGCAAGGGGCAACTCATTTCTCAAAGATTGATCTTCAGTCCGGCTATAATCAATTAAGAGTAAGTGAGTGTGATATTCACAAAATGGCATTTCGAACAAAGTATGGCCACTTTGTGTTTTTGGTGATGTTGTTTGGATTTACAAATGCACCGATGGTGTTTATGGATCTAATAAATAGGGTGTTCAAGTCCTACCTTGATACATTTGTAATGGTCTTCATTGACGATATCTTGATTTACTCTGAGGGTAAGGAAGAAGATAAGGGTCATTTGAGAATTGTACTTCAAACTTTCAGGGATAGGCAATTGTTTCCCAAGTTTATTAAGTGCAAATTTTGGTTCAAAGAGATGGCTTTCCTTGGTCACATAGTGTCTGGAGAGAGAATCAAGGTTGATCTTAAGAAAATGGAGGCAATAAGGAATTGGCCTAGACCATTGTTTCCGTCAGACATTAGGAGCTTTTTGGGTCTCACCGGATATCATAGAAGGTTCATCGAAGGGTTCTCTTCCATTTCATATCCTTTGAAAAAATTGACCCAAAAGAAAGCAAAGTTTCTATGGACGGATGTGAAAGGAGTTTTCAAACTTTGAAAGATTGGGTTACCTCCGCTCCTATTTTGACTCTACCAGAAGGTTTAGAGGAGTTTATTGTATATTGTGATGCTTCAAGGGTCGATTTGGGTTGTGTCTTGATGCAAAATAAAAAGGTTATAGACTATGCTTCTAAGCAATTGAAGGTACATGAGTGTAACTAACCCATGATCTTAAGTTAGCGGCCCTTGTGTTTTCTCTAAAGATTTGGGGGCATTACCTCTATTGGGTCCATGTAGATGTATTTACCAATCACAAAAGTCTCCAATATGGTTCACCCAAAAGGACCTCAAGTTATGGCAAAGGAAGTGTCTTGAACTCTTCAAAGATTATGACATGAATGTGCATTCTCATTCGGATAAGGCCAATATTGTTGTCGATGAGATTCGTAGGGTGTCTATGGGGAGTTGGCTCACCTTTATCAGTTAAGACTTCTTATAAGGCCGAGGATTATGTTAAGTTGTACATTCAGGAATTGGTAAGGTTGCATGGTGTGTCATTGATAATTATTTCAGATCGTGGCACCCAATTCACTTCTCTTTTTTGGAAATTATTTCAAAGGGGACTTGGCTCTAAGGTGAAACTAAGTACTGCATGTCATCCTCAAACCAACGGGCAAGCCGAACAGACAATTCAAATGATAGAGGATATGTTAAGGGCTTGTGTGTTGGAGTTCAAAGGGAGTTGGGGATGACCATCTACCACTTATTGATTTTGCTTACAACAATAGCCACCACTAAAGCATCGAGATGGCACCATTTAAGGCTTTGTATGAGAGACGAAGTAGGACTCCAGTAGGTTGGTTCGAAGTGGGTGAGATAACTTTATTAGGTCCTGACTTGGTACTTGAAGCTTTGGAGAAGGTGAGGGTCATTAGAGAAAGGTTAAAGACAGCTCAAAGTCGCCAAAAGTCCTATTTTGATACTAGGAGAAGGTATCTTGAGTTTAGTATGGATGATTAGGTATACTTGGAGGCTTCACCCATGAAGGGTGTAGTTCGATTTGACAAAAAGGGAAATTTGAGCCCTAGAGACGTGTTGTCAAGGTTGCGTATGAGTTATAGCTGCCATTGAAAATGGTTATAGTTTATCTGGTATTCCATGTATCTATGTTGAGAAAATGTATAGGTGTTCCAAGTTCTATTTTGCCTTTGGAAGTAGTGAATGTTGAGGAAAACTTGACCTCTTAAGAAGTACCGAATGAAATTTTGGACCAGCAAATCAAGAGATTGAGGAACAAGGAAGTTGCATCCTCAAAGTCCTTTGGAGGAATAAACAAGTCGAAAGTGCTACATGGGAAGCGGAAGTGGATATGATAAAGTGATATCCTCATCTGTTTCACTCTACTCAAGCCTAAGGTATTATGTTGTCCTTGCTCAATTACTTGAAATTCTTGCATTTCAATTTTTCTTGTCGTATACAGGCATAATAATGAAATATGTTTTGAATGATGTTTTAAATTGCACTATTGTATTCATGATGGGTTGTTGTTTACACTCGACTCTACTCAAGCTAAGTCTTGTCTCATTCGAGGATGAATGTTCCTAAGGAAAAGATATTACAAGGTCTCGTATGTTTCGAAAGTTGGAATGTGTTATAATAAGGTAAAATAGAGGGAAAATGGCTTTGGAGGATTTTTTGGACTCGTTTTCCACGAGATGAAAATTTTAAGATATTCCCAAAATAGAAGACTCCACGACCAAGGTGCACCGCAGATCTGTTAGTGAAAATTTGCCTGAGCTTAAGTTGAGCTCAAATATGGAAAAAATTGAGCTTCACGAAAAAATAAACTACGGGGGAGCGCCTCCGCATCGCAGACCTATTCCCGAATAGTTCAAATTTCTGCAAAAATTTTCAGTTTTAAGTAAGGGCAACTTGGACAATTCCTTGAACATGTATAAATGGGTTTGACCAAAATTAGGGGTTATTTTTCACCCTTTTTACTACATGAAACCCTAGATTTCATTCCCTCTCCTTCCCAAATCATCTCCAATAAATTCCTCTCAAACTAAAGGGTTTAAATGCTCACCATTGAAGACTAATCATCAAGATTACTTCAAGCTTCTTAAGACTTCTTCAATTCTTTTTCAACCTTTACTCTAAGGTATGTGAGCCTTTATCCATCGGTTCTTCCATCCATGGAGTCCAAAATCTTTTTCAATCAAATCTCTTGATTCCAAGTAAGATTTTCTTATAGGTGATTGTAATTTCTACTTAATAGCATGAATCATGATTAAACTAATGATTATTGATTTATTTTGGTGCAAAATAATTTCATATGCATAGATTGATGGTTGCAAGAATTTTCTCTACTTAGTTACTTAAAGGTACATGAAATTCATGGTGGGCTCCTTAAAGCGTGATTTTAATTAATGAATTTCATAGTGTTTATGCATAATTTAATTTACATACATGTTGAAAGTTGCATTGACTTGAACCCGCCTAGTTTTACTCTATTTTCATTAAAGCATCATTTGAAGGTTGTGGACTCTAATTAAATATTTATCAAACTAATGACTATGATTATGGGAGTATTTTAAATTAAAAAACGACTGTTGGTGGAAAGTTTTCTCACCTAAGCTAATGGATTCACTATGCAATAAGGACGATTCTTTCATATTTGAATCACCAAAGATTTTAAAGAGGTATTCTACCGAATGATGATTTGAAGCCTTAAATGATATGTATGTTTATGTTACTATGATATACTATTCTGTGGAATTTGACTTAGCATCGAATGGGCTTGAGGTGGGGTTCGATAAGGGAATCCTAGTAACAACCTCTTATTTCATTAACTATGTGCCACCATAGGAGCCTTGTAGGCTACACTAGTTGATCCACAATAGCCATTAAATGTTGAATGAAATGAATGTTGATGGATTTCTACCTTTGTCTTCCTCATTCATCGTGTCATATCTAGGCCCTAGACTTAGGTTGTGACACATTATGTATGCTCATGAATGATATGCCAAGAGGCTTGGTTAGGGTCCCTCGGTATTCTAATCGTTGTGTCACGACTAGGCCCTAGTTCAGTTCGTGACAAACTTGGTATCAGGGTATAAGGTTCAAGTGTCTTAGGGAGTCTAACATGCCGCATGAATTAGAGTCTTGTTCATTGGTATGAAGTATGACACACCTATGAATAACAGGCTATGAGGCATCTTAGAAAATACTTCACTTCTTTCATGATCTTATTAGGCAATAGAGTTGAACTCTATAGGAATTCCTCCTAACTCGTGTCCTAGAAATTTTAGAATATGTCTCTTCAAGAAGAAAGAAACCAAAAGATTAATCAAGATGGTATCCCTTCCATTCTATCTAACCCACCCTCAAGTATCGATATCTCTAATATGGAGCTTTTTTATGTCCTTATGTTATTGGCTCGAGCGGTGACCTCTCGAGTGAATCAACAAAAAGTAACTCCTTTGATAAAAATGTTAAAGAAAAGGAAAGGGTGAGAAAAAGGAATGTTAAGAGAGGAGATGACTTTAATAGTCAGGGGATGTCAAAGGGGGAAACATTTAGCATGTACTTAAGAAAGAATGATGGAAAGGAAAAATCCTACCCCTCATGCTACTGGTGTAGTAAGAATCATCTAGAGGAGTGTTTGTATGACACAAGGAGTTGTTATAGTTATGGAAAAGGTGTACATAAGGAGAGGGACTATTTAATGGCTTATAAAAAAGGAAGGGGTTCCAAGAGAGCTCGATGTAAAGGCGGGACTTCTCAATCCAAACCTGATGGTGGTTTTTGTGGATCTACTATTCCCAAGTGTTCCAAGTGTGGGAAAAACCATAGGGGAGGTGCTTAGTGGGATTGGATGTTTTCTATAGGTGTGGAAATTTGGGTCATCATGAAAGGGAGTGTAGGAATGGTACTACACCCCAGGCTCAGACCCAAACTACAGGTCTTTCGGATGAAAGCGCTACTACTTCTAGTGGCGGTAATTGCCAAGATAGATTTTATGACCTTCAGAGTCTTTATGAGTTAGATGATTTTCCCAATATTATGACTGGTATGTTGAAAGTCTTTGACTTTGATATTTATGCAGTGTTATATCCGGATGCTATATTATCTTTTACTACTCATTACCTTGATATATGATTTAATATGTATCCTGAAATCTTTCTAGAGCTTTTTCTGATTGATACTCTCGTTGATAATTCAGTTTAAGCCAATAAAGTCTATAGAGATTGCCCCGTGTCGGTCTTGCATAAAATAATCCCTTGTGATCTTATTGAACTTGACATGACCGATTTTGATGTTATTCTGGATATGAATTGGATACATGCTTCTTATGCATCTATTGATCGTAGAACCCATATGGTCAAATTCCAAACTCCTAATGAGTCGGTTCTTGATTGAAGGTAAGTTATTTGATATTTAAAGGTAAGGTTGAGTATCTCTTTTGGGCATGGTGTCATTGTTCAAAATGGTTCTGAATCATTGTTGTGACCGATGTTAAGGCAAAATAGGATAATGATCCTCCATTTGTTGAATTGAATAAGGCAGTTGCCGAAAAAGTCACTGAGGCTTTCTCCTAGGGGGGAGATGGTGTTTTGAGATATCAAGGCTGATTATGTGTTCTCAATGTTGATGGCTTGAGATATATGATATTGTTTGAGGCTCGTAGTTTGTGTTATTCTATTCATCCGTATTCCACAAATATATATATATATATATATATATATATATATATATATATATTGGTAGAATGACATGAAAAGAGATATTGCGGAATTTGTGACTAAATGTCTAAATTGTCAACAAGTAAAAGTTGAACATAGAAAAACAGGAGGTTTGGCTCAAGATATTGACATTCCTACTTGGAAGTGGGAAGCTTTGAACATGGAATTCATTACTGTAACCGCTAATAAGACCATGCATAGGTTAGTGGATGCACATATTAACCTTTAGTCTCAAACTACATTTCCTGCATAGGTTCAAAGTTGCCAATATGGTGAAGTTAGTGGATCCACATAGCAAAGTCAAAAGAGTTACTTAATGGAGTATTCCCTGGCAAGGTAGCCTCCCCCGACTCGATGTGGGATTCATTGAATTCCATGTATTAGCTCGTATGGTCTTATATATCGGTTAAATATCCTATCCCATACTAATTGAGGTAGGTTATGAGTCCTTGTGATAATTTTGAGATTTTGATGCATTGACTAATGAGATAAATGTTTTAATATTTTCATGACTTTACTCATGTTTTAAGATATTGGTCTTGCGTCCCATGAATCATATTGATTATATCCTATATTTATTTTACATGCATACTTCTCACATATTTAGATCATTTCATATGCTAATGCATACTTTGCCTACATTGTATCATAATGTTGGGTCCGACGATCACACTCATCCTCCCATTCATGGCTAGAACTTGTTATAGTTGTACTCATGTTGGTGAGTCCTCATGTTCTGAGGACATGACATTTTAATTTCATATTGTCATTTGACTACGTCATTACTCTTATGTTTTTATGGGTGAGGTAGGAGATTATCTTATGCTCCCATCGATTTAGTAGAGGCATGTTAGATATTCATGGAGTCTATGTTGTCGGTTTTGCTCTTTTGAGACTTATGTTCCTTTTATCGAGACTATGCTTCTATATCTTTATTTAGTTTTATTTCTTTATTTACATTAGGTATGCTCATGAATTATATGCTAAGAGGCTTGGTTGGGGTCCTTCGAGATTTTAATCATCGTATCATGATTAGGCCTAGTTTGGGTCATGACAGTATGATTGAAATGATTTCTTCAAGAAATTGGATTGCATCAAAAGGAGTATGTTGTCTATTGTAACAGTCAAAGTGCACTATACTTGAGCAAGAATACTATGTATCATGTAAGGACAAAGAATATCTATATGATATATCATTGGATATAGAAAAAGATAGAGGATGGATCTCTGCAGGTCACGAATATCCCTAATAGTGAGAATCCTTCAGATATCTAATCAAGGTGATATCGAGAGATAAGTTCGACCTATGCAAAGAAATTTTTAGAATGCACTCAAGCTAGAAGCTTAGAGTCACTTCCTTCAGATAAATGGGTTTGGAGGGGGAAATTGTGGGGTACATACCCATGTGCCAAACTTGGATTATTTCTCATTTTTTAAATTTCAAAAGGTTAGCAAGATTCAGAGGAAATGCTTGGCTGATTTACCTTTTCCTTTAAGTCAAATGTTGATAAGCTTCAAAGAAAAATTTGGAGGTTACTGAATTTTTCCTCTATAAAATAGTAGGTCATTATTCATAATCATATATACCAAAAACAAAGGGGAGAAAAAGATGAGTAAGGTATCATAGAGAAAAATAATTTGTGAGAAAAAAATAGAGAGTGTAAGCTATATTGTAGTGACGTTGGAAAATCAAAAGAGAGATTTTATTTGAGTATGTAGTAGTCTTTAAAGTATTTACTAAGACCTACAAGTGTATAATTCATTGTTATAGTGTCACGACTTGATGGCACCAACTATAACCCATGAGTAGGCAAGCCAAACCCAACTAATGCGGAAGTCAACCTCATTTTAAATAAATAACTAATAACATAAAAAATGTGGAAGTAAGACGAATATAACAAAAGAGATCAGGACAACATATAGATATCTAAATATGATACAAAATATACAAAAAGGCCCAAAAGTGACCAAATATGATAGACTAACGCTAGACAAAACCACGGACCTAGTGTCACCTATACATGAGCTACTAAGTACAAAAGCTAACAGAATGTATATATACAACATAAAATTGATTGTCCAAAATATGAAATACAAGTTAGTACAAAATAGGGAAGGTAGCAAGTCTCTGAACGACAAGAGCTCACCACAATCCAAATCTGGTACCGCTATAGGTGATCAGGCACATGCTGGAGGTGGCTCGAATTGGGAACTACATAAAAAGATGCAGAAGTGAAGTACTAGTACCAAAATACGGGGTACACAGTAGGTATCATAGGCCGAGCGACCTCAAAAAGAATAAATATATAATAAGCATCATGATGATACTAATAATAATAGGGGAGAAGCATAAAACTACGATCTGGAAAAAAAGAAGTGCACAAGAAGATCATTCAATAATCAAGTAAATCAAAAAAATCATGTAATCACATCAATAATCTCAACTCATAAAATATCAGAAGAATGCACAAATGTAAACTCTTAGTTATGGCTCTATATCCTCCAAAAGTATCACGAAGCCTGTAATAACCCTCGAGCTTATCAACAAAAGGACTGCCCGGAATTATACCTCGAGCTCATCATCAAAATAATAATGCGTAATATGTATCAATAGGTCATTCAAAATTCACACCTCGAGCTTATCAAATGAAAGAAAATATAGCCCAAAGTTAATAAAAGGACCTCCCAGAATCAAACCTCGACCTCATCAACCATAAAAGATCATAAATAAGGTATCAACGAATTTTTCTTAAATTCCTCATATTTATTCATCAACAGAAAGTCTAAATCTCATCTTTGATTCTTTTTTTTAAAAAAAAATTTTAACACCGCGAGGTAAATAAGACAAGTAGCATGTAAAAATCATATATCACTCAAGTTGGGAAAAATCCCATCAAAGATACCATATCACTAACCTGAGACTCTGGTGTACCGAAGTATGGCCTCGAGCCCAACATTTCAATATCACAAGCAAACATGGCATAAGCATAATCCAAAATCATAACAAGTGGTCAATCAAAACCAAACAAATCAAACAAGCGGCATCCTAAGTTCAAATCACCTAGGAGAAAGTTCTAAGGATTCTAAACAATGTAAACAAGTCAAGCTAGCACCTAGACTAAGGCTCCAAGAGCTAAAAACCCAACTAGATACTAACGATGATCATCGGCTTCAAAATTCTCAATAGGATATCAACACCTAAATCACCAACCTAATCACACGTTACCACCCAAAATACATCAATTCCAACCAACCCAAGTCTAATAAGAGGAAGCCATAACCTACCTCAAGGCCGAAACTTTGGATTTTCTCTTCCGAGCCACCTCTGAATGATGTCACTCTATCAAATAATCGAAGAACATATCTAAACAAAGCCAAAAATACCCATATTAAGATGATTAAAAATAAAACCAAAATCGGGGTATCCAACTCCATCATAAGTTCCCACATAGCTCAAGGAACTTATGCCCCAATTTGTGCCCCAAAAATGGGCAAGTTCCGAGCACCGGAAGAGCTCAAACAACTCCCACCAATTTCAAGCTCTAAAATAGTAAAAAATGCAAGGAAACAATGAATTTATGAGAAAATTATAAGGTTTTTAAGATGGAAAACGGTCCCGAAAAGTTTCCACAAGAATCCTCAATGCACCAGAATCAGAATGATTGAAAATGATCAAGATTTGCTTCCAAAAATTGTGTTTGATATGTTGGAAATGAGGGAAAAGGGGCTGGCAACAGGTCTTAAAAGACCACACTATTAGGCCTCTCATTGGCCTTCGCGAGCACGGAGACAAGCTCCTCAAAAGGGGAGACTTGTCAACGGACATGGAGAACAAACAACTTCACCTCCGTGAATGCGGCTAAGGGCGTGAACGAAGAGAGTAAATTATAGGTGCACCAGCAGCTGTGCTAGTGCATTTCACCAAGAGGAGAAGGTCCCTCGCCGGGGACACAAAACTAGTTCGGGATCTCATTGACACAAATGAATTATCTACCTAACTGGAAACAGCATTCTGGACTCAACGGAATTGACTGATTTCTCAAAGGAGGTTGTTTCGAAGAGAAGTTGACAAAGTCAAAGATTTTTCAAAGAAAATACTTAAATCTCCCAAATGGCCTGAAACTCATTCTTAGTACCTCAAAAACCAAACCAAAGGTCATACTGGACCAAACTTGGGGTTCCAGATCTAACCACGCTGATAGAATTTTCATCCGAGCGCATTTACTCAAAATATTGATTGAAGTCAAACTTTTGCCAAAACTTAAAGTTAAAACAAAAAAACCACCTAGACTCAAAACGAAGATCCCAAAACCCAAATCAATATTCCTTCTAGACAAAATGGACCCTTCGGAGTTGATAAAATCATCAAAATTCTCATACGATGCTCGAATATTCAAATGTTGACTAAAGTCAACTCTTTTGAGCCTTAAGCCTCAAAAATGGCTAAACCACCTCAACTACACATCCCAACATCACATAAGAGCTATAAAGAAGCTACAAGAGGGGGTAAAACTATAAAATATGCAAAAGCACAAAAATAACCTCGGAGGTCATTACAACATCCACTACTAAAAGGACTTTCGTCCCTAAAAGTCAAGGAGGAAAGGTACCTGGCGGCTCAAAAAGATGAGGATATCGGGTTCACATGTCCTACTCAGTCTCCAAAGTAGCCTTCTCGATCGGACGATACCATTATTGGACTTTCACCGATGGAATCTCCTTAGACTTTAACTTCTTAACCTTCCTATCCAAGGTAGCCACAGGCTCCTTCTCAAAGGCTAAAGACTCGTCAAACTGAACCAAATCCCTTTGAAGAACGTAAGACTCATCTGGAATGTACCACCTCAGCATATAGACATGGAACATAGGGTGAACACTTGAAAATGCTGGGGGTAAGGCCAACTCATAAGCTACCTCCCCTACCTGTCTCAAGATCTTAAAAGGACCAATGAACCTGGGCTAAGCTTACCCATCTTCCCGAATCTCAACACACCCTTCATGAGCAATACTTGCAGAAATACTTAGTCTCCAACCATAAACTCCAAAGAACAAACCCTCCAATCAGCATAACACTTTTGCCTACTCTGGGCAGTACGGAGCCTCTCCTGGATCATACAAACTCTATCCATCAAGTCACACGACAAATCAGTGCCCCAATGCCTAACCTTAAAAACATCAAACCAGTCTACAAGGGAACGACATCTCCTACCATACAAAGCCTCCAAGGGATCCATCTCAATGCTCGAATGGTAGCTATTATTGTATGCGTACTCTACCAAAACCAAAGACTGATCCCACTGATCCCCAAAATCAATAACACAGGCCTGTAGCATGTCCTCCAAGACTTGAATAGTCCTCTTAGACTGACCATCAGTCTGGGGGTGGAAAGTTGTGCTGAGCTCAACATGAGTACCCAACTCTCTTTGTATAGACCTCCAGAAATGCAAAGTGAATTGATGATCATGGTCTGAAATGATTGGAATCAGACCACCTCTCAAATGTAAATCTGAGCCAACCTTTGTGAAGTGTAGGTAGACTGGACCATTAAAAAGTGAGAAGACTTGATCAATGGATTTACAATGATCAAAACCTCGGGAGGTACATGGTAAACCCACTACAAAGTCCATATCTATCTGCTTCCACTTCCACTATGGAATGGGTAGTCTCTGGGTCAAACAACCTAGCCTCTGATGCTCGAACTTAACCTACTGACAGTTCAAGCACCTAGACACAAAAACTGCAATATCCCACTTCATCCCACACCACCAATAATTCTGTCGTAGGTTGAGTTACATCTTCGCCGCACCAGGATGAATGAAATATCTGTAATAATAGGCCTCCTAAAGGATGATCCTAACTAGATCTTCAACTCTACTGACATAGATAAGACCCTCAATCCTCAAAATGCCCTCCGGATCTAAGGTCGCCTTCCTAGTCTCCCCATTGAGTACCTTATCACAAATCACCCTCAGTTGTGGGTCCTCAAACAGCTGTACCAGAATCTGCTCCATCAAGGAAGACCTAGCCTCTACACAAGTAAGTATCCTGCCCATCTCAGAAATATCCACGCAAACCATTTGGTTAGCAAGGACTGAATATTCGAAGCTAAAAGCCGCTCCTCAACTAATAAAAATGCCAAACTACCCATACTCACCTCTTTCTAGCTTAAAGAATCTGCTACTATATTTGCCTTGCCTAGGTGATCAAGAATACTGATGTCAGTCCTTTAGCAACTCCAACCACCTACGCTATCTCTAATTAAGGTCTTTCTGGATGAATATGTATTAAAGACTATGGTGGTCAGTGTAGATCTCACAAAGGGATCCATAAAAGTAATTCCTCAAAATCTTCAATATGAAGACTACCACGCCAACTCTAAATCATGTGTGGGGTAGTTCTACTTATACACCTTCAGCTATATGGAAGCATATGCAATAACACTACCCTGCTGCATCAGAATATAACCCAAGCCAATACCTGAAGCATCACAGCACACTATAAATCCCTGGCCCTTGACAAGAAGAGTAAGAATAGGAAATGAAGTCAACAAGGCTTTGAGCTTCAAGAAGCTCGCCTCATACCGGTCAAATCACTAGAAAGGAACATTTTTCTAAGTCAATCTATTCAGAGGCACTGCAATAAAAGAGAACCCCTTTACAAACGGTCTGCAATACCCTGAGAATCTGATGAAACTGTGAACCTTTGTAGGAGAGGTATGCCTAGCCCACTCATGAACTGCCGCTATCTTTGCCGGATCTACCATAATCCCATCCTAGGACACCACGTACCCTAGGAATGCCACAGACTCATGCCAAAATTCACACTTAGTGAATTTGGCATACAACTATTGATCCAGCAATATCTAAAGTACTATCCTTAGGTGTTTCTCATGCTGCTCTCTACTCCCGGAATAGACTAGAATGTCATCAATGAATACAATGATGAAGGATTCCAAGTAGGGCTTGAACACACAGTTTATCAAATCCATGAATGTTGCTGGAGCATTAGTCAACCTGAAAGACATGACTAAGTATTCATATTGCCCGTATCGAGTCCTAAAAAGAGTCTAAGGGATATCTGACTCCCTAATCCTCAACTAGTGATACCATGACCTAAAGTCTATCTTAGAAAACACTATTGAACCCTGGAGCTAGTCAAATAAGTCATCAACCTACGGCATTAGGTACCTATTCTTGATGGCCACCTTATTCTGCTGCATGTAATCAATACACATACACAAGGTACCATCCTTATTTTTCACGAACAAAATAGGAGCACCCCAGGGAGACACACTGAGCCTGATAAACCCCTTACTCAAGAGGTCCTGGAGTATCACCTTAAGATCCCTCAACTCAATTGGAGCCATCCGATATGGTAGAATAGAGACTGGATGTGTAACCGACTCAACATTAATGCAGAAATCAATATTGTGCTCAAGAGGAAGACCAGGTAGATCGGTGGGAAATACATCAAGGAACTCTCAGACCACTGAGACAGAATCAATATAAGGAGTGCCAGCACTAGTGTCACAGACATAAGCAAGATAGGCTAGACACCCCTTTCCCACTAACTACTGAGCCTTGAGGAAGGAAATCACACCATACGGCACATGACTAGTTGCACCTGTCCACACAATCGAAGAAATACCTAGCATACATAAGGTGACGATCTTGGAAAAAAAATCCAAAACTGCATGATGAGTAGACAACCAATCCATGCCTAAAATCAAGTCGAATTCTACTATACCTATCAAAATCAAGTCTTCTCTAGTATCAAACCTCACGATGGTCATACAGGATCGATACACTCGATCTACTACTAAAGAATCATCTATGGGGGTAGCTACACACATAGGCACAAGAAATGTCTCACATAAGACAACTCATTGAGTAGAATAACGAGTAAACACATATGAATAAGTAGACCTCAGATAAAATAAAGAATAGGCAGTTGATGAGAGATGGAGATCATACCTGTGATGACGACATCCAATGTCTCTGCCTCAGGCCTACCTAGAAAGACATACATATGATTGTGTCCACTTCTACCACTTGTCGGCCTGCCTAGGGACCACCCCTAGTACCCTGAGAATCACCTTTTCTACTATGTACACCCTCTTTGGGTAGCTGCACTAGGGCCCTAGGGGCCTAAACCTGCTGACCCTATGTACCCTGCTGACTCTGGTGTCTACGATGGCTAATAATGGGATACTTCTTGAAAAAATAGGCTATCACACCACACTCATATCATGGCCCTATGAATAAACCTCCTTGTGATGTCCCAACTGAACCTGAATCACAACTACGACCTGAATACCCAGAAGTCTGACCTTGAGAAGACTGACTCGAAGTATAGCCACTCTGACCGTCGGCACCTGCTGGTCTACCATCGATAAGTTGTAGGACTGCCTGAATCGGTCTACTAGGTGGATACTGATGTGGATGGCCTCTGCCAAAAGAACCCCCACCATGTGATTGGCATCCATTGAAACTGCCTTGGCGGCGAGGCCTCTTGTCTCTAACTCCGTAGACCTTACGACGTATAGCCTCAATAGTATGGGCATGATCTACTATCTATAAGAATGAACATCCCGATGCAACCATCTTCTCTATATCCAACCACAAAGAAACAGATAACCCTCTGATAAACCAGCACACTAGCTCCTCCTCTGTCAGCATAATCATGATAGTATA
The DNA here is from genome assembly GCF_947179165.1 of Solanum dulcamara. Taxonomy (NCBI): domain Eukaryota; kingdom Viridiplantae; phylum Streptophyta; class Magnoliopsida; order Solanales; family Solanaceae; genus Solanum; species Solanum dulcamara. The sequence continues at coordinate 22,007,750 of NC_077247.1, read as the reverse complement.
CCTGGATAGCTCATGAAATCGCGACTCATACTCTATAACCGTCATCATCTACACTAATGTTGTGAAATCATCCCTCAGCCTCTTTTTCAAAGTGTGGGGTATATACTTTTCTAAAAAAGCCTGGAGAACTGAGTTCATGACATTGGCGATGCGCCTGCGGGTCTATAGCTAAGATAGGATCTCCACCACTACTTTGCTGGTCCATCCACCTGGAAAGCAGTGTAATCAACCCCGTGGAACTCCACCAACCCGAGGTTACGCAACCTATTTGGGAAATAACCAAAAACTCATAGGTAGAAACCCGCGACACTTGAGAACCTGGGAGGGGATAATTTGATAAACCTGCCCAACATATTTTGTTCCTTCGCAATCATAACCGCTCTAGCTGCCATGTGCTGAACAACTGTGGGAATAGGCTGAACCACCGGACGAGGAGCTATAATAGTAGACTGTAGAACTGGGGCCGGATCATACTCTACCGCTGCCTGCCCTGAAATCTAAGCCTCCTCTCGGACCTGAGGTCCGGCTGAAGTGCTAGGTAGTGTCCTTGCTCGGGACATACCCACCATGAAGCTGAGGACCCAGTCCAGAGTATACTATAACACTAGTGTGGCCACAAATTTAGGTGGAGGCTGGGCTGGATCCTCCTCCGCCGGCTGATGCTCGAACAGCTCAACCTTAATATTTGGATCCGACATAGGTGTTGTGGCCTAAGCTCTGTCCCAACCTGTGTGTCAACCTCGATCCCTACCCCAAGCTGGGGCTCTATCTGTAGGTGCAGGGAGTCCTCCTTTACCCCGAGTAGATCTTATCCTGGCCATTTAAGAAAGAGTGAAACAAATGGTATTTAGAGGTGTTCATCATTATTAGGGCACGATAAGAAATAAGAATAGTGAATTAATTCATAACAATGTCCTATAGCCTCCTGAAGATTGGATACGGACGTCATCGTACCGATCCGTAGGAATTTACTAGACACTTGCTCCTTTAATGGTGAGATCGGTGAACCTAAGCTCTGATACCATACTGTCACAACTCGAATTCGGACCATGATGACACTAACTATAACCCTCGAGTAGGCAATCCAAACCCAATTAATGCGGAAGTCAACCTCATTTTAAATAAATAATTAATAGCATAAAAATGCAAAAGTAAGACGAATATAACAAAAGAGATCAGACCAAGGTATAGATATGTAAATACGATATAAAATATACAAAAAAGCCTGAAAGTGACCAAAAATGAAATACTGACTCTAGACCAAATTCCGAACCTGGTGTCACCTATACAATAGCTACTAAGTACAAAAGCTGACAGTATGTATATATACAATATAAAACTGACTGTCCAAAATTCAAAATACAAGTCAGTACAAAAAAGAAAAGGTAGCAAGTCTCTGAACGTCGGTAGCTCAGCATAATTCGGATCTGATACCGCTACGGATAATTAGGCGCGCATAGAGAGTGTCTTGAACTGGAAACTGCATCAAAAAGATGCAGAAGTGCATAATGAGTACCCAAACACGATATACTCAGTAGGTTCATAGGCTGACCGAGATCAGAAAGAATAAATATATAATAAACAACATGATGATACTAATAATAACAGGGGAGAAGCATAAAACTACGATCTCGGAAAAAGGGGTATGGGAAGACCATACAATAATCAAGTAAATCCAATAAATTATCTAAGAAGATCAATAATCCCATCTCATAAAATATTGGAAGAATGTACAAATGTAAACTCGTAGTTATGGCTTAATATCCTCCAAAAGTATCATGAAGCGCCTCGAATAACCCTCGAGCTCATCAATAAAAGGGCCGCCCTGAATCATACCTCGAGCTCATCAATATCAAAATAATAACTCGAAATATGTATCAACAGGCCACCCGTAATTCATACCTCAAGCTTATCAAATAAAATAAAATATAGCCCAAAGTCAATAAAAGGGTCGCCCGAAATCATACCTTAAGCTCATCAACCATGAAATACCATAAATAAGGTAACACCAAATTTTTCTTAAATTTCTCATATTTATTCATCAATCGAAAGTATTAATCTCATCTTTTATTTTTTCTTTCAAAAGATTTTTAACACCGGCGGGGCAAATACTACAAGTAGCATATCAAAATCATATATCACTCAAGCCTAGAAAAATTCCATCAAAGACACCATATCACTACCCTGAGACTCCAGTGTACCGAAAGTACGGCCTCAGGTCCAACATTTCAATATCATAAGCAAACATGGCATAAGCATAAGACAAAATCATAACAAGTGGCCAACCGAAACCAAACAAGTCGAACAAGCGACATCCTAAGTTCAAATCACATAGGAGCAAGTTCTAAGAATTCTAAACGATGTAAACAAGTGAAGGTAGCACCAAGACTAAGGCTCCAATGACTAAAAACCCAACTAGATACTAGCGATGATCATCGGCTCCAAAATGCTCAATAGGATATCAAAACCTAAATAACCAACCAAATCACACGTTATCAGCCAAAATACATCAATTTCAACCAATCCAAGTCTAACAAGATGAAGCCATAACCTATCTCAAGGCCAAAACCACACATGAACCACTAAACCTAGGATTTTTCCTTTCGAGCCGCCTCCGAATAATACCACTCTATCAAATAATCAAAGAACACATCAAAACAAAGTCAATAACCAAAATTGGGTCAAAATTCAATATTGGGACCCGTACACGAAATCGAAAACCCAACTCCGTCACAAGGTCCATATAGCTCAAGAAATTTATGCCCCAAAAATGGGCATGTTCCAAGCACCGGAAGAGCTCAAACAACCCCCACCAATTTCAAGCCCCGAAATAGTCAAAAATGCAAGGAAACAACGAATTTACGAGAAATGTACAAGGTGTTTAGGATGAGAAAGGGTCCCGGAACGTTCCCACAAGAATCCCCAATGCACCAGAATGAGAATGATCAAAAATGATCAAGATTTTCTCCCAAAAATTGTGTTTGATATGTTGGAAACGAGGGAAAAAAGGATGTCAATGGGTCTTAAAAGATCAAATTGTCAAGCCTCCCATTGGCCTTCGCAAATGTGGAGAAAAGATCTGCGAACGCGGAGGTCAGCCAGCTGACCCTCCACGAACTCGAGGACTTGTCCGCGAACTTAGAGAATAAATAACTTGACCTCCACGAATGAGGTTAGAGGCCCGCGAACGCAGAGAACAAACGGCCTCACCTCCACGAACGCGTCCAAGGGCCAGCAAAAAATTATAGGTGCACCAGCAGCTGTGCTGGAACATTTCACCAAGGGGAGAAAGTCCCTCAACGAGGGCTTGAAACTCGTTTGAGATTCCGTTGACACAAATGAACTATGCTACCCATCTGAAAATGGCATTTCTGACTCAACGGAATTGACAAATTTCCCAACGGAGGTCGTTTCGATGAAAAGTTGACCAAAGACAAATTTTTCAAAGAAAACACTTAAATCACCCAAACGACCTAAAACTCATTTTGAGTACCTCGAGAAATGAACCAAAGGTCGTTCTTGACTTTGCATTTTGATGCTAACTGTGCTGGCAGAATTTTCATCCGAGAGCGTTTACTCAAAATATTGATTGAAGTAAAACTTTGGCCAAAACTTAAAGTTAAAACAGCAAAACCACCTAGACTCAAAAAGAAGACCCAAAACCTAAATCAACCTTCCTGCTAGACCAAAATAGACCTTACGGAGCTGATGGAACTGTCGAAATGCTGAAACGATGCCTGAATCTTCAGGTATTGACTAAAGTCAACTCTTTTAAGCCTTAAACCTCAAAAATTGTCAAACCACCTCAAAACCCAAAAGAACACTTTGGGAAGCATGCCACCCATCCCAACATCACATAAGAGTTATAAAGAAGCTACGGGAAGGGGTAAAACTGTAAAAGAACACAAAAGCACAAAAATGACCTTGGAGGTCATTGCATATAGTGATCTCAGTTGCTCCTCTCGGTCTGTGATTTTTCCCTTATTCAAAAGGATCTCAACGTAAAAAATTTGATGTCACTATTATTATTTTTATTATTATTAAATAACTGTATTATTGTGTTTTGCTTTTACTGCTTTTATTACCACAAAAATATTATTTTTGTGGAAGTTTTATTTCTAACAATATATGTGAGGATTAATTGGGTTAAGTGGACACATGACTACTATCTTGTTTTGATTTTATTGTTGCTTGTTCCAAGTAATGGAGGTTGTTCAACTAATGCATGTCTTCTTGATTTTACGAGATTCAAAATTGATGACGAATTATTTTCAAGACGAGGGGAATAATAACATCCAGGATGACGTATACCTTAATTAAAGTCGATGGATTCAATAAAACAATTAAGATGTTTAATATGGAAGAAAAACTCAAAAATAACTAAGCGCTACATATATAATTCATGATCCAAGTTCAAGTCCAAAATCCGAAGGCCAAAAGATTGGGTCACATAACAGCTAAGAGGATGGTCTACATGGAGCCCACCAGGAGTAAAAAGAGAGCCAAAATTTTAGTCTAAAGTGTATTGAATTGTCGCCCAACAAGGGCTGAAAATCACTGGAATATAGAGCCCAAATATGAGAAGTCACGTGGGTTTTGGTACAAATATGCCTATTTTCCCCTTATTTTTGTTAGGTCATTTTGGAAATAAGTTACATATTATTTTTACGTGATTCTCTAGTCTAAAATTTCATAATTTAAAGGTTCCTAGTTAGATTTTAGTATTTATTATTTTTATAAAAGGAAATTTGATTCTCATGCAATTTGGGATAGGTTCTCCTATATATATGGGTGAATTTTGTTATTTTCAAAGAAAATGATTGAATATTATTTGAGAGATTTCTCTTCTTTACAACTTTGTGTGTGGTGACTATGGAGTTATTTTACAATCTTATAAGAACGATTGTTTAAGAGGTAAGATGTATTCTTTAACTTGATTTTTTGTTTCTATTATAGTAAATTAAAGAAGGTATAGTCTTATACTAATTGTTGTCTCTAATTTCTTCGAAATAGGGGTCTAAATCACTTTTGATCTAAGTTCTTGAATTGACTCGATTAGAGAGGCATAATTAGTGTTAGTCTGCTAATTTTAAAATACTAAGATCAATTAGGTTCTTAGCGCTTTACCTTAAAATTTGAGAATTTTACTTTCAAATTTCACATTTATTTAAATTCATGTCTTTAATATTTGTAATTTAACTTCTACATTAATTTCTTATTTATTTAAGTAATACGATTTTTATCAGTAGTTAATTGAATCAGCAAGTTGATCTGCCAACTTCTTTAGTTTGAAAAACATGAAGTAATGATTAAAGATTAACAATGTTTTTCTTATTTGGTGTACTTTAGTTCTATTTGGCTATTCATATAACTTTTTGATGTTCTGCCACAGTTTTTTTGCACTTTCTGCGTAAATTACACTCTCTCTGATCTTAAGTTCTAGACTATTTAATATCAAGGCAAGCACAATGTCATTTTTCTTACACGATAAAATAATCAAAATAGTCCTTAATGTATGTGTTTAGATTGGTATGGTTCCTGATATATGCAACTTCTGGAAATGGTCCTTTGTCTATTCTAAGTATTTATCAATTTATGCTTTGATCCTAAAAAACTAACACCCAGCAAAACTCTGTTAATTAAACGGATGCATCATCATGTGAAATTCACATGAGATATCAAAATTTTAAACAAAATCCTCTGCCTTCTTGGATCAGTTTCAAAGGATAAACACTGAGAACTCCTGCCTTCCCAACAAAAATCTTTTTTTGTAAAATCATTCGATACAAGTTTCTCCATTGTTAAACGATGTTAATCAAAAGAAACTACATAGGATAGAGCTTGTGTTATACTATGAATTTATCTTGCTTTTAGTCAAGGCAATCCAAAGTCCAACCTATTTGGTACTCAAAATTTACAGGATTGTTACTATTGTTTTCCCAATCCTTTTATTAGATTCATTTTTTCTTTTTGGTACTAGCAAATTCTAACTTTTCAAATTTTTACTGTTGGCTTTTTTTGATTTATGGACCCGAATATTTAGAAGCAGTTATAGAAAATATATAGATTTTATTGCATCTAGAATGTGGTCTTGACATGTATAATTTATAATCTTTTATCTGCAGATCATATGTCCGAGGAGTCTTTTTCAGTATCAAAGTTTATCAACAGGATTGATAAGACATAACCAACCAAACAGTATGTTGGTGGTATCATTAACTATTTTGATTATGTTGAAGTGAATAATCTCAATCTTGCTAACTTGAAGAAGATGGGCAAATTATGTAGTTACCTGAATGATTCAATAATGTTTTGGCATAAATGTGGGAAGCTTGATAAAAATAGAGATAAGTCTCCATAGAGGTTGAAGCTCATATGATAGAAAAATTCATCCCTAAAGATAAAAGTAGTGGAGTTATATTTTGAGCATTTGGACTCTTATATTGGAATAGACGATTCAAATGAGCTTGGTTGAGAAAGTAGTCGAATATCAGAGAATGAATATGTTGCTGAACTTATTGATAAAGAGCTCAAAAGGGAAAACTTATCTTTCAAAGATTATTATGAAGATTTTGAAAATGAATTTTCTGATGATGATGTTATGGTTGATAAACAAGGACATCATAAACATAGTTTTGAGAATGGTACAAAGCTTATTGCTGATGAAATTCAGAAGAAGATGTTACATGAAGATGGGACCCTGATTCTGTGAACTTTGAAGACAATAAGAGTTTGAATTGTGATTCAGACAATAAAACTGATGGAAAAGATCTAGTTTTGTCTTTGGAATATACCTTTGAAAGTAAGGAAGAATTCAAAAATGTTTTTGCAACTCATGAGGTAAACGGAGGAAGGTATAATAAACGAGAAAAGAACGATAAAGTAAGGATGAAAGCAAAGTACATACATGATGATTGCTACTTGGTGATAATGGTGTCAAGATTGCACAGGGAAAACACATTTCAGGTAAAAACTTATTGGTCCTCTCATAGTTGTCACAATTGGCACCATTATAACAAGAAGATAACTTCTTCGTTCATTGCAAGGGTCTATCATGATAAAATTAAATAGAATTAGGGAAGGAGGATGTCTGAATTTAGATATAATGTTTGTGTCGAGCTTAAGCTCGTGTTACTTCAACTCAAGCTAGAACGACTATGAAAAAGGCAATTGCCTTACTTGATGGAAATTTGAAAGATCAATTTTCCATTTCTTGGGACTATGTTTATGAGATTGTGTCCTGATCCAAGCTAAACTCTAGATATGACATGAAGAATAGGATTCTAAAAGACCTTAAATAAGTCTCTTAGCATAGCAAGACGTAAGATAACATGATAAACAACATAGGAATAATAGAATGTGTTAACAAGTCGTAAACCAAATCTCATCATAATTACTCAACCAAAATAGAATCTAGGAATAATATCTAAAATGTGGAAGAAAACATACTAAGTCTGGCATATCCTCTACTATCATAAAAGGGGGCATAGGACAAGCCCTAACTCACCCAAACAATCTGAAATAAATATAAGTCTGGAAAAAAAGACATAAAGAACTCATAATGGTTGCACCCTAGAAGCATGAAGACTTACCAATCAAGGCACGCCAATAGAAACCTGTACTAGCCACGAAAATGGGTAGGAAAGTCGTAATCTATATTATGAAACAATATAGGCAAAAGAGTATGCGTCAGTACTATAGAATGTACCGAGTATGGAAAATATGTAATACATGACATAAACGTGATAATGTAATGACCAAGCTAAATCATAATGAAGTCCATTTAAAACATCTTTAGATGTGTAAAACAAGTTCAATGCAATATTCATAAGAAAATCATAAAAGAATCGTAATGAGAACATAACATAGTAAAAATCATGAGCCATAGTGAGAGATACTGTTAATCGACATAAACCATATGAGTTATAACATGGAGTTCAATGTCTAACCCCACACCGAAAAAAGTTTGTCCGACTTACCAAGGTAAGGACCATGAAGATCGCTAAGTGAATCTACTAAGCTATAAGGGATCAAGCCTCAACTAATGGATGACCCTTTTTCCTACGGTGTCACGTAGTTATGGAACTAGGGGATTGCTACTAAAGACCCGGCCTCTACTAATGGGAGAGCCTCCATTCCAAAGTCCACTCGGTGCTAAGTAATGCTCTAAACGGAATATCATACATAAACATGAATATATCATAATCTTAGAAGATGGTAAGAATCTAGTAATAACAAATTCATCATAATGTACTTGAAGTTCATAAACATAATCAATTCATAAGATATACTTATCTAAAACATCCTAATTATGATAAGCTTTTCATAATATTCATATTGATACTTCATCTAGAAGTATCCTTAAATCATAGTTCATAAAAATCATAGTACATGCGTGACTTCAAAACATGGCTCATAATCATAAAATAGGTATAGTGCATACGTTCATGTGAAATTCATCAAAAACATGCAATTAATATTAATTTATGCATAATAATATCATTAGGATTAAATAAAAGCATAATTGAATGAACCCAATGCAAGATCATCAAAATCCTAAAAAAATTGATTGAATTTCATGAAAAAGGCGGAAGATTCTTTGGGACTCCATGGATGAAAGAGGATCCATGAATGAAATTCCCACCTACCTTACTGAAATCAGGCGTACAATCTTGAGAGGAGACTTGACTTCTTGGAATCTTAGTTTGTCTTGAGGAAGAAGACTTGAGAGAGAACCTTTGAGTGCCTTAGGAAATTTTTGAGAGATTGTGAGAGAATGAGGGGAAATTTGAAGGGTTTGGATATATATATATATATATATATATATATATAGGTGGTCCAATATAGCACAAAATGACGTAGTTTAGGAGTTAAAAGAATGCAAAATGTCTAAAATATCCCTAGATTAATTCTGCTAGAAGTAACCTAAGGACGGAACCTACGATCTGTAAGGTCTTGTACGGTTCATCAAAATGGTTTGTAGAAACCATGTTCAACATCCAGAGCTACTGGAATTGGCACTACAATCCTACAATCCTAGTCTACGAATCTTCGAAAACTCAACCTCCAAAAACAAAATCTCTGATCCTTACTCTACGGTCCATCCTACGACCCGTAGAACTCCCAACGGTTGGTAGGACCTTTCATTGAATCTAAAATTGGCTATGGGAATTTGTCATTTCCTCAGAACTTTCCCATGATCCCAATCTACGGACCGTAGAAGCCACTTGTAGCTCGAACCCACACTTGTCAGATTTTCCTAACTTTAGGACCCTACCTACGAGACCCTCTTACGAACTATAAGTCTTCGAACGATCCGTAGATCAACTCGTAGAAGCCTGCACCAGCACTATTTTTGCAGTTTTTCCCTTTGCTCCGACTTTCCAATTTTTGGAGTCTTACAGATTGATTGGACAAATTCGGGCACTTCAATTTATTTGAAGTTTACTTATAATGAGATGACTAATAAGCCTTATAGATTTCAAAGAGTCTACTTATGTTTTACTACTTGTAAAGAGACATTCAACACCGGATGCCACAAAATTGTAGATGTGGATGGGTGTTGGATGAAGGATCCAATGTATGGGAATCAATTATTGACATTAGTGGGTAGCGATGCTAACAGTAACATATTTCCAATAGCTTATGCCATTGTTGAAAAGAAAACCAAGGAGACATGATCATGATTTTTAAACCACTTGGCTTGTGACTTAGAGATTGACGATCAAGAACGCTGGACTTTTATGTCAGAAAAACAAAAAGGTCTTATCAAAGCATTTAACGAGATTTTGCCATATGTTGGCCATAGATTTTGTGTGAGACACCTTCATAATAATTTTAAGAAGGCTGGAGTTTTTTGTTTGTCCCTAAAGAATGTTGTTTGGGCTGTTGCAAATTCTACAACTGTGAAGTTCTTTAAAATTTTCATGGAGAATATGCATGAATTGGATGTTGAAGTCGCTGCCAACATAAAATACATCTGTATAATTTGAAATTTCAAATAACCTAAAATATCTCATCAACTCTAACAGCCTAACTAAAATTCAAAATTCAAATTCATTTAAACTAAACAACTTCTTTTACTAAAAGTTACTATAGTAACTAAAAGCAAGTTTCAACACTCTTTCTTTGCTTTAGTTACTGCAATTTTAAAAACTGTTCCTCCTCAATTTTTGCTCTATCAGTTGATGTTGAATTTTTCTTGGTTATTTTTGAACTTGCATAATTTTTGGATATTGATCTTTCTCTTTTCCTTTGTTTTTCTTCTTTTGATTTTGTGCTTCAAAAACATCTTCCACGACATTGTCTTGTGTAGAAATTCTTTTGAAAGTGCTTTTATTTGGACAATTGTAAGATTTACAAAGTGTTGTTTTAAATATTTTTCTTCCATAACAACAACACATATGGCATAGGCCATAAAATATGATTTCATTTTTACTGACCATATATGATAGTTTTTGTTAGTGAAATTTTTTTGGGTATTCAAAGAGATTGTTGCTTGACATTCTTTTTTGTAGGTTGAAAATTGATTTTAAATAGTCTGTACGTTGAAAAAAATATGGGTTGAAAATAGCCTTGATGAGTTGAAATGGATAACCCTAACGGGTTAAAAGGATAGCCCTTACGGGTTAAAAAGAGAGCCCTTACGGGTTAAAAATGGTATGGTAGTTCTTTGAAAGAACTCACAGATATTATAAGATCAATAAAGCACTGATACCACTGTTCATTTTTAACAGATGGGGCAGCAAAAAAGGGTTAAAATGACTATCTTTGGATTGAAATGACTTTCAATTGCTTTTCAATAATTTTATCAAGCATTGAGGGCTTTAAATAGCCAACATAAAATACATCTGCATAATTTGAAATTTCAAATAACCTAAAATATCTCATCAACTCTAACAACCTAACTAAAATTCAAGATTCAAATTCATTTAAACTAACACAGCTTATTTTGCTAAAAGTTATGGTGTAACTAAAAGCAAATTTCAACAAGAATAAATCTGCGGCAGCTGCATTTCTTCCCAAAAAATCAAATCAATAAAATTATGAGATTGTTAGAGCATCGATTGTCGATAATTGGGTTGTTACCTGTTGGGATTAATTGATAGTTTGAATGGAAAATTAAGGGAAAAAGAAGTGGAGGGAAAATGATTTATTCTCTCTTGCTTTATTAAATAAGTTTTGGTCCCACATAGGTGGTGGAAATGAAAAGTCTCCTACTTAAAAGTAGAAGCACTCCTTCATGTTGCTAAAGGGTCAAGAAGAGGGTCTCCCCTTGCGCCGTCATCGTTGTCGCTCGCTCGGCTCGGCTACGGCTACGGCTACGGCTTCGACTTCGGCTTCGGCTTCGGCTTCGACTTCGGCTTCGGATTCGGATTTGGATTTGGATTTGGATTTGGATTTGGATTTGGTCAATTGATATGATTGATTGATAATCTTTTTGGACCAAATTTCCTTTAAATTTTAATTAATTAATATTATTTATTTATTTAATTAATTAAGTGAAAAAATCTTGACCCGTGACCCGCGACCCATTTCTTTTCCGGATTAATTTTAAAAAAAAAATATTTCCCTCCGTTTTTCCAACAGATTTTTGAAAGGTTGCAACCTTGTCCGAAAAGTTGCAAACCTTTTCTCAACAGGCAAATCTTTTCCCAACAGGTGCCTTTTCTTAAAAGGTGCAAACAGTCTATATATGTCTCTTAATCCTCAGAATATTCCATACGAAATTTCTGAAATAACATCATCTTCTTCTTCTCTATGCACTTTCTAAAATCGTGTGATATACAGCCTTTGAGTGGTTCGCAGTCACCAAAATTTGCAGTACCTCTACTTTGGTGAGTAAATCGTTCTATCCTGGGAGGAAAGATTTCAAAACCTCGGGTACTTTGAGGGAAATAATCTCCTTAAGGACACACTGTGTATTCAGTGGGCTCGATTTTGTTCTTACAATAATTTTTTATATTCTGTTATTATTTTCAGATTCTGTCTTTTATTACTTTCAGAAGTTATTGTTACTCTTTAATATTTTTCAATATAGTTTAATAACAATCTTAAGGAAATTAGCGTTATTTTTATTTTTCTGATTAAACTGTATTCTGTTTTTGGAGACTAAAACCTGTGTGGTTTTCTACTCTGTATGAAATAAATATTCTGACTCGAAGAGTATAAAAACTTCATTGGAATATTAAAGTTCATACTTGTACAATGATTTGAAGAGTATAAAAACTTCATCGTTGTTTTTGTAAAAGATCTGATATTCTGAAATATTAAGACAGTTTGTCTATTTTGACAGTGAAAAGAAATGACAAGTGATACTGCTACTACTTCTGCGACTGTTGCTGCAACAAGCCGCACTTCTATGCCACCGACAGAAAAACCAGAAAAAAATTCTGGAGTCAACTTCAAAGGATGGCAGCAAAGGGTGTTCTTTTGGCTTACCACTCTTGGTATGCAGAAGTTCACCAACGAAGACCCTCCTGTGCCCGCTGCTGATATGCCGGTTAATGAAAAATTTATGATTACTGAGGCATGGACACAGGCAGATTTTCTATGCAAGGGTTACATCCTAAGTGCTTTGGATGATGATTTGTACAATGTCTACAGTGCTGTGAAAACTTTTAAAGAATTGTGGGATGCACTTGAGAAGAAGTACAAGACTGAAGACGCATGCTTGAAAAAATTTGTGGTTGCTAAGTTCCTAGACTATAAAATGATAGATAGCAGAACTGTTGGAACCCAAGTTCAAGAACTACAACTTATTTTCCATGACCTTATTGCTGAAGGTATGGTAGTTAATGAACCATTTCAAGCGGCTGCTATGATAGAAAAGTTACCTCCTTTGTGGAGAGATTTCAAAAATTATCTAAAGCACAAGTGAAAGGAAATGAAGTTGGAAGATCTTGTGATTCGTCTCAAGATTGAGGAAGATAACAAAACAGCAGAAAAGAAGTCGAGTGGAAATTCAACGATTATGGGAGCGAACATCGTTGAAGATGTTGCTCCAAAGAATAAGAAAAGGAAGCAACCTTTTGGAAAGAATCAGGAGCAGAACAAGAAAAAGTTCAAGGGCAATTGTTATAATTGTGGGAAAGTTGGCCACAAAGCTCCAGATTGTCGTCTTCCGAAAAAGGACAAGAGAAAGGGACAAGCCAATATGGTGGAAAATAAAGAAGGTATCGATGATCTGTGTGCAATGCTATCAGAATGCAACCTAGTAGGTAATCCCAAAGAATAGTGGCTTGATTCGGGAGCTACTTCGCATGTGTGTGCAGTCCGAGAAGCCTTATCTACTTATTCCCCTGCAGCACCTAATGCGATGATTTATATGGGAAATTCTGCAACTGCTAAGATTGAAAGATATGGGAGAGTATTTTTTAAAATGGCATCCGACAAGGTGGTGACGCTGAACAAAGTTTATCATGTTCTAGAAATGCGAAAAAATTTGGTGTCTGTCGGCCTTCTTATCAAGAATGGATTCAAGTGGGTTCTAGTTTCAGACAAAGTAGTTGTCAGTAAGAATGAAATGTATCTAGGAAAAGGCTACCTCACTGAGGGTCTTTTCAAACTAAATGTAATGGTTGTTGATGATAATAAAGTTCAAGCTTCTTCTTACTTACTTGAGTCAAATAATTTATGGCATTCACATTTAGGACATGTCAATCATAAAACCTTGTGAAAATTGATTAACTTAAATATATTGCCTAACTTTGATTGCAATAAATCAAAATGTCAAGTATGTGTTGAATCTAAGTATGCTAAGCATCCTTATAAATCTATTGAAAGGAATTCTAGTCCCTTAGAATTGATTCACACAGACATTTGTGATATGAAGTCTACACCAACTCGTGGTGGAAAGAAGTATTTTATAACTTTTATTGACGATTGAACTCGATATTGTTATGTATATTTGCTTAATAGTAAGGATGAAGCAATTGATGCATTTAAGCAATACAAGAACGAAGTGGAAAATCAATTGAATAAAAAGATAAAAATGATTAGAAGTGATAGGGGTGGAGAATACGAATCTCCTTTTGAAAAGATATGTTTAGAATATGGAATTATTCATCAAACTACTGCCTCCTACACACCACAATCAAATGGAATTGCGGAAAGGAAAAACCAAACATTAAAAGAAATGATGAATGCTTTATTAATAAGTTCTGGTTTACCGCAGAACTTGTGGGGGGAAGCTATCCTTATAGCTAATCGAATACTCAACAGAGTACCCCACAGCAAAATACAAACTATTCCATATGAACTATGGAAAGGAAGAAAACCCAACTTGAAATATTTCAAAGTGTGGGGTGTTTAGCAAAGGTCCAAGTTCCTTTGCCCAAAAGGGTAAAAATCGGACCAAAGACCGTGGATTATGTTTTTATTGGCTATGCTACAAACAGCAAAGCTTGTCGATTTTTGGTTCACAAATCGGATAATCCTGAAATAAATATTAATACGGTAATTGAATCAGATAATGCTGAATTCTTTGAAAATATTTATCCGTATAAAACTAAATGTGAGTCCTCAAGTGAAATATCTAAACGACCACGAAAAGAACCAAAGGAAAGTAAACCAACCGAAGAGGATCCAAGGCGTAGCAAACGTCAAAGGATATCTACTTCCTTTGGACCAGATTTTGTGACATTCTTGCTTGAAAATGAGCCTCAAACATTTAAAGATGCAATGTCTTCTTCTGATTCAGCATTTTGGAAAGAGGCAATCAACAGTGAGATTCAATCAATTTTGAATAACCATACATGGGAATTGGTTGATCTTCCTCCTGAAAATAAACCTTTAGGATCAAAATGGATATTTAAAAGGAAAATGAAAGCTGATGGCACTATTGATAAATATAAGGCAAGACTTGTGGTCAAAGGTTATAGACAAAAAGAAGGTCTTGATTACTTTGACACATACTCGCCGGTAACAAGGATAACATCTATTCGGGTGTTAGTGGCACTTGCAGCTGTATATGGTCTTGAAATCCATCAAATGGATGTTAAGACGGCTTTCTTAAATGAAGAATTGGAGGAAGAAATTTACATGGAACAACCTGAGGGTTTCGTAGTTCCAAGTAAAGAAAGGAAAGTGTGCAAACTTGTTAAGTCACTTTATGGACTTAAACAAGAACCTAAACAATAGCATGCGAAATTTGACCAAACAATGTTGGCAAATGAATTTAAGATTAATGAGTGTGACAAATGTGTTTACATTAAAAATACTCCAAATCATGAAGTCATTGTTTGTTTACATGTTGATGACATGTTGATAATGAGTAAGGACATTGCCGATGTAAATGCTATGAAGCGTATGCTTGCTAGCAAATTTGACATGAAAGACTTAGGGGTTGCTGACTTGATCTTAGGAATTAGGATCCATAAAACTCCACAAGGTCTAGCATTATTACAGTCTCATTATATTGAAACCATTCTTGATAAGTTCAAGTATTTAAATTTTAATGTTGCAAAAACTCCAATTGATGTAAGTTTTGCACTTCAAAAGAATGAAGGTAAAAGTGACTCACAATTGGACTATGCACGAGTTTTGGGAAGTTTGATGCATATTATGAATTGTACACGACCAGATATAGCATGTGTTATTAGCAAGTTGAGTTGATTCACGAATAATCCCAATCAAACTCATTGGATGGCAATGAAACGAGTCTTGGGGTATTTGAAACACACCCAAAACTATGCTTTGCATTATAATAAATATCCCGCAGTAATTGAGGGATATAGTGATGCAAACTGGATCACCAGATCATCTGAAGTTAAATCCACAAGTGGATATATTTTCACCATTGGTGGAGGAGCAGTGTCTTGGAAATCATCAAAACAGACATGCATCGCCCGCTCTACAATGGAGTCTGAATTTATAGCTTTAGACAAGGCTGGTGAAGAAGCTGAATGACTCCGAAATTTTTTGGAAGATATTCCATTTTGGCCCAAACCTTTGGCACCCATATGTATACATTGTGATAGCCAAGCGGCAATAGGGAGGGCAGAAAGTGTTATGTATAACAGAAAATCGCGTCACATTCGACGGCGACATAATACTATTAGACAACTACTCTCTAGTGGTGTTATCACTATTGACTACGTAAATTCAAGAGATAACATATCGGATCCACTAAAAAAAGGCCTATCTAGAGAGGTTGTTGAAAGATCATCGAGGGGAATGGGGTTAAGGCCTAGGACAAGTCATCATGACGGTAACTCTACCTAGTAGACTGGAGATTTCAAGAACTAGGTTCAAAGAGATCAAACAAAGTTATGATTAGCGATTCAACATTGTCAAATAACTCAACTCATTCTCGTGATGATGACAATGTTCAAAAACAAAGGATAAAACCTTAAGGCTTTTTAATGAGTTAATAAAGCATTAAAGGTTTTTTAATGATTATCTAAGTCTGGCGAAAAATGACTAGATAGTGTGTCTATAGGACTACACGTTTAGAAATAACCTATGTGAATGTGAAGTATAAGTCGCTTCAAGGGGAATGACAGTAAAGGCCCATTCTCTATGCATTCACGAAACTAGGCGGTGTTCATGGCTAAAACGAACACAACCGTGAGAACCATAGATGGTTGATGATTAATTGTGTGACTTATGTTGTCTAGTTATACAACAAAGTTCAACGATTCAAAGATATCGCATCTACTGATTGATCGAGTATATCCTATATAAGTTCACTATGGAAAGTTCAAAGGGAAACCTACTTATCCAGATGCAATTAATCTTCGCTTGTATATCACACACTTATCCGTGCATTCCTTTATCTTGTAGACATTCTCCATTCATGTGGGGGATTGTTGGGATTAATTGATAGTTTGAATGGTAAATTAAGGAAAAAAGAAGTGGAGGGAAAATGATTTGTTCTCTCTTGCTTTATTAAATAAGCTTTGGTCCCACATAGGCGGTGGAAATGAAAAGTCTCCTACTAAAAAGTAGAAGCACTCATTCATGTTGCTAAAGGGTCAAGAAGAGGATCTCCCCTCGCGCCGTCGTCGTCGTCGCTCGCTCGGCTCGGCTACGGCTACGGCTTCGACTTCGGCTTCGGCTTCGGCTTCGGCTTCGGATTCGGATTTGGATTTGGATTTGGATTTGGTCAATTGATATGATTGATTGATAATCTTTTTGGACCAAGTTTCCTTTAAATTTTAATTAATTAATATTATTTATTTATTTAATTAATTAAAAAAATCTTGACCCGTGACCCGCGACCCGTTTCTTTCCCGGATTAATTTTAAAAAAAAAATATTTCCCTCCGTTTTTCCAACAGATTTTTGAAAGGTTGCAACCTTGTCCGAAAAGTTGCAAACCTTTTCTCAACAGGCAAATCTTTTCCCAACAGGTGCCTTTTCTTAAAAGGTGCAAACAGTCTATATATGTCTCTTAATCCTCAGAATATTCCATACGAAATTTCTGAAATAACATCTTCTTCTTCTTCTTTCTGCACTTCCTAAAATCGTGTGATATACAGCCTTTGAGTGGTTCGCAGTCACCAAAATTTGCAGTACCTCTACTTTGGTGAGTAAATTGTTCTATCCTGGGAGGGAAGATTCCAAAACCTCGGGTACTTTGAGGGGAATAATTTTCTTAAGGACACACTGTGTATTCAGTGGGCTCGATTTTGTTCTTACAATAATTTTTTATATACTGTTATTATTTTCAGATTCTGTCTTTTATTACTTTCAGAAGTTATTGTTACTGTTTAATATTTTTCAATACAGTTTAATAACAATATCTACAAAACATAAAATGTAATTGTAGAAAATAACTATAACAGAAATTCCTTGCAAACAAGCAATATCAGCTATTTGGACTAAAAATGATGTAGGTCTTGATTATGTTGATGATTGCTATAAAGTTGATACACATAGAAGAATCTATGAAAATACCATCTTTCCAATCAATGGATCACAATTGTGGCCTAAATCAAATAAGGTTCCTTCTTTGCCTCTGAGACTTATAAGACAAAAAAAGAAGGGAAGAGATCAAAAATTGAGGTGACGAGAGCAAGATGAAGCAGGATCCAAGTAGAACAAGAATGAAGCAGGTGTATATGACTCAGCTTTTTGGTGGGCTCCTCCTTCATCAATTCACGAAAAGTTATCGGTAATTTTTTTTCATAATATTTGAATTGGCTCTTTGTTATATTCGTTTTATAAATACAAAGCTAATGCATGGTACAGTTACAGGTTAGAAGAGCAAATCTTGGACCAACTCAAGATTGTTTTGCTATTTAATGTGGTGTTGCTATCAATTTATTTGGGCTAAAGATGGTGCCACAATTTTTTTTTTTGTGAAGGACATAAAGTACTGCTTGTTTTCTGAAGGATAGATAGTGCTGCTGCTATATTTTATTTTATGAACATATTGCAATTGCTTCTCTTTTCTTTTTTTTTGAAAAGAACAGATGGTACTGCTGTAGCAATGGTTCTTATGGTAGTAATATTATGTTGTTTCTTTTCAAGTCATTTGCAGCTAGTGTTTTTTTTATAACTTTTGGGTGAATCTGTGTGGATAGGCTTAAAAACAAGTGATTAAAAATAATTTTTATTTTACCCAAACACTATAAAAATGCTTAAAAGTCATTTTGGCTTATGTACTTAAGAGTTGTGCTCGATATTACATGGAGGTGATATACATAAGAGTGTCACCAAGTAGAGGGAGGTGATATGGAGGAGTTTCAGATCCATGGAATTGCACCAGAGAAATGTAATGTATATTTCTTCTCATCTCTTGTTAAACAATTAGCTGCAGTCATGGAGTTCCATATTGATCGAAAGTTGATTTTTGAACCTCTTGATAATTCCACCAGCGAACTTGTGGCAGCTATTATTGCAAACCAAAGGTGTATTATTCTGGAATTTATCCACTATCATGTTTTAAAAACTAGTTACTATTTTATCTTCTTAGTTATCTCTATATTGTAGAATTTAGCACTGAGACTTGAAGAGGAAACTCGTTCAGGAATTTCAGAAAATGCCACGGAATTAAAGCTTTGGTATTCGAAATGAAGGTGAGTCAAGGGATCCAAGTACTTTGGGTTATCAGTGTAAGTTCAAAGGGAGATGTGGCAAATGCTCCTGAAAGAGAGTTAAATAGCTTCATGGTAGAAGATGCAGCATAAACAGCAGAAGCAAAAAGGCAGAATCTTTGCATGTAAGATAGATAACATACATATCACTTATAAGATAGACAACATACATAACATATTCTCCCTTTTCCGTCAAATTATTGTCCAAACCCCCTCTCCCATCTCTCACTGTCGTCACATTCACATCACATCTACTACCAACAACCTTTCACAGGATGGGGTGAATAATAAATCCAAACTTTATTGAGGAGACGTTTTGATTGATAGAAAAATAAGGTTAGTGTACAAAGCATTTCATATTAATGTAAAGTTCAAATATTAGTTATAACTTATTTCAAAGCTTGGAATCGTATTCTATAATCAGAATACCTTAGTCAGCTATTAAAAATTATATATATGTTTCCTTTTGGATTTAAATGGTAAAGTCACATGTTAAAGTTATTGAGTAAACTTTAAAGAGTCAAATACTACTGCATATTTCATAAAAGAGAACATAGTTGCTCACTCTCCTCCATGGAATATGGGCAAGCAAAAGAGGGATGATGATGATACTAAAGATGAGGCAGAGAGAGAGAGAGAGAGAAGGCGGGAGGAGCATTGCTTGCTTAAAACGGCCATGAGATTATCACGAGAAGTGGCCCAACAATCAAGGGACATAGGTGCGTCCGCGAGTAGAGTTGTGGATTATGCACCGTATAAACCAAATGAGATTTTGAATTGATACCATTCAATAAATACTACATTCTCAGAAAAAGATTAACATCACCATGTCAAACCATTACAATTAAGGCAACAAACTTAATTCATCATTCTCGATTTGGATCAACTTATGACATTGGTCGGTGAGGCTTTTATTTTCTCTTCGAGAATGTCAAATCAACCAAGCTGCCTGTAAATACTTATCATACTATGACAAATCAAAATGTCCATGTCCACACATTGCCATGAGTGTAACTTTCGATTCTCCAGTCTCTTTACATCTTAGAGCTTTCCTAATAGTGGCGGCTATAGCATGCATTGGTTTTGGTGCCGGTATCAATTCCTCACATCTCGCAAACTGAATAGCACCTGAAAGGAAATTATATAGTTGGCGTTTGGACAATATTTGGTTGAAGTTGAAAAAAAATTATTTAGAGGTCGAAGTTGTGTTTGACCATGAATTTCAGTAGGAAAGAAATTGAAATCTGCAAGTGAAAGACATTATTTCAAAAAAAAAATAATCAATTTTCACCGACATTTCAAACACTAAATGGAAGAAAACTTAATCTTCAAGGACTGATGGAAGAAGACAGGGTCTTTCAGGTGGTAGAGAGCTTATTGGAGAATGAAGCCGCCAGTTAATTTGACAGAGCTTCGCTGGGTCGTTAGTTCTTTTAGGGTCAAAGACAAAATTGATAAGCACTTAGCACAGATAATGGACCATTTCCGTAAGCTGCTTACGCTGGACGTTCGGTATTTGGTTCGGTATTTTCAAACTTCGGGTTCGATAATTCAAAGTATATATCAAATATCGAACTTTCAAATTTTCATTCAGTAATCGGTAAATCAAACTTCAGTTCGATACGGTATTCGGTAATACCATTTTAAAGTAATATACGATAGGAATTCAAGAAAATTGCTTAGTAATTAAACAAACCACTTTGCTTTTATCAAAGTCTAGTTTTTTAATAGCAAAATTATAACTCCAATTATTTGAGCATTTCTCATACACGAGACATTGTTCAGCAGAAGTCAGGGAAGTGGTGGTCTACGCAAAGACATTTCAAGTGAATGAAGGACCAAGATTAGTAGTAGATATAACACTTCCTTGATTGAGCAACGGAAAAAAAAAGGCAGCTGATGCTCTTTCAAATCTTGCTTGGAGCTGAGAAGAAATTGCAAGAGATATTAAGTAATCTAAAAATTAAAAACAAAAGTAGAAAAATTCACAAGTTTCAGTGACTGAGGAAAGGCATCCATGATATTTCTCATTCATTTGCTATTTGCAACACTCTAGAATGCTACTAAGTCACCGAATTTCCCTCGTATATGGAATTTCTTGTCATAAAAGCATATTTAAAGCAACCGAAAAAGATTTGCTCCACATCCTCCTCATAACTCCTCCATCCCTCCGAACAACCAAAAACATATAAAAATATTTCATTGGCAAGGAAAATCCACATCATTCTAATTTCTAGTTTTCCACTTAAATCAGAAGGACCATCAAGAATTGCTATATTTTCTTACACGTAGCTCATGTGTATTACCAAAAATAAAGTAAAGAAAAGGAGGCCTCTAATCATATTTTTCTCATCAGATTACAAGCGATGAAGGTGTCCTGCAAAGTGCAAATTCCGTGCAAAGTAAGACAACATCAACCGACTTGAAGCTTGACTGCAGTTGCACTATAACATGGAATCGGAAGAAAAGCTATAAGTTGAATGAACAACAACTTTTACAAGAAAATTTAGTCCCACAAGAATCATTCTTCGAAGCATTAAATTTGAAAGATTTAAAAAGAAAAGAAAAGAGAAAAACCAAGAAAAAGAGAAACTGAGAAATCATACTCCTCCTCTTCTACTGAGACTAAGCTACAAATTCTTTCCTTTTTTTAAACTACTGAGACTAGGATACAAATTTTTGGCATCTAAAGTAATATCAGAAAAATTCAGAACTTTATGAGAATATAGAGGCCGGTGATAGAAAAGAACAACAACCACATCCCATGATAGAAAAGAACAACAACCACATCAAATTTAGAAGGATTTGTTTTCAATTCTCAAAACAACCAAACATCCCATGATAGAAAAGAACAACAACCACATCAAAATCATTAATAATCCCCCCAAAAGGATGCTAATGGGGCTAATCAGTGATCATAAGCAGCAATATTTGGCATTATCAAAAGTTAAAACTACTGGTGGAAATAATGTGGAATAATCAAATGAAAATTCAAAGCCTTATACCTGAGGCATCTTGCGAGTTGCGATTACAAATCATGAACGAGGGAATCTTTTGAGCTATCAGCCATATCTAAAATGAATTTAAAACGTGTCAACAATTAAACTAAGTAAAAAATATAAAAATAAAATACAAAAACTGAAAAACATACCAAGTTCAAGTTTCATAAGATCATTAAAATCTTCTTCAACATTTATGGGATAAGGCTCATTTCGACGTCAATCTTGAAGATAAATAACAGCTTGCACCAATTTCGGAGTCAAAGAACTCCTAAATGAATCAAGAATACGGTCTCCGGTGCTAAAGGCACATTCCAATGTCACACTAGAAATTGAAATTGCCAACACATCACGAGCCATCTCAAAAAAAAATTATATCTAGGAGAATGAGCTTTCCACCACGACAAGATATCAAAATTGTCCTCATCATCATTCGGCTCTAGTTCTTCACTAAGATACTTTTTCAACTCCGACTTACCATCCAAACCTGTACCATCTTGTTTGTTCCTCTTCATTTGGATCATATCTCTCACTTTTGTTGATTTTGTGCTAGTGTTAGAGCTAGATGAATCCGATGTCTGATCCGATAAATCAGAGAGAGAGAAGATGAGCGTCGAGATGCATTAGAAAATTTTGCTACATAATCTTCAAACATAAATTTCATGTAAGTCACCATTTCATCTTTTATTTCACTCCCCTTTTCATCTCCAAATATATCTTCAAGTGTGTCGCCAACATAATCAAGTTTATTACGAGGATCTAAGATAGAGGCAATAAAAAATATTTTATTCATTTTTTCAGGAGCATCCCAATACTTGACAAATTTTTCTTTTAGTTTTTCTCCCATTTTTGCCAAAGAAGGATCATCGTCTTTCATACACTCTGTTAAATGATTGCGAAGCTCAACTATATCTTCAAAGTGACCATTAGAAGTGACGTAGAGTGAACCTGAAACCTTCTCAGTTAGATCTTAAAACCTTTTAAGAAATATTACCATATTTCTCACCTTTTGTCAATCATCACTTTCAAGTACACCTGCAACACTTCCATCTTCACAAACATGATTAGCAAGATAAGTTGACAATCCACCACCTTCAATATCAAACCTATCAAATGCACTCTCAAAATATTGTGCGGCATCCAACATCAAGTAGGTCGAATTTCACCGGGTTGAAACATCTAAACATAATGACTTCTTACTGTCTATATTTTTTAGTTCACAACATTCCGCAAATTTTCTAATCCTTACGGCAGATTGTCTAACATATTTCACCATTTGCCTAACACGTTTGATAGATGGACCAACTTCTTTCATGCCATCTTGCACAATAAGATTCAAAATGTGAGTCATACATCTCACGTGAAGATGGTTACCACATGTCCTGTTAGATCTCCAATTAACCATTTGTTTGTGTAACTCTTTCACCATGACATCATTAGAAGAAGCATTATCTACAGTTATAGTGATTATTTTCTTCAATTTCCAATCAAGCAAACACTTACTAATACAATGGGTCATTTCGTCACCCTTATGACTAGTAACAACCTAAAAGTTTTAAATTCGTTTATGCATGAGCCAATCACTATCAATAAAGTGTACTGTCAAACACATATAATTTATTCTCTGTATAGAAGTTCATGTGTCTGTGGTTAAACAAACTCTCGGTGATGTTTCTTTCAAATACTTCATAAACTTTTGTCTCTCTTTACCAAAAACTACATAACAATCCCTAGTCACTGTTCTACGGGAGGAAACTCGAAATAAAGGTTGGGTTTTTTTCATAAACTTCTTAAAACCTTCCTTTTAAACAAAATGAAAAGAAAGCTGATCAAGGATTAACATCTCAACTAAAGCCCTCTGAGCTACCTCTTGATCAAAAGTACAAATTGATCCATCACCCATTTCACCTTCTAATGGAAAGTTTAAATTTGATTGTTTGTACTTAGAATTGGAAGTGTTAACCTTATTTGGATTTTTAGGACAAGTTTTCAAACGTTTATTCAGTCCACTTGTTCCATTTTTAGTTGAATCAGCTAAGAGAACTTTACCACAATGCTTGCACTTTGCTTCATTAATTCTATCTTCTATGAGCTTATCATAATGCGGGCAAGTAGCAGATCTTGATTCTATAGCTTTCCTCTTCACAGTCACTGATAGGGCTGGGCGTTCGATATTCGATTCGGTATTTTCAAAGTTCGGGTTCGGTAATTCGGTAATCGATAATTCAATGTATATACCAGATACCGAACTTTCAAACTTCGGTTCGATAATCGGTAAATTAAACTTCGGTTCGGTACAGTATTCGGTAATACCATATTTTTTTAATAGTTAATGTACAATAAAAAAAAATTCACATTTAATATTTACATTAACCTAAAGAATACATATCTTAACTTATATTTTTATTACTACATCATAATTAAGTAATATATGCATTTTAACTTACCGAATATCAAAATTGAAATTGCTCTGAAGCCACATTCTACGGAGGAGAAATGATACATCGTAAATAAAAAGAAAATAATTTATGAATAGATACAAAATAAAAAAATATTGTCATGTCATAAAAATGATGAAAAAGAGTGAAAACAAAAATCTCTAATATATCACACATAATTTTTATACATATGTTTTTCTTTGAATTATCCAAAAACTCTACATCACTGCACTAATTATTAATTAGTTCCTGCAAAGATATGAAAGAGTTGGAATCTTTCGTTTTCAATGTAACTACCAAACAGTTTATGTAGATAACTGACATGGTGAATCATGTAAAGTGAAATTAGAATTCTTAACCAATTGCATAAATTTGAAATTAGAATTTATAATTTTTACATGTACATGAATTTAAATTTTAGCAGTTATCCATAATGTACGTGTTTGAAAGTGTGCATATAGTATGCTGTAAACGTGGGAAAGTTGAAATGGAAATGGTATGGGAAATGAAAAAATGGGATAGTTTCCTCTTACTAAACTCTTATCTTTTTGGTAATTTTTCTTCTTTTTTTTCCAGTTTTTTGTATTAATAAATAAAAAAAATTGGTATTCGGTATTTCTCGAATACCGAAACTGAAATATCAAATTTTATATTTCAGTATCGAATACCGAACCGAATTATCGAATACCGAAATACCAAAATAGCCAGTTCGATTCGATAATTCAATTTTCGGTATTTTATGCCCAGCCCGATTCACTGAATGTTGTTCAACTTTCGGTGTTGAATTAAGAGACTCAATAAGAGGTGCGCTTTCACTGACATTGGTTGTTCGACTTGTTTCATCTTCCATCTAAACATAGAAGAGATTACTAATGTTATAAGACATAAATTGAAAGTGCAAAACAAAATCAAAAAATACAATACAGAAGCTATTAAAAAAGCTTAAATAAGTTCTATTTTCTAAATTGTTATACTATGTTTCTCCTATGTCCTTTCTTCAACTTAAACAAAAAGAACCAAAACAACTTAAATTTTCCCTTTTCTGTGTGACTACACCCATATTCCCCGATGCCCTTCCCACATCAGCATGAACAATATATGAAATACAAAAAGAAAATGAATTGAATAGATGAATACCCCAATGCCCAAGCTCCCAACATGAACCACAAGATAAAAAAAAAAGCAAATCAAGAAAGGACCTAAATAAGCAGTCACCTACTCACCTCAAAGAAGAAGAAGAAGAAGAAGAAGGAGGAGGAGGAGGAAGAGGAAGAGGTACGACCGTACGAAGATGGAGCAGAATCAGAAATTAACATGGAGAAATCACAGGCTTTGGATGAGAAATTTGAAAGAAGACGTTGTTGTCTAGGGCTGGGCATTTGGATGAATAGAAAGGGAAATGTAGGGCTGGGCGTTGAAGTACTGATTTTTACGGATTTGGGTTGTAGGGCTGGTCTTAAAATATTTATTGGCCTTTAGCCCTTTACTCCTTTAGGGCTTAGGCCCTACAGACGTAATTTAATTTTGGTATTTGGTAAATACCGAATATCAAATGATAAAATTATAAATATCGAATATCGAAATTAAAATATCGAATTTTATACTTCAGTACTGAATATTGAACCGAATTATCGAATTATCGAATATCGAAATATCAAAATAGCCGATTCGGTTCAGTAATTCAGTTTTCGATATTTTATGCCCAGCCCTACTTACAGGGATGACAATGGGGCGGGGTGGGGTGGGGCGGGTTGAGCTCAATCCGCTAAAATTTTAAACCGCTCCGCTCCGATCTGCATAATAATTTTTTCATTTTCAAATCATCCGCCTCATATATACCCGCCTCGCATAAATTTTTATGTTTTTTCTTTTTTAATTGAGTTTAATATGAAAAATAAAATTTATAATTTTTTTCATTTTTCGATAATTAACATCTTAACAACTAATTAATTGTTTCTAGTTAATATTTCAACAATTATTTTTTATCACTAATTAACTCTAATTAAACTTTATCTAATTTAAATTATTTTTTAAAAAAAGTTAAAATTAAAGTCAAAGTTTATATCTTTGATTTTTACTAATTACAAAGATTTAATTTTCCTCGGGTTTTTATTTAATACTTTAAACTCACATAAACCCGCAATCCGTTCCGCTCCACGTTAATTTTAATAATAATTACTTCAATCCGCCTCGTACCCGCCCCGCCCCGCCCCATTGCCATCTCTAACTACTTATATCAGGGACCAAATCAGTCTAAACCCATTCATTAAGGACTATTTTGATCATTTTCTCTGCCCTACACCATGGTTCAAAATAAGGAGAACTTTGGGTTGGTGTACTTGGGTTCCATTAACAAGCCTTAATTTGTTCTTGCAAAACAATTTATTAACATACTCCTCCTCCACTCCCCATATCCAGTTCCATTGAACTTAGAAGTAACTAACACCGTCCTTAGACTATCAAAAGGATGCAAGTAGTATGGATTTGCAGATTCGATAGTAAAGGGAGCAAAATCTACATTAGATGTGTCCGTCACAGAAGTCGTATTTACGATGTGTATCAATCCTAATCAGACGAACTTAGGGAAGCAAACCAAAACAGTAATTGAGGAAGAACAGTACCTTACTCTGACTCAACCGAAGGAGGAACACCGTTAAATCGGAAGAGCATCCAGAAAACTTGAGCAGAAAATCAATTTCTTGTCTGAACTGAGAAGCCTAGTTTCGAGACTGTGAGTCGTTGATTCAATTAACTTCCCCGCGAGGTTAACATCAATCTGGAGAGGAGAAGAGCTATACCAATCCAAGCTTTGATACCATGTTACAATGTGGAATCTAAACAGTGAAAATCACAATCCAGTAGTCATGGATTGTGGAGAGAAAGGAGTTGTATTATTTCATCTTTGAAACTGAATTTATCGACCAATACAATGTGTTTCTTCCTATATATATACAGGGTGTAAGTCTAATCAAGCAAAACCAAAGTACCCTTCTAACATGACTAAAAGAGCAAAGTGGCATTCAAGAACGAAGCCAAAGATACACCATCATAGCGTAAAAGAGAAATTTAGGCAGAAGCTGGCACCCTGCATATATACATGTAAAATTTAAGAATAAGAAGCTAAAACATTGAAGAAAGCAAACTAAACTGATGCTAATCCTGCTGAACTCCAAGCATAAGAGTCCAACAACCCAATGAACTGAAACAATGTGTACCAATTACAGAAAGATCTAAAAATGAAATATTCATTATCATGAAAAACAACGGTTAAACATTTCCTTGATATTTTCTGTTAGGTCATATCTCAAAAAACTTAAAAAGTCATCCAACAAAAATTTGGCTTCAATCCGAAGTAAAATACCAAATAAGTATCATAAGGCGGAATTCATCGGTGGTCTCTAAAGTTGGCACCAACTTTCACTTAAACACCTCAATTAAGCTTTGTTCATTTTAGACACCTCAAATAAGGTCCTCGTTTTGACACTTTTTTTTTACAATCACCCAAATATCTAAAGTGTGTGTAATGCATTCGCCGTCAAAGTGGCGAATTAAACAAAGACACGTGGCGGAAAAACTCTTTTTTTAAAAAAAAGCTTTTTTTTTCTTTTATTGACACTTGGCACTATGTAACTAAATTTTTATTTATTATTGAAAACAACAATTTCTTAATTGAAAAGGAAAAGCAACCCAACCCACGGGTGATCGAGGAATTTTTCTATTATTTTTTCAACTGAGATTTCGATATAGAAGGATCTCTTTATTTCTTCACCGCGGGTTCTCGCATCATTTTCTTGAGCCTTTTCACGTGTGCGCATTATTGTTGATTAGTTAATTGGATTTCTTTATTTCTCTGTACCTCTCTCTTTGCTTTTTGTTTTGGTTCTTTGCTATTTTATTATTTTTTATTGTTTACAACTACAAAAGAAAAGATTCATGAATCAACTTCTTCTTTTCCTATCATACTACACTTCTTCCCATCATTGGACCACCCTATCATCGCCATTTCTGTTAATATAATTTATTATTAAAATAAAAAATATTTCCCGTTCATAATTTCTATTTAGCACTTGGATCTATAATTTTTTTATATATAATTTATTATTATAAAAAAAAGTGAGCTCGTAGTAGCAATGAGGTTGAGGACGATGATGACGGGTAGAACGAAATTCTATTTAATACAATTAACTTTATATTTGGTTGATGAGGTTAAGGATGTTGTTCGTAGGATGCGCTGGGGAAGAGCGACCGGACCTGACGAGATTCCTGGAGAATTTTGAAAGAGTGCGGGCTCGGTAGGTTTGGAATGGCTGACTAGGTTATTTAATGTCATCTTTACGACGGCAACGATGCCCGTAGAATGGAGATCGAGCATCATGATCCCACTATACAAAAACAAGGGGGATAACCAGAGCTGTGACAACTATAGAGGTATCAAGCTTCTAAGCCATACTATGAAAGTGTGGGAAAGAGTGGTAGAGATGAGGGTGAGGAGAGGAGTGTCTATTTCAGAGAACCAGTTCGGATTTATGCCGGGACGCTCAACTACAGAAGCCATCCACCTTATGAGGAGACTAATGGAGCAATATAGGGAGAGGAAGAGAGACTTGCATATGGTATTCATCGACTTGGAAAAGGCTTACGATAAAGTCCCACGAGAGATACTATGGAGATGTTTGGAGGCTAAAGGTGTACCTGTAGCGTACATAAGGGTGATCAAGGACATGTACGAGGGTGCCAAAACTAGGGTAAGGACAGTAGGAGGGGACTCAGAACACATCCCAATTGTGATGGGCTTGCATCAAGGATCAGCTTTTAGCCCGTTCCTATTTGCCTTGGTGATGGATGGATTGATGCGACAAATTCAAGGTGAGGTGCCATGGTGTATGCTTTTTGCGGACAACATAGTCCTCATCGATGAGACTCGTAGCGGAGTTAACGCTAAGCTGGAAGATTGGAGACGCACCTTGGAGTCTAAAGGGTTTAAGCTAAGTAGGATCAAGACAGAGTACCTTGAGTGCAAGTTCAGTGAGACACCTCAAGAGGTTGGCGCGGAAGTTAGGCTCGGGGACCAAGCCATCCAAAAGAAAAGTACTGTTAAGTACCTTGGTTCTATCATGCAAGGCAGCGGGGAGATCGACGAGGATGTCACACATCGTATTGGGGCAGGATGGATGAAATGGAGGCTCGCCTCCGGTGTGTTATGTGACAAGAAGGTGCCACCACAACTTAAGGGCAAGTTCTACAAAGTGGTCGTTTGACTAGCTATGTTATATGGGACGGAGTGTTGGTCAGTTAAGGTCCCCCACGTGCAAAAGATGAAGGTTGCCGAGATGAGAATGTTGAGATGGATGTGTGGGCATACCAGGAGCGACAGGATTAGAAATGAGGCTATTCGAGAAAAGGTAGGAGTGGCCTCGGTGGAAGACAAGATGCGGGAAACGCGATTGAGATGGTTTGGACATGTGAAGAGGAGAGTCCCAGATGCACCAGTGCGGAGATGTGAGAGGTTGGCCATGGATGGTTTCAGAAGAGGTAGGGGTAGGCCGAAGAAATATTGGGGAGAGGTGATCAGACAGGACATGGCGCATTTACGACTTACCGAGGACATGACCTTAGATAGGAGGGTGTGGAGGACACACATTAGGGTAGAAGGTTAGTACATAGTGGTTTTATTCCCCCTTATTCGTAGGCGTATTAACGCACTATGATTTCTTGTACTCTGATTTATGTTATTTATGGTATTTATGTTCTTATCTAATAATATCTACTGTTTTTTTTGTGCTTTGATTATACTATTGTTTGGTCTGTTTTCGTCATCTACTTATTTACTCTAATATTTTGTCTGACCTTTTTCTATGCTTATATTGAGCCGAGGGTTTTTCGGAAACAGCCGTCCTACATTGATAGGAGTCAGGTCTGCGTACACTCTACCCTCCCCAGGCCCCATGATGTGGGATTTCACTGGGTTGTTGTTGTTGTTGTTGTAACTTTATATTTGGTACCATCAAATCTATTTGATCATGGATAAAAAATGATAGCTAGAAAATGGAGAAGAAGAACAATTTTAAAAAAACGCTCTTCACACGCTCAAAATGAGTGCAGAACACGCAATGTGCTAAGTCAGCACAAAGTGTCAAAACGACATATCGGGACCTTATTTGAGGTGTCTAAATGAATAAAACTTAATTAAAATATATAAGTGAAAGTTGGTACCAACTTTAGGAAATGGTTCCGTATCATAATGAAACAAAATTTCTAGATCCCCTAACCTCACTTGCTCTTTTGTGGATAATATAAATATTTGTGTGACATCAGATGTTTAATATCTCAGGAAAAACTGAAACACCAGAACACATGGTTCCAAAGAGAATAAGCTTAAGATTAGCCATGTTCTGATTTCCTCACAGCAATTTATCCCCTGGACTGAAAGGCAAAAAGACTGACAATTTTTTTAGAAAAAAAAATTTGCAAGAGAGCAAAAGACAAAACAGGGTCAACTATTTATGCAAAACAATGTAGTATGGATTCATACACAACAGTATAACAAAGTTAATCTTATTTGAGTAACTTTACAGGACATAAAACAAGCCCAATGGCCGAGCGGTCAACCAAAGGTTGAACTCTCCATCAAAGTAAGCTCTAAAGATCAAGGAAGGCTTAAACAGCACTTCACACAACACTATGAACATACTTTCAAGGGCTTCTATGAATGAGTTAATAAATTCTAACTGAACCTTTTTGCAAAACACCTGATCACGGGCAATTTTGTGAATCTTCCTATTCCTTCACTTCTCTTCAACATCAGGCAACATGTTAAAGTAAAAACAAGCGCAAGAACCCGACCTCCAATAAGGCCGACTAGAACAACCAAAACGAGAGCAATATACATGGAACTATGCTCTCTTCCAGTTAATTCTTCTTCCTGAACAATGGTTGCCTCATCAGTACCATTAAATGACTCTTCAACACTACCATCAGTAAGTACTTCAGATGATTCTCCAGCACTACCAACAACCTCAACAATATCTGTCTTATCATCTGTGCTACTTGCCACTGATGACACTATGCTATTGGATTGCATTTTTTGTTCCCTGGAACCTTTAGTTTCCTTCCTTCCTTCAATAACATAATCTATCTCATCCAGGAGCATAGGACGCTCCAATGCCGAACCTTTTTTCTTTCTGAACTTCTTCAGAACAAGTTTCTTCATTTTTGATTTCATCTTTGCCCGATGAGATTTTTTTTCTTTGGATTCACATAAATCATATCTAGATTCCTCTCCTTTCTCCATTACATCCACCCTTACACATTTTGATTTTTCATCCCAAATACACTCCTCAATCTTCTCCCTATCCTCAACATAAGTTTCCCGTACAACCTCAATTTCCTGAATTTGATGCCCAAAGTCAGAACAGCCATCCTTTGAGAGCTCTTTGCGCTCCAATGGTGCCTTAAAAACACAATCGTCTTCGTCTTCAACCACTTTGACTCTAAAGATGTCCCTTATCCCCTGTATCATCAACCTAACCCTCCTCTGTAGTCGAGAACAAAACCCATACAAACGTTCTCCTATATATTCCAAGAGAAACAACAAGAAGGCTGACATGGTTACCCCCATCACAAGATTATTCATCCCTAAAACCAAAGCCGCCACTAGAGACATCTTTAAAACGGCCATCAACCCCTGATTCATACTGAGACCACCATTACCCCACGGTTGTTCGCGGCAACTCCTGCGAGAATCAGATTTGTCACCTTCCACTTCACCTACACGGATCAGAGGACGAACTTCATTATCATCAATCATGAAGTGGGAAGTGGACGGTAAAGTTTCAGGCGAAGGGGGTGGAGGAGGCGAGGGCGAAGGGGATGGAAGGAAGAAAGGGTCGTCGGCCAGTTTTTTCTTGGAGGATTTCTTGAATCTTGCGCGATTCTTGACAACAAGATCCACAATGGAAGTTGGAAAGCCAGTTTCCACCATAAGCGGGGATCCACTTTGAGAATTTACATGCTCCTTCACCAATTGTGAAATGCTTGTTTTCTTCATCTTCTTCCATGGAAAAGGCATCCTTAACCTTAAATTGAACCGATCAGGTTAGAGAAAAGGGCTTTGAATCAAATTCAAAGCGTAACTACTACAAACCCAGAAAATTGTTTTCGAATTGTCAAAAGGGAAAGGGAAGAGGTGACGGTTATGTTTGTACGGACATGGCATGATCTTGACAACAATATAGAGAGAAATTTTGTTTTGTAGGGAAGAAGAAAAAACTCAAGGGATAAACAATCACTTGTTTACCCACTAATCAATGCAACACCCTACTTGTTGAGAGGCCTCCTTAATTGCTACTACTTGCTTTTTATTTTTTTTATACTTCTTCTTCTTTTTCTTCCCGACAATAATGGTAATGGTAAGTAGGTTAATTTAATTTTATTGAACAAAATGATTAAATATTGAAAAATTACGTTCCTAAAAAGTACGTTATGCCATATTTTAAAACAAAACTTCACTAGTTACGTTTTTGTTTGTTTTTTTAACTTTCTACGGAAAACAAAAAAGTTGAAATTTTGGGCAGTGTTATATGTCTGGATAGTCAACACTGGTGTGAGCTTCTTTTGACCTTAATAATTTGGTTTCTTCATTGCTTGACCACCACTCCAGCATTTCTGCCGGCAATCATTCTTACTCTACTAATTAAACACACCACTATTTAGTAGCGGAGTAAAAATATCTAATAAGAGAATTTATAATTTGTAAAAATAGATATACGAATTAATTGAAAGAGATTTAACATTTAATATATATATAAAATAATTTTAATTATATATAAATAATATAAATTTTCATCAAAAAAATTTCTAATTATAAGGTCGCTCTGCCCCTGCCACCGTTACCTACTTTTGCCGATCACTTCAATTTTTTCTACAATAAATAAACTTGTGATAGGTGACTGATTTTATTAAACAAGAAAATAGAAAAAAGACAAACAAAAAGCCAAATTTTCAAAAACAATATAATTTGAGGGGCATATCCTTAATTCTCTGTTGTTAAGATATTACTGAATGTTATAAAAATCTAATTTGGGGACTTGACAATGAAAACAAAAAGTCTCTCTTTTTTTAATATAACTTTGATAAAATAGCCAAATGCCCCTTCAACCTATTCGTCAATTCTCAACTGCATAGTTATACTTTATGGGAATTCTATTACTCAATTAAACTATTTAAAAGTGGAATTAATTTTACCCTAAATAACATAAAGAGTGTATTTCACTCTCTTAAATAGAGTGAAAAGCAACAATAACAGTAAAAATTATTTTTACATTATATATTTTATTGATTATGTATTTTTTTATTATTATTTTTTTGTCTATACTTCCTCCGTCACTATCACACCGAAGCCACCGTCTTCTCCAACAAACTCTCCAACAAAACTCACCCAATTAATTCTTCCATCTTCCCCAACTCTCACAAACTCCGATTCATTTTTTGCTCACATCATTTCATTAACCCGATCCAAATGAAATCCTTTTTTCGTGCACTAAATTGACAAAAACCAATCATCTTTCCCAACATTAACAAAATCCAATTCATTTTTGCTCACATCAATTTCATTAATTCGATCCAAATAAAATCTTTTTTTGTGCACTGAATTGACAATATCAAACAATTTATTAACCAAACCAGTTGTATAAAGTAACAAACAATTTGAAAAAGTGAAGACAACAATAAGAAATTTATTGGAGTTTTGCAAAGTTGTCAATGAAGTGATTCTTGATGGTTGTGTGAGTGAAGATTGAAGTATGATTTTTGCTGGGTTTGGGTTTGAACTTTCATTAGATAAGTTCAGAATTTGGAGGTAAAAAGTGGCGGATTTGAAATCGAAAAATTAAAAAACGTGAAAATAATGTGATGGTACAGAGAGTTTAAGGAGCCAACGAAGAGAGTCAATGTAGTGATTTTAAGAGAAATAATAGATTTGGAGATTTTGAGAAAAAAAAGTGAGTACCTCCATTGTTGTGAGAGGTTTTGCTTTGAGAGGGAGTATTCTCATGGTTGGGGAAGAAAAGGCAACTGAATAAGGAGAAAAAATTAATTAAAAATTAAATCAATTGATAAATATATCTGTTGGGCGTGTGTATATCACCATCAAACACATATCTGGTTATGATTTTTTAGGGTGGAATTAATTCCACTTTTACTATAGTTCAGGAGGGTAATAGGACCCCCATAAAGTATAAATATGTAGTTGAAAATTGACGAATAGGTTGGGGGTTATTTGACTATTTTTTCTATAACTTTTTTGTTGATGGTGTATATGTTGTATTGTTATATATACATACCACCGTGGAAAGGCATGTACATGTATTTGGTTAGATTTTTAGATGAAAATTACTCCCCTCTTTGTTGTAAATATAGTTAAACGGATGTAGTATGTACATGTGTATTGTGTTAATTAACTATATATATGATGAATATTACTCCCTTCTTTGTTGTAAATATAGTTAAGCGGATATAGTATGTACGTGTGTATTGTGTTAATTAAATATCTATATATATATATATATATATATATATATATATATATATATATATATATAAATATATATATAAATATATATATATATATATTTATTTATTATTAAATATTAAATTTTTAAAAAATGAAGTAAAATTTTAAAGATAAAAAGTGTAATTAAAATGAACATTTTTTTGGTTAATAAGGATTTTTATTTATTGATCAAACTAAAGAGTCATTACATAAGGAGACTAGTCTAAGCAACATGGTGCCTATTCCGCCCCTTTCAAAAATAGACATAACAAAAGCGGGGAGATTTGGGTACAACATTAAGCTTCTCAATGTATCAAACTCGCATCTTTTTTTTGCTTATTGGTCCGCTACTCCATTAGCTTCTCTATATATATGCTTGGTTGGTGCCCTTCCTGCTTCATGCAATAGGTACCTGCCATCATCAATTAAATTTTGATAGGAACA
The DNA here is from genome assembly GCF_947179165.1 of Solanum dulcamara. NCBI lineage: Eukaryota > Viridiplantae > Streptophyta > Magnoliopsida > Solanales > Solanaceae > Solanum > Solanum dulcamara. Next base: position 21,972,278 of record NC_077247.1, on the reverse strand, counting down.
ATCCTTGTTGGATAACATACTTATAATTTCGTGACAGTCAGTCTCGATTACTAAAGATGTCAAGTTGCTTTGTATGGCCAATTTTAGACCGTAGAGCAATGCCAACGCTTCCATGTAGATGTTGGTGGCATAATGTATTCCCATGTTGAAATCCATGATCCATTTTTTGTTATGGTCTCTAAAAACACTTCTGAGTCCCTTCTTACCCGATTGGATTTGCAAGCTCCATCTATATTGAGTTTTCTTATCTGGCGGTTCCCATTTGATGTAGATGGTGCTCTTTATCTTATTGAGAGGATTTTTACTGGTCATAAACTTGTATTCCAGAGCCTTGTTATTAGGCTAATTAGAAGTGCTTTGTTATTGTTTTGAAAAATAATGTCATTTCGGTTGTTCCAGATTTGCCATAAAAGGAATGGGATAAAATCAGACTAAGAGATTATCCAACCTTTTTTTTGACTTAAATTGTTCTCTTAACCACAAAGTTATGGTATCTTGGTTATTTGTGTACTGAAAAAATTTATGGCATTGATTTATTTGTTCCCATAAGATTTTTGAGTGGATGCACCTAAAAAACATATGTTCTATGTCTTTTTTTCTCTATCCCACAAATGTTACATATATCACTAGGACATATATTCCTCTTATGAAGCATGTGGGTTGTGGGAATCCTATTGAGAAAAACTGACCACAAGGAGTATTTAATCTTGTTCATGATGTTGGCCTTCCATAGCGTAGATCCTCCTCCTTGAATTTATAATTACTATCTTTTGCTATTAGCTCATATGCAGCCCTCGTCCAAAAGACATCATATCCTATAATATTCCATCTATAGATGTCTTCTGCTACGTTGATTTGCTTGATGTATGTGCTTTGAATTAAATTGACAATTTTAGTTGGGAACTCAATGGAGAAGATGTTGGTATTGATGAAACCATTATTAAGGATGTCGACAATAGTTAATTTATATTTGTGTTTCATTAGAGGTCCATAAATCGCATTTCTTAAGGGTTTTCCTTGGTTTATCCAATTGTCCTCCCAAGAGTTTATTTTTTTTCCATTCCCAATTTCCCACTTAATGCCCTTGTTACAGAGCTTTGAGCCTCTAATGATGATTTTTCATATATGGATCCTCTTAGTTATCTTGTTAGTAGATTATAATTTATTTTTCTATTGCTTTATTTAGCAAAACTTCTGACCATAAAGAGTTTTGATATTTTTTAAATCTCCAGGCTAAGTTCATGTTAAAAGAAGCATTTTTCCATTGTGCCTTAAACAACCCGATACCTCCTTATTTTTAGGTTTAGTAACAATGTTCCAGTTTGCTAGGTGACACTTCCTTTTTTCTTCCGTACTGCCCCACAAAAAGTTCCTTTGAATAGAATCGATCTTTGATAGTTTAGCTCTAGGTAGTTGGTAAAGTTGCATGATATGATTTGGAATAGATGCAAGAGTTGATTTTATTAGAGTAGTTCTTTCAGCAGTTGAGAGGAAGTTGGTTTTCCAGCCCTTTAGCCTAGTATTTAGTCTATCAATAATGAACTAGAAGTTATTTTTTGAGTCTAGAATGAATCAATGGAAATCCTAAGTATTTCCCAAACTCATTGGAGTGTTTCATACCTAGGCAATTGCTAATTTTGACCTCTAACATTCATCGGAGTATTTTTTGAGAAAGTTATTTTTAATTTGCTAAAATTTATTGATTGTCCAAAAAAGGCACAAAATTTATTTAGCACATCTACCATAGAGTTACAACCTTTTCTATTGGCGCTTGATAGTAAAATAAGGTTATCGGCAAAAAAGAGATGAGAAATTAAGGGTCCCTTATTGAAAATTTTTATGGGATCCCATCTACAGCAGTCTACTTTATGATGGATGCGCCTGGATAACATTTCCATACAAAGAATAAAGATGTATAGAGAAAGAGGATCTCCTTGCCTGATCCCTCTAGATGGTTTGAAGAAGTCTGTTTTTGAGCCATTTACAAGGATGCAATTTTTTGAAGTGGATATACATGACATGATGATATAAGTTAGTTCAGGAGGGATATTTAGTGATCTTAGAGAGAAACGAACAAATGACCACTCTATTTTGTCGAAAGCCTTTTCCAGGTCGATTTTAACCATCATTTTTGCCTTTTTGCCTCTTAATGTCATGAAGTGATTCAGAGTCTCATGAACTATTATAGCATTATCCGAGGCCTCTCTTCCTTTTATGAAACTAGCTTGAGTAGGGTGTATAATTTTTGGAAGAAAAGTTTTAATTCGCTTGACAATGATTTTTATAAAGATTTATAAGCAGTGTTACATAAGACAATGGGTCTAAATTATTTTATAGTTTCAGCGTTTTGGCACTTTGGTATAAGACATATATAAGTGCTATTCATATCTTCTGACATTTTCTTTCTATTAAAAGTCTCTTTACAAAATTTGACTAGGCAATTTTTAGTATCATTACAATATTTTTGATAGAAGAATGGATCTAAACCATCCGGCCCTGGTGCTTTTAGAGGTTTGAAAGAGTCTAAAACATCTTTTAATTCTTTTTGGGTAGGTTCCAATCTCAATCTGGTGTGCTCCTCGGTCTCTATAGTAGCACTATAGGACATGTATCTTTTGTTTATAAGGGACATTTTTTGTCTAGTGGTGTATAGGTTGTTGTAGAAAGTATTGCTCATCTCTTTATGTTTTTTTGTTCATAGTACCAGTTTCCTACTTCATCTTTTAGGCTAAAGATCCTATTTTTTCTTCGTTTTTGCATAGTAGTGATGTGAAATTTTTTTGTGCTGGCATCTCCCTCTTGAAGCTATTGGATTCTAGACTTTAGTCTCCAAAATTCCTCTTCTAGTTTTAATATTTCATTTATTTCTTCTATAAGGGTTGATCGAGATTGATAAGATAAGAACTGGTCGTGTATTTAGGAGATTTATGAATTCCTTCGATTCTACCAAGTATGCTATTTTTTTTTGTGGAAAATATTTCCAAAGTATTAATGTTCCATTCTTTCACTTTTTTTAGTGAAGTTTTCGATTGCATTGACGATATTAGGCTGATGTTTCCAGGATTCATGAACAATATTTATAAAAGTTGGGTGCGAAGTCCACATTGATTCGATTCTAACAATATTATTATCCTTCGGGGTATGTTTATGTAGCTTGAGTTTAATCGCGTAGTTATTTGAATGAATTCTGGCTAGATGTCTCACACTTGCATCTTGGTAGAGATTAATCCATTCTGTATTGGCTAAAAAATCTATCCAACCTTTCCATTGTTAGAGTTTTACATTTTTCCTTTTATAAGTCCAAGCGAAACTTTGTCCCTTGAATCCTAAATCTAACAGTTTACAGTGGTCCAGATATTTCGTGAATTGATTTAATCTAGTACTACTAACGGGCAGTCCACCAAACTTTTCAGTAGCTTTAGTTACTTCGTTAAAATCCCCCGCTAATAACCATGGTCCTTTAAAGTAATTAGCAACAATTTAAAGATTATTCCACTGCATAAGTCTTTCACTAAGTAAGTTGATGGTATAAATGATTGTAAGGAGCCATGAGACAGGTTTGTTATGTACCTTTATCATTGCATGAATCTCTTGGTCTGTAGAGCCAATTGATCCATAGTGATCTCGTCGCTGTTCCATATGATTACAATTCCACTTGAATTTCCCTGAGTAGGAACTTGAACCAAGATGCTGAAGCCAAAGTCCCTCATGATGCCATGGTGATCATCTTGTTTCATCTCAAGCAAAGCAACCAAGCTTGATTTATTGTAATCAAACATCGATCTGAAGGCCCTTCTAAATCCTTCATTTCCTGTTCCTCTATAGTTCTGTATTACGACTATCATATTAGAGTTCCTGATTTGTGAGCTCCCTTGCCTCAAGAAACTCTGTTGGTTCGAGGTTCTCTCTTGTTCCCAAATATAGTTGTCAAGGAGTGTTGGGACCATCACCGGTGCATATTTGCATATCCCTTGAGGTGGTGTTAAGGTCCTAATAATTATTGAGCATTTCCTCAATTCCTCCGGGCAACATAAGATGAACCTTTTTTTTTATTTCCTTGAGCACCATTGTTTTTTCTATTATTAGCATTCTATACTAAACTACATTTTATATTCTGAATCCTACCCCTTCGTCCTCCTCTTCCATCTCTGATTGGTTTAGAATTGGCAGAGTCACTAGGTTTTGAACAGATAAAGGGGTTGTCACATATGATTGTTCCCTTTGTGTTGAATTCAATTGGTCTGCATTGGGATAGGCACATGTGCATGAGCCTGAACATTGTTGCTAGCATAGTAGTTCCCAGGGTTTGGCATCATAATAAAATTTTGTGAATTTGTCTGATAGCTCACTTCCGTGTTGGAGTTCTACTAATACATTTGGGTTAGAACTAGTGGTAGTTGATTCGGGAAAAGAGGGAGGTTCATATTGAGTAAATTGGCCGTATTGAGAGGATTCCAAATCTGGTTAGGGAACAAGGGGTACATTGGTGTTTGTTGTGTTGAGTTGGTTAGCCAAGGGTGGTTTGCAATGTTGTCAATTCCTATTCTCAGGCCCTCTGCTACTATTTGAGCAAGATAACAGGGGTCCTCTATCTGAAGCACCATGTCCTGTCCATTGATTTGAGGACCTATGCTCAGCAGACCCCTTAGTCCATGTTCCAGCCATGATTGGGGAACATGATTCATTGGTAGTAGGGCTGTGGAGAAGATTAGTGGAAGGGGTGGGATTGATTCTGGAGCAGGGGGCACATTGATGTTGTTTTCTTGGTTTGTCTCCCTCACCCACACATTCCTTCTTGTGCGTTGAAATCTCCTGTGGTGGTTCATTGATGGTTTAAGCATTTTTTTTCTTTCTTTTTGAAGTTTTTTAAGTTGTTTGAGTTGTGATGAGAAGTATTTGTTCTGTGCCCTTTGGTGAAATATTTTGGTTGGAATAAAACTTGGTCTGGTGGATTTTCCTCTATCTTTTGTGTTGCTTGTCCTAGTTCATTTATGTGATTAAGCTTTGTAATCCTTAGATTGTCACTTTGATGTGTACTATATATGTCTTGGAGAAGTTTAAACTTATTTTCTAAATGTAAATTGTCATCCCTGTTGGGTGACTTGCCATCAGAAATTAATGCTGGTAGTGCTTGTTCTTCAATGATGGACATAGCCTGGGAATCAGAAATAGAGGAGTTTGTGGAATGATTGTTTTTTCCTAGAAGTTGTTTTGGGTCTTTTGTAGTAATTGATGGTTATTTAATGAAGTTATATTGTATGCTATTTATTGTCTCAGAATTTATGTCTTTAATGTTATTAATATGATTGGGCCTGGTCTCTTTTGTGAAAGATTTTGAAGTCCGGAAGTTATTTTTTTTATCCAGTGAATTTTCTAATTCTAGGTTTTTATCTTGTGTTTTAAAGGGGTTAGGCTGGTCTTGGGGAACAAGCAAATCCTTTCCCCAAGGTTTGCTAGTTGTTGGTGATGATGAAATTGTAGAAGATGTGTCAGCTGATATGATGGGTGAAGTGTTAATATTACTATTATCCTTTGAGTAATATTGATCGTTGTTTAGCATAGAGGTTCTTTGCCTGTATCCTGATTTGTAGTGAGTTTTGCCTGGTAAGTTCTTTCCCTTCCTTGTTCTGTTTGTCGTTGGCGTTGGGGTTCCTCTGTTGTTCTCTGACTCGTCTGGGTTTGCTCGATATCCTTCCAATGGGTTGTTGAATTTCTTCCTTCTTTGGTGAGACACGACAGTCCATTGATCAACTTTTTTCATGATCTCCTCAATGTTATGATTTGTTTTCTTTGTATTACTCCGATTGTTCTCCAATGTTTGTTTAGGGCAGTTTCTGTCATTGTGGCCTAATCTTTCACAAGAAGTGCACAGCATATTGAATCCCTCCTATGTGACTTTGGATATGTCTTCTTATTAGTATAAACGTTTTGAGCGGTTTTTCAATAGGAACAAGAATACACACTCTAGCTTATTTGCCCCTTACTGCCAAAGATGAGCAGGCGTCAATACGGATTAGTTGTCCCAATTTTATGAAAGATTTCATAATCGTAGAACTCCGTAGGGAGCTCAGGTAGTCTGGCCCAAATGGTAGAATAAGTTAAAATGCTTTAGAGGCTACAAATTTTGGCTCCCTTCTTCGTACTGTTTGAAATTGGCTTCCTATAAATCATGGTCCTTCATGTAGAGCTTTGTTGTAGTTGTCTTCTTTACCGAATTTCACTAAATAATAATCTGTTCTTAAATCGATAAGGGATAAGTTCTCTGTGGGTTTCCAAATTACTGTTAGTTTCTGTTGTAAAAATTGGAATCCTATTCTTCTTCCTAAAACTTTGTCTATGAGGGCATTTGCCCAATTTTTGTAAATTCGTTCTTTATCCGTGGAGCTTAGGGTAATGAAATTGTCGGTTTCCAATAAATTTTCAGTTTCGTCTAAGGGGTCTACCTCCTCTATGTTTCCCTGAACTGTGACATGGTTTCCCATCAGATTTTGGTTGGAGGATTTCATTAATTTATCAAGGAATGTGCTCTTATTAGCATTTGTAGATTGGGGATTTGGGAGTCCGCATCTCCTTCATTGATTTTTTCCTCTCGTGCACTTATCATTTCGATGTCATTGTTCCTTAGCTCGTGGTCCATTTGTATTTGTTGTTGTTGTTTATTTTTGTTTCGCAGTTGTTCATTGTTTGGGTTTGTCACTGTTTGGCTCATTTTATTTGCTACACAAATGTTTTGTCTTTGATGGGTGTAGTATTTGAAGGGAGGAATTTCTCCTCCTTACTAGAAACGTAATGGAAGCTGGATGGTCAAAAAAAGAGTACTGGGTACTCTCTTTTTTAGAGAGAAGGAGAACTCTCTCTCTACCCCATTGTGAAGTTTTTCCTTAACTCTCTACAAGAAAATCAACATGATAGACATAATTATTAAGCAGCAAACTTAAACTTTAGTGAACAAATTTTCGTCATTAATATCAAAGCTAAAATTATGTTGGTATTGATACATGAAAACTAATTCTGACCAATAAAATATAGAAATTGAATACATTATATATGAGCATAATAATATAATACAAATACTCGTAACAATTTAATAATAACGGAAAGAATTATGGTAAAACAAAAGACGAAAATCTAAAAGTTGTGATGGAAGTCATCTGCCAAAGAGCTAATAACAGAATAGTTATATCACTAGCACTTTGCTTGGATGGTTGTTACGTATTGTTTCATAATGTATCATATTGTATTGTATTGTGTTTTATTATATCATACTATATTGTTTTAATGAATACAGTGTTTGGATAGATTGTATCGTTCTCTGTCGTTACATAATGTCAAACATTCATGATTTGAATGATAAACTTACGAGAAAAGTTGAGTATGTGGTAGAGCTTTTATGAAAAGGTAGGGTAAAAGATGAAATATAATTATTAAATAAAAAATAAAGACAAAATGAGAAGAAAATATTAAGGTAACGAAGCGATCACACCAAATCGGTCGTTACATAAAATGAGTCTTTTCATCGTTACCGAACAATGGATTTCAATAATACGATACGATACAATAGAATTTAAGTAACAATAAAAACAAACACTGTATTTAAACAAACAATACAATACAATACAACGAGTAAAAACCATCCAAACAAGGTGTAAATAAGTATCATTAAAAAATAACTTCTTATATAGAAGTATTTATTTATATAATTCAGGAGAGCAAAAAAGTTATTACATAAAGAAAATATTTTTTTTTCAAGTACAGAAAGGAAATTTAAAATGGACAAATTAGAGAGAAAATAAAATTACCTGCTATATTGCATTTATTTGTCAATATGTAACTTCATATTTGCACCATTAATTCGAAACTATTAACATGTCTTATAGGTATATTGACGAAAGAAAATCTTACAACTCTTACCATATATGTTAGGATTTCTTAATTTTTAAAATATATTTTTCTCTTACTATATATTAGGATTCCTTACTTATTAATTGTCATAATACCTCACCATATATTTTTTAATTTTAAATATTATAAAAATAATTAAATAATAATTTGAGGAAAAAAATAATATATGATAATTTTGTCTATTATAAAGTCTTTTAATGAAGGGAAAAAAGTTCAATAAATATTTTTAAGGACCTTCATGCTTTTAAAGTAATTTAGATGTTTATATAATTGACGAGAGAAAAAAAATTGAATTACATAAAGAAGAAACTCTTTTCAAGTAAAGGAAATTTAAAATAGACAAAATTAGAGAGAAAATAAAGTTACCTGATATATTGCATTTAGTTGTCAATACGTAACTTCATATTTGCAGCATTAATTCAAAACTATTAATATGTCTTATAGTTATGTTGATGAAAGAAAACTTTAGAACTTTTACCATATATGTTAGGATTTCTTAATTTTAATGTATATTTTTCTATTATCATATATTAGGACTCTTTACTTATTAATTATCATAATATCTTTTATCATATATTTCTTAATTTTAAATATATTATAAAAATTATTAAATAATAATTTGAAAAAAATAATATATGACAATTTTATCTATTATAAAATCTTTTAATAAAGATCAAAAATTACAATTAACATATCTAAGGATCTTCATACTTTTAAAGTTATACATATAGATAAAGTTAAAAGTAATATAAAATAAGAAAGTTTATAAGAAATATAGAGAGAAGACATATCTTTACTTTATTTCTTCCACGTATTTCTCAGGAGTCTTAAAAGAATATTACATTATATGTCCTAAGTCCTCTATTTATAGTGTTACATACAATATATGTCTATACAAAAGATAGTCACAAACATGATATTAAGGAGAAAAATAACGCAGGAGGTGGGAGACATAACATTAAGGATTTGAGCTCATGGGGAAGGTAAACCATAATGATGAAGAGTAGTGGGGAGATGAGGAGACTATATTTAGTGGACATCCACAAATAATATATTGCATAACACTCCCTTTTGAATGTGCATAGATGACGTGCCTTCTTTATAAGTTACTAGAAAAACTCCAGTAGAAAACATATAGTGAAGAAAAACAGAATACACATATCTTGAAATATATATAATATGTTACCTCGTTCAAAACCTTGTCAGAAAAATTCAGTAGGGCAAATTCTTGGCTAAGAAAAAGAATTTACTCCCCTTGAAGAAAATATCATTTTATATTTTAGAGACGACAAATTTCATTCTTGTATAACAACTTCTCAAATGTTGAGATGATCAATTCCCCAGTAAATCACCAAATTATTATTTGAGCAAATGTTTTATTCCACAATTTTTTTGAAGATTGTGTCTGAAAATTACTTTACTGAAATACACTTTGTTTTTTCAAGTGACCTTATACAAAAGGTTTTACGGTCTGTACAAAGTCCTCCGGATCATAGACCCAACCGTAGAAGGGCAACTGAAAATGGCAAGGAGAAGAGGGTTCACGGACCCATTCACGGACTGTGAAAGGAACCACGGTCCGTCAAAGGGACCTGTGGAAGTGAACAAGAAAAGAGAAAAAGCTAGGTGAAGTCCATGACCCACAAACCATTTCACGGACCATAGGGTGGCCTATGGAACTCAACCCCGAGGATTGGATTCATGCATGTTATGCTTTCATATATTGTAGAACCCGTGTGGTTTAGTTTCAGTTTCCTAATGAGCCAGTCTTACAATGGAAGGGTAGTAACTCCATGATTAAAGGCCAATTTATCTCGTGCCTTAAAGCTCAAAAAATAATTTCCAAAGGCTACATTTGTCATCAAGTCTGAAATAGGGATACAAATTTCGAAGCTCCTACTCTTGAGTCAGTTTCGGTTGTTAATGAGTTTTCTAAAGTATTTTTCGATGATCTCCCAAGTATCCTTCCCGAAAGGGAAATAAACTTCAGTATTGATCTTCTCCTTGGTACCCAATCTATCTCTATTCCTCCTTATCGCATGGCCTCGATGGAACTTAAGGAGTTAAATGATCAGTTGAAGGATTTGATTGATAAAAGTTTCATTAGACCAAGTATCTCTCCATGGGGTTCTTCGGTTCTCTTTGTCAGAAAGAAGTACAGTCCTGTTCAAAAGTGTATTGACTACCTACAGTTGCACAAGGTCACTATTTATAATAAGTATCCCATCCCAAAGATCGATGACTTGTTTGATCAACTTCAAGGGCAAGTTATTTCTCAAAGATTGGTCTTCGATCGGGTTATCATCAACTTCGAGTAAGAGAATATGACATTTCAACGATGGCTTTTAGAACTCGGTATGATCACTTTCAATTCTTGGTTATTCTTTTGGACTAACGAATGCCCCTACAACTTTTATGGATTTGAAGAATAGGGTGTTTAAGCAATATTTGAACATGTTTGTTCCTGTGTTCATTGCTGATATATTGATCTATTCTCTAAGTGAGGACGAGAATGCCGATCATTTAAAGATTGTCTTGCATATTATTCAGGATTATTAGTTATTTGGTAAGTTTAGCAAGTATGTGTTTTGGTTGAGGTCGGTTGCTTTCCTTGGCCATATCATTTTCAGTAAAGGTATTATGGTTGATCCAAAGAAGATCAAGACAGTAAGAATTGATCCAATCCTTTGTCTTTTTTTGATATTCAAAGTTTCTTGGGCTTAGCCGATTGTTATAGATGGTTTATGGACGGATTCTGTTCCATTGCATCGCCCTTGACTACTTTGACTCAAAAGAAGGTGAAATTACAATGGTGCGAGGTATGCGAGAAAAACTTCCAAGAGTTGAAATATAGACTTACTTCCGCTTCAGTGTTGACCTTACCAGAAGGATCCAATGAGTTTATTATATGTTGTGATGCTTCAAGGATTGATATTGGTTGTGTTTTGATGCAAAATGATAAAGTGATAGCCTATGCTTCTAGGCTACTCAAGGCGTATGAAAAGAACTATCCAACTCATGACTTGGAGTTAGTGGCGGTTGTGTTTGCTTTGAAGATTTGGAGACACTATCTTTATGATGTCCATATTGATATATTCACTGACCATAAGAGTTTGAAATATGTGTTCAACTAAAAGAATTTGAGCCTTCGATAACGAAAATGACTTGAGTTGTTGAAGGATTATGATATGAGTATGTTGTACCACCGGGTAAAGAGAATGTGGTTGCCAATGCTCTTAGTAGATTGTCCATGAATAGTATTGCTCATGTTGGGGATGCAAAGAAGGAGTTAGTTCATGATGTTTATAGACTAGTTCGTTTAGGTGTTCTCTTGGTTGATTCTGAGAATGGTGATGTTGTTGTCCAAAATGGTTCTAAATCGTCTCTAGTGACGGATTTTAAGAAAAAGCAAGATAATGATCTTATTGTGGTTAAATTGAAAAAAGTGGTTATCAAAAAAGCCATTAAGACTTTCTCCCAAGGGGGAGATGGTGTACTTAGATAGCAAGGTCGATATGTGTTACCGATGTTGATGGCTTGAGGGAAATAATATTGTCTGAAGCTCATAGCTCGTAGTATTCGATTCATCCGAGTTCCAAAAAGATGTATCGAGATTTGAGAGAAGTGTATTGGTGGAATGACATGAAGAAGGATATTGCTGAGTTTGTGGACAAATGTCCTAACTGTCAACAAGTGAAAGTTGAACATAAGAAACTGGGAGGTTTAGCTCAAGGCATTGAGATTCCTATTTGGAAGTGGGAAGACTTAAATATGGACTTTATCACAGAATTGTCTCGTACCTATAAGGAACATGATTCGATTTGGGTTGTTGTTGACCGAATGACTAAGTCGACATATTTCCTTCCCGTTAAGACTTTCTATGCTGAGGATTATGCTAGACTTTATATCTATGAGTTAGTTAAGCTTCATAGTATCCCTTTATCTATCATTTCTGATCGAGGTACTCAATTTACATCTCAGTTTTGGAGGTCATTCCAAAAGGGTCTTGGTCCTCAATTTAAGTTGAACACAACTTTTCACCCTCACACCAATGGTCAAGCCGAGCATACCATGCGTACCTTAGAAGACATGTTGAGAGCTTGTGTAATTGAATTCAAGGATAATTGGTATGGCAATTTGCCATTTATTGAGTTTGCTGACAATAATAACTACGATTCGAGTATTCAAATCGCACCGTTTGAGACTTTATATGGTAGGAGATGTAGGTCTCTTATTGGTTGATTCGAAGTTGGTGAATTTTCCTTGATAGGACCCGAGTTGGTGAATGAGGCCATGGATAAGGTTAGACTCATTAGAGAAAGATTGAAGACTGCCTAGAGTCGACAAAAGTCCTATTCGGATGTAAGGAGAAGAGAGCTTAAGGTGGAGGTTAATAATTGGGTTTACTTGAAAATGTCACCCATGAAGGGTATGATGCATTTTGACAAAAAGGGTAAGCTTAGTCCCTGATATGTAGGCACATATCAAATTCTAAGGTGTTTTGGTAAAGTGGCATATGAGTTGGATTTGCCTTTGGAGTTGACATTGATGCATCCGATGTTTTATATTTCCTTGTTGAAAAAGTTTATGGGTGATCCTAGCTCTATTGTGCCTTTGAAAATCAGTGGTGTGAAGGAGAGCTTATCCTTTGAGGAGATTCCAGTTGAAATTCTAGAACGATAAGTTAGAATGTTGAGGAACAAGGAAGTATCTTCCATTAAGGTGTTGTGGAGGAACTAAGAGGTTTAGGGTGATACATGGGAGGCCGAGGTTGATATGATGACACAATATCCTCATCTCTTTCCTTCCGTTCAAGTTGAGGTATTAAGTTCCTCCATGATTCGCTCCTTCGATTCATGCATTTTAGTCATTCTCATATTTTCATATGCATGCATGTTCATGAAATAAATTTTAAAGTCATATTTTAGCTTGGGATTGAATATTTCATATTTTATGCATTTTGATGTATCATTGCATTCATGTAGGGTTGATAGTCTCTTTTCGTACTCTATTCATGTTAACTTGAGTCTCATTCGAGGATGAATGTTCCCAAGGGAGAGATATTGTAAGACCTGGAAGTTGAAAAGTTGTAAAAAGAAATTTGAAAGGAAAATTTCAGAAATTGCAGCTTTTTGGGTTTCACGGATGTCCTTCACGGTCCGTGGAGACCAATCGTAGAACCTGCCTTGTGAATAAGTTGGTCAAGTGACCTTATATGGAAGGTATTACGGTCCCTACAAGGTCCTATGGACCGTAGACCCAACCATAGAAGGACCACTAGAAAATGGCAAGGAGAAAAGGGTTCACGAACCCTTCCATGGACTGTGAAAGGAACCACGGTGCGTCAAGGGGATCTGTGAAAGTGAAAAAGAAAAGAACAAAGGCTAGGTGAAGTCCAAGACAGGTCTATGACCCGTAGACTATTTCATGGACAGTAGGATGTGCCGTGGAACTCAATCCTTAGGATGTTAAGACGCGCCTATCTTCACGATGCCTTTTATGAACCGTAGAAAGAATGATGATCTGTAGACCCTACCATAGAAAGGAGTGCTTTAGTATATTGATTGGGTGTGTTTTCACAAGGGCCTTCATGACCCGTCATGCATTCTACGACCATAAACCCGTCCGTCAAGTTTTTCCCTGTTTCCCTGATTTGACCTCTCATTTCTACTGACCACTTTACGTTTTGTGGTACGTTTCATGGGCCATATAAGGTGGCTGTCCAGTGCCTTCATCAGTTTTCATTTAGGGGTGTTTTGTCTTTTTCTATTATTTTAATTATACACTTGGATGTTTTTGGGGATTTATTCCTATCCTATAACTAACTCCTTACCCTCCTAAACACTTATTCTTCCAAATCACAAGTTCAATTCCCTCAAGCTTCTGTCAATTCTCTCCAAGGCTAAGACTAGGGAAAAATCTTCAAGCTTCCATTGAAGGAGTTGATTCAAGCTTTTAAGTCCAGGTATGTGGTAATTCATCCATGGAGTCCCAAAAGATTTTCTCAATTCTCTCTTTCATGAATTTCTCCTAAATTATAGTTTTGGTCAATTTGCATTGGGTCAATTCAATAATACTTTTATTCACCTACAATGATCTATTCATGCGTGATTTCATTTTAATTACATGTTTTCAATGAATTTCACAAGGACCCATGCATTATGTGATGAATTTCAAGTATGAATTATGGATTTATGATCATGAACTTGATGAATTCTCATGTATGATTTATGAAAATTATATATTATGATTCAAGTATGTTTCCAAGTATAAAATCATGAATTGTGAAAGGTTTTCTTACAATATGCAAAATATCATGATTTGGATGCTTAGAAAGGTAAGAATTCTTAAGTTGAAGTTATGATCATGGTTTTCAAGGAGCTATTTTCATGATGTTGGATTGGTTGATTTACCTTTTCTAATGACTATGTTTTATGTTTTCCATTGAGATGATGAATTAACTTAGCACTGAGTGAACTTTGGGTGGGGATCCACGAGGGAACCTTAGTAGCAACCCAAGTTTCAAAACTACGTGCCTCTGTAGGTGCCTTAATTGTTGAGCTAGTGGATCCACATATAGCTCATGTTATGTTTATGATACATAGTCTACCTTGGAAAATATCCTTTCTCTTCTCCGTGTTGGAGTTACATCAGATTCCATGTTATAACTCACATGATCTTACATGTCGGTTAATGTTAATATCCCATATATATATATATGTATATATATATATATGTATATATGTATATATATATGTATATATGTATATATATATGTATATATGTATATGTATATATATGTATATATGTGTATGTATATATGTATATGTATATATGTATATGTATATATGTATATATATATGTATATATATTTATATGTATTCTATGTTATAAACTTTTATGATGATTTTATGTTGCATTGACCTTATGATACAATTTCAATTTTTCAAGTTTTCTTCATGTTTTTTAAGATATTGGTCATGCATCACATTTCATATTGACTATGTCCGATTATCATTGTTCATGCATGCTTCTCACATACTTAGTGCATTCCATGTACTAACGTATACTTTTTGCCTACAATGTATATAATGTAGGGTCTGACGATCATCACGCTCATCCTCTAGCTCGTGGCTAGACTGGATTGCTTAGCTTTGTCACTTGATTGGTGAGTTCTCATGCTTCGAGGATGTGACCAACATGAGCTTATATCTCTTTCTATGACTTTATATTTTATGTTGGGTGATCTAGGGCTTGTCTTATTCCCCCATCTAGATTGGTAGAGGCATGTTTAGACTATCTTACGTATGTTTCTCCATATATTCAAACATATATCCTTGAGTTTCCTCCTTATTAGATATTCTACGTTGAGACTTTTCTTCCGCATTATGACTTGATTAATGGTTTTTACTTACCTTATGTACGTGATTATGCCAAAAGTCTTGGTTGGAGTCCTTCGAGATTTTAATTGCCGTATCATGTATAGGACCTCACTTGGGTCGTGAAAAACAAGCCCTAGCTCACCCAAATAATCTGCAATAAAAGTCATGAAATGAAATACATCATAAAATGGTTGCATCCTCGAAACAGGAGGACTCACCAACAAGTAAGCTGATGGGAGAAAATACTAACCGAGACCCAGATATGTAGCGTCATGACCTATATTATAAATAATATAGGCAAAAGAAGTATGTGGTCAGTACTTTGGAAGTATTGAGTATGGAGATATGCAATGCATGAAATAAACATGATAATTCAATGACCATGCTAAGGTTGTAAGAAAACCTTTAAAAATCATAAGAAACATAAGACATGGTCAATATAAAATAACTCATAAGGAAATCATAGTAAAGCATAACATAGTGAGAGATACCCTTAATTGACATTAAACCATGTGAGCTATAACATGGTGCCCGGTGTCATACCTCCCATATCGAAAAGAGATTTGTCCTACTTGCCAAGATAAAGACCATAAATAGGAGGTATCGTGGATCTACTAGCTAAGGCCAATTAAGGCAATCCTATGGGGTACGTAGTTTTGGGACATGGGTAATCACCACTAATCCAACACGTTGCTAAGTAGCACTCTCAATGGAATAGTCATAATCATATCATAATTTCATCATAGTATACTTAAAAATCATAAGAATAACTCCTTTAGAAAATTATAATATCATAATATTTTCATAGAGATACTTATATAAGCATCAAAATCATGATAAACTCATTCATAGAAAATCATGATTTTTTTTTCATAATTAGATTACTTTCCTTTTGAAGTAAACCTTAGTTTCATAAAATTCTTGATAGAATACTTTACATTGAAGCAAACTTTGTCTTCCTCAAAATAGTCATCGATTCTTTGCATAAAAATATTCTTGAAATCATAGTCATAAATTCATGATGCATGCATAGTTTTTTTATACATAGATCAAATTCACGAAAAATAGGCATAATGCATGGGTTCATGTGAAGCTTATCAAAAATATGTATTTAAGATCCATTCATGCATAATAAGATCATGAGTGAATAAAAGCATAATTGAGTGAACCCATTACAAAATCATTGAAAGCCTAGGGTTTAGGAAGAAATCATAAGAGGAAATTGTAAATACTTTTGGACTCCATGGATGGAAGATGATCCACGGATGAAATTCCTACATATCTCACTGCAATCTAGCATTGAAACTTGAAAGGAGACTTGGGATCCTTGAAACCTAGATTGGGGAAGAAGATGACACTTGGAGAGAAAATCCTTGAATGTTTTAGAGAATTTTAGGAGAATGTGAGTGAATAGGGAAAATTTGAAGGCTTTAAGTAGATATAGGTCGTCCAAACTATCCAAAAAAACGTAGATTAGATGTTAAATGAATGGAAAATATCCAAAATATCTCTACATTAAAACTATTGTAACTGACCAACGGTCCATAGGTCCTCATACGATCCATCAAACCCCTTGTAGAAATCATAACCCAAAAACTGAAGTTACTGGAAAATGATCCTACAACCCTGGTCTTTGGGTCGTCAAATACCTTATGAGTCGTCAAACCCTATCGTCCTGTACAACTCCAAAATACAATAACCAACTTTTCTAAACCTCAAGTACAGGGACACCTACAATTCGTAGCTCCTTCTACAGTCCGTTGGACCCTTTCATCAAACACAACTTTAGCTACTAGAAATTTTCATTTCTCAGGACCTTCCCATGATCCCCATCTATAGAACGTAGGACCTTATACGGTCCGTAGATGCCACTCGTTGCCTGAATTCACACTTAGCATATTTTTCCCTAGGGCCTCACCTACGAGGCCTTTCTACAGACCATAGGACCTTATATGGTCCCTAGGTCCAACTCAAAGATGGAATTATGAACTCCAAATTTTTCCCAAGTGTCTGGGCTTCCTACATTATCCTCTTATGGATTGTAGGATCGATAATATTTTTACAATATTTTTCTTTCATTTTGAATTTTCAACTTCTGGGGTCTATAATATCTCCCCTTGAAAATATTCATCCTCAAAATGGGATTGAAGCTAGCACGAATAGAGTAGGGAAAGAGATCTAACAACCCAACATGAATGCAAAACACATCAAAATGCATAGAAACATGAAGTAATCAACTCCAAGCTAAAACATGATTTTTAAAACCAATTTCATGATCATGTATGCATATAGAAACATGAGAATAACTGAGACACATGAATCTAAAAGAGTAAATATAAGGAACTAATACCTTAAGATGAAAGTAAAGTGGAGGGAGAGAGATGATGATTACGGGACATCATATCGGCTTTGGCCTTCCATGCAGCACCCTCAACTAATTGATTCCTCCAAAGGACTTTAACGGAAGAAAATTCTTTATTCCTCAACTTTTGGACTTGACGATCAAGGATCTCAAACCGGAACCTCTTCATAATATAGGCTTTCTTTCACACCAACACTTTCTAATGGCACAATAGAAGTTGATGTAAGGCACGCGCGCGCGCGCACACACACACATATATATAATTATTATTATTTGCCTCATTTAATTTTTTCATTTTTGTTTTTAAGCATTAATTTTATTGATTTTTATTGTGTTGTGTATTTTATTTGTAGGATTAAAATGGTGTGAAGATAAAGAATTTTGAACACAAATGAATTAAAAATAAGAAATCATATAAGGAAATCAAACAGATAACTTAATGAATTAAATTTAATAAAATAATTATATATATATATATATATATATATAGGGGATTAGCACAAATTGCAATTTCAAATTGCATTATTGTTGTACACATGGCAGAAGCTGAAGACCCTTCCAATTATTGAAGACGGCGGAAACAAAATCATAAAACAACAAACACAGAAAAACAAATCCTTTCGGTTTTGGGTTTTTCAATTTATTTTGGACTCAATTATTTTATTTAGGGTTTCTCCATATATAAATAATTCATAAAAATAATTCTTTCAACAATGAACACACAACTTACAACTTAAACATAACCTAGGACTTAGATTTTTATAGCTTGAGATCTTTGGAAGAGCCACCGTGAAGATAGAGAAAATTAGTTTATTCTTTTCTTCTTTATTTTATTAAATTATCTCCAAGAATTCAATATTCTAAAGTTATTCTATTCAATTTGCAAGTTCAGAATTAAGATTTTGTCTATAATTTCTAAATTGTGATTTTAAAATTATGAATAACTAAATTGCATAACTATGTTTTGGGAACCATGATGAATTATTAGAGTAAGTTAATGTAAAAGGTGATTCTTGAATGATTCTATGCATGCATTATTTTTCTATTCGCTTTGATTGCGTTTTAACGGTTGCAAACATTAGAACTTGCCTTATTCTTAGTTGCAGACCAAGGAGTTAGCAAACGAGAAAAAGGATTATACAACTGTAAGACCTCGAAAGTTGGAAACACAAAAAATGGAGTTTAAAAATGGAAACCATGGAAAATGCATCTTTTTGGGCATTAGGTGGACTTCACGGAGCACTTCACAGGCCATGGAGAGGACCACAGACCATGAAGGGGCAACGTGGTCCAGCCCTGGTGTAATTGGGGTTTGGGTGAGGACCACGACCCGTGGTGGCCTCCGTGTAGGTCACTCCTCTAACCCAAGTTAAAGTCCTCTCACCACGACCACCACCACGGGCCATAGTGGGCTTTACAAACTATGGTGGCCCTTCCGTCAGGAGCCCATTTCAATTAAGTTTAGGGGTATTTTGATCTTTTTCCTATCAAGTCATTAATGAATGTAGATGTTTTTTTGAGGATTTATTGTATCCTATTAACTATCCTAAGTCCTCCTAACTTTCTCATTCTCACCCTAACACTCAAACCCCTAAATATTCTCTCTAAAGTTCTCTCTCAAGGTTCTTCTTCTTCTTCCTCAAGCTAGTTCCAAGGGAAATTAAGGTCAAGACTTTAATTAATTGCAATTTAGGGATTCTAAAGCTTAAGGTATATGGGAATTCATCTATCAGTTTCTTCACCTATGGAGTCCTAAGGTCCTTTCCAAATTCTCCTTATGAATTCTTCTCTTAAAAAGCCCTAGTTTCATGAATTTGCATTAGGTCTTCTTACTTATGATTTATCTTATGATTATTGATTAAATTATGTATAATTCACATTATATTTTATGATTTCAAGTTGAATTTCAATGAACCATATTATATGCTATTTCAAGTATGTTTTCAAGGAACTTCGATCATGAAATTCAAGTGATTTCAATGAAAGTCTTATGAATTACTACCAAGGTTTATGAATGACTCATGAAAGGTTATGAATGATGTTTTAATAAATTACTTATGGTGTGACAGGTAATTCTCACACACTCATGTTAAAGAGGTGAAAGGACATTCTCACAAACTCATGGATTCTTATTAATCAATCATGTTAATGAGCTATTCTTATGATTTATTTATGATGAGGATTGATAGCTATTATTGTGTTTCCTAATAATTTTAATGACTATGATTTATGACTTCAGTTGGGATAATGACTAAGCACCGAGAGACTTTAAGGTAGGGTTCGGTCCGGTAGCCATAGTAGCTACCCAAGGGAATCTTAGTAGCAACTTTTAGTCCCTAACTATGTGTCCCATGTAGGTTTATGATGCCAATATACCCTAGCTAGATCCATTTATAGCTCATGATTATGATCTCATGGAGTCTACCTTAGGAAATTAGCCTCTCCTTTCTCGATGTGGGAGTTACATCATATTCCATGTTATAGCTCGCATGGTCTTATATGTCAGTTAAAGGTCCTATCCCACACCAAGGTATATAAAAACAATGTAAGTTCTTATGACATTTTTGATGCATTGACCATATGATTTCGGTGTTTTAAGGTTTTCAAGGTTTTACTCATGTTTTAAGATATTGGTCATGCATCTCATGATTAATATTGATTATGTCCTATATTCATTGTTCATGGATACTTCTCATATATTGAATGCATTCCATGTACTAACGCATAATTTTTAGCTACATTGTATCATAATATAGGATCGGATGATCATCATGAACCTCCCACTCGTGGCTAGAGTTGAACTTTACCTTCATATAGTTGGTGAGTCCTCATGGTTTGAGGAAAAAACTTTTATCTTTTCATCATTGTTATGACTTTTATATGTTCTCATGGCTGAGCTAGGACCTTGTCTTATGCCCCATCTAGTTTAGTAGAGGCATGTTGGATGTCATGGAGTCTATGCTATCTTTTCGTTTTGAGTTGAGACTTGTTCTCTTTTATTGAGACCTTTTATGTTGAGACTTTATTTCTGTATCTATGTCTTATCTTTATTACTTTGATTAACTTATGAATAGTCATGTATGATATGCTAAGAGGCTTGATTGAGATAGTTTTATATTCCGATCTCCGTGTCAAACCTAGGGTCTAACTTGAGTTGTGAGAACAATGATGATTTAAGGCTATCAACCCTAATCTAATAGCTTGAACGGACCAAGGGATATATTTGGGATCAAAGATAAGAGTTAGTAAAACATACACTCATAGAAAGATCAGGTTGCGTAGTGAAATCCACTTATTTAGGGGAGAAACAACTTAGGCGAACATTACTTACCAATCTTGGATGCTAAGAAATAAAATAGATCACTAATACAATTTTCTTGCTGAGTTATGAAATCATGGGGAACACATTGCTAGTTACTTCTAATAGTGTAAATACAAATAAATATTTTTGTAACATCTCTCAAAAAGCCCACAAAGTACCTTAAGAATGCCTTAGAAATAGGCTACTCATGAAACGCATTATCCTTAATCTTTTTGGAAAATCTGAGTTCAGAATATCGATCAAGGGATCAAAACTTGCGGAAAAATAGTCTTGGTGGATTTTTAGGACCCGTAGGATGGAAGAAAGATTTTCGAAGAATCCACAAAATAGTCTGGTCTGCGACAGGACCGCGTCGCAGACCTGGGATAGTTTTTCGGCTGAGTGGTCTGCGATAGGACCGGGTCGCGGACCTAGAAAGTAGTTCTGGTCGAATTTAAGTTTTTAAGGGCGTTTTAGACTTTTTCCAAATTATTAATTAATGAACCTAGACATGTTTAGGACCTAATTCAACACTATAAATTAACCTAAACCTCTAATTTTATTCATTCTTCTACAATTCATCTATCAAATATTTCTCTCTCTACAAAAAGGCTCTTAAGGGTTTCCATTGGAGACTTCAAGAAAATTCACTCAATTTCTCCATCAAAATTCTCAAGTTCTTCCAAATTAATTGGTGTTCTCACTCAAGGTATGTGGGTATTGATTCATGGATCCTTTCATCCATGAAGCCCAATCAATTTTTTAAAGTTTACTATCAAATTAAAGTATGGTATTTTATGGGTTTTGTGATGTCTATTCCAATTGCATGAATTTTAATTTAAAGCATGATCATGAGACTATTTTGATATAAATTGATGGTTATTGAATTAAATTGAAGAGTTTTTCCACAAATTCTTCTATTTTGATTTCTAGGGTTCATGATGTAAATTATGAGTATTTTGATTTATACTTCTAAAGGATATTATCTATATTAATTATGTATGGGTTGATATAAATTTTATGATAATGCATATCTTCAAGTAAATTTCCTGATTTTTAAGTCAATTGATCATTCATTTATGTCATACCCAAATTTCAAGTACAAGCTATGGTCTTGAATTTTCAAAGTATGAATTATGACTATGTGTTTCCATGATGATCATGAATTATAAGTATGTTTCAAGGTATGAATTTCGTGCAAGTTATGAAGTAAGGTGACTTAGGACGCTATGTGGTGACCTAAGGCCTAACTATATGAATTAAGCAAAAATGATTGTAATGATGAAAGGAGAATTCTCACATTACAAATATGTTATGTGAATGAGCTACTCTATGATTTCAAGCCTATGATCATGACTATGATATATGATATTATGATCTTATGTTACGTATGTATTCCGTGGGATTTGACTTAGCATCGAGTGGACTTGAGGTGGAGGCCCTACCAAAAGCCTTAGAAGCAGCCTCATGTCACATCTACTATGTGCCACCATAGGTTGCCTTTATGAACTAGCTAATGGATCCAAAAATAGCACATGTTCATGATTAGGAGTTTACCTTGGCAAAGTAGCCACCTCCTTCTCGATGTGGGTATCATCGGATTCCATGTTATAGATCGCATGGTCTTAATATCGGTTATGATTCCTATCCCACATATGTATGATCTCTTAAGTATGTTATGACTTGAATTTATGTTTTTTTTTAAAATGCTTTGGTCAATATGATTTTCTCATGACTTTACGTATTCTAACTTATCATGTGTTTTACTTGACCTTTGCATTCCATGATTTATGTTGCATGCCATGCCCTCATACTTAGTACATTCCAATGTACTAATGCATTCTTTTTGCCTACATTGTCTTACAATGTAGGGGTTGAGGTTGAATATCCTAATTGTCCACGTAATTAGTAGGCGTTTCTATCCCAAGGTATTGTGGTGAGTCCTCATTGACCGGGGACTGGTTTTAAGTTACTTACTTTCTTTTTATCAAAAGACGTTTGCTTATATTTTGTATTGAGGGTGAGCTAAGGACATGTCTTAGCCCCCACCCATACTTATGTTTAGAGGCATCTCGTTGGACATATGTTTGAGTCTATTTTGTCATAAGACATTTTTAGATTTCTATTCATGTTTTAGACTCTCTTATGATGTTTCTACTTTATATTTTACCTTATGTATGCTTATGATATGTACAAGAGTCTTGGTTGGAGCCATTCGGGGTTTTGATCGCCGTGTTACGACTAGGCCCTAGGTCGGGTTGTGATAAATTTGGTATTAGAGCACAAGGTTTTCCAAGTGTCCTAGGGTGTCCAACATGCCGCGTCAAGTAGAGTATTATTCATTGGTGTGAAGTGCGACATACTTATGAGTAGGAGTCTATGATGCATTTTAGGAATTCTCACCTCTTTCATGATCCATGTCGTGCTATATAGTTTACGTTAAGACTTCTTTTCCCTAACGGTCTTTTTTTGTGATTTTCAGGAAAAAAAATGGCTCCAAAAAGACCACGATTTCCAAGGGGAGAGAATGTTAATGAAGCCCAAGCTCCCCCGGATCCTCAAGATAATGGTTTTCTATCGAACCAAGTGACTAATACAGCATTTCGAACCACTATTACTATGCTAGCCAGAGTGGTGACCAACTAAGGTAATCGTGGCTCCTCTTAATGTTCCTACTCCAGCCTTAAGAGTAAGGGGCTTTGCACGAATGAATCCCCCGGAGTTTCACGGCTCAAAGGTTGATGAGGATCCTCAAGAATTCATTGATGAGGTCTACAAGATAGTGAGTATTATGGGGGTGACATCAGAAAAAAAAATGGAATTGGCGGCTTACCAACTCAAAGGTGTTGCTCAACTATGGTACACTCAATGGAAGTCAAAAAGGGTGGTTGAAGGTCCTGTCGAATGGAAAGCTTTCAAACTTGCTTTCCTTGATCATTTTTTCCCTCTTGAGTTAAGGAAGGCTAAAATGTTGGAGTTCATAAATCTTCAACAGGGCAATATGGGGATGAGGGACTATGCCCTCAAGTTCACTAATCTATCCAAGTATGCTCCTTCAATGGTTCCTGATCCACGTGCCCGAATGACTAAATTTATATCAAAGGTGTCCGACTTGGTTGCTAAGGAATGTTGCACTGCTATGCTTGTTAAGGAGATAGACATATCTCGGCTTATGACTTTTGCCAAACAAATTGAAGGAGAAAAGCTCAAAGAAATGAGGATGAGGGATTCTAAGAGGGCCCGATATGAAGGTAAGTTCTTTAATGCTAGGACCATTGGTAGCAGTGGACGCTCTCATCAAGGCCAAAGCTCGGGGAAGAAGTTTGCTAAGGATAGAGTACCATACCCTAAAGCTCAAGGTGAAGGAGGTGTAAATGCTAGTAACCCTTCTCCTCCAAAATGTGCAAAGTGTGGAAGGAATTATAGAGGAAAGTGCTTGATCGGAATGAATGCTTGCTATGGATGTGGTAAGATGGGCCATAAGCGATCTGAGTGCCTTCTTGCAGCCAACAAGGATGGAGATGGTCGTCCTATAGGAGGCCAAGTGCAACAAGGCGCCTAAGCTCAATCTAAGGGTGGACAACGCAACAACCACTTCTATACCCTTCATGCTAGGTAAGAGGTTGATGAGTCTCTCAATGTGGTTACGGGTATGTTACGAGTCTTTAGCTTTGATGTATATGCATTTCTTGATCTGGGTGCCAGCTTGTCTTTTGTTTTTTGTTATTTCTTACATTGCTATGAGGTTTGATGTATTCCCCGAAGTGTTAATAAAACCTTTCTCGATCTATACTCCCATTGGTGGTTCGGTGTTAGCCAAGAGAGCTTATAGAAATTGTCCCATATGGGTCTTGCATAAAGTTATTCCATGTGACCTTGTAGAACTTGATATGACTGATTTCGACATCATCCTTGATATGTATTGGTTACATGCCGCTTACGCATCTATATGTTGTAGAACTCGTGTGGTTAAGTTTCACTTACCTAATGAGCCTATTCTTGAATAGAAGGGTAATGATTCAGTGGTTAAGGGTCAATTCATCTTATGTATTAAGGCCCAAAAAATAATTTCCAAAGTGTGCATTTATCATATTGTGCGAGTTAGGGACATTGATTCCAAAACTCCTACTGTTGAGTCGGTCCCTATAGTTAATGAGTTTTCCGACATGTTTCTCGATGATTTGCCCAGCATCCCTCCCGAAAGGGAGATTGACTTTGGCATAGATCTCCTTCCCGATACCCAAACCTATCTCTATTCCTCCTTATCGTATGGGTCCGTCAGAACTTAAGGAGTTGAAAGAACAATTGAAGGATTTGTTGGATAAGGGTTTTATAAGACCAAGTATTTCACCTTGGGGTGCTCCTGTGTTATTTGTTAGGAAGAAAGATGGGTCACTCCGAATGTGTATAGACTACCGGCAATTGAATAAGGTCACCATAAAGAACAAATATCCAATCCCAAGGATATATGACTTGTTTAATCAATTACAAGGAGCAAGCTATTTTTCCAAGATTGACCTCCATTTCGGTTATCATCAATTGAGGGTAAGGGAGTGTGATATTTCCAAGATGGCCTTACGGACAAGGTATGGTCATTTTGAATTTATAGTAATGTCATTTGGGCTGACAAATGCTCCCTCTATATTCATGGATTTGATGAATCATATTTTCAAGACATATTTGGACATGTTTGTAGTGGTGTTTATTTATGACATCTCTATTTACTCTCAAAATGAGAAAGATCATATGGGTCACTTGAGGATTGTGTTGCAAACGTTGAGGGAAAAGGAACTATTCCCTAAATTTAGTAAATGCGAATTTTGGCTAAGAGAGGTTGCATTTCTTGGCCATGTGGTATCCGCTGATGGGATTAAAGTAGATCTAAAGAAAATGGAGGCAGTTTAGAATTGGCTTAGACCATTATCTCCTTCAGACATTAGGAGCTCTTTGGTCTTAGCCGGATACTACAAAAGGTTTATTGAAGGGTTCTCATCTATTGCTTCGCCTTTAACTAAGTTGACATAAAAGAAGATAAAATTTTAATGGTCGGAAGAATGTGAGGAAAGTTTCCAAATGTTGAAAGATCATCTTACGTCAGCTCCTATTTTGACATTGCCCGAAGGTTCAGATGGGTTTATTATTTATTGTGATACTTCACGTATTGGTATGGGTTGTGTCTTGATGCAACATGGTAAGGTTATAGCCTATGCCTCTTGGCAACTTAAAGTATATGAAAAAAACTATCCAACCGATGATCTTGAACTTACGACGGTTGTGTTTGCATTGAAAATTTGGAGCCATTATCTTTATGGGGTACATGTTGATATGTTTACCGACCATAAAAGCTTGCAATATGTGTTTAGTCAAAAGGAGTTAAACCTTAGGCAAAGAAGGTGGCTTGAACTCCTAAAAGACTATGGCATGAGCATATTCTACCATCTGGGTAAGAAAAATGTTGTAGCCGATGCTCTTAATCGGTTTTCTATGGGTAGTGTCGCATATGTTGAGGAAGGTAAAAGGGAATTGGTCAAAGAGGTCCATAGATTGTCACATTTAGGTTTGTGTTTGGTTGACTCCAATGATGCAGGCGTTCTTAGACATAATGTTTCGGAATAGTCTTTTGTGTTAGAAGTTAACGCCAAGCAAGATAATGATCCAACTTCGGTCGAATTGAAGAAGTCGGTTGCCAAAAAGTCTGTTAAGGCTTTCTCCCTAGGAGTTGATGGGGTACTACGTTACCAAGGTCGGTTGTGTATTCCAAATATTGATAGAATAAGAGAGTTGATATTGAATGAGGCCCATAGTTCTCGATATTCAATTCATCTAGGATCCACCAAGATATATCGTGACTTGAGGGAAGTGTATTGGTGGAATGGCATGAAGAAGGACATAGAGGAATTTGTGGCTAAGTGTCCTAATTGCCAACAAGTAAAAGTTGAACATCAAAGGCCGAGAGGTCTAGCTCAAGAAATCAAAATTCCTACATAGAAGTGGGAAGATGTGAATATGGAATTTGTCACGGGTTTGCCTCGTACTAGAAGACAACATTATTCTATTTGGGTCATTGTAGACTGAATGACCAAATTAGCGCATTTTCTATCGGTCAAAACTTCTTATGGTGCTGAAGACTATGCTAAGTTATACATTCGTGAACTTGTGAAACTTCATGGTGTTCCTTTGTCGATTATATTGGATAGAGGTACTCAATTTAGTTCACATTTTTGGAAGTCATTTCAAAAAGGTCTTGGCACTAAAGTCAAGCTAAGTACCGCTTTTCATCCTCTAACCGATGGGCAAGCCGAGAGAACAATTCAAACCTTGGAGGATATACTAAGGGAATGTATGATTGACCTTAGAGAAAGTTGGGATGACCATTTTCTATTGATTGAGTTCTCTTATAATAATAGTTATCACTCTAGTATCCAAATGGCTCCTTTTGAAGCCTTGTACAGGAGAAGATGTAGGTCTCCGGTGGGGTGGTTTGAAGTTGGTGAGATGGCGTTGATTGGACCAGATTTGATAATTGATGCAATGGAGAAAGTAAGGCTCATAAAAGAAAGATTAAAAATGGCTCAAAGTCGTTAAAAGTCCTATTCGTACACTAGGAGGAGAGAGCTTAAATTTGATGTGGATGATATGGTGTATTTGAAGATTTCACCTATAAAAGGGGTAATATGGTTTGGTAAGAAAGGGAAGTTGAACCCTAGATATATAGGACCGTAAAGGATATTGAAGCGCATTAGCAAGGTAGCATATGAGTTAGACTTGCCACTTGAGTTGACTTTGGTTCATCCGATATTTCATGTGTCAATGTTGAGGAAATTTGTGGGTGATCCAAATTCTATTGTACCAAGGGAGAACATGAGTATTGAAGATAATTTGACTTATGATAAGGTCCCGATTAAGATTTTAGACCACCAAGTAAAGAGGTGAGAAATAAAGACGTTGCATCTGTCAAAGTATTGTGGAAAAATCAACACGTAGAGAGTGCTACATGGGAAGCATAATCGGACATGATGAAGCGATATCCCTATCTCTTTCCTTTCACTCAAGCCAAAAGGTACTAAGTTGATCATGACCAAATCGATTAAACTCCTATGCTTTAGTTCTATATGTCATTCATATGCATGCATGATTCATGAAAATGATTTCTTTCAAGGACTATGTTTTATTTTAAGTACGAAGTTTATACGTTCTATGCATATTTCAAAGTGTCCTCATGTCCAAGTTGGGTTTCTAAATCTTTTTTCCATGTCTTTCCTGTATTAGTTGAATCTCATTCGAGGACGAATGTTCCCAAGGGGGAGATATTGTAACATCCCTCAAAAAGCCCACAAAATACCTTAAGAATGCCTTAAAAATAGGCCGCTCATGTAACACATTATCCTTAATCTTTCTAGAA
The DNA here is from genome assembly GCF_947179165.1 of Solanum dulcamara. NCBI lineage: Eukaryota > Viridiplantae > Streptophyta > Magnoliopsida > Solanales > Solanaceae > Solanum > Solanum dulcamara. Next base: position 21,943,929 of record NC_077247.1, on the reverse strand, counting down.
AATTTGAGTTAGGAATATCGATCAAGGGGTCAAAACCTGTGGAAAAATGGTCTCGGTGGATTTTTAGGACCCGTAGGACGGAAGAAAGATTTTCGAAGAATCCATAAAATAGTGTGGTCCGCGACAGGACCACGTCACAGACCTGGGACAGTTTTCCGGTCGAGTGGTCTGCGACAGGACCGGGTCGCGGACTTTGAAAGCAGTTCTGGCCAAATTTAAGTTTTTAGGGGCATTTTAGAGTTTTCCCAAATTATTAGTTAATGAACCTAGACATTTTTAGGACCTAATTCAACTCTATAAATTAACCTAAACCTCTAATTTTATTCATTCTTCTATAATTCATCTATCAAATATTTCTCTCTCTATAAAAAGGCACTCAAGGGTTTCCATTGGATACTTCAAGAAAATTCACTCAATTTCTCCATCAAAATTCTTAAGTTCTTCCAAATTAATTGGTGTTCTCACTCAAGGTATGTGGGTATTGATTCATGGATCCTTTCATCCATGAAGCCCAATATATTTCTCAAAGTTTTTTTTATCAAATTAAAGTATGGTATTTTATGGATTTTGTGATGTCTACTCCAATTGCATGAATTTTGATTTAAAGCATGATCATAAGACTATTTTGATATAAATTGATGGTTATTGAATTAAATTGAAGAGTTTTCCCATAAATTCTTCTATTTTGATTTCTAGGGTTCATGATGTAAATTATGAGTATTTTGATTTATACTTCTAAAGGATATTATCTATATTAATTATGTATGGGTTGATATAAATTTTATGATCATGCATATCTTCAAGTAAATTTCCCAATTTTTAAGTCAATTGATCATTCATTTATGTCATACCCAAATTTCAAGTACAAGCTATGGTCATGAATTTTCAAAGTATGAATTATAACTATATGTTTCCATGATGATCATGAATTATAAGTATGTTTCAAGGTATGAATTTCGTGCAAGTTATGAAGTAAGGTGACTTAGGACGCTATGTGGTGACCTAAGGCCTAACGATATGAATTAAGCAAAAATGATTGTAATGATGAAAGGAGAATTCTCACATTACAAATATGTTATGTGAATGAGCTACACTATGATTTCAATCCTATGATCATGACTATGATATATGATATTATGATCCTCTGTTACGTATGTATTCTGTGGGATTTGACTTAGCATCGAGTGGACTTGAGGTGGAGGCACTACCAATAGCCTTAGAAGCAGCCTCATGTCACATCAACTATATGCCACCATAGGTTGCCTTTATGACCTAGCTAATGGATCTAAAAATAGCACATGTTCATGATTAGGAGTTTACCTTGGCAAAGTAGCCACCTCCTTCTCGATGTGGGTATCATCGGATTCTATGTTATAGATCGCATGGTCTTATTATCGGTTATGGTTCCTATCTCACATATGTATGATCTCTTAAGTATGTTATGACTTGAATTTATGTTTTTTTTAAAATGCTTTGGTCAATATGATTTTCTCATGACTTTACGCATTCCAACTTATAATGTATTTTACTTGACCTTTGCATTTCATGATTTATGTTGCATGCCATGCCCTCATACGTAGTACATTCCAATGTACTAATGCATACTTTTTGCCTACATTGTCTTATAATGTAGGGGTTGAGGTTGAAGAACCTAATCGTCCACGTAATTAGTAGGCGTTCCTATCCCAAGGTGTTGTGGTGAGTCCTCATTGATCGGAGACTAGTTTCAAGTTACTTACTATCTTCTTGTCAAAATACTTTTGCTTATGTTTTGTATTGAGGGTGAGCTAAGGAAATGTCTTATCCCCTGTCCATACTTATGTTTAGAGGCATCTCGTTGGACATATGTTTGAGTCTATTTTGTCATAAGACATTTTCAGATTTCTATTCATGTTTTAGACTCTCTTATAATGTTTCTGCTTTTATATTTTACCTTATGTATGCTTATGATATGTACAAGAGGCTTGGTTGGATCCATTCGGGGTTTCGATCGCCGTGTTACAACTAAACCCTAGGTCGGGTCGTGACAATTTCATTCCAAGTTATTGTTATTCTTTTTATTTTTGTTTCAATTTAAATTCCCCCCTCCCTTCAAATAACGACAACCAAGTTATATTTTTTGTTGACAATATTTTTTCATATTTTCGATGGGATCGATCAAAAATCATAGTTGGGTAGATATATTGAAAACGACCATTTTATTTCTTTTTTGAAGTATATGTGGACGTTATAAAACAAATGGCGTAGCTGCCGGTGAATATGGTTTAGAAATTTTCTTTAGTAGTTAGTTTGACCTTTAGTTCTAATTTTTTTATATTGTTTTTATTTTTATTTTTAAAATTTTTTTACTCCTCTTAAGAAGTCATCTAAAAAAGTATGTTGTGATAAGTGTTCTTGTAATTCTTGTACTTTTGATATTATGAATTCTTACAGGTTAGTTATTTTTAACAAAAAACGTTGTATGGGGACATGAAAGATGTGTTGATACTCCTCAAAAACATAATTTTTATGGGGACATGAAAGATGTGTTGATACTCCTCTATAAAACAATAACTAAGATCATGTAAGAGAATCTTATGTATTATTCTTATATTGATTATTTTATTTGTAGTATTAAAATGGTGTGAAGATGAAGAAATTTGGAGCACAAAAAAATTAAAACCAAAAAAATCATTAAAGGAAATCAAGGAGAGAGCTTAATGGATTAAATTGAATATTATATTTATATTTATATTTATGTTGCCAAACGAATTGGAAAAGAGAATGGACTTACCTGGATTTACCACGTGGCAACAATTACTAAAAGAAAATCACAAATTTGAAGTCGGCACAGCAAACACGCGGAAGCTCAATTCTTTGGGTTTTGGATTTTCCAATTTATTTTGGACTTAATTATTTTATTTAGGGTTTTCTGCATTTATAAATAGTTCATAAAAATATTCTTCAGCAACCAACATAGAACCAAAAAGACACAACATTCAATATACAACTTAGAACTTGATAGTTTAGGAAATTTGGAAGAGCCACCGTGGAGGCCGGAGATTTTTTATTTATTCTTTGTTCTCCTTTATTATTTATTTGTATTTGTGATTATTGAAGATATTTTAGCCATTATTCTTAAATTTTTGTTATTGATGAAAACAAATTTATTTTTATAAATTTTGATTGTGTTTTTTGAGATAATGTGTAGCTAAATTTCATAACTAGGATTTTTGGAACCATGATGAATTATCGAAGTAAGTTAAGGTAAAAAGTAATTCTCCAATGGTTTTTATACATGTACTGTTTTTTTCTTTGCTTTGATTGCTTTTTAACAAGTGCACGCGTTAGAGCTCACCTTATTCTTACTTGACGGACCAAGGAGGTAACGAATGAAAAATAATTATATAACAGAGATTTGAGGCTACCAGACCTCATCTAATAGCTTGAACATACCAAGGGATAGATGACTGGGATCAAGGGTAAAGGTTAGTAATGCATATACCCATATATAGACTAGTTACGTTGTGATATTCACTTATTTAGGGAACAACCAGTTAAGTGAACTTAACTTACTGATCTTACATGCTAAGAACTAAAATAGATCACTAATACAATATTCTTGTTGAGTTATAAAATCATGGGTAACACATTCCTAGTAACTTCTAAATAATATGAATACAAATAAATATTTAGTTTCAAGCTATTGTTATTCTTTTTTCCTCAACTTAAATACCCCCTTTTTATATAAAGACTACCGAGTTAAATTTTACTATTAACAATATTCTTCCATATTCTCTGTGGGATTGAACCTGAATCATAGCTGAGTAAATATATTGCAAATGACCGTTTAAATATTTTTTTAAGAAGTATATTTGGACGTTATGAAAAATGGCGCTTGTAACAAGCCAAAATATTCTAACTTAGATCAGTTTAGAGAGCTTAGAAGGGAGTTCGAAAATTTCTTTGATCTGTGACCCGCGAGCAGTATCTATGGAACTTAGGAGGAGCAACGGGTTGTACATATGGCTCGTAGGTCACTCCCAACCTTGGAAAATTTAGGCTTCTTTGAACTCTTTCTACAGATGGCTTCTATGGCCCATAGGAGTTCCTACGGACCGTAGATAGTGCCCATAGAAAAAGTTCATAGACTCTGACCTATGAGTATACAGGATGAATGTAAGACTCCGGAAATATGAAAGGCCCTAAACCAAGGAACAAAGGATGAATTCTTAGAAAGTGTAGAAAACTGGCACCAGGAGTTGACCACGGAAGCCATCACGGGCTGTGGTAAGTACCACTGACCATGACGAGCAAACGTGGTAGAGATTCAGAGACTTAGACTTGCAAGGGACGAACCACGATGGAGGACCACAGGCCATGGTGTGCACCACAAACCATCAAGCCCTCCGTGGTGACCCCTCCCCAAGACCCTAAAGAAATTTCCCAAGGCAGGTCCACGGACAACCACATGGATCATGGAACCCTCTAAGAATCATGGTGTGTCCTCGTGGTGGACACTCTGCAAGTCCACTTGTATGAGCTGTACCACGACCATTTTTCATGGCCCATATTACACTTTACGGACCATGAAGGGGCTCCATGGAGTATGAGGATTTTATATGATGACTCAAAATACATAGATTATGATATATTTTAAGTTTATTTACATATATTGATGTATATTGATTCTCAATTGCATGAAATGAATGATTTGTTAAAGTGCCTATATGAAAGATTGAAAGTGGTTTTGAAGTATATAAGGTGGGTTGTTTAAGATGTGTATATTTTGATGCATTTTCCATCACTCTCATGCATGCAAGAATTTTTTAAATGCATTTGAAGGTTTATAAAATAAATCCACCTAGTTTTCTTATGTTAAAGTAAAGTTAAAATGAAAGCTTTTGACTCGAAATGAAAGTTATAAAGTAAATATTTATGATAAAGGAGTCTTATGATGAAATGATTGAATGATGAAAGGGCTTCTTAGCCAAAGCAAGGTTTTAATGTGAAAGGACAATTCTCACATTGAATCAAATGAAATGTTTTAATGAGCTATTCCACCAAATAATGATTTGATGATTAAATTATACAATGCTCATGTTATTATGATATCTAAATGTATTTCGTGGGATTGACCTAGCACCGAATATAACATTTAGATAGGGACTCGACCTAAGGGTCCTTAAGTAAAGTCTCATGTTGCATTAACTATGCGTCAACATAGGGGCCCTTGTCGGCTATTTAGGCTAGTGGATCCATGATTATCCATTAAAGTTAAAGTTAAAGAAATGATTAAAGTTGACGGAGTTCTATCCGGTAAGTAGACTCCCTGTGCCAATGTAAGGGGTTATTTTGGATTTCATGTACTAGTTCTCAGGGTCTTAAATGTCGGTTGAGGTCATCTTCCCACAAAATGAAGGTTTTAAGGTTTCATATGATATTTTTCTTATGCATGAATTTACTTACACATATTGCTTATAAATGTTCTGATATTCTTCATTATATAGCATGCTCACATCCTTAGTACATTTAAAATAATAACACATACTTTTGCCTTCGTGATATCACCACGTAGGGACTAGAATCCCTCCACACTCTCCTCCCTGTGTATAAGTTTGATCACTGAAGGCTACCACTTTTGGTGAGTTCTCATGGTTTGGAAAAAAACCCCCTATTTCCCTTCTAGGTTATGCTATTTCTAACATTGAACATCCTTTTAGTACTTGTTCTTTTATTATGAGGGTGAGTTAGGGACATGTCTTAGCCTCCGCCAAGTCTTTAAAGTAGAGGGTATGTTTGAAAAAATGCATAATGTTTGAAATGATTTAATTATTATTAAAATGTGAAATCCCTTAGTCCCGATATCCCTTTATGTTTCCACTTGATTTGTTTGTCACTACCGATGAAAATCTTGATGAAATGCTAAGAGGCTTGGGTGAGGTATCTTTGGATGCTTCATTCACCTTGTCACGTCTAGGCCCTAGGCTCGGGTCATGACAAACTTGATATCATAGCTTGAGGTTTTGTAATGGTTCTCGGAGTCTAATATACCACGTCAGATAGGGTCTTGTTTATGGTTGAAGGAGACTATATGACATTTAAGAAAGTTTTCACTTCTTTCAAATTTATATTATGCCTCAGAGTATTCCAAGCCTTCTTCTAATTAATGAACCATTTTGTATTCTCTAGATGCGTCGAGGAAGAGCACCTCTAAGAGCAAGGGTTGATGATAAGGACCAAACTCCTTTGGTTCTCGATGCCCCACATTATGACGAAGGGGTATCCCATGCAGAGTTTCACAATGTCATCACATTGTTGGCTCAAGCCATAGCCAACAAGGGGAATAAAGTTGTCCCTCTTCCTTAAGTGCAAAATCTGGCTTCTAGGATTTGGGATTTCCAAAGGATGAATTCGCCCGAGTTTGACAGTTCTAAAATAGATGAGGACCCTATGGAGTTTATCAATGAGATGTACCAGATAGTAGCCATCATGGGTGTGCCTCCAAATGAGAAGGCCGATCTAGTGGTCTATCAACTCAAATGTGCAACACGAGTTTGGTACGATCAATGGGTTGTTGAAAGGGATGAAGAAATGGGACCGATAGTATGGAAAGAATTCAAGGGTGCCTTCCTAGACTGTTTCTTTCCATTAGAGCTAAAGGAGGCCATGTAATATCTCAAAAATTTCTATGTCAAGACTCGAACCATTCTTTTTAGGCATATAGGATTTAACTCAGTGACTTTTAGTTGTATTTATGAGTTAGGATCAATTCCTAAGTATTTTAAGAGTATTAGGTGTGTTTTAGGGTCATAAGGGATCTCTAACACCAAGCCAATTCCAAATAATTTTTATCAGCTAAGTTTCCGAATGAGTTCGTATAAGGGTCAACTTCAAACGACCATATCTCCTATAATATAATGAATTGGTTGTCTCATAACCTATCAAATTAAAGGTCTTTTAGTCTTCTTTCCAACTACATTAATATTGTATTTTTCTGAGTTTGGAGTAAAACGTTATGCTCAGTCGACCAGAAGGGTGCGCGACAAGTCTGCGTCGCGGACCTATCGCGAACTTGCCTTGTTTTTTTTTCCAGATTTTTGTATTTTGTCAAATAGAAAGGTGCAATACACGTCGACATCATGGACTTGTCACGTACTTGTCCATTTTTCCAGATTTTATAGGGACATTTTATGAAAATTACCTAATACCTATATATACACCTTGGACGCATTTTGGATCATATTTTTCAGTCTTTTTTCTCTCCAAAGAAACCTAATCTCCATCCTCCTCTTTCTTAAATCATCCCCTCCAATGTTTCTATCAAACTCAAAGGATTCAAGGCTCCTCATTGAAGACCAAGAATCAAGTTTTCTTAAAGTTTCACTCTAAGGTATGTGGGTTTTCATCCATGGAGCCCAAATATTTTCTCAACTTGATGTTTCAAATTTCAAATGGTGAATTCTTATGGGATTTTCCATGATGATTCAAAATGCATATATTATGGTATATTTGAAGCTTTTTGTGTTTAAATTGATATATTGACTCTCATTTATGAAATGAAAATTTTTGTTAGTGATCCTATATGAAGGCTTGAAAGGTAGTTTTAAAGTGTATATGGTGGGTTGTTTTAAGATGTTTGATTCGATGCATTTATATCACTCTCATGCATACAAGTATTCTTTCAATGTATTTGAAGGTCTTTATGAATTGAACCCACCTAGTCTTCTTATGTATTCATGAAGTTGAATTAAAAGTTTATGAGCAAATGCCTATGTTTTAGAGGGTCTTGTGAAATGATTGAATGATGATAAAAAGGATATTAGTCAAAGAAAGGATTCAATATGAAAGGACAATTCTCACATACTTGCATCAAAATGAAATGTTTTAATGAGCTAATCCACCGATGATGATTTGATGTCGAAAGTTATACAACGCTTATGTTATTATGATATTTAAATGTTATTCCGTGGGATTGACCTAGCACCGAATGTAGCATGTAGATGGGGACTCGACCTAACGGGTCCTTAAGTAAAGTCTCATGTTGCATTAACTATGCTCCAACATAGGAGCCCTTGTAGGCTAGTAGATCCACAATTAGCCAATAAAGTTAAAGTTAAAGAACGTTAAAGTTGACAGAGTCCTACTCAGCAAGTAGACTCCCGGTGCCAATGTAGGGGGTTATGTTGGATTCCATGTAATAGCTCCCATGGTCTTAAATATCGGTTAAGGTCACTTCCCTACAAAATGAATGTTTAAAGGATTCTTATGATGATGTTTAATGTATGCACTCATTATGCACATTGCTTGTTCATGTTCCTCTTATGTTCTTTATTTCGTAAGCATCCTCACATACTTAGTACATTCAAAGTACTAATGCATACTTTTGCCTACATGATATCACCATGTAGGAACTGACGTCGCTCCTCGACCTCCTCTACATGGCTAGCTCGAATTAGTTTGAAGATTGCTTATGGTGAGTTCCCATATTCCGGGAATAACCTCCTTTATATTCAAAGCTCATGTTTTGTAAAATATTAAAACTTTTATGAAGACATTTCTTGATACTTATTTTGAGGGTGAGCTAGGGACATGTCTTAGCCCCTGCCAAGTCTATTAGTAAAGGTATGTTGGGACATAAATACAAAATGTTTTGAAGTTGCTAAGGACTATTGTTCCATGATATTTCCTTTAGTCCCGATTCCCTTTTTATTTATTTACTTTCCGCTTCTTATCATATGCCATTACCAATGAAATGCTTAACGAATGCTAAGAGGCTTGGGTGAGGCACCTCCGAGTATCTCATTCGCCGTGTCACATCTAGGCCTTAGGCCCGAGTCGAATAGGCCAAGATCCAAGAGTTCATCAATCTCCATCAAGGGAGTATGAGTGTGAGGGAGTATGACCTCAAATTTACTAAGTTATTAATGTATGCTCCCTTTATGGTCTCTGACCCCTGGGAAAGGATGAGTAAGTTCATTTTCGGTATCTCAAGCTTGGTTTCTAAGGAGTGCAAAATGTCCATGTTAGTCAAAGAGATAGACATCTCCCGGTTAATGATATATGCTGAACAAATTGAAAAAGAGAAGTTAAGGGAAAGATCAAGAGGATTCAAGAAGGATAGAGTGGATGGTGGAGGGTTCAACCCTCAAAGGTCCGATTATGATAACAATGACAAGGGCCATGGTGGGCAACGCTTTGTGGGACAAGGTTCCACCAATCCTCCTCTTCCCAAGTTCAACAAAGAAAAATGTGCCAACCCAATGGCCTCAAGAGAAAATGTTGGTGCCTAAGATTTCCCCACTTGCAAGAAGTATGGGAGGATTCACAAAGATGAGTGCTTAGCCAGCTCCAATGGATGCTTCAAATATGGTAAACTGGGTCATCATGCTTGGGATTGTAGAGTTGGTGGTGGTGGTAGGCCTCATGGCTAAATTTCTCATGGACAACAAGTTTAAGGACGTGATAAATGTACCAACTGCTTCTATTCTTTGCATAGGAAGCAAGAAGTTGAGAAAGCACCAATGTTATTACCAGTATGTTAAAGGTCTTTACTTTTAATATGTATGCATTGTTATATCTGAGTGCAAACTTGTCATTTGTCACTCCATTCTTAGCTAATAGGTTTGATATATTGCCCGAAATGTTAGTAGAGTCTTATTTGGTCTCTACCCCCAATTGGTGAGTCAATGGTGGCTAGAAGAGTCTATAAGGGTTGTCCTATATCCATCATGCATAAATTTGTCCCTTGTGATCTTATAAAGCTTGACATGGTAGATTTAGATGTTATACTTAGGATGGATTGGTTACATGTATCTTATGCTTTCATAGATTGTAGGACTCATCGAGTCAAGTTCCAATTTTCAAATGAGTCTATTCTTGAATGAGAGGGTCATGATTTGGTAGTTAAGGGTAAGTTCATCTCTTGTCTTAAGGCCCAAAAGATGATTCCTAAGGGTAGTATTTACCACTTTGTGAGGGTTAGGGATATCGACTCCAAATGTCCTCCTCCTGAGTTGGTCCCCATAGTTAGTGAATTTCATGATGTTTTTCTTGATCACCTTCCCGATATGCCTCCCAAAAGGGAAGTTGATTTTGGTATCGATCTTCTCTCCGATATCCAACCTATCTCTATTTCTCCTTACCAAATAGCCCCAACGGAATTGAAAGAGTTGAAGGAGTAATTAAAGGACTTGTTAGAAAAAGGGTTCATAAGGCCAAGTATTTTTCCATGGGGTGCTACCGTGTTATTCATAAGGAAGAAGGATGGGTCATATCGAATGTGAATAGACTACCATCAATTGAATAAGGTGACCATTAAGAACAAGTACCCAATCCCTTGAATAGATGACTTATTTGATCAATTGCATGGTGCAAGTCACTTCTCCAAGATTGATCTTCATTCCATCTATCACCAACTAAGGGTGAGCGAGTGCAACATTCCCAAGAGGGCATTTTGAATGAGGTATGGTTACATCGAGTTTGTAGTAATGAGTTTTGGGTTGACGAATGCACCGGTGGTGTTCATGGACCTAATGAATAGAGTGTTCAAACCCTACCTTGATACTTTTATTATAGTCTTTATTAATGATATTTAGATTTACTCTCGGGGTGAGGAAGACCATAAGAATCACTTAAGGGTTGTGCTTTGAACGTTGAGGGATAGATAATTATTTGCAAAATTTAGTAAGTGCAAATTTTGGCTGAATGAGGTGGCATTTCTCAATCACATAGTGTTTGGTGATGGGATCAAGGTTGATCCAAAGAAAAAAAAAGGCGGTTAAGAATTGTCCTAGACTATTATCTCCTTTCGGACATTAGGAGCTTCTTGGGGTTAGTCGGGTGTTATAGAAGGTTCGTTGAAGGGTTCTCTTCCATCTCATCTCCTATGATAAAATTGACCCAAAATAAAGCAAAATTTATATGGACGGATGAGTGTGAAAAGAGTTTTCAAACTTTGAAAGACCGACTTACCTCCACTCCTATTTTGACTCTACCGGAAGGATAGAAAGGTTTGTGGTTTACTGTGATACTTCAAAGATTGGTTTGGGTTGTATCTTGATGCAAAATTGTAAGGTTATAACATATGATTCTATACAATTAAAGGTGCATGAACGTAACTGCCGTACCTATGATCTTGAGTTGGCGGCCGTTGTGTTTGCTTTGAAGATTTGGCGGTACTACCTCTATGGGGTATATATGGATGTATATACCGATCATAAAAGACTCCAATATGTGTTCACCTAAAAGGACCTCAATCTAAGACAAATGAGGTGTCTAGAACTCCTTAAGGACTACGATATGACTGTGCATTATCATTTGGGTAAAGCTAATATGGTTGCCGATACACTTAATAGAGTGTCTATGGGAAGTATGGCTCATGTGGATGAAGGAAAGAGGGAGTTGGTGAAAGATTTTCACTGATTGGCTAGATTAGGGGTGAAGTTGTGTGGTACCAATAATGGTGGTATGGTTGTTCAAAATAGGTTTGAATCCTCCTTGGTGGTGGATGTCATGTCAAAACAAGACCTCAACCCAACATTAGTGGAGTTAAAGAAGTTGGTGAAGGAGAAGAAGGTAGAGGTCATCTCACAAGGGGGAGATGGGGTGCTATACTACCAAGGTCGATTGTGTGTTCCGAATGTGGATAGCCTAAGTAGTTTAATCTTGAACGAGGCTCATAATTCTTCATACTTTATTCATCCCAGTTTGATGAAAATATACCAAGACTTAGAAGAGTTATTGGTGGGGTGGAATGAAAAAGGAACATAGCAAGGTTCATGTCCGAATTGCCAACAAGTGAAAGCCGAATATTAAAGACCGGGTGGCATAGCCCAAGACATTGAAATCCCTACTTGGAAGTGGAAAGATGTGAATATAGATTTTGTAGTAGGTTTGCCTCATACCTAGAAGTGTCATGATTCGATTTGGGTGATTGTTGATAGAATGACTAAGTCGGCTCACTTCCTACCGGTTAAGACTTCTTATAGTGCCGAAGACTATGCCAAGTTGTATATTTGGAAATTGGTAAGGTTGCATGGTGTGCCGTTATCCATCATTTTGGATCATGTTACCCAATTCACTTCTCACTTTTGGAGGTTATTTCAAAGGGGGCTCAGTACTAAGGTAAAGTTAAGCACCACATTCCATCCTCAAACAGATGGACAAGCTGAAAGAATAATTCAAACCCTAGAGGATATGTTAAGGGCTTGTGTGTTAGAGTTAAAAGGGGGTTGGGATGATCATCTATGGCTCATCGAGTTTGCCTATAATAATAGTGATCACTCAAGTATCGAGATGACGCTGTTCAAGGCTTTATATAAGAGACGATGTAGATCTCCGATTGGTTGGTTCGAAGTTGGTGAGATGACCTTGTTGGGCCCCAATTTGGTACTTGATGCTTTAGACAAGGTGAAGTTCATTAGAGAAAGGTTGAAGATGACTCAAAGTAGTCAAAAGTCCTATTTCGATACTAGAAAAAGAGATCGCGAGTTTAATATGGATGATTGGGAGTATTTGAAGGTTTTACCCATGAAGGGTGTGGTTCGATTTGGTAAGAAAGAGAAATTGAGCCCTAGATATATGGGTCCTTCTAGAATCTTGAATCATGTTGGCAAAGTTCTCTATGAGTTAGAATTTCCTTTGGAAATGGCAATGGTTCATCCGGTGTTCCATGTGTCTATGTTTAGGAAATATGTGGGAGATCCTAGTTCCATTGTACTTTTGGAGATAGTGAACATTGAAGAGAATTTGACCTCTGAAGAGGTTCCGATTGAAATTTTGGATCAGCAAGTCAAGAGATTGAGGAATGAAGAAGTTGCATCCGTTAAAGTCCTTTGGAGAAATCAATAAGTTGGAAGTGCTATATGGGAAGCGAAAGTGGATATGATGAAATGTTACCCTCATATCTTTTATTCTACTCAAACCTAAGGTAACAAGTCATTCATGCTTAAGTGTTTAAGACCCTTATGTTTTAGTTTTTACAAGTCCTCATATGCATGCATATTCATGAAGTTGAATTTTGAAGTTGTGTTTTATGCTAAAGTTTAAAGATCTTAGTTAGATGCATTACAAGTGTCATTGTATTCATAGTGGGTTGCTAGTCCTCATGCCATGTCCTTTTCTATGTTATTAATTCTCATTTGTAGACGAATGTTCCCAAGGGGGAGGTATTAAAAGACCTTGGAAATGTGAAAGGTCCTAAACCAAGGAACAGATGATGAATGCTCAGAAAGTGTAGAAAACTGGCACTAGAAGCTGACCATAGAAGCCAACACAGACCATGGTAAGCATCACGGACCATGGTGAGCAACCATGGTAGAGATTCATAGACTCGTAGTTGCAGGGGATGAAGCACGATGGAGGACCACGGACTGTGGTGAGCACCACAGACTGTGAAGACCTCCGTGGTGACGCCTCCCCAAGACCCTCAGAAAATTTCCCAAGAAAGGGTCAACGGATGACCACCACGGATTGTGGAACCCTCCATGGACACTGGTGTATCCTCTTGGTAGGCACTCTACAAGTCCACTTGCAGTACTTGCACCACGACCACCTTTCACGACCCTTAGTGCCCTTTATGAACCGTGAAGGGGCTCTGTGGTGAAACTTCATAGACTACCGTACAACTCCTTTACAAATATTTTTCCAAGTCCCTTACCATGGGACACCACCACGGACCATGGTGATCACCACAGACCATGAAGGATCCCCGTGAAGCCAGTTCTGATAAGATTTTAAAAGGGATACTTTGGTCTTTTCCTGCATTTTAATTCAATGTGATGTCATTTTGAGGGTAGAATACACCCATCTAAAGCCCCAAAACCCTTCCAAGACCTCATTCTTTACACTTAGGCTCAAGAATTACAAATCATTTCTTCTCAAACTCTCCCAAGAATTCCAAGGCAAGATTAGGGTTTCATCTCAAGACCTCTCTAAGTCTCCATTCCTCCTCAAGTCTTCATTAGGGATTTGTTTTCCCAAGGTATGTGGGTTTTTATTCATGGGTTCTTCCACCCATGGAGCCCAAATATTTTGCCAACTTGATATTTCAAATTTCAAATGATGAATCCTCATTGCTTTTCCATGATGACTCAAAATCCATAGATTATGATATATTTTAAGTTTTTTTACATATATTGATGTCTATTGATTCTCAATTGCATGAAATGAATGATTTGTTAAAGTGCCTATATGAAGGCTTGAAAGTGGTTTTGAGTATATCTGGTGGGTTTTTTAAGATGTGTATATTTTGATGCATTTTCCATCATTCTCATGCATTCAAGTATTCTTTAAATGCATTTGAAGGTTTATAAAATGAACCCACCTAGTTTCCTTATGTTAAAGTAAAGTTAAAATGAAAGTTATAAAGTAAATGTTTATGATAAGGGAGTCTTATGATGAAATAATTGAATGATGAAAGGTCTTCTTAGTCAAAGCAAGATTTCAATGTAAAAGGACAATTCTCGCATTGAATTAAATGAAATATTTTAATGAGCTATTTCACCGAATGATTATTTGATGATTAAGTTGTATAATGCTTATGATATTATGATATCTCAATATATTCTATGGGATTGAACTAACACTGAATGTAGCATGTAAATAGAGACTCGACCTAAGGGGTCCTTAAGTAAAGTCTCATGTTGCATTAACTATGCGCCAACATAGGAGCCCTTGTCAGCTATTTAATGTATTAGATCCACGATTAGCCATTAAATTTAAAGTTAAGGAAATGATTAAAGTTGACAGAGTTCTATCCGGCAAGTAGACTCCATGTAGGGGGTTATGTTGGATTGAATGTACTAACTTGCATGGTCTTAAATGTCGGTTATGGTCATCTTCCCATAAAATTAAGGTTTTAAGGTTTCATATGATATTTTTCTCATGCGTGCATTCACTTACGCATGTTGCTTATAAATGTCCTAATGTTTTTCATTATATAGCATGCTCACATACTTAGTATATTCAAAGTACTAACGCATACTTTTGCCTACATGTTATCACCATGTAGGGACCGACGTCGCTTCACACTCTTCTCCCTGTGGTGAAGTTTGATCATTGAAGTCTACCGCTTTTGGTGAGTTCCCATGGTTCGAGAACAACACCCTATTTCCCTTCTAGCTTGTTCTATGTCTAACATTGAACTTCCTTTTAGTACTTGTTCTTTTATTATGAGGGTGAGCTAGGGACATGTCTTAGCCCCCACCAAGTCTTTAAAGTAGAAGACATGTTTGGAAAAATGCATGATGTTTCAAATGATTTGACTCTTATTAAAATGTGAAATCCTTAGTCCTGATATCCCTTTATGTTTCTGCTTAATTTGTTTATCACTATCGATGAAAAGATTAATGAAATACTAAGAGTCTTGGGTGAGGTATCTCCAAATACTTCATTCGCTGTGTCATGTCTAGGACCTAGGCTTGGGCCATGACAGTGAACATTTCATATGATCCATAGAAGGGTCTAGCACTATAGAAGGGCCCTGTAGACCCAAATCCTGAGACCCCTACCAAGTACTCCTTCCACAACCAAGGTCTACGACCCATAGAAAGGGTCCATAGACCCAACCCTTGGGAATTCTAGTGAGCTCCAAAAAGTGCATCTAGCTTCCACAAGAGGGATCCTATGGACTGTAGAAAGACCTATAGCCCGTAGGTGAACCCATTAGCTCTTAATAAAGGGTATTTTTATCCTTTCCCACTCTTTTCAAGTTAAAACCTTGAATTTTTAGGGCTAAGTTGAGTCCCTTATCCATACCCTATGACCTTTTACCCCTGATAATCACTTACAAGACATAGAGTAAGGATCCAAGAGGAGAAAAGCTAGGGTTTTGAGCATTTTCATTAAGCTCTTTGAGTTTCATCAAGAATATTTTTCTTCCATGTATGTAAGGTGAATCATAATATTAGGATGAGTTTGTCCTCGTGTCCTTCAACTCAATTCAATTAGTGTGAGTTCAAGCTTGAGTTCTAACCTTAATTTTATTGAGTTTCTGAATGAGTTATGATTCCTATTATTGAGCTCCATGTTCATTTATTTAGATTTTGTCTATTCATGTAAGTTTTATTCTCAAATCACCGTTCATGTCTACTTTCACATAAAACCTAATTGAGTTGTTACATTTCTCACTATTATGCATTGTTTTAGAATGAAGAGAGTGTATTTTCGTGTTTGAGAAAAAGATGAGTTTTGAGGGAACATGAGTGTCCCAAGTGTATAAATTACTCGGGTTTATGAAGCTTTAATTACATTACTAATTTTGTGCATGATTTTTACCAAGTTTAAATGAGTTAGAGTATTATGCATATATGATATTTTGATAAAGAGTTTGAGGGGACACGAGTAGTCCCAAATGCATACTCTTTTTAAAAGAGAAAACATAAATAGTTGAGAAGAGTTTGAGCTAATCAAAGTAAAGTCCAATGATACTAAATGAGATTTAGTTTTAGTATCATACTCTCTTTATTATATAAGCATTATTTCATGATTTTGAGAGTAGTATTAGACACCAATTTGGGTAAGAGTTTAGATAACTCAAACCCCATAAACTACGTAGCTAGGGTAGGATAGGATCGTACCGTTGGTTGGGATGACTCCTCACTTTAGTCCTGGATATGGACTTTCATATGAATTCATGAGTTGAGATTGTATCCCTTATCCTGGAAAGGTAATAGATAGTTGTGGCAACGTGAGTAGTACAATGTATCATCGTGAGGCTCATAATGATGATTATCAGTTAGAAAATCTCCCCAAAAGAGAAAAAATTATTTTTATATCGAGATGCATTAAGTATATTATAATTTGTAAAGCCTCGATGTTTTACCATACTTGCATGCTTTACTTAAATCAAATTACTTTCAGTAGTTGCTCACGAGTATTCCTTTCACTTATTTCTATTAAGGCATTTTACATACCATACATTTCATGTACTAACATCTTTTGATACTGCATTATTTCATGATGCTGGTAAAAGTGTTAGAGATCCTCAACAGGCACATCATTGAAGATCATACTTTTCCAGCTTTTGGTGAGACCTCCTTACTTTTAGAGGAGTTAGTTTATACATTCTGTATTATTAGTTCTTTTGAGGTAGCTATTGGACTGTCTTGGTAGCTATCTATAGTACTTTAGAAACTTCATAGACAGAGTAGAGAGTTCATTTAGTATTTTCAAAAATTATGTTTTAAACGTTTTAAACTTTGCTTTTACAGAATTAGAGTATTTTTCAAACAGTTTTATGAGTTTATGTTTAAGTATTTAAAATTATCATTTCCTTTATACCCTTATATCAAGTTGAGTCTTCTGCTTAATAGTCAGCCATGCCAAGGGTTCGATGGGACCAACAATGGTTTTCGAGTGCCAGCCACACCTAGGGTGTTGTCACGACCCAAGCCTAAGTCCTAGACGTGACATGACGAATGAGGAATCCAAAAATACCTCAAACAAGCCTCTTAGCATTCTTTTAGGCTTTCACAGGTAATGACAACACCATTGCGGGTCCATAAAATACACAAAACTCAAACTAGTAATTATCAGTAAGCTATTATCTTCCTTTGTGCATAATGAAAAATCAAAGTATAAACCCAGCACATGGCATGACTTGAGTTAAAAGCACACTCCAAAAATAGCAAAACTAGTCACCAATTCAAGTTACAAGCATATGATTTTGTTTTCACCAGCCTTCAAAATTTCATACATAAGTGCCACATGTATCCTGTACAAGTCCCCAAAATATTTACAAAACTAGATGCATATACAGATGTGATCTTCACAGGGGCTCCAAAAGTCTAATCCAAATGGCCATCTTTATATGTCGTCATGCACATTACCTACGATAGAAAATAACTATCGCTAAGCATAAAGTTTAGTGGTGTATAAACTTTGAGCTTGGAGCCATTAAATTCTTCAATTCCCTTATTCATCGCAGGTGGTTCAATAAGGTAAAAGTAAGACCAAGTGTACAAGTATATCAAATTATCGAATACAAACCTTGAAGAGTTTCAAAATCAATATCAATATCAATATTCGAAGGCTCAAGTATCAATAAAATTATAATTCAATTCGAAAGAGTTGTCAAATAATCAATTTCTCCCAATAGGTATGTTATGCCTTTACACCAAGCACAATCAATATCAAGACGGACCAAAGCCCCAAAATCAAGAAGGGTCATCACCCAATATCAAGAGAAGCAAGAACCATATTAAAAGTAGTTTTCCAATCGTACTCGAAAATGGACAAAAATCCATCGTCAAGACAAAATGTAAATCCAAAGTCAAGATGGAAAAGATTCGAATTGTGAGAAATGCCAATATTGATGACAAGTCACCATAACAAGAAGGACAAAGTCCCAATAAGAATGCAAAATAATCAAGTAATTCGTACAAGTGGGCGGTTTAGCAAAAGTTTTGCAATACTTGAGATAATAGTCATACCATAATACAAGACAAGGAGTAAGGAAACAATCCATCAAAATACTTTAAATTTCAAAAAAATAAAATATTTCAAGTTCAAGTTTACACAAAAACCTTGACGTTTTAGCATATAACAAGTTCTACCATAACTCGGGGAGTTTAATTCATCTACGCCAACCAAAGTCCACTTCGTCAAATAATTACCCTTAGCTTGTATAAGATCATATAAACCTTAAATACAAAATTAAATATCTACTTTATTTTAAGAGTCTCATCATATCGAAACTAAATATGAAATCAATAAAAATCAGCCAAAACTATCAAAACAGGAATTCTGGGCAGTCTACTATCTTGTATTATTGCTCAGTTTCGAAGGGGTAAATGGGGGAAATAGTCTTTGTGGACTAATTAAAGTTATAGATATGTGTCTTAGGGTCGCACATAATTTTGAATCACCCCTACAACAATTCTATACAAAAAGATATGTCTAAAATACCAACAACAGTCCATATAGGATTTTCAAAATAAAATCTGGGCAGCACCTCCCCTATACTTCATCACTCTTTTTTGAGAAGATAAAAGAAAAAAATGGGTTTTATAGCCTAAATAAAATTTATATCCCTATGAAATATCTTTCCAAAACATCTTAAATCACTCAAAACAAAGCTTTACACAAGGAATTATACTAGTATTACTAACAACAATCCCATTCAAAAATGGGTTTGCAGAAAAAGGTTTATTCCCCCACTTTCGACAACAACAACGTATCAAAAATATCAACAACAATATCATTAAATTCAACTCGAAAGGGAAAACCTTACCTTGCCAAAACTCGACCTCGAAAGCTCTTTAATCATGGCTGAAAATTGGTGGCTACTCATTACCCTTGCTTGCTGACTCAATCAGTTTATTTATGTTATTAAATACCTCTATTTTATCGAAGAACACCTTAGATAATTAATTCACGGAATAAAATCAGAGAGCTTACCTTTTTTTCTTGTTGCTGCCGTAGGTACTCTCTTATTCTTTAAGTTTTCTCTCAAACTCTAAGTGTAATTTTGCTGAAGAAATGACTTCTTAGTCATCTTAACATACATATATATGCTCCCTTAAAGTGTGACACGTGACATCCTCTAGGGGTGACACATGTCCAGCCCCTAGGGCGCCACCTCATCCATGCGCCCAATCTAAAGATGCCAAGTGGCAGCATGGGGTCCACACCTAGTAGGTGTGTCACCTACTTGGTCCAAGTAGGTGTATCACCTACTTAGTCCAAGTAGGTGCATCACCTACTTGTTTCAAGTAGGTGCTACGCCTCTTTTTCCCTCTTTTGTGAGTTCGTTATCTCATCTCACTTTAAGAACCTATGTAATCCTTGCTACTTAAGCTTGATGTGTACTCAAGTAGCTTAATTATGTAAGATATCCCATTAATGTCTTACGCAAGTAGGTTGATTACCACGACTTATTACTTGGCCTCCAACTCCTTCCAAATCCCTCTAGACCTATTTCCAACCATCACTACTCACATAGAACTTCATAGATAACATGGATCACATGGCAATCCTTTAGAAAAAATATGAAAAGAAAATTGGGGTGTTATAGTATTGTTCTCGAAACATGGAATCTCATCAAAAGTAGTATTTAAACTAAATCTCAACTAGTCACGTGGAGGAAAACGACGAGGAGCACCGATCTCTACATGATGATATTACGTAGGCAAAAGAGTATGTGTTATTACTTTGAATGTACTAAGTATGTAAGCATGCATGAACATTGAGGAAACATTAAAATATTTATGTAACATAATGCAATACATGCATAATCAATCATATATATATATATATATATATATATATATATATATATATATATATATATATATATATATATATATATATATATCCTTTAAAATATTTATTTTATGTGAAGATGACCATAACCGATATTTAAGACCATGCGAGCTATGACATGAAATCCAACATAACCCCCTACGTTGGCCGGAGATACTACTTGTCGGGTAGAACTCCATCAACTTTATTCATTTCTTTACCTTTAACTTTAAGGGCTTTTATGGATCCATTAGTCTAAGCCTACAAGGGCTCCTATGCTGGCACATAGTTAATGAGACAAAGGGTTGCTAATAGGATTCACTTACCAAATCCCACCTCAATGCCCCATTCAGTGCTAAGTCAATTCCACAGAATAGTTTAATACTTCAAAATATTCATAGCATATAGTTTGAGAATTTAAAACATCGTATTTGGTGGAATAACTCATTAAAATATTTGATTATTCAAATATGCAAGAATTGTCCTTATTGCATAAAGAATCCATCATTCATATCATTTCATCATTCTTTTATTTCATAAGACTCTCTTTTGATTATAGATATTGCTTTCATAAATATTCATTTGGAGTCAAAGTTTTCAAGTCAAACTTCATTGAAAATATAGTAAAACTAGGTGGGTTCAAATAACTTCAACTTTCAAACATGTATGTAGCTGAAATTATGCATAAATACTTTAAAATCCATTAATTAAAAATTATGCTTTAAACAACCCACCATGAATTTCAAGAACCTTTAAAGAGATAAATAGAGAAATTACTTGCAAATCATCAATTCATACATATAAAATTATTTTACATCAAAATAGAACAATAATCATTAGTTTAAACATGATTCATGCTATTAAGTATAAATAAAAATTACCCATAAGAAAATCTTATTTGAAATCAAGAGATTTAGTTGAAAGATTTTTGGACTTCATGTGTGGAAGAATCCATGGATAAACACCCACATAACTTAGAGTAAAACTTAAAAAAATAAACATAATTTATCATATAATCAAAATATTTAGGCATGAGAGTGGAAGGAATACTCTCATTGAAGCCTTACATACTTGGAATCCGAAGTGTTACTTAAAATTGAAGGACTTAATGAACACTCTTGAATCCTAGCCTTTTCTCCACGCTGAAGTATTTTGTGTACTACCCGGAGTATATGAATCACCAAAATAGTATTTCTACACTATTAAGAACTAAAACTATATTTTGAAAATGAGTAAAGGAGTGTATAGAGACAAGAGTTGCTTGATGAACAAAATGATGAAATAAGGTGGGTATTTATGGTGTGAAGGAGAGACCTAACAATAATTAAAATAATTATAAAGAAAAATCTGAAAATTTAATGGAAGATTTTGATGTCATGGGTGATGTCAAATGAAGGACTATTGATGTCATGTGTGATGTCAAATGGATTAGATCTTTCCATGGTTGGTGAGATGAACCTTATTTTAACAAAATACCCTTTTTTCGTAGCTGTGTTTGAACAAGATAACTTTCTTATTAGATTTGGTGTCTTCATATGAATTGTTATTCTAGAAGTTTACTTTCATCTAGTTCAAGAATCAACTGATTTGGAGCATCCTACAGTGAGATATGAGTTTTCTTCTACAAATACTTCATTTAGTCATAACACCATATTTTGCAACAATTAATTTATTTGACCCACTTAACCTCCGAAACTAAAAATATGGTCTTCACAAAAGTTGTAGGTAATGATGTTGGGTTATTTAGAAAGTTGAATCACCTAATTTGGATCATCCTATGAAAAGTTATGTCCAAAATACAGAAGCTGTATCATTTTCATCGAGAATTGAAATATCATATACAATATTTTTAGGGTGTGTTACAGGTATAGACTCGCGGCATGAAAAACTTGGTATTACAGCACAAAGTTTAACATTCATAGGATGTCTACGAAGCCATGTCTAGTAAATTTCTCCTTATCAGTGTGAAGTATGCCACATGAGTGGTAAGATTGTAGGAAGTGATGAACCCAATGATGATGTTGTAAGTTCAAGCAAAGGGAAAGCTATTGTATTTGAGAGTGATGAGCTTGCCAAAGAATTGAATAATGATACTTCCAATGAGGTTGATGATGCATCGCAGAATGTTACTTCCGGTGATGCTAAAAAGTCAAATGTGGGGGATGTTCCTCCCTCAGTAACTACAAAGCCACTGCTCAAGATCACTCCACCTTTTCCTCAAAGTTTTAAGAAGAGGGATGAGGACGTGAAGTTCCAAAAATTTCTTTACGTCTTTAAAACTCTGTCTATTAATCTTTCTTTGGTGGATGTGTTACTAGAGATGCCGGGTTATGCAAAATTCATGAATTGGTTGGTGACTAAAAAGAGGAGTATGAATTTCAAAAAGGTTGAGGTCTCTCATAGTTGTGTGAAATTATGTCTAGAAATGTAGTTGTCAAGAAAGATGACCCAGAGCCTTCACTATTCCTTGCACTATAGTGATGTAGCAATTTTCTAAGGCGCTGTGTGATTTAGGAGCGAGTATTAATTTGATGTCCTATGATATTTTCAAGATACTTAGGTTCGATGATCCTAAACCAACTACGATGCTTCTTCTTATGGCCAACCACTCCATCAAGTGACCTGTTGGCATCCTTTATGATATATTGATAAAGGTGGACAAATTTATTTTTTCGACTTATTTTCTGATTCTTAATTGTGAGATTGATGCCGAGGTTCCTATTATTCTTGGTATGTCATTCTTGACTCTTAGGAGAGCTCTTATTTATGTGGAAAGTGATGAGCTGAAATTCTAGGTAAACGGTGAGGAAGTGACTTTTAATGTGTGTAAACCGATGAAGCAACCAAGTGATCTCCAAGTGATATTGGTTCTTGATGTAGCGGCTGCTAGTGTGAGTAAAATTTCAAGTGTGGGTAAATTATTGGCTGGCATGTTATCAAACTTTGATGGGGAGGAAATCCAAGATTATGATGAAGTGGTGGCTGCTCTTTTGGGTTTCGGGTCCTATTCCATGAACCCCATGAAGCTTGATATTGATATAAAGAATAGAGACTTTCCTCTTGCAAAACCATCTATTAATGAACAACCAAAGCTTGAATTGAAAGCGCTCCCATCTCATCTTCGTTATGCTTTCTTAGAAGATAATAGCAGTTTGCATGTGATTATCGTTGCTGATTTTCTTGAATGACAAGTGGAAGCTCTTGTTAGTGTGTTGAATAATTTTTTCAAGGCTATTGTTTGGACGATTGTTGATATTTTGGGTATTCCTCTTGGTATTTGTACAATAAGATTCAATTGGCTAGTGATTTTAAGCCAAGCATTGAAAATTAAAGGAGGTTGAATCCTTCGGTGCAAGAAGTTGTCATGAAGAAGATAATTAAGTAGCTTGATGTGAGAGCGGTCTACCCTATTGCGGATAGCAAGTGGGTTAGTCTCATCAAATATGTTTCAAAGAATGGAGGTATGACTGTTGTGCCTAATGATAAAAATGAGTTAGTTCCTATGAGATCAGTTATTGGGTGGCGTGTTATATGGATTACCAAAAATTGAATACATAGACTGAGAAGGATAATTTTCCAAATTCCTTTTATAGATCAAATGATCGATAGACTTGCGGGTTGTGGTTGGTTATCACGTCCCAAGCTAGAACCTAGGTGCGACACGACGATTAGAATCCCAAGGGACCCCAACCAAGCCTCTTAGAATATCATTCATAAGCTAAATAAGCAATTAAAGATAATTCTTAGACACAGAAGCATAGTCTCAATAAAGGGCATAAGTCTCATAACAAGGAACATAAGACAACATAGACTCTCAAGATCTAACATGCCTCTACTAACTTCATGGGGGCATAAGTCAAGATCCTAGATCAACCAGTAGTCAAATGACAACATGAAATTAAAATGTCACGTCCTCGAAATATGAGGACTCACCATCAAGGTACAACTATAACAAGCTCTAGCCATGAACGGGAGGATGAGAGTGATCATCAGATCCTACATTTGATACAATATTGGAAAAAAAGTATGCGTTAGGATATGGAATGCACTAAGTATGTGAGAAGATGCATGAACAATAAGCATGGAAAATAATCAATATGAATCATGGGATGCAAGAATAATATTTTTAAAACATGAGTAAAGCCGTAAAAAAATTAAAACATTAAACTCATTGGTCAATGCATCAAAACATTATTTTCATCATAGGACTCATAACTTTACTTTAATTGATATAGGATAGAACCTTTACCCGATATATAAGACATGCGAGCTATTACATAAAATCTGGTTAACCCCACATCGAAAGAGGAAGACTACCTTGCTAGGGTAGACTTCATGGTACTCTTCTCTTTAACTGTGCTCTATGTGGATACACTAGCTTTTCCATATTGATATATTTAGACATACGCATTCAATGTAGTCTGGGACTAAAGGTTATTACTAGGATTTCCTTGGGTAGCTACAATGGCATACCAGACTGAATGCCACCTTAAAGTTCTTTCGATGCTTTGTCATTATCCCAATGAAACTTTCATGAAAATATATTCATTGATCATCTTAAGGAAAGACAATATTAGATATCAATCGATCTTCATAAAATAGCATATAAGAGGCTCATCTATCATCACAGTACAATCATAAGAATAGCTTATCTAACTTCATAATGAATATGTGAGGAATTGCAATTACAATCTTTAACTTCTTTAGCATGAGTGTGTAATGAATTATCCGTATTGCACTATAACTTTTGAATAGTTCATCATTGAAACATCTTACATAACTTCTTGCTTAAAATCATCTTTGAATATCATTGATAAAACTTTCATAGAACTTAGCTTGAAAATCATGATAATAACTCATAAATTATGCTTGAACTATCATATAGCATAGGTCTTTGAAATTTATCTTAAAATCATGCAATGTCATATGAATTTCAAGTGAACTGCACATAATTTGATCAATACTCATAGAATATGACATGAATAAGAAGACCCAATGCAATCATCACAAAATTAGGGTTTTTTGAATAGAAATCATAAAGAATTTTGGAGAGAAAACTTGGGATTCCATGGGTGAAAGGGCCCAAGGATGAATTCGCACATACCTTAACCTTTGGAAGCCCTAGATTATGGAGAGTTAAAGCTTGATCTTGAAGATTTACTTTGAATTTGATTGATGAAGAAGAAAACTCTTAAGAAGAAATTTAGGAGAGAAGCTTTTGTAACTTGGGAGTTGTGGGAGATAATAAAAGGGTTAGTAGGGCTTAGGATAGTTAATAGATTAGGATATAGTCCCAAAAACCATCCACATACATTAATATAATATAGAAAATGACCAAAATACCCTCAACTTAAAACTGATTTCGAACACCAGTATGGATTCCACCATGACCCATGATGGCCAATATGGGTCGTACTCACCATCATGGTGATGGAATTAAATTTTGGATGAAGTCTTTGCAAGGGTTCCCCTACACGAGACCAACTACGACCCGTGATGACACTACAGCCTGTAGAGGTCGTGTATGGTGAGAAGGTTGAATAGGGGTCAATATGGGTGTCCACTACAGAGGGAACCACAGCTCATGGTGCTGACCATGGACTATGGTCCCTATCATGAACCTATCCTGTAAAACCTAAGTTTTAGAACCTCTACCACAGTGGCCAAAACTCATTGTATTCTGGTCCACGACTCATGAACTGGGCCCATAATGGTAACTTGGTGCAGAAACTGAGATTTTTTGAGAAACTTCTTTTGAACCTTGATTTTCCCAATTTTCCAACTTTTGGGGTCTTAAATTGGTATTATTTCTTAGATGACATCTCTATTGCTATGGTAGACTAAGAAAGGATGACTTTCACTTGTTCTTAAGGTACTTTTGCATTCAAGTGAATGCCTTTTGGCTTGTGTAATGCTCTAGCGATATTTGAAAGATGCATGGCCTCTATTTTCACTGATATGGTAGAGGATAAAATGAAGTCTTCATGGATGACTTCTCAGTTGAAGGAGATACATTTGAAGCTTGTCTTGAACACCTTGAGATATTATTGCAAACATGCGTTGAAATGACCCTTGTTCTAAATTGGTGTTACTTTATGTTTAGAAAAGGTATTGTATTGGGGCATAAGATTTCGAGGACTGGTATTTAGTTCCAAGGTTGAGGTTATTGCATGGTTTCCTCCCCTCATTTCAGTCAAAGGTGTTTGAAACTTTTTTCAGTCATGCAGGTTTTTACTGGTGGTTTATAAAGGATTTCTCTAAAGTGGCGTATCCCCTTTTTACTTGAAAAGGAAAGTGTCTTCACGTTTGATGAAGCTTGCGTCAAGGTATTTTTATGTCTTAAAAAGAATCTCATTTTAGCTCCTATCATTATTTCTTCATATTGGAGCATCCTATTTGAGCAAATATGCGATGCAAGTAGCGTAGCTTTGGGGGATGTACTTGGCCAACAAAAGGGAAATTTGTTTCACCCGATTTGTTATACAAGAAAGTCCTTAAATATAGCTCAAAAGAATTACACCATTATTGTGCAAGAGTTATTAGCTGTGGTGTACGCTTTTGAGAACTTTAGAGCATATCTCTTGGGGGCCAAGGTGGTGGTACACATTGACCATGTCGTAATCCATAACTTTATAGCTAAGAAGGATACACAGCCATGTTTGATTCGATGGTATTGCTATTGCGGCAATTTGACTTTGAAGTAAAAGATGAAAGGGTTGTGAAACCAAGTAGCGGACCATTTATCAAGGCTTGAATCAAATGTGGTTGTTTCCGGTGAAAAGGATATTGAGGAAGCCTTTCCTAATTAGTCGATGATGGTTGTGTCTAATGGTACTCCACCATGGTATGCTGATTTTTCTAATTATGTTGTGTGTGGTATCCTTCCTGTGGGGTTGAACTTGTATTAAAGAAAGAGGTTTCTTTTTTATGCTAAGATGTATTTTTAGGATGAACATTATCTATTTCAGGAATGTTCTTATCACATGGTTAGGATATTTGTTTCCCGAAGTTGAGGTGGATGCTATTCTTGATGCTTGCCATCTATTACCGGTAGTGGCCATCATAGTGGAGTGCGTACAACTGCTAACATCCTCTAAAACTATTATTATTGTCCAATGATGTATCAATATGATAATTCTCTTATCAAGAAGTGTGTGAAATTTCAATAGCAAGGAAGGGTGATGAGACATCATTTATTACCTCTCACTCATGTTCTAAAGTCAGAGTTATTTGATGTACGGGGGATTGATTTCATGAGGTCATTTATAAGTTCTTACGGGAACATATACATATTGGTTATGATTGATTACATCTCAAAGAGGGTAGAGGCAGTGGCCTTAGCTTACAATGAAGGGTGAAGTGTGGTTCAATTCCTCAAATAATACATTTTCATGAGGTTTGTCACTCCACGTGCAATCATTAGTGACGGGGGTTTGCACTTTTGCAACTATATGTATACATTATTTTTGGGTAAGTATGGAGTGAAACATAAAGTTGTCACACCCTATTAGCCACAAACAAGTGGGAAAGTAAAGGTGTCGAACAGGGAAATCAAGAAAATTTTGGCCACGACCATTAATGCAAATCGAACGGATTGGTCCCAAAAGTTAGATGATGTTTTTTGGGCCTATCAAACTGCATCCAAAACCCCAATTAGTATGTACCTGTATGAATTGGCGTTTGGTAAATCAAGTCATCTAACTATTGAACTAGAGTATAAGGACTTGTAGGCCTTGAAATCTATGAACCTGAATTGGAAGGATGTTTCAAAGGATCAGGTTGACTAGTTCCATGCATTGGAAGAGTTTTGTCTTTGAGCTTACGAGAGTTTAGCCCTCTATAAGGATCGAATGAAGAAATTGAATGACACCAAACTACTACAATGAGAGTTTCGAGTAGGAGATCTTGTGTTTCTCTATAATTCTTATTTGAGACTCTTTTTGGGAAAGCACAAATCAAAATGGTTAGGCCTTTTAAAGGTGGTTCATGTGTTTGAAAATGGAGCTATTGAGGTTGAAAACAAGGATGGGTCAAAGTTTAAGGTCAACGGGAAAGGATGACATTGTATTTTGGGGATGGCTTGTACGTTTAAATGATTGATGTGGTGTATGTGGAAGATTCTTAAATGCATGTCCACATCGTTCCATGACGTAAACTAAGGCATTTCTTAGGTGGCAACTCAAGTTTTTAGTTGTTTTTCAATAATGTACACTGATTGTGTGGGTTGAAATCAAGTTTTAATGAAAAGTCATAATTGGGAAGATGATGGCCTAATCGGCAACCCATCTAACAGGTTAGACGAGCTTGTCTTGGTTCTCCATTTTTGGGACTCAAACAACTTAGAAGCTGTAGGAAAAGTTGGCGAGTCGTAGACCTTGTTTAGTGAGGTCATCTTATCTCTCTTTTTGGGAGCTTAATTTGATAAAAAAAACTACATGATTTTTTGGTGAGATGGGACCATCTTGGCGATGAAATTTCATCTTTTGGTGAGATTCAACGGGCTCGCTGAATAAGTTCCCTCTTGCCCAGACCTGTATATCACATTTGGCGAGAAAGCATCTCATTTGGTGACTTGGTGAACTGGTCGGCAATGTTATTATCTCCTCGCGTAAAGGGCCTACCAGTGAATAGTGAAAGGGCCTTTTGCTCATTTAAAGGCCAAGTTTTAAAATTATTTTCTTTTATTCTTCTTCACTCTTTTTGCCCTGCTACATAGATTTTTCTACATTTTCTTAGTCTTTCATCTTTGTGTTGCAATCATTTGTGGATCTTAATTTTCAACCTCCTTTGCTTTAATTTCACCTATGTCATCTAATCTAGAGGTTGGTTACCCTGTTTAAAAGTGTTCTTTTTGCACTTTAAATTGGTTATCTTTGTTCATGTAATCCTAATTGTGATTGGTGGTATTTTGAATGAATAATTGAAGTTACTTTTGTTGAATTCTGCAAAATTTTCTTTGATGGTCTCGAGTTATCACTAGGGTTTTGGGTAGTATTGGTATTAGGTTGTTAAATGCTAAATTCTCAATGTTTTATGATTGGATTTTGGTTATTGGTTGTGTGGGTGAAGTTTGAGTAGCCTAGGGTCCACGAGATGACTAAATTTTCCCTATGATAGATGGGTGACATCATTCTTAAGGGCACAATCATCGTTTTGTTGAAATTATGGGGAAGTCTGAGTACTCGGGTATTAATTTGTGATGTGGGTAGCCTAAACTAATGTTCAAATTGATTTTTAATGTCTTTGTGGGAACCAAATTTTCAATTTTGATACTGGGTATACTTTTTTACTATTTGGCGAGCTCTAGTGAGTCAGCGAGTTACGCAGGTTCCATTTTACTCGCCCTTATTCCCCTTAATTGTTGCCTTTTTCCTTAGTAGAGTTTGGCGAGCTCCTGTAGCTCGCCGAATGGCTTTAGTGACATGTCAATCATTTTATCATCTCACTTAACTTCTTAATGTCAGGCCTATTTTTCTTAAAAACATTTGGCTAGATAGACTAAGCTCGTTGAACCTATTTTGCAATCAGTTTTCTTGTTTGACAAGCTTCAGAATTATATTTCCCACTTCTACTTTGATGAGGTATTCCATTTTTCTTTTACTAACCCTTCACCCCAAATCTATTCTCTGGTGTGATGTATTTGCAGGAATGGCTTGTCCAAAGATCCCAATTCGTAAATTTGCCGCACGATTTATTTTCATGGGTTTGAGCGGTTTACCCAGGGCTGGATTCTTTACATAACAACTTGGGCACCAGAGTTTTATAAGGAATATGCCCGGTGGCTTTCGAACAAGAAGATAGGTGTATCTCCGAAACCTTTCTCTATAGTTGAGGTTCGTGGTAAGACATCCTAACATGGTGCTAGTGCTATAAATGAGGTTTGGGGTTGTAAAATGTTACACCGGGACTCCTTTTTGGACAAACTACTCTAGTCCCTTGACACTTTGAAGGGGTGACAACCCCACTTATTTCCAATACTACACGTCCATGGATTGAGAAGGGAGTGGTGTTTGAGAAGAAGGATATTAACATTATCACTCGATATTGGTTCGATTTCATCATCAACACCTTGATGCTCCCAGAATGAGTCGTCCTTCGTCAATCCAAGGCAACCTTGGCTGTATTATTGCTTGAGAGCAGTTGAACTTACGTTTGATCATCACCCCAAAGATTCTGCTATGGGATTGACAACTACAAACTTTGTTGACGTTTCCTATTTGGATTGGTGATTTGTGTGAGAGATTCGGGGTCCCATTTGTTGAGGCGACTATTGTGAGAGTGCCTCTCACTAGTTCTAGTGATATCCATTGGATAGAGGTGGATTACTTGAGAGATGTTGAGGCTCGGAGGAGATCGACACCGGTTGACACTACTCTAATATGGATATAGATTCTTTGAAGGCTGACATTGCACCTCCCGCTCCTACTACTTCACCTACAGGTAAATCTACTACTCTATATACTTTCTCCTTCCAAATCCTAGCCTCCATTGACACTGGCCATGCTTTACTAGATGGGAAGCCTAGCTCATTCGACAATTGTGAGGGCCTCAAGACTCGAGGTAGTTATACCGTTTATGATTTCTGTAGCCATTGAAGCTATTCTTGCCCCTATATAGAAGGAGATTATAGGACAACATGCATTATTGACTTTCTATAAACTTCAGTTGGATACTCTTACGGCATGAGTTAAGCAATGGGAGAGAGCCAAGGGCAGTTTGACAAATTTGTCAGTCTTAAGGGTTGATATTGGTAGTTTGAGGATGGACGTGGATGAGCTAAAGTCCACTGATATTTCTATTCTATGGGGTGGTATTGATGCTCCCGAGGTCCCTATTTCTGCGTTTCCTTTGGTCCAAGCTGTTATGCCCTATTTTTATCGAGGTTAGATAAAATACAAATTATAGACTCTAAAAGGATTAATTATTGTATAAAGTTGCCACCTAATTTATTAAGGAAAATAAGAAAACCTATTTGTTGCATAACATGTATGACTCACATTTCAATCTGCGAAAACCTAGTTTAGATTCTAGGTAAGGATTTACATTATTCCAAAGGGAAGGTGTTAGGCACTCTTCAGAATCCACAAAATGTGGTACCCGGCTAGACTTAATTTATCAAAGAAGGAGTGGATAAAATTATTATTTGCAAGTATAACACATATACATGTAAATAAATATGTACTAAAACTGTATAAAAATATATGTATAAAAGGTTATGTATCAAGTAAATAATGTATATTATTGTCAATTAGGTGTATGAAAATATGAGAAAGACGATATAAATGTATATATAAAAAAGGTGAAATCCATCGGTGGCCCCCTAAAGTTGGCACCAACTTTCACTTAGACACCTCAACTAGGCTTTGTTCATTTTAAACATCTCAAGTAAGGCTCCGATGTGTCATTTTGATACTTTTTTGATAATCACCAAAACATATTAAGTGTGTGTAATGCACTCGCCTGACGTGTCAAAAATGGCAAATTAAATAAACACACGTGGCATATATATATATATATATCAAAAATAATTATCAAATAATGACTTTTGAATAGAAAAAAATGACCAATAATTTGATGACATATGGTATTTTTTAATTCAAATAATATTTTTTAAAAAAAATAAAAATTAACAACTATTAACCCCACCAACTCCGGCGTCATCTTCTCCAACCCTACCCACCCCAACCCCAACCACTCCCCCACCATGCCGTCATCTTCTCCAACCCCACCAACCCCAACCCCAACCTCTCCCCCACCACACCAAATCTTCTTCTCCTCCAACACCCACCCAATGCTATTCATATCATCTAAAGAGGAAAAAATAGAGCTATAATGACAAACAAAAATATAAATCAAATTGGATCAAAAAATCCAACGAACCTCCATTTTTTCCAGCAAGATTAATACAAATCTAAAATTATTTTCTTTGAAATTGTTAAAGAATTCAAACCTTAAAGAACCCACAACAAAATTCAAAGTCCAATTAAAAAACAAATAGGCTATTCTCCAATTTCTCCGATTTCTAAGAACAACTTCAACAATACAAGTAGTAATCTTTGAACCCAACTCATCAAGTTCTTGGCTTTTTGATGAATCAAGAGGCTTAGTGAATATGTGAACAAGTCTATCAACGATTCTTGAATCGTCTGGAGAGATTGGAGGAGGGGAATTTATGGGTTTTGGGCAAATGGGTGTTGAAGAAAATGGAGAAAGATTGTGTTTTGTAAAAGGGATTTGTAAAAGAAGAACACGCAATGAAGAAGAAGAAGAAATGAAGAAGAAAAAGAAGAAGAAATGAAGAAGAAATGATGGCAGAAATGAAGAAGAAGAAGAACAACAACAAAAAATAATAAAAAAATATTTTTAAAGAAAAAAACATTTTTCACGCGCTTAAAATGGGTGCAGCACACGCAATGTGCCAAGTCAGCACAAAGTGTCAAAATGATACATCCGAGTCTTACTTGAGGTGTCTAAAATGATCAAAGCCTAGTTGAGGTGTCTAAGTGAAAGTTGGTGCCAACTTTAGGAGGCCACCGATGGGTTTCGCCTATAAAAAAATAGATTTTATACAACGTTAAATAATTATCTCTATTAATATAAAAAAAAGGAAACTCTTTTACTATATGAAAAGAAAAATACCTTTTGTAATGTGTGAAAAGAAAAATACTTCTTTTATAGAAGAAAAGAAGTATTCTCAAATAACATATTTAAACTTACAATATCAATGAAAGAATAAATTATAAAAAATATTTTAAAGGAAAAATTATTTAATATTGTCTAAAAATGTGAATTAACTGATTAAATAGTTAAATCAATTAAATTTATTTATGTAAACATTAAATTGAGTTTTGTTGCAGAAGAAAATTGATATTGTTGTGTATTTAGGGAATGAGTTAGTGGGAATCGGATACGTAGGAATTGAAGTGTCGGTTAGTTTGGAAAATAATAATGTATAGGTGTTGAAAAATTGGTAGTATATATGTGTTGAAAAGTAATAGTGCATAGGTGTTGAAAAATTGGTAGGCTAGTTGTTGAAAAATAATAATAAAGGTGATGTGACTCTTTCTCTTTTTAATGAAAGTTTGGCTATAAATAGCCATATGTTCTCTGTGGAATGTAAAACACACAAAGAACAATTCTCTCAACTCTCTCTGCTTTCTGACTTTCTTTCTTGTCTTTTGCTTACTCTTCTTATAATTTTATTACTTTTATAATACTTTATCAGCACGAAGTTCTAATTTTCTCCAGATAAATTAACTTCTATATTATGTATATCTACTAAAAATATTTAATTTTAGTTGTTTTTGTTATTTCTAAATTAATTTATATCTTAGTTTTTGTCATGTCAAATTTATCAAAGCTTGAGTTTGTAGCACTTGACATTACTGGGAAAAATTATTTGTCATGGATCCTTGATGCTGAAATTCACCTTGATGCTAAAGGTCTAGGTGATACTATTAAATAAGAAAATAAAGCATCAAGCCAAGATAAGACAAATGCCATGATTTTTCTCCGTCATCATATTTATGAAGGATTAAAAACTGAATATTTAACTATGAAAGACCCTCTTGAATTATGGACTAATTTGAAGAATCGATATCACCATCTAAAATTTACAGTGTTACCAAAAGCTCGATATAACTGAATATACCTTTGATTTCAATATTTTAAAACTGTGACAAAATATAATTCTTCTATTCACAAGGTAAGTTCCATGTTAAAATTATGTGGAGATACTATCACTGATGATGACTTACTTGAGAAAACTTTTTCCACTTTTCACGCTTCAAATGTGTTGGTACAACAATAATATTGTGAGAAAGGGTTTAAGAAATATTCTAAATTAATTATATGCCTACTTGTGATCGAGCAAAATAATACTTTGCTGATGAAAAATCATGAAGTTCGTCCCACTGGGTCTGTTCTATTCTATGAAGCGAATATTGTAGCAGCACATAATCTATCTGAATCAAGACAAAATAATTATTGTGGCCGTGACCGTGGCCGTAGTCGTGGACGTGGGCGAGAACTTGGTAGATGACGAAATAATTATCAGCATCATGATGGAAATAAAAATGAGAATAATAAAGTTCCTCAAAATAATCCTTCCAGAGGTAAATTCGATATTTGCCACGAGTGTGGTGTGAAGGTTTATTGGGCACGTGAATATCGTACGCCCGATCATTTTGTGAAACTTTATCAAGCCTCTCTCTAAAGAAGTGATGATAATGTGGAGGCGCACTTGAATTTTCAGAATGATGATAGTGAAGAAACTCCCTCAAATAAAATATGAAGATATTGAGGCAAATCTTCCCTATAAAGATGATGATTTTGAAGGTCTACCAAATATTACTCATTTGGAAGCTGAAGACTTTATGAATATTGACTGAAGAATTGATCATCTAACCGGGGATAAATATTATAAAAATAGTTATTGTTTTCCTATTATGTTTGATATTATGTCATCCAATTATGTTGTCCTTCGTAAAAATATTTCTTAAGTCAGTGCAATTTTTTTAAGGTTTCTTATATTGTTAGTTTTTCACGTTCTTATAATGTATCTTTTTATTTATGAAGAATATGAAAATTCCCTAATCATCAGCTGGATCCAAAATCAATTATGATGATATGTGTCCTATTGATAGTGCCACAATACACATTATTTTAAGAGATAACAAATATTTCTCTTATTTGATTATGAAGGAAGCTAATGTTAATACAATATCTGGTAGTACAAGATTAATTAAAGGATCTGAAAAAGCTAAAGTTGTACTTATCAGGAACAAATTTAACAATTAATGAAGCATTATATTTTGGTAATTCTCAAAGAAACTTATCAAATTTGTAAGACATTTGTCAAAATGGCTATCATATTGAGACTACAAATGATGAAAAGAATGAATATCTTTACATTACTATAATGATGTCGGGTAAGAAGTTTATACTTAAAAAGTTACCCGCTCTTTCATCCGGCTTATACTTCACAAGTATTAGCATGGTTGAAACACATGCCATAGTAAACCAAAGGTTTACTAACTCAAATAAATTTATTATTTGGCATGACCGGTTAGACCATTCCGGTTCTAATATAATTCATAAAATAATTGAGAGTTCACATAGACACTCTTTGAAGAACCAAAAGATTCTTCAATTTAAAGAATTCTCTTGTGATGTATGCTCTCAAGGTAAATTGATTACTAGACCATCGGTAATCAAAGTGAGAATTGAATCCCCAACATTTTTAGAGTTATATAGGGTGATATACGTGGTCTCATTCATCCATCATGTGGACCATTTAAATATTATATATTTTTAATAGATGCAACTACAAGATGGTCACATGCGTGCTTATTATCAGCTCATAATGTGACATTTGGGAGATTAAATTCTCGAATAATTAAGTTAAGAGCACAATTTCCAGATTATGCAATAAAGATAATTTCTCTTGATAATGCTGGTGAGTTCACATCTCAGGCATTTAATGATTATTGTTTGTCCACTGGAATAACAATTGAGCATCCGGTTGCTCATGTTCATACTCAAAATGGTCTAGCAAAATCTTTGATTAAACGTGTCCAATTAATTTCTAGATCAATGCTTATGAGAACAAAACTTCCCATTTCATTATGGGGTCATTGTAACACCCCTTAAAATATTGTACGTGGTGTTTCAATTCTCGACGAAAATAATATTGTTTTTATATTTTGGGCATAACTTTTCATACAATAGTCCAAATTAGGTGATTCAATTTTTTGAATAACCCCAACGGCATTACCTACAACTTTCATGAAGACCATATCTTAAGATTTGGAGGATACATAGAACAAATAAATTAATTTTTGCAAGATATGGTGTAGTGACAAAATGGAGTATTTGTAGAAGAAAACTCATATCTCACGGTAGAATGCTCCAAATTGGTTGATTCTTGAATGAAATGAAATTATACTTCTAGATCTACAATTCATATGAAGAAACTAAATCCTAATTAGGAAGTTATTTTGTTCTAACGCAGCTCCAAAAAAGGGTATTCTGTTAATAGAAGGTTCATCTCACCAACCATGGAAAGATCTTGATCCATTTGACATCACCCATAACATCAATAGTTCTCCATTTAAAATCGTCCATGAGATCATAATCCTCCATTGAAATTTCAAGATTATCCTTTGTAATTATTTTATTTATTGTTAGGTCACTCCTCCACACCTATAAATACCCACTTTATTTCCTTATTTTATTTATCAAGCAACTCTTCGCTCTATACACTTCTTTAGTCATTCTCAAATAGAGTTTTAGTTTTTAATAGTGTAGAAATACTATTCCAGTAATTTTTATATTCCGGGTAGTACACAAAATGCTCCGGCTAGGAGAAAAGACTAGGGGTTCAAAAGTGGTCATTGAGTTCTTCAATTCGGAGTAAAACTTAAAATTCCAAGTATGTAAGGCTATTTATAGCATTGGATTTTGTTCGTCCATGCGCCCAATAGTTAAATTCATCGTAATTGAGTTATAGTTGAGTTTTACCCAAATCTTGAATTCTAAATGAATTATTTCTTCTTCTATTGAGTTAAATATATTTATGCATTGATATTATTATTATTTTTATCTGTCATATTATTAGAATTATTATTCATGGATACTTTCCCATGAACTCTAATTGATTTGATGTTCATAAATATTTTTACACGTGTTTTGAGTAAAGATATAGGTTTTTAATATTTATTGATAAAAAAAAGTGATTTGAATTGACACTATATATGTATTTTATTGAGTTTTAAAAGAGCAAAAAAATTGAGTTTAAATGAATTTGAGTAAATGATGTTTTGAGCAAGATATTTTGATGAGATGTAAATAATGTTTTGAAGTGTAATGATTGATGAAGATGTAATAAGATGAGTTTGATATTTTTCCAATAAGACTAGATGATGATGTTAATATGAGCACATACTTTGAGAGTAGTATTGAGCACCGAGTTGGGTAAGATTTTAATTGACTCAAACCCCAGAACTACGTAGCCAGCGTAGGATGGAGGCTATACCTCTTAAGTCCCAAAAAGAGTACTTCAATGATTGGATCCAAGATGGTGATGTCCTTTACCCTGGCAAGGTTTTGGATGGAAATGGCAATGGCATCTCTTCATTGTATCATCACTAGCTCATAAATGATGGTTGTCAGTTAGAAAAACTCCCAGCTGAGTAAGCATTACTTATTATTATTATTATTTTTAAACTTGCATTACATATTGATGTTGAGTTCTGAGACGAGTCTTCTTGAGAGGAGTTTCTTGATATTTGTCCTTACTTTTGTGTTATTTTACATATTCGTACATTCCATGTACTGACATTATTCGACCTGCATCATTTTATAATGCAGATACAGGTGTTAGAGATCCTCAATAGGTGCATCGTTGAAGATCATTACTTTCCAGCTATTTGGTGAGTCCTTCTTGTATTCGGAGGAACTTTTTATCCTTTTATTATTGTTAAGTATTATGTTTCTTTTGAGGTAGCCATGAACATGTCATTGGTATCATCTGATAGTGTTAGAGGCTTCATAGACAGAGTTTTATGATGTAATTGGAGTAGTTCTCCTTTGAAACTACTTCTTCTAAGGATTATTTCTTTTATTTGATGTTAATAATGGCGAGCCCATATAAGTATTTTTATTTTCACTTAAGTCTTCCGCTGATGAATGAATGAGAGATGAGACCAAGTGGTTCTCTTAGAGACCAGAGATGGTTTTTGAGTGCCGGCCACACCTAGGGTACCCTCTCGGGGCATGACAGTCATGCTATTTTGCATGCAGCAAGTCTTGTGCATATCAGACCCACAAGTTATCATAAAGTCTCTCCATTATAATTGGTTTTTGATCAGGAGCGAAACATTTCCCATCTTAGAATATTTAGATGTGCGGTATATTTTCCAATTGCTCTACCACAACGTACAAAGATGGGTCCCCAATGAAGTTTGAGGATATATGTTGGGTATGAATCTCCATCTATCATATTTGGAATCTATGACTAGAGATTTATTTACTGCAAGATTTGTTGATTGTCATTTTGATGAATCAGTATACCCAGCATTAGGGGGAGAAAATAAGCAGCTGAAAAAGGAAATAGATTGGAAGGCATTATCACTATTTCATTTAGATCCTCCTACAAATAAATGTGAACTAAAAGTTCAAAACATTTCATTTGCAAAATATTGCAAATCAACTTTCAGATGCATTCACTAACCTATCAAGAGTTACTAAATCTAATATTACAGCTGCTAATGCTCCAATTCGGGTTGATGTCCCAGTAGGATAATTAATTAATATAAATGAGTCTAAACCACGCTTAAAACGTGGTAGACCAATCGATTTCAAAGATAAAAAATTTCGAAAAAGAAAAGAAATAAACAATTAAGATGGTCATAATATGGAAGAACCTACTCAAGAAGAGCGAGGAGACATAACAATTGATAAAACCTTGAAAGAGGTTGAGGCACCTGAAAATAATGAAGAAATTTCATTAAATTATGTCTCATCGGGATATATATGGAATCGAAATAATGTAATTGTTGATGATGGTTTTGCTTATAATGTTGCTATATAAATAATTCAAAACAATGAGGATCTTGAATCAAAATTTATCTAGGAATGTAGACAAAGGAATGATTGGCCAAAATGAAAAGATGCAATTGATGTTGAATTAGCTTCACTTGGAAAAAGCAAAGTTTTCAGACCAATAATCCGAACACCTGAAGGTATAAATTAAGTGGGGTACAAATGGGTCTTTGTGCGAAAAAAAAAGAAATGAGAAAAAAGAAGTCGTAAGATATAACACACGAATTGGGGCACAAGAATTTTCTCAAAAATCTGACATTGATTATATGGAAACACATTCTCCTGTGGTGGATGCAATCATTTTCAGGTATCTTATAAATTTGGTAGTTCATGAAAAATCTTACATGCATTTTATGGATGTCGTTATAGCCTATTTATATGGCCCTCTGGACAATGATATTTTTATAAAAATCCTGAAGGATTTAAAATGGCTGATATATATAAAGATTTTCGGTAAACTTGTTCAATAAAATTTTAAAATTTTTTATAGGGTTGAAACAATCAGGGTGAATGTGGTACTATCATCTTAGCGAATATTTGCTAAAAAAGGATTTTAAAATGATCCAATTTGCTCTTTTGTCTTTATGAAAAGGTCTGATTCTGAATTTTTCATAATAGGTGTATATGTTGATGATTTGAATATCATTGAAACTCCTAAAGAACTTTCAAAGGCATTAAAATATTTGTAAAAGGAATTTGAAATGAAAGACCTCACTAAGATAAAAAGTATTGGTCTACAAGTTAAACATTTTGCAAATGGGATATTTGTCCATCAATCAGCATATACTAAAAATATTTTAAAGAGATTTTACATGAATAAAGCACATCTACTGAGTACCCCAATTGTAGTGAGATCTCTTGATATTAATAAAGATCCATTTCGACCTCATGAAAATGATGAAGAGTTTGTTCGTGTTGAAATGCCATATCTAGATGAAATCGATGCATTAATGTATCTTGCCAATAATTCTAGACCAAATATAGATTTCTTTATAAATTTGTTAGCAAGATTTAGTTCTTCTCCAATATGAAGACACTGGAATGGAATTAAACATATATTCAGATATCTCCGAGGAACCACCAATATGGGATTATTT
Source organism: Solanum dulcamara (assembly GCF_947179165.1). Lineage (NCBI taxonomy): Eukaryota > Viridiplantae > Streptophyta > Magnoliopsida > Solanales > Solanaceae > Solanum > Solanum dulcamara. The sequence continues at coordinate 21,904,006 of NC_077247.1, read as the reverse complement.
TACTCAAATAAATCCACGTCACAATTGATTGGTTATGCAGAAGAAGGATATTTTTCTAATCCCCATAAAGGTCGATGGCAGAAAAGCTACTTATTTACATATGGTGGTACAGCTAGATCATGGCATTCAACAAAGCAAACTATGATTTCCACTTCTTTAAATCATGCAGAGATAATAGTCATTCATGAAGCAAGTCCAGAATGTGTTTGGTTAAGATAAATAACTCAACACATTCAAGAAACATGTGGCCCCTCTTTGAAAAAAGATGTTTTAACAATATTGTATGAGGACAATGTTGCATATGTAGCTCAATTGAAAGGAGGATACATCAAAGGAGACTACACAAAATATATTTCACCAAAATTCTTCTTTACTCATGATCTTTAAAAGAGAGGTGAAATAGATGTACAACAAGTTCGTTCGAGTGATAATCTCGTAGATTTATTCACAAAGGTATTACCAACATCAACTTTTGAGAAGCTAAGATATAAGATTGGAATGCGTCGTTTCTAAAATATCAAATGAATTTTTCATCACGAGGAGTAAAATATGCGTCAGACTCTTTTTACCTTAACCAAGGTTTTGTCCCACTGAGTTTTCCTGGTAGGTTTTCAATGAGGCAATACTCAAGGTGTATTACCAAATGTGTGTATTCTTTTTCCTTCACAAGGCTTTTTTTCCACTAGATTTTTCTTAGTAAGGTTTTAACAAGGCACAACATGTATGAGTGTTCAAGATAAACATGCATGTTGTTTCTTGTAAAAAATTTAATGAGGTACATTACACATGAACAATCAAGGAGGAGTGTTATAAAATAGAGAGAAATGGATGTTCCATTAGTAATGGGGCCCACATAATGGAAAAATTAGGTTACGTGACTCTTTCTCTTTTTCATGAAAGTTTGACTATAAATAACCATAGAATGTAAAACACACAGAGAATAATTCTCTCAACTCTCTCCGCTTTCTGTCTTCCTTTCTTGTCTTTTTCTTACTCCTCTTATAATTTTATTACTTTTATAACAATATAGGTATATAGGTGTTGAAAAATAATGATGTAGCTAGTTGAAAATTGGTAGGCTAGTTGCCATGTGTTGTTGTCTGCAATGGTTGTTGTTGTTATTGGGTAGTGGACGTGTAGGTTGTAGGAAATGAAAAAGGTGGGGTCGGTTGGGTTGGAAATTGTTAAGTGTAGGAAGTTGTGCTATTGAGTAACAAAATCGGCTAGGATTGCAAATAGATGATATTTTCTCCCGACGCCTTAAAGTAAAGTTTTAACTATGCTTTATTTTTTTACAATTGTAAGAATAAGATATAAACATGAAATTCAAACTTTTTTTGAATATCATTTTCGGAAGGTATCTCCGAGTACAACAAGAAGAACAAGAACAATAATAATAATAATAATAATAATAATATCCATCTAAACCATTTGGGAATTTTTTTAAGATCTGATTTGGATAAATCTCTATGTTTAACTTTTCGAGGCTTTCTGTAAATAATTTCAATAGAGGGATAAAACTTCTTTTTTCGGGTTTTAACAGGCATATCAATAGCAAATTGGTCACAAAATTCACCCAATTATTGTTTTTTATTTAATCTATTTTTCTTAATATGATAATTCATTTTAATATCATTATAAATATTTAAACCTTCTTGAGTACAAACACTAATAATCTTTCCATATGTAAGCAATTCATAAGGAATCTTGGCATTACTGCCACATAAACTTTTTCTAACACGTTCAGCAAAAATAAAAGGCGATCCATCAATAAATTTGGACTTTCAATATTCATGACTACAATCATGCAATTCCATAACTCTACTCAGAAAAGCATCTTTATACCATCTAAAATCAGATAATTGTCTACAACGTAGATTCTGTAAAGTAATTCTAATTGTTTCGGCTTCATCAGTCCATCTACCACAAAAATATTCAACCATTGTAGTGAGTAGAGTATAAAAAGCATTAGAACTTGTTTGGCCTTCAGAAGTACTAACATCAGTAGTTTCATAAGCTAATTGACCAACTATAGTATGCACAGTCATGGTATTCATAATCGTAGTTCTTTGGTCTTGATTTAAAAAATTATCCCACCAACCTTTTAATTGACCAGTAAAACCAGCAATAATCATAGAAGCAATATCTTTATCAGTATTTTTATTAACTTTGCAAATCGTGCTATATATTAACCTTCTATGCACAGTAATAAAAATATGTTTGTCATTAAAACCATCAATATTCCATTCATAAATTTCTCAACTATTATAACCGTTGTTAAAAATGTGCTCCCGTTCTTCATTCAAAACATCAACAGGAGTAGGCCTATTATAATAATACATTCATTGAATAGACTTATCAGCCCATTTAGTATTAATTCTACTCATAGAAAAATCATGTCTTGCCTGTTGGCTAATAAAATCTTCTTCTTTTGCAGATAAAATCGGTTGAGGTTGCAAATCTAAATTAGTAAAATGAGAAGATAAATTCATACTTTTTAATTTATCTCATAACATTTGTTCAATATCACGAGAAGATTCAGTTTTAAAATTTTGTACTTCAGGTGGTGGTTGTAAAGTATTTTTTATAATATTTTGAAAAATATGCTGGTAGAACTATGTTGTTGGTAGAACTACTGTTACAATCGGTTTGGGTCCTCTAATAGATGAAGAGACCGACCTCAATATGGAAATAGATTTTAGTCACTAGGGCAAATTCCAAGCCCCAACAGATTACTTTCAGGAGTAATTTCTTCAGGAGCATCATCTTCAACAGCTGGCAATGCCAGTATTCGACCTTCCTACCAAGATTATCAGAATTGCCTAAATTTTATCAATGCCAGCAATGCTGGAACTAATGGGGGTAGCAATGTTACCAGTCAACCCACCTCTGTTGAGGATTACACTGATGAAGATTCTTTTGCCTCGGTTATTGGCAAATTGGATAAAGAGATTTTTGAAATAAATTCAAAAAAGGAATTGATTTTATAGATTGATCCAAAAGATTTTCAGTGGAAACACAACCCATGGATCGTAATAAAAAGGTATTTAAGTATTGCATTATTTCCTATGCAGACATACAAGAACATATTACATTTTGAGATAATTGAAACATCAACAGGGTCAGTTGAGATTACTCACAATAATACTAGTGGCCCAAATAAATCGTATTTTACATATTCAAAAATGGTTATTAAATTATTAATTTTACCAAAAGAATGGGGATTAAACACTTTGAAAGATTCCCAATATGCCCACCCAGTGGCCAAGACCTCTGTTAATTTTAACTACTGGGATTATGTTGAAGCTTTTTCTAAGACTTTATTTTATGAAAATGATGACCATAAACATTCATGGTTCATCAAGGTGTGTTCCCAAGTTTTTAGAAGTACAACAATTCCCACATGGTTTATCAAATAGTGGTCTCTTTTCGGACCCTCTAGCAAGATCTTACCCAAACAATTCCTAGATTTATACATTATTTGGCTTGATGCAACTTCCAAGATTTTCGAACTAGAAAAAGAGGACAGATTATTTCCAGGGACTCCATTGATAAAAAATTTCCTAGAATTTTCTATACCTTGGTTCTTTAAATGGACAGTTGAAATAACTGAGGACAATGACAGGATTCCCTGTCTTTGTAGAATTTTTCAAACAAAATTTTGGTCCAAATTGATTCAAAAAGATAAGGAAGGAAGATTATATGGCCAGAATTTGTTAAATGACATTGGCTCCGTGATTATCAAATACAGAGAAAAATAAAATTTTTGATTCCAACGGAGGAAAGTCACTATGCTAAGGTTACAAGAAAATTACAGATCAAAAAGGGTGATATTTAACCTAGGAAGAACTTATTGCAGCATATATGGAACAAGTTAAAAGAGATATTGAGGCCCAATTTGGCACTAGTGATGATGATTTCATGCCAGATAATTCTCGCAATATTAATGAAGATTTTGAAGATTCCTAGAGTATAAATAGCGTAGCCTCTACAGAGATTCCAAATATAATAAAGAAGGTTGAGGAAGAGATTTTACAATACAAAAGTAAGAAAAAAATTTAATATCGAACAGAAGTGAAAATGATAGCCGACAAGAATTAGACAGTTGCAAAATGGATTTTACTTAATAATAATAATAATAATAATAATAATAATAATAATAATAATAATAATAATAATAATAATAATAATAATAATAATAATAATAATAGTAATAGTAATAGTAATAGTAATAGTAATAGTAATAGTAATAGTAATAATACTAATAATAGTAATACTAATAATAGTAATACTAATAATAGTAATAGTAATAATAATAATAATAATAATAATAATAATAATAATAATAATAATAGTAATAATAATAATAATAATAATAATAATAGTAATAATACTAGTAATAATAACAATAATAATAGTAATAGTAGTAATAGTAATAATAATAATAATAATAATAATAATAATAATTATAATAATAATAATAATAGTAATAATAATAATATTAATAATAGTAATAATAATAATAGTAATAATAATAATAATAATAATAATAATAGTAATAATAATAATAGTAATAGTAATAATAATAATAATAGTAATTATAATAATAGTAATAGTAATAATAATAATAGTAGTAGTAATAATAATAATAACAATAATAGTAATAATAATAGTAGTAATAATAGTAATAATAATAATAATAATAATAAAATAATAATAGTAATAATAATAATAGTAATAATAATAATAATAGTAATAGTAATAATAGTAATAATAATAATAGTAATAGTAATAGTAATAATAATAATAATAGTAATAGTAATAATAATATTAATAGTAATAATAATATTATTAATAATAATAGTAATAGTAATAATAGTAATTGTAGGTTCTTGAAACATTGAGACGTTAATGGATAAATCCATAGAGCTAGTTAAGATTCTAAAGAAGAGAAAGATTATTATAGCTTGTGTCCAAGAGACCAAATGGGTAGGTTCTAAAACTAAGAAGGTAGACGGGTATAAGCTTTGGTTCTCTGGTAGATCGAAGTATAGGAATGGGGTAGGCATTTTAGTAGACAATGATTTAAGGGATCAGGTGGTGGAGGTTAGGAGAATCACTGATAGGATGATGTCAATTAAGGTGGTCGTTGAAGGGATCACATTGAACATCATTAGTGATTATGCGCCGCAAGCGGGCTTAGGCGAGTAGGATAAGAGGCACCTTTGGGAAGATTTGGACGAGTTAGTGGGAGGCATACCTCCTACTGAGAAGCTTTTCATGGGAGGGGATTTCAATGGGCACATCGGGTCTATTTCGAGAGGGTATGACGACATGCATGGAGGTTTTGGCTTCGGGGACAGAAATGGAGGAGGAGTTTCACTTTTAGATTTCACAAGATCTTTTGAGTTGGTGATAGCCAATTCGAGTTTCCCAAAGAAGGAGGACCACTTGGTAACCTTCCGTAGTTCGGTGGCTAAGACTCAGATAGATTTTCTACTCCTTAGGAAGGATGATAAAGGTCTGTGCAAAGACTGTAAGTTCATTCCAATCGACAACCTTACAATCCGACATAAGCTCTTGGTGATGGATTTAGGGATCAAGATGACGAGGAAAAAGAGGGTCGGGGAGGACCGACCTAGGATCAGATAGGGGAGTTTGACCACAGCTAGTGCCCTAGAGAGGGGAGAGAAATTGAAGGATATGGGGGCCTGGGATAGTAGTGGGGATGCAAAAAGTATGTGGAATAGGATGTCTAGTTGTATTAGGGTTGTAGCAAGAGAAGTGTTGAGAGTCTCGACAGGTAGTCGTAGTCGGCATCGAGGGAACTGGTGGTGGAATGGAGAAGTGCAGGAGAAGGTGAAAGCAAAGAAGATGGCGTATGCGAAATTGATAGAAAAAAAGGATGAGGTGGAGAAGTGGACGAATAGGGAACTTTATATGATAGCGAGGAAGGAGGCAAAGTCGCGATTTCAACGGCAAAAATGACTGCTTTTGATGTTGAACTAGAAGAGAAAGGCAGAGATAGAAAATTATTCAGGCTAGACAGGGTGCGGGAGAGAAGGGCACGTGATGTGGGTCATGTGAAGTGCATTAAGGATGAGCAAGGAAAAATATTGGTAGATAAGACCCTTATTAAAAAGAGATGGCAGTCATACTTCCATAAACTCTTGAATGAAAAAGGGGATAGAGAGATTGTGTTGGGAGATTTGGAACATATAGGGAGGTGTCTCGATTTTGGGTATTGCAGGAGTATTACGGTCGAGGAGGTTAAGGGTGTTGTTCGTAGTTTGCATTGGGGAAGAGCGAATGGACATGACGAGATTCTTGGGGAATTTTGGAAGAGCGCGAGCTCGGTAGGCTTAAAGTGGCTGACTAGGTTATTTAATGTCATCTTTGAGACAGCAACGATGCTCGAAGAATAGAGGTCGAGCAATGATCCCTCTATATAAAAACAAGGAGGATATCCAGAGCTGCAACAACTATAGAGGTATCAAGCTTCTAAGCCATACTATGAAAGTGTGGGAAAAAGTGGTTGAGATGAGGGTCAGGAGAGGCGTGTCTATTTCAGAGAACTAGTTTGGATTTATGCTAGGATGATTAACTACAGAAGCCATCCATCTTATGAGGAGACTGGTAGAGCAGTATAGGGAGAGGAAGAGGGACTTGCATATGGTATTCATCGACCTACAAAAGGCTTACGATAAAGTCCCATGAGAGATACTATGGAGATGTCTGGAGGCTAAAGGTGTACCTGTGGCATACATTAGGTGATCAAGGACATGTATGAGGGTGCCAAAACCAGGATAAGGAAAGTAGGAGGGGACTCAGAGCAATTCCCTATCAGGATGTGGTTGCATCAAGGATCAGCTCTCTGTCCATTTTTATTTGCCTTGGTAATGGATGGATTGACATGACAAATTCAAGGTGAGGTGCCATGGTGTATGCTTTTCACGGACGACATAGTCCTGATTGATGAGACTCGTAGTGGAGTTAATGCTAAGCTAGAGGATTGGAGACATACCTTGGAGTCTAAAGGGTTTAAGCTGAGTAGAACCAAGAAAGAGTACTTAGAGTGCAAATTCAGTGAGACACCTCAGGAGGTTGGCGCAGAAGTTAGGCTTGGTGACCAGGCCATCCAAAGGAAAAGTAGTTTCAAGTACCTTGGGTCTATCATGTAAAGAAGCAGAGAGATTGACGATGATGTCACACACCGTATTAGGGCAGGGTGGATGAAATGAAGGTTCGCTTCCGGTGTGATATGTGATAAGAAGGTGCCACCACAACTTAAGGGCAAGTTCTACAAAGTGGTGATTAGACCGGCTATGTTATATGGGGCAGAGTGTTGGCCGATTAAGGTCTCTCACATTCAAAAGATAAAAGTTGTCGAGATAAGAATATTGAGATGGATGTGTGGGCATACCAGGAGAGACATGATTAGAAACGAGGCTATTTGAGACAAGGTAGGAGTGACCTCGGTGGAAGACAAGATGCAAGAAATGCAATTGAGATCGTTTGGACATGTGAAGAGGAGAGACATAGATGCCCCAGTGTGGAGGTGTGAGAGGTTGGTCATGGATGGTTTCAGGAGAGGTAAGGGTAGGCCGAAGAAATATTGGGGAGAGGTGATTAGTCAGGACATGGCGCGATTACAACTTACCGAGGACATGACCCTAAATAGGAGGGTGTGGAGGACCCACATTAGGGTAGAAGGCTAGTACATAGTCTCGTTATTCCTCCTTATTAGTAGGTGCATTAGCGCACTATAATTTTTTATGCTCTAATTTTTGTTATTATCTATTACTTTTTGTACTTTAATTACTCTATTTTATCCCTATCATACTCGTTATTTGCTTTCTCATAAATGCCTTATCTAACCTTTTTTATGTTTTAATGATTTTATTGAGTCGAGGGTCTTTCGAAAACAGCCGTCCTACCTTGGTAAAAGTCAGGTCTGCGTACACTTTATCCTCCCCAGATCCCATATTATGGAATTTCAGTGGGTTGTTGTTGTTGTTGCAATAATAATAGTAATAGTAATAGTAATAGTAGTAATAATACTAATAATAATAGTACTAATAATAGTAATAATAATAATAGTACTAATAATAGTAATAATAATAATAGTAATAGTAATAGTAGTAATAATAATAATAATAGTAATAGTAATAGTAATAATAGTAATAGAGTAATAATAATAATAATAGTAGTAGTAGTAATAATAATAATAATAATAATAATAGTAAGAGTAGTAATAGTAATAGTAGTAATGATAGTAATAGTAATAGTAATAGTAGTAATAGTAATAGTAGTAATAATAATAATAATAATAATAATAATAATAATAGTAATAGTAGTAATAATAATAGTAATAGTAGTAATAATAATAGTAATATTAGTAATAATAATAATAGTAATAGTAATAGTATTAATAGTAATAATAATATTAGTAATAATAATAATAATAATAATAATAATAATAATAGTAATAGTAGTAATAGTAGTAATAATAATAATAGTAATAGTAATAATAGTAATAGTAATCATAGTAATAGTATTAATAGTAATAATAATAAGAATAGTAGTAGTAGTAATAATAATAGTAATAATAGTAATGTGATAATATCAGAAAATTTTGAGGCAAAATCAATTGACCGCTGAATAGGTGTAATTTTACCTTGACAGATATTATGTCCGAGGAATCTAACTTCTGTTTGGAATAAACTCATTTTTGATTTAGATATAACCAAACCATTTTGTATAACTATCTTTTTGAAAATATCAAGATGTTTGATGTGAGTTTCAAAAGTTTTTGAGAAGACTAATGTATCATCAATATAAACGATGATAAAATCGAAATAGGGATTAAAGATATCATTCATAATCTTTTGAAATTTAGTGGGAGCATTTTTTAATCCAAAAGGCATTACGTTCTATTCAGATTGTCCAAAAGGAACATTAAAAGCAATTCTATAACTATGTTCTTTAAAAATTTGAATCTGCCAATATCCTGATTTTAAATTAAATTTTGAGAATATATTAGCGTCATATAATCTTAATAATAAATCTCTTTTATTTGGAATAGGATACCTAATCCATTTTAAAAATTTATTAAGTGGTTTGTAATTTATTACTTATCTGGGTACACCACGTTCCTTTTCTGCTGCATTGTTAATATAAAAGGCATTACAGGACCATGACGATTTGGACGGTTTTATTAAACCTTTTTGTAGGAGATTATAAATTTCCTTTTTACAAAATTCTACTAACTCAGCGTTCATCTGACAAGGACATGACTTAGTGGGAATATTTTCTTTAGAAAAATCATCTTTATATGGAAGAGTTACAATATGTTTCTTTCTATTCTAGAAGGCGCTGAGATGATCGGCACAAACATCAATTGCCAATTGTTCAGAGATTAATTTAATCTTTTCTTGAACTTCAGCAGATTTTACTGTATTATAAATATTTAAACAGTATATTTTCAGTTGTAAAGAATCTACATGCTTCTGTTTTATTTGAATTAAAGCATTTATGTCTCGAGTAACTGGTTCAGTTATGAATGAAAAAGTTATTTCTTTATTTTTATAACTGGCAATAAATTCTTTTGCATCTATTTTTGAAAAAGGATATATTGTGTTAATGAAAGAGGTTCCAAGTATAGTTAGAGGATGCATTTGGTCTTTTACTAATAAAAACAAATGAGGAATGCAAATTTTATTTTGGCAAATATAAGTATTAGATAATTTGTATTTTATATTTAAAATATGTCTAGATGCAGATTTAACAGTATGAGTAGTTTTTTTAAAATATCTTGAAGGAATTAATCCTTCTTGAATGCAGCTAACATCTACTTCACTATCAATCATGGCAGTGTTAGTAATGGTGAATTCATTATTAATTAGAATGGTATATTTAATATATCAATGATGAGCAGTTACAATCTGAAACATTCCTAAGAATGAATTTTATTTAGGTGAAGGGTCTTCATTATCACCTTCACTTTGGTCTAAATCATTAATTTTTTCCTTTTCTTTATTAATGGAAAAAGTATCTGTATTATTAGTCTCCAGTTGAGAGATCCTATGATCATGAATCATCTGATTCTGTTTAAGAGATTTAATCTTTTTTTTTAGCTTTTCAACTTCAAATTTTAAGTCATCCAAAGAAGTATCTCTTACTGTAGTATTAGTTTTTGTATCAAGACGAGCCAAGACTTCCCTTAGGGAGTATGGTTTTGAATCAATATCTATTTTATATTTAATTTTATTAGACTGAGAGCTGGTTGCAGAAGCCATATTAATGATTTTGTTCCTGGTTTCTTCATCAGAAATTTCTTTTAGAAGTTCAATAACATTATCAGAAGTAATAGTATGTATATTCAAATCTTGAAATTAAACTGTAGTTTGTAAAACTCATCAGTTTTGCAAGAAAAATTATCACCTGTGAAATTGATATCACATTTAGAAGAAAAGTCATTCTCTTTTTTAGAAAAATCAATAAGAGCAACTTCACTTTCAGACTCTTCAATCCTTGATTCGGACTCAGAGGAATAAACTGATTCAGAATCAGAAGTATATAACAGACCATAAACTTTATCGTGAATATCTTCAGCAAGGTTTAAACTTTTAAGTTTTTATAATTTACAATTAGGAGCAATATGCCCATATTGACTACATTCGTAGCATTTTATTTTGCTAAGATCTCTTTTAGAATATTTTTTTGTAAATCTAGTAGATTTATGGTGAGTTCTTTTTGCCTCACATTTTTCTTTACTCCAGCGATATTTTTTATAGGGTCTATCTTCTCTAGAACGATGATATTTTTAAATTTTTTTACTCGATTTATGAGAAGGGACTTCGGCAGCAAATTGAGCACAAAAATCTCCTAATTGAGACTTTTCTGTTTTGCTTTTTGCTTTTAATTGCTGAGCTAGTTTAAGCTCATTGCACAGATTTAATCCTTCTTGAATGCAAGTGCCAATCAATTGACCATAAGTAAAGACATCATAAAAGATAGTAGAATGAGTTCCTCTAAGAGTTTTGCGAACTCTTTCTGCAAATAAAGGTGGAAGGCCATCGATAAACTTAGTCTTTCAATGAATATTATTACTTTCAGGTAAGTCCATTGCACGACTTAAAAAGGTGTCTTTATACCACCTAAATTTACCTAAATCTCTACAACGGAGTCCATTTAAAAGTGTTCGAAGAGTTTCATTTTGGTTGGTAAATCTACCATTAAAATGTTCTAATATGGTTAAGACCAAAGTATAAACAACATCTTGTCAAACATTTTTGACGGGTCTTTGGGATGTCCTTTCTTCAGAACCAACTGCCTCAGTTGTTACTTCCCTTTTTATGGAAGAAGTGATAGCAGTGCGAGCATCGTTTGTTAGAAAACTATTCCACCAACCTCGTAGTTGGCTGGTGAATCCTGCTATTATCATTTTACAAGTGGTATGGTCATCATTATGCCTTGTAGATTTACAAATAGTAGCATACATCAACATTCAATGTAAAAGAATGGAGACTTGTCTATCAGTTAAGCCATCAATATTCCATTCATAAATTTGATCACAACTATATGATATACTAGAGTGAATCCAATCCATTTCTTCTATTAAAACGTCTTGAGGAGTAGGACGTGGGTAATAATAGGTCAACATAGAGGGTTTAGTAGATTATCTGCTATTTTGCTCATTCTTTTTGGCTTTATAACTTCTATGGTGAAACGGTTTAAGTTCAGAAATATTTTCTTCCATTGAAAAGTTATCTATGATACCAATAGATTTAGCATTTAAGTTTGCTAATTTCTTATCAAGAAGTGCTTCTAGATCAGTTAAAGACTTAGATTTAAAATCTTTTACTTCTATAGGACGCTGAATATGAGTAGTAGTCTGAAGAACTGTCTTATTTTCAGATGGGGAAGCAACATTAGATGGTTGATTCTTATTAATGGATTTAACCAAAATAATTATTTCATCAAGTTTACCATCAAGAGAACTAATATGCTCTCCCATAACTTTAACATAAAGTCTTAAATCATTATTTTGAGCAATTAAATTATTTATTTCTCGTACGCTAATTTTAGCAACATCATTATCAATAAATTTTTGAAATGCTGAGAATGTGAGACCAATATTATTTGGTAAAATAAAAGGATTTTGTGGAGGGTAAACAACTGTAATAAGATTACCACTTCCATCTTTAAAGGTTCTTTGTTCTAATACCTTGACATATAAAGGTAAATAAATTGTTATAAACCAAGGAACAAAGTACATAATTTGATTATGTAGAGCATAAAATTCTTGAAAAATATTATTTAAATCATCTTGACTATAAGTCTCAAAAAACTAAGTTTTAAACAAGTTCTATTTATTGTGATAAAATTCTTTTTGAATATGTTGACATGCCAGGGATCCTGGACTAAAATCAATTTGGTATGTCATCATAATTTAGAGTTTATTTCTATCAGCACCCTCATTAGGGTTGAAATCCATTTTTGATGCAGTTGGATCTAAATCAGATAATTTATCAATAGCTTGTACAATATTAGTAACAGGGTCAATTTTAACTCTTTCAACCTGTTTTTCACTCAAAGTATCACTAAGAGTATGCAAAGATAAAGCTCTATTACGAGCTGGACCATATACTGGTGTTTCATAAGAAATAGGAGAAATATGCTGAATCTCAAGCAAAGATGTGTATCTAGAAAATGACCGTCTGTTATAAATAGGAGTTTTATAAATCAGAGCTTTATTATCAAAAAATTGGATGCATATTTTTTCATCGGGATTTTGAGTTATATGAGAATACTCACTATTAGTCAAGTTATTGGTAACTTGATTTGGGGCTATAACCGATTCTAAAGTCTATGTAGTTGGGAAATTAATTTCTTCCCACCTAATAGGTCTCCTAGTAGTGACCTTTGATTTAGTAAAATTAGTTTCAACAAATATAGTCTGATTAGATGTATCATATAATTTACATCGAGGATTCAAAGTAGATAACAATTTAAAATAGATTCTATAAGATAAGCATATTAACTCAGAACCTGGAACATAGTTATAACCATGTGTTTTAACATTTAATGTTAATGCATCAAGAATATTTACATTAGACAAGGATAATTGAAGGTTAGGTTGTGTATTGAAATATAATGGACCATACGCCATAGTTGATTCAATAGAACCAATCAATGATTGTCTAAAATTTAAATTTCTAGTATCCCTAAGTGCAGCTAGAAAAGTTTCTGGTAACCCTTTAAGAGCTAAAGGTTTAAAGGCAATTTGAACCATGCCTATGTGCATAAAATTATATTTCGATCTATAAGATTCAGTATCTCATTTATTTAATAAACAAATAGTTTATTCATCAAAATTAAGAGCTAAAGAGTGTTCAGTTGTTTTTATTAACTGTTTAGTTGAAAATTTATCAAACCATCCATAGTCATATATGATTTTATATCAAACTTTGGAATAGTCCATTTGTTTAGTAAATCAAGGTTTTGAGGTACATCTACCTCTTCTAATCTAGTACTTTTAATACTAGTTTCTCCAATATCCATAGAAAAATTATGTCATATCTATTCCAAATATTACATATCTATAATCTAGGTATTATGAAAGTTCCTAGTCTCTGATACCATCGTAACCAGGATCTAAAAAGCTGGCGATAGTCCGCGCGGCCATCTAGATCTTGCTTGAAACTATATCCTTAAACTTGCAGTTAGCAAGGTTAAAATCAAACTAAAGAAGATTTTATTTAGTTCATGGCTGTATGAAAGCTTTTACCTGAGCAAGGGGCCTATCAGATATTCCGATACATACTTTATTAATCTGGCAACTAGAAGTTCTAACTGTGTGAAAATACTGCCTTTTTTTTCTTTCTTTTAACGGGGACTTACACCACCACTGCTCGCTAGGCTGGACTAATATAGTAGTGCCGAAATTGATTGTACCACCATCTCAGAACCAAGTCATGAAATTATGATAAATTCTTTTTAGAAGTTGATTGAGTCTGAGTCTTTCATATTACATATATTATACAACTTAGATATCCTGCATAGATATGAGAGTTCTAGCCGAACATGATCACGGCTATGGACAAAAGAAGATGATAATTAAAGCAAAAAATAAATGACGTACCTTGCCTTGAAGGCTGTTTCAAACTGTAAACTTTTTATTATTAATATCTTACAAGAGGTTGTGTATACAAGAGAGAAGGAAGAGAAAATAGTAGTAGAGAGAGAAGGGGAGTAACAAACTCTGCCTAAGAAATGAAATAAAACACCCTTTTTATAGAAGGGCTAAGGAGACATACAGAATAAAAGTGGTTTCCTGTATGGGTCCCTAAATAGTATAAGTGGGTCCCTTATATGGGTATGTAAAACAGTATATCTACTGCAAATATACAGTGTTTCTATTGTAGATACCAAAATAATTTGTTTTACTTTGTATTTGCTGGGGATATATCCTCGCATGGCCCGCCATCTTTTGATCCGTTTAATGGTCTTTTAGGATCGTCTCATTCTGCCTTTACTTTTCCTTTGACAGCTGTCCGAAGGAAATCTTCCTTATCTTGTAATGATTTGAGGAATTCTTCCACCTTTTCTAATTCATGTTCTGACAAGATAGGCCTTGGTCCATCTGATTGGGCATTAGTAATATCGTCATTGGCTTCACTTTTCATCGAATTGTCAGACTTATCATATTGAGTCAAAGTTTGAAGCAAATTTCTTTTGACTTCTCCAGATATTAATTTATCATTTCCTATTTATCGACCTGTTGCACAGAAATTATTCGTGCAATATGTTTGAATGAGTCATCAGCTACAAGTTTTTGTTTAGATAGCTCTGTATATTCCTGTATTTTTGCTCGAATATCATCTACGAGCTTTTGGCCATAAGGTTGCTTGGTCTTAGGATCTTTTCGGATTAGTTTGTCCCAAAAATTATTATAATAGACCAGATATAAGCATAATAGTAATAATAATAGTAATAATAATAATAGTAATAATAATAATAATAATAGTAAATAGTAATAATAATAATAATAGTAATAATAATAATAATAATAATAATAATAATAACAACAACAATAATAATCATAATAATAATAATAATAATAATAATAATAATAGTAATTTCCTGTTGCAAATCAGAAGTAGTGATTTCTTTTGTAATAAAAGTTTTTTGGTTTAAAATTTGTTTTAAATCAGCCATAGAATAATAGGCAGGTTTTCTAATAATATCAGCAGACTTTTCATCTATTTTGCTACTATATTAGTCCAGCCTAGCGAGCAGTGGTGATAAAACCCAGTTGCAAAGAATTTTAGGAAGTTTAAATTATATTTCTCCTTTTATTAAAAATTTGGCTACAAATATTGTTATTCTGTATGATAGATTAAAAAAGGATCCTAAAGCTTGGAATTATCTACATACTACTGCTGTTAAAAATATTAAATTAAAAGATAAAGAATTGCCCTGCTTAACTCTGGCTAATCCGAATTGGATAAAAACAGTTGAAATAGATGCTTCTGATATAGGTTTTGGTGGTATTTTAACCCTGCATTCTCCTGTTCATAAAAACGATTTTATCATTCAAATTTACTTTGGTAAATGGAACAACAATCAAAAGAATTATGTGACTGTTGCAAAAGAAATTTTGGCTATTGTTAAATGTGTTTTAAAATTCTAAACTGATTTATATAATCAAAAGTTTATTATTAAAACTGATTGCCAAACTGCTAAGTTTATGTTTAATAAAGATTGTAAACATAATGTTGCAAAACAAATATTTGCTAGGTGGCAGGCTTTATTAGCCCCATTTGATTTTGATATTGAATACAAAAAAGGAATTGAAAATAGTTTACCTGATTTTCTTACTAGAGAATATTTAAATTAACTATTTTCATGTACAGGATGCATCCGAACTGGTCCGGGTCCTCTAATAGAGCAAGAGCCCGAGGAAACCAAAATAGATTTCAATCGTTGGGTCAGATTCAGAACCCAAACAGATTAATTGGAGTAATTTCTACTCTAGGAGCGTCATCTTCAATAGCTGGCAATGCCAGTATTTGATCCTCCTATGAAGATTACCAGAATTATTTGAATTTTATCAATGCCAGCAATGCTGAAACTATTGGGGTAACAATGTTACCATTCAACCCACCTCAGTTGAGGATCCTGCAAATGAAGATTCTTTTGCCTCGATTATTGGCAAAAATAATAAAGAGAATTTTTTTACCAATCCAAAAAAGGAAATAATTTTATGTATTGACCCCAAAGATTTACAATGGAAGACTAATCCATGGGTCATGCTGAAAAGATATTTGAACAATGCATTATTTCCAATGCCAACATACAAGACAAGATTACATTATCAAATAATTTTAACAACTAAAGGGTCAGTGGAAATTACCCACAACAATTCTGGAGGCCCTAATAAATCATATTTTACCTATTCAAAGATTATTATAAAAAAAATGATTTTAGCTGAAGAATGGGGATTGAGTACACTTAAAGATTCCCAATACCCGCATCCCATTGCAAAAACTTCTGTCAATTTTAATTACTAGGATTATGTCGAAGCATTTACCAAAACACTCTATTATGAGAAT
Source organism: Solanum dulcamara (assembly GCF_947179165.1). Taxonomy (NCBI): domain Eukaryota; kingdom Viridiplantae; phylum Streptophyta; class Magnoliopsida; order Solanales; family Solanaceae; genus Solanum; species Solanum dulcamara. Next base: position 21,887,387 of record NC_077247.1, on the reverse strand, counting down.
GATGACCACAAGCACTCGTGGTTCATAAATATTTATCCAAATATTTTTAAAAATACAATCCCTACTTGTTTGTTAAATGGTGGTCTTTTTTTGGACCTTCTAACACCATTCTTCCCTCCTTATTATTATTAGTAGTAATAGTAATAGTAATAGTAATAGTAATAGTAATAGTAATAGTAATAGTAATAGTAATAGTAATAATAATAATAATAATAATAATAATAATAATAATAAACATAATAAAAATAGTAATAATAATAGTAATAGTAATAATAATAATAGTAATAGTAATAGTAATAGTAATAGTAGTAGTAGTAGTAAAGGTAATAGTAATAGTAGTAGTAATAGTAGTAAAGGTAATAGTAATAGTAGTAGTAATAGTAGTAAAGGTAATAGTAATAGTAATAGTAATAATAGTAATAATAATAGTAATAATAGTAATAATAATAATACTAGTAATAATACTAGTTATACTACTACTAATAATAGCAATACTAGTTATTATTAAATTATTATTATTATTATTATTATTATTATTATTATTATTATTATTATTATTATTATTATTAGTATTACTATTACTATTACTATTATTACTATTATTATTACTATTACTATTATTAGTAGTACTATTACTATTACTATTACTATTATTAGTAGTACTATTACTATTACTATTACTATTATTATTACTATTACTATTATAATTATTATTATTATTATTATTATTATTATTATTATTATTATTATTACTATTACTATTACTATTATTACTATTACTATTACTATTACTATTATTATTATTATAATTAGTAGTAGTAGTATTTTAGTATTATTATTATTATTACTATAAGTATTAATATTGCTATTAGTATTACTATTACTATTACTATTACTATTACTATTATTATTATTACTATTATTATTATTATTATTATTATTATTATTATTAGTAGTAGTAGTAGTAGTAGCAGTAGTAGTATTAATATTAGTATTATTGTTAGTATTTTACTAGTATTATTATTATAAGTATTGCTATTGCTATTAGTGTTACTATTACTATTATTACTATTACTGTTACTATTACTGTTACTATTACTATTATTATTAATATTACTATTACTATTACTATTATTATAGTAATAGTAATAGTAATAGTAATAATAATTGTAATAATAATTGTAATAGTAATAATAATAGTAATAGTAATAATAATAATAGTAATAGTAGTAGTAATAGTAATAGTAATTGTAATAATAATAATAATAGTAATAGTAGTAGTAATAGTAATAGTAATAATAATAATAATAGTAATAGTAATAATAGTAATAGTAATTGTAATAATAATAATAATAATAGTAATAGTAGTAGTAATAGTAATAGTAATAGTAATACTAATAATAGTAATAGTAATAGTAATAATAATTGTAATAGTAATAATAATAGTAATAGTAATAATAATAATAATAGTAATAGTAGTAGTAATAGTAATAGTAATTGTAATAGTAATAGTAATAATAATAATAGTAATAGTAGTAGTAATAGTAATAGTAATAGTAATAGTAATAGTAATAATAGTAGTAATAATAATAATAATATTAATAATAAAAATAGTAATAATAATAATAGTAATAGTAATAATTATAATAATAATAGTAATAGTAATAATAATAATAGTATTAATAGTAATAGTAATAGTAATAATAGTAGTAGTAGTAATAGTAATAGTAATTATAATAGTAATAGTAGTAGTAGTAATAGTAATAGTAATAGTAATTATAATAGTAATTGTAATAGTAATAATAGTAATAGTAATAGAGGTTAGATTATTGCAAAAAAATAGTTATACAAAAGGATTTGGTTATATCTAAACCAAAAATGAGTTTATTCCGAACAGAGGTTAGATTCTTTGGCAATAATATCTGTCAAGGAAAAATTACGCCTATTTAAAGATCAATTGACTTTGCTTCAAAATTTTCTGATATTATAACAGATAGAACTATGATTCAAAGATTTTTGGGAAGTTTAAATGATATTTCTCCTTTTATAATAATCTATCTCGAGATTTATCCCTATTATATGAACGACTGAAAAAGAATCATAAATCTCCTTAGACTGATAGTCTGACTGAAGTAGTAAAATCAGTTAAACAACGTGTTAAATTTTTACCTTGTTTAACATTGACTAACTCATTTTGGCCAAAAATTATTGAAACAGATGCTTCCAATATTGGTTATGGAGGAATACTTAAACAAGTAAATCCTAATGATAAACATAAATATCTTATAAGATTTTATTCAGGTAAATGGACAGAGGCCCAACAGAAATATGCGACTGTGGCCCATGAAATGTTATGTATTATTAAATGTGTTTTAAAATTTCAGGATGACTTATATAATCAACGATTCATAATGAAAACAGATGCCCAATCAGTCAATATATGTTTGACAAAGATTTTAAACATGATGCCTCAAAATTAATCTTTGCTAGGTGACAGGCTCAATTGGCCCCATTCGATTTTGATATTCAATATAAAAAGGGAATTGATAATTCCTTACCTGACTTCCTATCTAGGAAATACTTATCCAGTTAAAATGCATTATTTTACAGCCCTCTTTGATGATAAAACTCTTATAACAATTCTAAAGGCAATTCCTTTAGGCCATGATATTCAGGAAAAAATTCTTGATCAGATAATTGCAGAAAGCCTAGGCGTGGACGGCACTCAGAAACCCTCTCTGGCTTCCGAGAGAACCACTTGGTCTCATTACTCATTTGTTCATCGGCGGAAGACTTAAGAATATTAAAGTGGGCTTGTCATCATCAATATTAAAAGAAAAAAAATGATAATTCTTAGAAGAAGTAGTTTCTAAGGAGAACTACTCGGAACTCTGTCTATGAAGCTTCTAATACTCTTAGATGGTGCCAATGACATGTCCATGTCTACCTCAAAATAAACATCACACTCAGTAATAATAAAAGGATAAGGAGTTCATTCGAATACAAGAAGGACTCACCAAATAGCCAAAAAGAAATGATCTTCAACGATGCGCCTGTTGAGGATCTCTAACACCTGTATCTGCATCATAAAACAATGCAGGTCGAATGACATCAGTACGTGGAATGTACGAGTATGTAAAATGACAGAAAGGTAAGGACAGATATCAAGAAACTCCTCTCAAGAAAATTCAGCTCAGAACTCAACATCATCTCAACATCAATATGTAATGCAAGTTTAAAATATAATAATAAAAATAATAGTAATAAGCAATGCTTACTCAGTTGGGAGTTTCTCTAACCGACAACCATCACTTATGAGCTAGCGATGATACAACAAAGCGATGTCGTTGCCACATCCATCCAATACCTTGCCAGGGTAAAAGACATCACCATCTTGGATCCACTCATCAAAGTCCTCTTTTTGGGACTTAAGAGGCATAGCCTCCATCCTACGCTGGCTACGTAGTTTTGGAGTTTGAGTCAATTAAACTCTTACCCAACTCGGTGCTCAATACTACTCCCAAAATATGTGCTCATATTAAACTCATCATCTAGTCTCATTGGACTTTAATTTAAATCATCAAACTCATCTCATTTCATGTTCATCAATCATTATAATTCCAAAAACATCATTTACATCTCATCAAAACATCTTGCTCAAAATATCATTTGCTCAAATTCATTTAAACTCAACTCTTTTGCTCTTTCAAAACTCAATAAAATATATATATAGTATTAATTCATATAACTTTCTTTTTATCAATGAAAATAATAAAAAGCCAACATTTTTACTCAAAACATGTGTGAAAATATTCATGAACATCAAATCAATTAGGATTAATAGGAAAGTAGCCATGAACAATAATTTCAATAATATGAGAGATAACAATAATAATAATATTAATGCATAAATATATCAAACTCAATAGAATAAGAATTAATTCATTTAGAATTCAAAATTTGGATAAAACTCAACTATAACTCAATTATAATGAATTTAAATATTGGGCGCATGGACGAACTCAATTCAATGCTATGAAAGCCTTACATACCTTAAATCCGAAGCTTTACTCCGAATTGGAACACTCTTTGACCCCTAGCCTTTTCTTCTCGCTAGAGCATTTTGTGTACTACCCGGAGTATAAAAATCACCGGAGTAGTATTTTTATACTACTAAAACTAAAACTATATTTGAGAAGGAGTAAAGAAGTATATAGAAAGAAGAGTTGCTTAAGAAAGTTTGGTGAATAAAATGAGGAAATAAGGTGGGTATTTATAGGTGTGGAGGAGGGACCTAACAATAAATAAACATAATCATAATGGATAATCTTAAAAATTCAATGAAGAATTTTGATGTCATGGATGATGTCAAATGGTTCTAGATCTTTGTATGGTAGGTGAGATGAAATCTCTTTTAACGGAATATCCGTTTTTGAAGCTGCGTTTGAATAAGATAAATTTCTTATTAGGATTTGGTGTTTTCATAAGAATTGTAGATATAGAAGTCTAGTTTCAGTTAGTTCAAGAATCATCCAATTTGGAGCATTCTATATCAAGATATGAATTTTATTCTACAAATACTCCATTCCGTCACAACACTATGTCTTGCAAAGATCAATCTATTTGATCTACTGAAACTCTGAATCTTAAGATATGTTCTTCATGAAAGTTGTAGGTAATGATGTTGTGGTTACGCAGAAATTTGAATCATCTAATTTGGACTATTAGATAAAAAGTTATACCCAAATTACTTTAGGCATGAGAGAATATGATCAAAATATTTTTAGAACATGATCAAAATACTTTATAACATGATCAAAATACTTTAGGCATGAGAGAAAATGATCAAAAATACTTTAGAAATGAGACAACATAATTATGATCAAAATACTTTAGAACATTTTTATGTCTTCATATAAGGACCTTTGATAAGTCAATAATTTAATGCATTTAAGAGCCAACATAAACTAACATAAGATAGGTGATTAAACTTCAAATATTTAATAATCTATGCAATTGGAATCATGATATGAAAACCCATAAAGTTTAATGCTTGAATTAAATAGAAAACTTTGATAATTCATTTGGACTTCATAAATGAAAGGATCCATTAATTAATAACATTTTAGGGGGTGTTACAATTCAATATAAAAAGGGAATTGATAATTCCTTACCTGACTTCCTATCTAGGAAATACTTATCTAGTTAAAATGCATTATTTTACAGCCTTCTTTGATGATAAAACTCTTATAACAATTCTAAAGGCAATTCCTTTAGGCCATGATATTCAGGAAAAAATTCTTGATCAGATAATTGCAGATATTATCAGAGAAGAAATGAAACCATTTCATTTCTCTATTCATTCTTATGAAGAAGATGATGGTCCCTATTATCTTGATATAGATGACTTCTTTGAGTTTTACTAAAATCTTATGTGTGCAGACATAGCAGACCCATCGTGGTCAATAATCAGAGGTCGCAACAATACTCGTGCTAGAGGCAGGGGAAGATCAGCCCCTTCAGAGAGACCATCATATGGCTCATCATCATCTAGCAATTTTCCAGAAGATAGCCCATTATATGGGCAATTAAAAGCATACTTGGAATCAAAGAAGCAAAAAGATACTTTTGCTTCAATCACTAAAGAGATAGATGATAAAAAAAAATTATGAAGAGGTACCCACAAAAGAAATTATATTTTTGTAGAGAATTCTAATATTCAGAGACAAGATGAACCATGGAAGATCTTCCAACAATATCTAGTAAGGGGATTATATTTCCCAGGTGAGTCACATAAGACTCATACATATTATGAGACAATATTGATCAAAACAGGGTGTGCTGACTTCCAACATTTTACCACAGAGGAGAATGTTTATAACTTCTCAAAGGTTATCATCAAATAGATCATATCTGTTGAAGAGTGGGGGATTTCCACCATGAATGAACGCCAAGTTTGTGTTAATAACATGAACATCAATTTAAGTTATTAGGATTATATCCAGGCATTTTATAAGGTCTGCTATTATAATAACGATCGACACAAATACACTTGGTTCATAAAAAAATGTGTAAAGATTTTTGATGGACCGATCCCAAATTGGTTTATAAGATGGTGGACATTCCACGGACCTACAGTAAAGATTACAGTATGAATATCTTAATTTATATAAAGAATGGACAAAACTTTTTCTATTTTTGAAAGAATTATACCTGTCAGATCATGTATGTAATCTCGATAAAATCAACCAAATGTATTTCTTTATTGAGTTTTCTATACCATGGATCCATAAATGGTTGCAAGAAGTAGGTTATACCACAGATGAAAAAATCCCATGTCTCTATCGTGTCTATTATAACAATTTTTGGGACAAGTTAATAAGAACTGATCCCATGACTAAACAAGCATATGGCCAGGAACTTATTGATAGTATTCGAGTAAAACTCCAGGAATACACAGAACTACCTCAAAAGAACTTGGTAGATGGCAATTCAGTTAAACATATTGCCCGAAGAATTTCGGTCCAATAAGGTGATAAAATTGAATTAATCAATAAGTACATTGAAGAAGTTAAAAGAAATTTACTTCACACTTTAACTCAGTATGATAAATCTAACACTTCAATGAAAAGTGAAGCCAATGATGGTATTGCTGATGCCCAGTCAAATGGACCCAGGCCTATCCTGTTAGAACAAGAGTTAGAAAAGGTAGAAGAATTCTTAGAGTCTCTACAAGACAAGGAAGATTTTTTTCGGACAACTGTCAAAGGAAAAGGAAAGGCAGAATGAGACGTCCACTACAAACACGAAAAAGATTAAAAGAATGGCGGGCCATGAGGGGATATATCCCCAGTAACTGCAAAGTGGAAAAGATCATTTTCATTTCTACAGTAGAAACACTGTATATGTACAGTAGATATACTGTTCTACATACCCATATAAGGGACTACTGGACCCATTTTTATTTCTGTTGTTCCTTTAACCCTTCTATATAAAGGGTGTTTGTTTTCATTTCTTAGGCAGAGTTTTGGAAGTTCCCTTCTCTCTTCTCTTCTCTTTCTCTCTCTCTTGTATAAATCTCTCTTTGTAAAATATCAAGTTTGAAGAAAAAAAGTTTGCAGTTTGGAATAGACTTCAAGGCAAGGTACGTTATTTATTTTTCGTCTTTACTAATAATCTTCTTCTACCCATAGCCGTGACTATGTCCGGCTAGAACTCTCATATCTATACCGGATATCTAAGTTGTATAATATATGTAATATGAAAGACTCAGACTCAATCAACTTTTAAGAAGAATTTATCATAGTTTCATGACTTGGTTCTAAGATGGTGGTATATTTGATTACGACACTATTGTGTTAGTCCAGCCTAGCAAGCAGTGGTGGTGTAAGTCCCCGTTAAAAAGAAGAAAAAGGGGCAGTATTTTTACACTGTTAGAACTACTAGTTGTAGGATTAATACTAGTATGTATCAGAATATCTGACAGACCCTTTGCTCAGGTAAAAGTTTCCATAAATCCATGAACTAAATAAATTTTTCTTTAGTTTGATTTTATTCTTGCTAATTTCAAGTTTAAGGATATAGTTTCAAGCAAGATCTAGATGGCCACACGGACTACCGCCAGTCTTTTAGATCCTGATTGCGACGATGATGATGATGATGATGATGATAATAATAATAATATAACTAAAAAATAAAACCCGTCTTATGAACATCGGAGGCCTTGGAAATCGACGGTAACTTCTTCATCGGCCACTTCTAACTTGCAAGATATAATGTATAATGTAAACTTACACTAAAATCTTCGTCTTTTAAAATGGGGAGGCCTCAAAAACCGATGGAGAGATTTTTCATTGGCCAATTTTAAATCTGCTAAAAATGCTAATATTCAAAACTAATGAAACTAGTATAAAATAATATGCACTATCCAAGTAGTAATCAATATGACAAGATAATAAAAATAACCAAATAATAACAGCTAACAACAAAACTTATTTAAAATTCTAGAGATAAAGAGTGTATAATTAATCCCACTAACTTAAAAGAAGTCATATAAAAATAATACATACAGCAGCAACATCACTAAATAAAATAATCAAAACATAAAGTGTGTATAATCAATCCCACTAATTTAAAAGAAATCATATAAAACAAAACATACAACAACAACATCACTAAATAAAATAAATAAATAAAAGACAAAATAATGAATAAGGTGATGATCATCAATGAACTTTCACAAACAGTAGCTAACAAGAAGACCAACTCAATAAGTAAACAAAAATCTAAAATCAGTCCCAAACAAAATGGGTCAACATATCAACAACAATAATAATAAAATAAAAAATAATAACAACAATAGTAAGGATAATAATAACAAGATTCATATAACTAACGAGCAGTGATGAAATAATAATAATAAGGATAAGCTAACAGTTAAGTTAACTTTTGACGGAAATGAAAAACAAAACAAACAAAAAAAATACCTCAAAGTTAGTAATAAATTTCACCTAATATAATATCAATTCATTAGTGAAAACATCACATGAAGAAACAGTGAAATGCATAGCACCAAAGACATACACCTATAAAATAATTCCTATTAACTACACTAAAAGTTGTAAACAAGATTATGCTTGAGATCGAAGACGAAGATTTTCTGACGCAGTGCGTTTTACTCTCTTTCAAAGAGATGACTATTCAAACCTACCAAAACAGTAAATCTAGCCAGCCAAGTACCTCATGTTTTGTCTATATTTTGAAAATTCAAATGACAAAACTAGACTTTATGTCCTCATGAAAGTTGTATATATATGTCTTAAGTTTGAAAATAAATAAGAATCACCACAAAATACATTTTGTACAAAAAGATATAATCAAAACACTAATAATTGTACATGTGGGAGTTTTAAATCAAAAATCTGGACAGAACTTGTCCTATCTTGCGTCCTATTTTTCGATTCAATATAAGAAGGTCTAGGTTCCAACATAAATATACTAGTTGTAGGTACGTATTTTAGCTTTCCAAAACATATTTATTTACCAAAAATAAAACTCTATTCAATGAGATATGCCAAAATTACTAACTATACAATTTCCAAACCGAATTTGGTTTACTTACCACAAGGGAGGGGTTTCTTTGTTCTAGCTAAAAGGAAAAGATTCCTTGGAGAATTTGTGAGGGATTATGATGAAGAGAATATTCAGGGTTTTCCTTATCTTTAAGGAGTCAAAAGTTGGGGAGGAGGTCTCATGGCCTGGAGAAACGGAAAAGGGAAAAGGTTGGTGGTTTGTTTGTTTTGATTTCAATGGAGAAGAGAGTTGTTTGGAGGTGTGTTTAGTGTTTTTTCCAGCTTAGAGTTGGCTGGAAATGGAGAAAGGGAAAGAGAGTTGTGTGGTTTAGGGGTGGCGGTGGCTAGGAAGATAATCAAGAGAAGAGAATGGAGGGAGTGGTGTGTGGTCTTGATTTATGCAATATAGTATATGTATGCGGAATTGTCTTGGTGGGAATGGAATGGGTTACTGGAAATTATAAGTGGGGTCCATTGGGTATTATTGAGTAAATAGAGAAATTGGTGTTTTTGTTAGTTGTATAGCTGTAAAGGAAAAGGGAATGGGCATGTGGATTGGTATTTGTTTTATAAGAAATTGTACAGGTGTTGGTCAATTGTAGTGTTTGTAGGTAATGAATTATAGTAAATGGTGTTGTATAATTGGTTGTTGTTGCCACGTGTATGGTGTGATGAAAATTGGGAAAAGGAAAATTGGGGTCGGTTAGTGTATGTTAGGAGGTGTTTAGGAATGGTTTTGGGTTTCTGTAATAGGTATATGGGAATTGGAATTATTGTTATAGAAATTGGATAAAAAGTACTTTAAAATGAGTCAAAATGGGTTAGATTAATTAGAAAAATGGCCATATAATTTTAATTATAGCCAATCAAATTACAAATTTAATCGAACAAATTTAATTTGTGGATTTGGCTACAATTTAAATAAGATGAATTTACTAATTAGTTAACGAGCTTCTTAGTCTTAACAAAGTAAAATAATTAACATAATTTAAAACTAATTAACTAAAAATATAACCATAATTAAACTAACCTAATTAATATAATATTTAGTTAAAAACAAAAATCTTTTTAATATGATTTTCAAATATTCATAAAAGAGAATAATTATATAAATAATTATATATATATATATATATATATATATATATATATATATATATATATATATATATATATCATTCCAACATTAAAGAAAATAACAAAATAGCTCAAAAATATTTTTCTTTTTTAGATTATTTTTTTAAAAATAATTATTTCAAATTATTTAAAATTGAAGAATCTCGATTACTAATTTAGGTTGTGGAGAGTCAAAATTGGGTATCAACACAAGCGACCAGGCATGTGGAGCCTCCCACTACTGTGACAGGAGTTGCTACTGATAGTGCAAAAGAATAGGATTCAGAGCCTCCTGAGATAGATGAGGAGGATTTCGGTGAGCCGTAGCATCATGGTGAGGATACACACGAGGGGCTTACTTATTTTTAGGAGGTTCAGCTACAGATTGTAGTGGCACACTCCCTCTAAGACACCTCTACTATTGGCCTAAGTGGGGGCAAACCGTCAGCTTCTAGTCCTTCGAGAGAGACACTGGGTACTTATGCCCTAGTTGCGGATGCACCAGCAGTTCAGAGATCTCCTCAGTCCTAGCTTTCCAAGGGGATCCTTATCCTCCGTCTATTTAATTTCATGTTATTAGTTAGCATTGAGAACCTTGATTTCTTATTTTTAGTGGGGTGAAGGTACCTTTGTACCTAGCCCTTTTGGTTGTAGTTATTTCTTCTTTTGGTTGTAGTTCTTTTAAAATATTTTAGTTGTTTCTATTTGGATTGTAATTACAGCTTCTTCATTTTATTTAGTAGTATAAAGTTGTTTTGGTTGTCATCATTGGTGTCCCTCTTAATTTCTTAAAAGTTGGATGTTGGTTAGTGTTCTTTTTTACATTTAAGTGTCAATGGTGATCAATATCAGTGATTTGAATCGTGCTCTCGATTAACAATATATTTTTGTGAGTTCAACAAGGTAATGTGAGCTGCATAAGTCTCGCGTGAACTCTTAGAATCTCATTATAACTAGTTGAATATCAATTGTGAGTCTTACGATGACCGTTGCATGTGAGCTTAACTTGTAGAGTAATCAATGATTGTGTTTGAATTCCATGTTTGGTGAGGTTTACTTTAAATTTTTGCATGAGAATACCTAGAACTTGCATTTTTGGTCCAATTGATTGGCATTGGTGAATGGAAGAAAGGATCTTAGGCATAAATTTTTGAGAGTGTACCTAATTGTTATACCTTTGTGTGACCACCTTGTGAGTGTGTGAATTTAGTGCACCATTTGAGCCTAACCTTTTCTTTTGTTGCAACATGAACAAAAATGTTTAAATCGGTTGTTCAAATCGCCGTATCCTTCCCACCTTTAAACTTCATGAAGTATTGATTTGTTTTAATAGTCAACCTAGGACAAAAGCCTAAGTGTGGGGTGTGGTAAGAAATAAGGAAATAAATCGAGTGAGAAGACCATGAAATTCATTCTTGGAAATATATGGTGAAAAAGATGTAACTCCTTCATTTAAAAAAAGAAAAGAGATGAATGAAATGTATATGTTGTGCTTTGTTGTGGAAATAAAAAGGGTGTCCAATGAACTATATCAAAAAAAATTGTGTGTTGTGAAAAGAACAATGATTTTATGAGTATAAACCAAAATAATCACACCCTTACCCTCAACCTAATTAAAAGTTGTGACAGACCTTCGTGATCTTGGATAAGCCAAGTGATGTGCTGGTTGGAAAATGCAGGCACGCCTATGGGTAGAATTGTGAATGTTTTTCGATGGGTAGAATTGTGAATGTTTTCTCTTTAGGAGTGTGAGAGTTTATTTCGATTCCTTAATTTTAGTCTTTAATTGGCTTTGAGAGAGCATGGAATCATTCTTGATGTAAGGGCATCATAATACTTTCGTTGAGCATAAATTTGCATTTCAAATAAGCATATTTGAGCATGAACACTAATTGATAATGGCTAGTCATCATTTGAAGCTTTGAGTTCATAATTGAACATTGCATGTTTTAGATTTAACCTTGTGTGTACTTCCATGCTTTTTCTCAAGGAGAACTGCTTGTATACATCATTGTTGAACTAATTGATCTCGTGATTTACTTTAGGAGAATAAAAAATTTAAATTGGGGGTGTTGATGAGTCAGAAATTTTGACTTATTTAAGGCTTATTATTTCACGAATTGTGTCCTTAATGCCTATTTTGTGAGCATATCTAATTTTAAAACATTAATTTGTAGCTATTAAGGCTTAAGGACAAGGAGAGGATAATATATTGCAGAAAAGCCAAAAACTTGGAAAAACATTGAAAATAGAAGGCTAACACTTGCCAAAGGAACACGACGGCTCGCCGAGTGGTCCACTAGATAGCCCAAGTGTTTTGCAAAAATGGCTCTACAGGCAAGCCAACTTGCTAAGGAAAAATAATGAACGGTGACTTGCCGACTTAAAGTGTAAGAATGACTAAGCTCGCCACAGATTACTAAAACTTATGCACAAAATGCATGCAAATTCAGCAGGAGCTATGCATAGACAACAACTCGTCAATTTGGAAGGTGAGCATGATTATGCTCACCAAATGATTCTGCATACTTTGATACAAACATTTCAAAATGGCAAGCCAGAAGTCCAAATGGAAACTCATTGAACAGGAATGCGGGATCCAATGTGATAACCAAATGGAAGCATGAGAACTGAAGCACCGAAAAAGCGAGAAGATTTTCTGAAAGGCAACTCACCGAACCCTTCGGCGAGCACGACTAATGTCACCAAAGTGGTTCTGAATTATAATTTTTCTAGCTTTGGGAAGGTATAAATTGCTTCGAGAAGAGTGAAAATAGATACTTCACTACTCTGAGAATACTAAGAGAAGAACATTCTATCAATTGGGGTTTGGAACTTGGTACTTTGTGGATTTGTGGTTTTTTTGCATTGGCTATTTCAAATTGTATTTGGAGTTCAGTTGGATTTTATGGCAAACAATAACTTTGGTATAACTCATTTTATTTTTATCATGCGTAGCTAAACCCCTACTTTCTAGGGGTGTGCAATGCATTTTGATTGTAGTTTGAACTTGGGTTTGTGCAATTGCTCAACAGTTTTGGTAATTTGAGATGGGTTTAATTATCGCAACATGTTTTAATTTATGAATTGAGGTTGGAAACTTAATTCTAGTTTATATCTCTATATTTTCTTAAGAGGGTTGTATGGACTGGGTGAGCTAATTAATAGCCATTGATGCATGCCAATTGTTAGTTTCACTTGACATAGGAAACTATGCTAAGATTTTAATTGGTTTGTTGTAGTACTCACGTGTAGATTCGAGAGAACTCACATAAAAGTCTATTTGTGATTAAGAAATGCCTATCGAATGTTTTATTGTTCTACCCTATCTATCGATAATTAACTATGTTGAGTAGTACTTTAACATATGTTCAAGTATAAATCTAATTACGCACATCCCATAGAATCCTTTTTCTACTTGTTCAAATCCCGTGAACATTGTCTTTGTTAACAATTGATTACTAAACTCTCTTAATATGCATAATTAAAAATTATTGATTTATATTATGTTACGTGTTGTTTATTACTACTCTACAAGAAGTTAGATCACTTTTGCACTTTGTAATTGAATTCTTTCTCATATCGCTCATCGTGGAATCAGGAGGTCACGGGTTCAAGCCTTGGAAACAGCCTCTGGCAGAAATGCAAGGTAAGGCTGCGTACAATAGACCCTTGTGGTCGGGCCCTTCCCCGTACCCTGCGCATAGCGGGAGCTTTAGTGCACCGGGCTGCCCTTTTATCGCTCATCGTGGAATCGATCCCAATCTTCGTTGAATTTATATTGCTAGCGATTGCCTACATCTCAATTTATAAGAGTGTAGTTGAGTGTTATCAAGTACCGCCTTCCATAAAAGTGCCCATAGCTGTCAGAAGTCAATTTTAAGTGGGGGTATTTTAGTCTTTTTCAAATTTTCCAGAATAAAACCTAAGACGTTTTGGGATTAAAATTTGTCCCTTATGAGTACCCAACGAGGCTTTTCTCTCATTAACATTTAGAATCTTTTGAGAGCAAGAATTAGAGAGAAGGAGAAAATGTAGGGTTCAAGAGTTTTTTTCAAGTTTCGTCTAGATCATTGATCATGCAGGTATGTAAGGCTAATCACAATGCCGGACTAAGTTTGTCCTCATGTCCTACATCGTCATTCAGTCAAGTTTTAGTTTGAAGTTGAGTTTCAATCCCATTAAATTGAGTTCTAGAGTTATCAATGTAATTCCTCATTTAGTTATATAAGTGTATTATGATGATTTCCATGATTTGAGTCTTGAATTTATCATTCATATGAGTGCAAGTTCTTGAGAGTATTGCTCATGTTTGCATTCATATGAACTCTAGTTGAGTATTTTCATTATTTATAGTTTTTGCATTAATTTGAGATAAACGAATGATATATTTTATCTTTTAATTGAGAAAGAAAGAGCTTGAGCATGAGTTTGAGTTTTGAGATGTCTTTTGTTCACTGTTTTCAGCATGATCATAATTGAGTCTAAATGATTTTGAGTTATAATACATTTAAATATTATTTTGAGACTGAGTTGAGAAGTTAAAGTATATTTTATGCAGTTACTAAGATTGGGAAAATATAATTCTTTTAAAGAGAAGAGTTGAATTTAGAAGAGTTCAGCTAATTGAGTAAAGTCCAATGAGACTAAATGAGTTATTTGAGTACATACACTCACATGAGATATGAACATAATAAATATATTTTTTGGAGTAGTATTGAGCACCGATTTGATTAAGAGTATAGAACAACTCGAACCTCATAAGCTACGTAGCAAATGTAGGATAAGATTGTACCATTAATTCAAGCTTTTCTATGGATTTAGAGATGAGTTGCGCCCCTTACCCTGGCAAGGTATTGGATGGTTGTGGCAACGACACCAGTTCCTTGTATCATCATGTATCTCCTAAGTGATTATTTTTTGATCAAACAGACATATTTTATCAATCAAAAACTTGTTCTTTACAATGCCAAGCAAGGCTGACCCATTGCTTCTCAATAGTTATGAAAGACAAATTGGTTCCTCCAATCTATATATACATTCATAAAAGTGTCACAATCTAGACTAAGGAATGTAATTGAGGGACTGCAATGTAGAGTGCAATCGGTCTATAGATCTACCCCTAATATGTCTTTGGCAAACTCTATTGCAATTGAATTTCCCTTTCGGGAATCTGATGGAATTCATTTCTCTCCAAATATAGTAAACCACTATTCCAAGCACACAACTGGTGATTGATGCTAATCGTTTTTTTTCTTGTTGCCAATCTACAGGCCCATATAATCTCTTCTGTCCAAGGCTTTATGGGTCTAACATATCCAAGCCATTGTAGTATTCTTCTCCATAGTCCCCTTGTGTGAGTACATTAAAAATTTAAATGCTAAAATATTTCTATGCCCCCATCATAGTAAGCACATTCCACATGTACTCTCTGTTGCACAACTAACCATAAGTTGAACTTGAATCTGGGATGAATTTGGGGATCCAATGTAATATTTTTCCTGGAGCCATGGAATCCCAAAGATTTCATCTCAATTCTCTTATAATTTCTTAAATTAAAAGCCCTAATTTTATGATTTACATTGGGTGTAACACCCCCTAAAAACGTTATATATGTTGTTTCAATTCTCGATGAAAATGATACTGTTTCTATATTTTGGGCATAACTTTTTATATGATGGTCTAAATTAGGTGATTCAAATTTATGATTAACTCTTACATCATTATTTATAACTTTTATGAAGACCATATCTTAAGATTTAGAGGCTAAGTAGGCCAAATAAATTAATCTTTACAAGCCCTAGTGCTGTGACGTAATGGAGTATTTATAGAAAAAAAATCATATCTCACTGTAGGATGCTCAAAATTAGTTGATTCTTGAATGAAAAAGGAAACTTCTAGATCTACAATTCATATGAAGACACTAAATCCTAATTAGGAAGTTATCTTGTTCAAATGTAGCTCCGAAAAAGGATATTCCAAAAAAAGAAGATTCATCTTACCAACCATAGAAGATCTAGATCCATTTGACATCACCCATGACATCAATAGTTCTCCATTTGACATCACCCATGACATCACAATCCTCCATTAAATTTTTAGATTTTTCTTTATAATTATTTTAATTATTGTTAGGTCCCTCCTTCACACATATAAATACTCACCTTATTTCATCATTTTATTCATCAAGCTTTCTCAAGCAACTCTTCTCTTTTTACACTTCTTTAATCATTCTCAAAATATAGTTTTAGTTCTTAGTAGTGTAAAAATACTATTCTGGTGATTCTATACTCCGGATAGTACACAAAACGCTCTGGCAAGGAGAAAAGTCTAGGATTCAAGAGTGTTCATTAAGTCGTTCGATTCTTAGTAAAGCTTTGGATTTCAGGTATGTAAGGCTTCAATGAGAGTATTCCTTCTACTATCATACCTAAAATATTTTGATTATATTATAAATCATATTTTTTTCTTTAAGTTTTACTCTAAGGTATGTGGGTATTGATTCATAGATCCTTTCATCCATGAAGTCCAAAAGAATTACCAAAGTCTTCTATTTAATTCAAGTATGAAACTTTATGGTTTTCATATCATGATTCCAAATGCATAGATTATTAAGTATTTAAAGTTTAATTACCTATCTTATATTAGCGTATGTAATGCTTCAATGAGAGAATTCCTTTCACTTTCATGCCTAAAGTATTTTAATTATATAATAAATTATATTTATTTTCTTTAAGCTTTACTCTAAGTTATATGGGTGTTTATCCATGGGTTTTCCACCCATGCAGTCCAAAAACTCTTTCAATTAAATCTTTTGATTTCAAGTAATATTTTTTTATGGATAATTCTTATTTTTACTTAATAGTATGAATCATGGTTAAATTAATAATTATTGATCTATTTTGATGCAATATGATTTTCTATATATGAGTTGATGGTTTGCAAATAATTTCTCTATTTATCTCTTTAAAGGTTCTTGAAATTCATGGTGGGTTGTTTAAAGCATGATTTTTAATTAATGGATTCCAAAGTATTTATGCATATTTATTTACATACATATTTGCAAGTTGAAGTGATTTGAACCCACCTAGTTTTACTATATTTTCAATGAAGTTTGACTTAAAAGCTTTGACTCCAAATGAATATTTATGAAAGCAATGTCAATTATAAAAAGAGAGTCTTATAAAATAAAAAAATGATGAAATGCTATGAATGATGAATCCTTTATGCTATAAGGATAATTATTGCATATTTGAATCACCAAATATTTTAATGAGTTATTCTACTGAATATGATGTTTTGAATTCTCAAACTATATGCTATGACTATTTTGAAGTATTAAACTATTCTGTGGGATTTACTTAGGACCAAATGGGTCATTGAAGTGGGATTCGGTAAGAGAATCCTAGTAGCAACTCCTTGTCTCATTAACTATGTGCCAACATAGGAGCCCTTGTAGGCTTAGGCTAATGGATCCCTGAAAGCCCTTAAAGTTAAAGTTAAAGAATGAATGTAAAGTTGATGGAGTTCTACCCTAGGCAAGTAGACTCCCCGACCAAGGTAGGGGATTATGTTGGATTCCATGTAATAGCTCGCATGGTCTTAAATATTGGTTATGGTCATCTTTCCACTTATGTATGATTTTAATGCTATCTACTTGATTATTCATGCATGCATTCACTCATGTATTTTATCTTATGAATGTCTTAATGTTTTTATCATATTTCATGACTACATACTTAGTACATTCAAAGTACTAACGCATACTTTGTTGCCTATATGATATTATCATGTAGAGACTGGTGCTCCTCCTCATTCTCTTCCACTTGGCTAGTTGAGATTTCATTTGAAGGCTACTTTTTATGACTTCCCATGTTCTGGGAATAATACTCCTTTATCTTTCTTGCTTATGATATGTTGAGATCTTTAGACACTTACTATGATATTTCTTTCTATTATGATTGAGGGTGAGCTAGGGACTTGTCTTAGCCCCGTTCAATCTAAAAGTTAGAGGTATTGTTGGACATGTATAAGTTGAAGATTTACTATTATGGTTTCTTCTTATTTTTTTATCATTACCTATGAAAGCCTAAATGAATGCCAAGAGGCTTGTTTGAGGTACTTTCGAGTTCCTCATTAGCCATGTCATGTCTAGGCCTTAGGCTTGGGCCGTGACATTGGGTCTTCTCAATTATGATATATTTTAATGTTATTAGCCCAATTATAATAATTCACATCATATTGCATGGTTTCAAGTTGAATGTCAATGACCCAAGCTATAGGCTAGTTTCAAGTATGATGTATGAGATATGATCATGATTTTTAAGTTATATTCTATGAAAAGCTTTATGAATGAGTTAAGTATGCTTTATGCAAAGAAGTTATGAATTATGATGCTATGATGTTTCAAGAAAAGTTAATGATAGGGAAAGTTAATCCTCTAAAGATGTTTATGATCAAAGATATATAATAATAGAAGGCCTTCACCCACATTGTATGAGTTATATGATAGATGAGTAATCTTATGATTTTCTATGATGATGTTGAATGAGATATTCTTATGATGTTTTATAAATATGGATTGATATTAGTTGTTATCTTTCTCTATGATGTTTATGATTATGTTTTTATGATTTCCATTGGAATAAAGACTAAGCACCGAGAGAACTTTTGGGTAGGGTTCGATCTGATAACATAGTTAGTTACCCAAGGGAATCCTAGTAGCAACCTTTAGTCCCAAACTACGTTGCATTTGTAGGTTTATATATGCCAATAAGGAGAAGTGATACGCCCAAATTACACCTCCCTAAATAAGTATAAACCGGCTGTTGGTCAAATATAGAAACTAACTATAATGACCTTCAAAGTCATTTTTGTGCTTTTGCATATTTTACCATTTTACCCCTTTCTCATAGCTTCTTTACAACTCATATGTGATATTGGATGGGTGGCACGCTCCCCAAGGTTTTGGGTTGAGTTTGAGGTGGTTTGGCTATTTTAGAGGTTTAAGGTTTGAAAGAGTTGACTTTAGTCAACATCCGTAGTTTTGGGCGTCGTATGAGAATTCCGACGGTTCCATCAGCTCTGAAAGGTCCATTTTAGTCTAGGAGGAAGGTTGGTTTGGGTTTTGGAGTCTTCATTTTGAGTTTGTGCGATTTGTCAGTTTAACTTTAAAGTTTGGCCATGTTTGACTTTAGTCAACATTTTGAGTTAACGTGCTCGGTTAAAATTTTTATTAGTGCGGTTAGCTTTGAAACACTAAGTTTTGTCTAGAACAACCTTTGGTTCGGGTCCTAAGGTGATTGGAATGAGTTTTTCATCATTTGTGCATTTTAAGTGTTTTCTTTAAAATTTTTTGATTTGGGTCAGCATTCCATCGAAACAACCTCCATTGGAAAATTCATCAATTCCGTTGAGTCCACAAGCCATTTCTAGTTGGGTATCATGGTTCGTTTGTGTCAGCGGGACTCCAAACAAGTTTGGAGCCCTTGTTGATGGATTTGTTCCCTTAGTGAAAATGAACCAGCATAGCTGCTAGAGCATATGAAAATTACTCGCATTCGCGGAGGTCAAGCCTTTTGCTCTCCGCATTCGCGGGCCTCAGGTTGCATTCATAGAGTTATGGATGGTTGTTCTCCACGTTCGCGGATAATCCTCTGCATTCGCAAAGCTTGTCTTTGTGTTCCCGAAGTCCAAATATGGCCGGGCAGTGAGGCCTTTTAAGACCCATTGCCCGCCCCTATTTCCCCATTTCTAACATATCAAAACACAAATTTTGGAAGAAAATATTGATTATTTTCGATCATTCTCATTCCGGTGCATTGGGGATTCTTGTGGGAACGTTCCGAGACCTGTTTCCATACTAAAATCCTTGTAATATAACATCCCTCAAAATGCTCACAAATGCCTTAAAAATGACTTGGGAATAGGACGCTCAAGTAATGCATTATCCTTAATCTTTTTGGAAATTCGAGTTTGGAATATCGATCAGAGGGTCAAAACATATAGGAAAATAGTTTTGGTAGAATTTTAGGACCCATAGATCGAAAGATAGATTTCTCAAGGAACTGCGCAAACCAGTAAGGTCCGCAACAAGTCCGCATCGCGAACTTGCTTGCCTCCACATCGCGGACCTGTCTGCGTGTTTTTGGCCGAATTTAGTTTTTAGTAAAGGTACTTTAGAATTTTTCCTAAATTGTTAGCTAATGAACCTAGACATTTTTAGGACTTAATTCAACTCTATAAATTAACTTAAACCTCTAATTCTATTCATTCTTCTACAATTCACCTACTCAAATATTTCTCTCTCTACAAAAGACTCTCAAGGACTCCATTGAAGACTTCAAGTGAATTTCCTCAAGCTCTCCATAAAAACTCTCAAGTTCTTCCAAATTATTTGGTGTTCTCACTTAAGGTATGTGGGTATTGATTCATGGATCCTTTCATCCATGAAGCCCAATTAATTTCTCAAGGTTTTCCATTAAATTAAAGTATGGTATTATATGAGTTTTATGATCTCTATTTATATTGCATGAATTTTAATTCAAAGTATGATCATGAGTCTATTTTGATATAAATTGATGGTTATTGCATTGAATTGAAGAGTTTTTCATGAATTCTCCTATTTTTATTTCTAGGGTTCATGATGAAAATTATGGGTATTTTCAATTATACTTCCTAATAATATTATCTATATGAATTATGTATGGGTTGAAATAAAGTTTATGATCATACATATTTTCAGGTCAATTTCATGGTTTTCAAATCAATTGATCATGCATTCATGTCTTACCCTAATTTCAAGTACAAGCTATGGTCATGAATTTTCAAAGTATGAATTATGATTATGTATTTCAATAATAATATATTTATGTATGTATGATTTATAATGTGGAAGGACAATACCCGCATTGCACTTATGTTATGAAAATGAGCTACTCTATGATTTTCAAACCTATGATCATGACTATGATATATGTCAATTATAATTTCTATGCTATATATATATTCTGTGGGATTTGACTTAGCACCGAATGTGGACTTGAGGTGGGGACTCGAAATATGGGATCGTTATATAAAGTCTCTTGTCGCATAACTACGTGCCACCATAGGAACAAAGGGATTAGAGGCAAATACCCAAATTTTTAAGAGGTGAGTACCTGAAATATCAAGGCTTGAAGGTGAGTAATCGAGTCTAAGAACTATGGGTGAGTACCCAGTTCCCATAACCTCTTAGTGGATCCACTTAGGCATGTAGGAGTCTACCTTGGCAAATAGTCTCCCCCTTTCTTCCGATGTAGGGGTAACATTGAGATTCCATGGTATAGCTCACATGGTCTTATTGTCGGTTATGGTTCCTATCCCACATATGTATGGTCCTTTTCATGTTCTAAATGACTAATCCAACTTTGTACTTTATATGATACTCTTATGATTTATTATGCATTGATCCTTCTTAAAGACTACTCATGATTTTTACTACATCTCCTATCATGCTATTTAAAATAGTCATTTGTACAAACATGGTTTTTTATGTGTTGCATTGCCTACATACTTAGTACATTTCAACATACTAATGCATACTTTTGCCTACATTATCTCATAATGTAGGGGTTGAGTTTGAAGATCATATTCGTCCACATGGCTAGTTAAGTTTTTCTATCCGGCGGTGTTTGTGGTGAGTCCTCCTTTATCGGGGACTGGTCATCAAGTTGGTTATTGTTTCAAAGACTTTTGTTATGTTTCATATTGAGGGTGAGCTAGAAACATGTCTTAGCCCCCGCCTATACTTATGTGTAGAGGCATCTAGTTAGATAAATGTTTCGAGTCTATATTGTCATGTGATATTCTTTATTTACTATTCATGGTTTAGACTCTCTTATTATGTTTCCTCTTTTACTTTACCTTATGTATGCGTATGATATGTACAAGAGAATTGGTTGGAACCCTTTGAGGTTTCGATCGCCGTGTTATGACTAGGCCCTAGGTCGGGTCGTGACATGTAAGTTTTGCATAAATTTAATTATTTCTTACATTTTAAAACTATTCTAGGGCTTGAATTTGGTGGGATTTTTTGAGCTCTTCCGGTACTCGGAATATGCCCATTTTTGGGGCACAAGTTTCTTGAGTTATTTGAGATATTGTGATGGAGTTGGTTTTTTGATTTCATATGCGGGTCCCAATGTCAAATTTTGACCCAATTTTAGTTCCATTTGTAATTATAGCAATATGGGTATTGTTGACCTTGTTTTGATGTGTTCTTCGATAATTTGATAGAGTGGCATTATTTGGAGGCATCCCGGGAAGGAAATCTCAAGGTTAGCGGTTCGGGTGCGGTTTTGGGGTTTGAGGTATGTTATGGCTTATTCTTGTTAGACTTGGCTTGGTTAGAATTGGTATATTTTGAGTTGTTATGCATGATTAGGGTGGTGATTTAAGTGTTGATATCCTATAGAGAAATTTAGAGTCGATGATCATGATTAGTGACTAGTTGGGGTTTTAGTTGTTGGATCCTTAGTCTAAGTGATATACTAACTTTCTTACATCGTTTAGAATCCTTAGAACTTGCTCCTAGGTGAGTTTAACCTAGTATGCCACTTGGTTGAATTGTATGGTTTTGGTTGGTCACTCGATATGATTTTTCGCTTAGGCTTATGCCTTTGTTGCTTATGATATTGAAATATTAGGCCTGAGGCCATGCTTTCAGTACATCCAAGTCTCAGGTGAGTGTCATATGAATTTTGGACATAATTTTTTCCTTATTTACCTCGCCGGTGTTAAAATCCCTATTTAAAATAAAGAGTAAAAGATGATAATAGGACTTTTAGGTGATGAATAAATAGGAGAGATTTAAGGAAAAATTGGTAAATATCTTATTTATGGAAATTCATAGTTGATAAGCTCAAGATATATTTCTGGGCGGCCCCTTTTATTCACTTTGGGTTACACTTTATTACCTTTGATAAGCTCGAGGTGTGAATTTCGGACGGCCTATTGATACATATTCTGAATTATTATTTCAATGTTGATAAGCTCGAGGTATGATTCTGGGCACCCTATTATTTGATGAGCTCAAGGGTTATTCCAGGCACTTCATGATACTTTTGAAGGATATTGAGCCTTAACTATGAATTACAATTTTGCATTCTCCTGATATTTTATCGGTTAAGATTATTGATGTGATTACATGATTGGTTGGACTCACTTGATTACCATATGATTATTCTTGTACCCTCTTTTCCCGTATTTTTAATTTATGTTCCTCTCTTATTGTTATTAGCATCATCATACTGCTTATTATATATTTATTCTTTCTGAGCTTGGTCGGTCTATGATGCCTACTAAGTACCTCATGTTTTGGTACTCATAATGCACTTCTGCTTCTCTTTGATGCAGCTCCTAATTTGAGCTACCCCAAGCACGTGCCTGATCATTTGTAGCGGTGCCAGATCCTGATTGTGTTGAGCTCCCAGCTTTCAGAGACTTGCTACATTTCATATTTTGCTCTGAATTGTATTTTGTATTTTTGGATAGTCAGTTCTACGTTGTATATTTATACATATTGTCACCTTTTGTACTTAGTTACTCTTGTATAGGTGACACTAGACCTGGGGTTTAATCTAGTGTCAATTTGTCATTTTTGGTCACTGTCGGAACTTTTGTAGATGTTGTATTGTACTTACATATATATGCCCTGATCGACTATTATTTTGTTATATTCGTTTTGCTTCTGCCTTATCATGTTATTTATTATTTAAATAAATTAAGGTTGGACTTCCACATAGTTTAGGTTTGGCTGGTCTACTCGGGTGTTATAGTAAACGCCATCATGGACCAGGTTTGGATAGTGATAGAGTGGTATAAGAGTTTAGCTTCATCAGTTTCACCACTATAGGAGCAAGTGTCTAGTATAGTTCCGCAGATTGGTACGATGACATCTGTATCCAATCTTTAGGAGGCTATAGAACATTGTTATTAATTAATTCACTATTCTTGTTTCTGCTCGTGCGCTAATAATGATGAACACCTCTAAGTCCTATTTGTTTCACTCTTTCTCAGATGGAGAGGGTGAGATCAACTCACGGCAGACGAGGACCCTCTGTGCCTATAGATAAAGCCCCAGCTTGGGATCAAGATCAAGGTTGACATAGAGGATAGGGTAGAGCTCAGGCCACAAAACCTGTGCTAGAGCCGGATATAGAGGTTGAGTAATTCGAGCCTTAGTCGATGAATAAGCATCCAACCTAGCCTTCACCTGGATTAGTGGCCATACCAGTGTTATAGGATACTCTATCTCGGATCCTTAGTTTTATGAAGGGTATGTCCAAAGAAGGGACCCTACCTAGCATATCAACTGGACTTCAGGTCCAAGAGGAGGCACAAACTTTAGGACAAGCCAGGGCAAAGTATGACCAGACACAGTTCTATAGCCTACTACTACAGTTCGTTCGGTGATTCATCCTATCCCTATAGTTGTTCAGCACATGGTAGCTAGGCTGGTTTTGGCTACGGAGGAGCAAAAGATGTTGAGAGGTTTAGCAGATTATCCCCCTAGGTTCTTAGGTTTTGCGAGCAAGGATACCCATGAGTTTCTGGTTAGTTGCCAGGAGAGGTTGTATAACCTTAGATTGGTAGAGTCCCACTGGGTCGATTACAATGCTCTCCATCTAGATGTACCAACGAAGTAGTGGTGGAGATCTTATCTTGGCTGCAGACCTGTGCGATTGCCACCCATGTCACGGACTGTATCCTCTAAGGCTTTCTTGGCTTGAGGGAGAGGCTGAGAGATAAGTTCACAGTTTTGGTATAGGTATCGATGACATTCATATAGTCTGAGTCTCAGTTACATGAGCTCTCTAGGCATGCTACCATGATTATACCAATAGAGGAGGAATGAGTAAGTCAATTTGTTAGAGGGTTATCTATTCGTTTGAGGCTAGCCATAGAGCAGATGGTTGCATCAGGCTATTTGTTCTTGCAGATAGTAGACCATGCCCTTATTGTTGAGGCTATACATCATGAGGCCTATGGAGGCAGTGACAAAAGGACTCACTACCAGGGTAGTTTCGGTGGACATCAGTCACATGGTAGGGGTTCTTTTGGAAGAGGCCATCCACAACAGTATCTACCTAGTAGACCGATGTAAGTATCCTTATAGATTAATAATGATGGATCAGTAGGTACTAGCAGTTAGAGCAGCTAAACTTCGAGTCAATCTTCTCGGGGTCAGACTTCTGGGTATTCAGACTGTGGTGGCCATTCAGGTTCAGCTAGGACATCATAAGGAGGTTCATTCAGAGTGTTGTGTTATAAGTGTGGTGTGATAGGACACTTTTCTAGGGAGTTTCCTACTATCAGCCATTGCAGGCGCTAGAGTCAGCAGGGTCCGCAGGTTCAGGCCCCAGGGCCCAGTTCATTCACCTAGAGAGAGTGTGCAAGTGGTAGAAATAAGTCTCAAGGTACTAGGGGTGGTCCCTAAGCAGGCCAAATAGGTGATAGAGGTGGATGCAGTAACATATATGCTTTTCCGAGTAGGCTAGAGGTGAAGACATCTGATGCCATCGTCACAGGTACGATCTCTGCTCATTATGCTACTCGATGGGAAATTTTATATGATCCATAACCTATACCTCTGTGTGTAGCTACCCCCCGTAGTGATTTTTTATGAGTGGATCGAGTGTATCAATCCTGTGTGGTGACCATCATAGGATATGATACTAGAGCAGACCTAATTGTGCTATATATGCTAGACTCTAACTTTATTCTAGGCATAGATTGGTTGTCTACCCATCATACAATTTTGGATTGCTTCTCTAAGACCGTTACTTTATGTATGCTTGGCATTCCTCCGACATGTGGATTGGTGTAGTTAGTCATGTATCATGTGGTATGATTTCCTTCCTCAGGGCTCAGCGGTTAGTAAGAAATGGGTGTCTAGCCTAGCTTGCTTTTGACCATTATACTAGTGCTAAGACTCCTTCAATTAATTTTGTTTCAGTGGTTCGAGAGTTTCCTAATGTATTTCCCACCGATCTACCTAGTCTTCCTCCTGAGTGTGATATTAACTTAGGCGTTAGTGTTGAGCCAGGTACACAACTAGTCTCTATTCTACCATATCAGATGGGTCCAGCTGATTTGAGAGAGCTTAAGGTGCAACTCCAGGACCTTTTGAGGAAGGGGTTTATCAGGACCAGTGTATCTCTTTGAGGTGCTCCTATTCTATTTGTGAAAAATATGGTACCTTTAATATTGATATTAATTACATGCATCTAAATAAGGTGACCATCAAGAATATGCGCCTGATGTCGTAGATTGATAACTTATTAGACCAGCTCTAGGGTGCAGTAGAGTTCTCTAAGATAGAGTTGAGGTATAGGTATCACCAGTTGAGGATTAGGGAGTCAGATATTCCTAAGACTGCCTTCAGGACTCGATAATGGCACTATGAGTTCTTAGTCTTGTCTTTTGGGTTGACTAATGCCCCCGCAATATTCATGGATTTGATGAATTGTTTGTTCAGGCCCTACTTGGACTTCTTTGTCATTGTATTCATTGATGACATTCTAGTTTACTCCTATAGTAGAGAGAAGCATGAACTACACTTGAGAATAGCACTTCAGACCTTGCGGGATCAACAGTTGTATGCCAAATTCACTAAGTGTGAATTTTGGCTTGAGTCTGTGGAGTTCCTAGGGAATGTGGTATCCAAGAATGGGATTATGGTAGATACGACAATGATACCGGTAGTTCGTGATTGGGTAGACCCACTTCTCCTACCAAGATTTGCAGTTTTGTCATATTGACAAGGTATTACCAATGATTTGTGGGGAGATTCTCTTCTATTGTAGCGCCTTTGACCAGACTGACTCAGAAGAATTTTCCTTTCTAGTGGTATGATGAGTATGAGGCGAGCTTCCTGAAGCACAAGGCCTTATAGACTTCATCTCCGGTTCTTACTCTTCCTGTTGAGGGCAGAGATTTACAGTGTATTGTGATGCTTCAAGTATTGACTTGGGTTACATTCTAATGCAGCAGGATAGGGTTATTGCATATGCTTCCAGGCAGCTGAAGGTACATGAGCGGAATTACCCCACACATGATTTAGAGTTGTTGGCAGTAGTCTTCGCATTAAAGATTTGAAGGCATTACATGTATGGATCCCATTGTAAGATCTACACTTACCACCATAGTCTTCAATACCTATTCAGCCAGAAGGACATTAATTTGAGACAACTTAGGTGGTTAGAGTTACTGAAGGACTATGATGTCACCATTCTCTATCACCCGAGAAAGGAAAATATAGTAGTAGATGCTTTAAGTCAAAAAAGTGGTGAGTATGGGGACATCATAGTCCTATAGTAACTCCAACCACCTATGTTGTCTCGAATTAAGGCAAATATAGTAGTGGATGCTTTGAGTCATAAAGTGGTGAGTATGGGGAGTTTGGCATTCTTATCAGTTGAGGAGCAGCCTTTAGCTTCGTACATTCAATCCTTAGCTAACTAGATGGTTTGTCTTGGTATTTTTGAGCTGGGCAGGGTACTTGCTTGTGTAGAGGCTAGGTCTTCCTTGATGGAGAAGATTTGGGCATAGTAGTTTGAGGACCCAAAGTTGAGGGTGATTCATGATAAGGTACTTAGTGGGGAGGCTGGGAAGGAGAACATAGATTCAAAGGACCTTTTGAGGATTGAGGGTCATATATGTATTCCTAAAGTTGGAGATCTAGTCAATCTTTTCCTTGAGTAGCCCATTATTCTAGATATTCCATTCATCCTGATGCGGTGAAGATATATCATGACCTACGATAATATTACTGGTGGTGTGGGATGAAGCAGGACATTGTAGCTTTTGTGGCTAGGTGCTTAAACTGTTAGTAGGTTAAGTTTGAGTATTAAAGGCCAGGTGGTTTGACTCAGTGGCTACCTATTCCAGAGTGGAAGTGGGAGCAGATATCTATGGATTTTATAGTGGGTTTACCACGTACCTCCTGGTGTTTTGATTTTATTTGGGTCATCGTAGATCGATTAACAAAGTCTGCCCACTTCTTATCGATCTAAACTACCTACACTTCACAGAGGTTGGCTCAGATTTACATCCAAGATATGGTCTAATTACATGGGGTACTAGTAGTTATCATTTCAGACTATGGTACTCAGTTCCTTTTGCATTTTTGGGGTTCTATACAGAAAGAGTTGGGTACCCGAGTTGAGCTCAGCATAACTTTCCACCCCTAGACTAGTGTCTAGTTAAAAAAGACCATCCAGGTCTTGGAGGACATACTACGGGCCTGTATAATTGATTTTACAGTTCACTGGGCTCACTCCTTGGCTTTGGCAGAGTTTTGCATATAATAATAACTACCATTCGAGCATTGCGATGATACTTTTTGAGGTATTGTATGGTAGGAGATGCCATTCCCTAGTGGGATGGTTTGATGCCTTTGAGGTTAGGCCTTGGGGCATCGATTTTCTACGTGATTCAATGGAAAAAGTTCATATAATTCAGAAGAGGCTCCGTATTGCCGAGAGTAGGCAAAAGAGTTATGCTGATTGGAGAGTGCAGCTTTTGGATTTTATGGTTGGAGACCTAGTATTCCTGCGAGTGTCGCTAATGAAGGGCGTGATGAGATTTTGGAGGAGGGGTAAGATCATTTCCAGGTTAATTGGCCCTTTTGAGATCTTGAGATGGGTAAGAGAGGTAGCTTATGAGTTGACCTTGCCCCCAACATTTTCATATGTTCACCTTGTGTTCCATGTTTTGATGATACGATGATACATTTCAGATGAGTCTCACATGATACAGTGGGATTCAGTCCATTTGGATGAGTTCTAAGCCTTTTAGGCGGAGCTTGTAACAATTTTGGACAGACAAATTAGAAAGTTGAGGTCTAAGGAGATTCCGCCGGTTAAAGTCCAGTGGAGGCACTGTCCGATCAAAGAAGCTACTTGAGAGATCGAGTAGGACATGAGGACTTGATATCCTCATCTTTTTGAGCCACCAGGTACCCTTCTTCCTTGACTTTCGAGGACAAAAGTCCTTTTAGTAGTGGATATTATAATGACCTCCAAGGTCATTTTCCTGCTTTTGCTTATTTTACCATATTACCCCATTCCTGTAGCTTCTTTACAGCATATATGTAATATTGGGATGGGTGGCACGCTCCCCAATATATTCGGTTGAGTTTTGAGGTAGTTTGACCATTTTAGAGGCTTAAGGTTTGAAAGAGTTGACTTTAATCAACATTAAGAGATTCGGGTTTCATATGAGAATTCTGACGGTTCCATTAGCTTGAGAAGGTCCATTTTGTTCTAGGAGGTAGGTTGGTTTGGGTTTTAGAGTCTTTGTTTTGACTTTGTGCAATTTTTTGTTTTAACTTTAAAGTTTGGCCAAGTTTGATTTCTGTCAACATTTTGAGTTAATACAGTCTTATAAAAATTCTATTAGCGAGGTTAGCTCCGAAATGCCAAGTTTGTAGATGTAGTATTGGTTTTATATTCTACAGTCTCTTCTACGAGTGTCTTTTACGACTCGTAGACATTTGAATGAGTTGTACGCTTGAATCGTAACTTCAACTCTACTTCAATTCTTCACTGCCATTTTGACGACTACCACATACGAATTGTAAAGAATACTACAAATCCTAGGTTGGCCTTGTAGACCCCAAAACTCCTGCAATCAGTGTTGTGCTTCCTCGATTAATACTCCGGCATAATTTCCTACAAACAAACACAAATAACATCAAATCTACTAACAATTGCTTAAAAGACATTCAATTTCTCAAGCTTTCATTATTAAAAGTACCGTAAATCTATGGTACATCAATCCCCTCAACTTAAAATGGTTGCTTGTACTCAAGAGAGACTATTATACTAAAATTACACAACACAACATAAGACAAAGACTCTATAACAATCACAAGGCTATTTACTCTAGACCTCTTCCAATTTTTATTCATGATATCCTTGCAACAAATATTTCAAATCAAACTAACTCATGCAGATCAGTATGAGACATTTCAATACTAATAGACAAATTCACACGCAAAAACAACATTTACCCTTTTCATGACTCTTTCAACAATGTCACTTATTTCCTCATTGAAAATACATCCCTTTTTCACACATATTGTAAATATTTCTTTTAAACATGGGAACGAAAAAATAGTCATGCTAACAAAAGAAATTCAGACCTTCTTGCACAATACAATAGGTTTTCCCTTATTTTTAATAATTAGACTCTTGAGCAGTTGAATTAGGATCACTATAGGACTTTTTCAGCTTGTAAAGTAGGCTTGGGGATAAGCGTGGTGTACTTGGATTATATAGTTACTTTTGGACCTCCTCAAACACTACTTTAACCTTGATTACACATCTTAAAACCCAAAACTCACTTCACTCTTATTCTTCCTTCACTTAGGGTGTGGATTTTATTTGTTTCTTTCTCAACACTTTTCTTATGGTTCATGCTTTTCATGGCTAATTATTTCTATGTTATTTGTTCATCTCTGCCACTCACCCCTTTTTCTTTTTTTTGCTCTTCTTTATCGCACATCTCTGTTCATACCTTTTATTTTCTTGGTTTTCTTTTTTCATACCCCTTCTCTTCTTTCTTTCCTCTCATAGTAGCCACCTCAAGTTAAGCTTTTAGCCTGAGTTGAGGTGCATATTATCTTAGGATGGACCAGGTCCAAAATAAAGAATTACAATTAGGGATAGGGACATTTGAAGTATGTGTTATTGAATCAAAAATGTCTTTTAAGAGCTCAAATCTTTGGTACAAAAGGGTAAAACAGTCTTTAGTTGGTTCTTTTAAGACTAAGTGGACAAATTAAATAATGCTCTATGATCATTTCCTAATCAACAGTTCAATTATCATAGTACAACCAACAGGAAAATTTCTAGATCGACATAAATAGCCGGAATATACAAACACCTCACACACACTTGTCATTAAGTTTCATTGTCAATTATCAATTTAGGTTCATGTACCATTCTAAGTCATATGTTACCATATTAGTTTATATCATGTTACATAGAGATCCTACATGGTCAATATATCAAAGAAATAGTCACAACACATCAATTAAATTTTGGAGGGGTTTATCTTTTTGTTTTAAACCTTGTAGACATCATGGCATAGATACCTACTCTTATATCACATTTACATCCTAAACATTTTAGTTCAACATAAATAAAAAGGGTCTATGGGGAAAAAGAACACATGCAAGAAAACTCCAAGGATCTACTCGAGTGTCTAGGGTAATTAGACTTTGCCTAGATACTCATATAGTAATAACCACCCCACCTCTACTCTAAAAACCTTGCATTTTCTTCAATGCAATATAACAATAAGTAAAATGTAAAGGGGATATGAAAAGAATCTGTGGCACTTAAGCGCTAAAGTCTATATAGTGGCTTCCCGATCTATTATTGTGGTTCCCAGTATGGTAGCATGTGGCTCCATGGCTGTCTGTAAGTCACCATGAGTGGCAATGCATGAGCTCGAAGCTCCAATAGAATGCTTGTAATGACCCTCCATGTCATTTTCATCCTTTTTGATTCTTGAAGTGTTTAGAGCTTTCCTGTAGCGACCCTAAGATATTTTTGACTTGCTGGCACTGAAAGTTCTATCGCCTGGTCCTTCGATTGGGTTTTATGTCTATTTCCCTAGTTTGGAGCCCTTAGAGTTTAAATGGTTGACTTTGGTAAAAACTCTAAGAAGAACACCTCAGAATGGAATTCTGATGATTCTATCATCTCTAAAATAGTCATTTTAGGCTAGTAGCATACTTGGCTCGAGTTTGGAGCCTTTTGGTGTGAGTTTGAGCTATTAGGCGTTTATCCTTCAAGCTTAGCCTAAGATTGAATTTGGTTAAAATTCTTGGTAAAGGCACTCGTATTAAAAATTCCTTTAGTACAGTTAGCTCCGGCATGTTAAGTTTGGTCTAGAACGACCTTTCATATGGTTCGTAAGGCTTTCGGTCTTATTTCGAGCCTCTTTGTAGAATTAGCAAAGATGGTGCATGGGTGTGAGACCCACTTTTCATCGAAATGACCTCTATTAGAAATTTCAACTTCACTGTTAGGTCTAGAATCTCAAATTTTATAGGGTACCATAGTCCATTTGGGCACACAGGATTCTGAATGAATTCAGAGCACCCCCATCAGAGCTTCTCAAAGCTCAAGTTTGAGCTGGTGCCAGCACCATTTCCCTTTTCATTCGCGAGCCCTATGGGTCACATTCATGAAGCCTAACTATCTAGACCTATGCGATTTCAAGGTATTGTCTGTGATCACGAAGGCAAAGACTCCTGCAATCGCGAAGGCCAATATCATATGGTGTTTAATTTAAAAGACAGATGCGAACCAGCGCCGTCCCTATTTCCTTTTCTTCGATTTTGGGTGCTAGAGAGTTTTAATTTGAGCGATTCTAAGTGCAGTGGGTTCGTATTGATTTGTACTACGTGTTGGTGTGTTTGGGGATGCGTGCAAGGAGACTATTTGAGGTAGTTTTTGCCCCATAGGGGCTTTCCTAGCATAGTTCAGGCTTTAATGGTGATTTAATTTGATTGGTTGTTATCTCTTATTTTGAGAATTAATTTGTTCCCCATTTTGGGTTCAAGCAAAATAATACATTTAGAACCTTTTTATGGAGTTGATTTTGGGATTTCCATTGCGGGTCCTATAATCTTACTTTGACCCAATTTTTTGTCCGACTCTAAAAAATATGGTTTTGGTGTCCAAACGTTCGTATTGACGAGGTGATCAATATTTTGATAGCTTGGAGGAAATTGGAGTTGTTTTTAGAGCCAAAAGCTATCGAGAATTAGACTTGGAGCGCGTGTGTAAAGCTTTAAGGTATGATACAATCTTCTTTCTTTTGATTGAGCTTTATGAGGTAGTGTATATTATAAATTTCTTGTAGTTTTGATTGTATGTGATGGGTTAGGTTCGATTCCTGGATGAATGTTTCTTTGTCCCAGTTTGAGCCTTAGGCTAGGTTGCCTTTATGAGACTTTCAGTCTAGTTGGTAAGAAGTGGCGGGGCGCCTTAGAATTGACTTTGGGATGAACCTTAGTTGATGTAGCCATTGTTGGTGGGAGTTTCTGAGATTTAGTGTCCTTTTCTATTGTAGCACCTATTTTGAAACCTTGGTGTAGTGGTTTTCAGCCACTTAGGCTTGTGAATTACTGTTGGACCCCATTTCTGGATTTAGAGCTAGAATCCTCTATGCTTTTTTTTGCCCTTTAGTGGGGCTAGTTGTGTTTGTAATCTCGAGATTTTATTCCCATGTTGGATCTGGAGCTATTGATTGACTAGCTGGGAATCTATTTTCTTATATCCTCCTCCTTGTTACCCAATTAGGGTTGAGCTCCCTTTTGGGACTTGTTGTTGAGTTAGAGGAGTAGATTTGAGCCCTATGCCTTAGTTAGATATGAGTTGTATATGTTATTCCCATTTCTATGCTCTAGAAGGTAAGGTGTTTGTGGAGTCATTATTAGATGTGATTGTGCATGTTTTTGGGGTACTGATGATGGCATGCATTGCATTAGACTTTTCTTTTCTCACGGATGTAGTCGACCCCTATGCATGCATTGCTTCTTAGCATTAATTTGAGGAAGCTGAGTTGTAACCCAAACTATGTTATATGAATTTTCTAAATGGGGTCATACTACCTTTATTACTACTATTTACAGTGGACTTTAGGCATTGAGGATGCACTCATTTTCTTATATTGGTTCGGTCGGAGAGAGTTCCCGACCCTTTCTATACTGATTTTAC
Organism: Solanum dulcamara; assembly: GCF_947179165.1. Taxonomy (NCBI): domain Eukaryota; kingdom Viridiplantae; phylum Streptophyta; class Magnoliopsida; order Solanales; family Solanaceae; genus Solanum; species Solanum dulcamara. The sequence goes on along the minus strand of NC_077247.1, from coordinate 21,853,420 downwards.
TATTTACCTCTGGTCACTACGACAAACCAGATTCTAGATGATTGGATATACAAATTGATATCTATATTGATGTAAGACCTGTATCGGACCTGGCCTATATATGGGCATTCTTAAGCCCCCCATGGAGAATCCAGAGAGAGGCATGGGTCCTACTTCCTGGCTGGGACTAGAAGTAGGTTTATATATCATGGTATGAGACACTTGGCACTAATGGTACTTCTGGTTTTGTTCCATAACTTTCATTCATATATGCATTGCCTATCACCAACATAGTTTTTTGTACCAGTCGGTAGTATGGGATACCGTATGGGTTTACTTGTTTATGAGTGAACCTTTTTACTGCCCTTGTTCTTATTTATCTAACCTTTTTGTGCAGAGATTTAGTTGATGTGGTCCTTTGGGCCATTATGTGACATCTGTGTTTAGTTCTGTTAGTAGGTTGTCACTTAGTTGTCCTCCTTCATCATGTGTTGTCGTGATTAGGTCTGTCCTGGCGATACTAGGTACATACTTTATTTCCTTGCTTGTTCCCTATCCTCTCCCTTCCTTGTATAAGATGTTTCTTATTGTAGGTTTTCGTATTGTTCCTGTTAATTACTTGTGATATATACTCCATGCTTATATGTTCTTTATACTAGCTTTATCTTTTGATCTCAATCGACCGATGCCTATTGAGTGTAACTTGTTGGTACTCATACTACACTTCTGCACCATGTAGATCATAGTACGTGTTTTCACTACTGATTTGGACATCGTGAGGAGCATCTCTTGGATTTTTGGAGACTTAGGGGAGCTCTTGGCATTCAGAGGTTCCTATCTCCCTCTGTTTTATCTTGGACTAGTCTTTATTATGTATTCAAAGATAGTTACAATATTATTGTATCTGTATAAACCTTGTATTTCCTTATTTAGTCTAGTGGATCGACTAGCGACTGATACCAGGTCTTGGGGGCTATCTTTTTGTACTGTTCTTATTCTTCTTTTATTGTTCTTAATATTATTATTATTCATTTCTTTCCTTTCATTTGTTATGGTCCATTGCCTATGGTTCCATACTGTGGGGTTAGGCTTACCTACTGGTGATTTTATAGTACGTGGCATCATGATCTAAGAAATTGGGTCATGATAATAGTGCCTCTCCTCCTCTCATCGCAGCTTCTTGGTCAGTCTAGATGCCCGTGTGGCCTCCTCTGGATCATGGCGCTCCTTCTTCTTCCGCCTGCAAACCTCAGCAATTTTTGAAATGTCATCATCAGTGCAAGGTCTTTTATCTCTTCACACCTCAGAATCATTATCCTTAAATAAAACAAACAAGCTTAGTGGTTGGATAATCGGTACAGTAAATGATATAGGAGTTATGTAGCTATGAATGTGACCTCGGCACGTATTAGTCACACCTCTATCCGGATGGATATAATCTTAATATTTGAAGAAGACTGTAGCCTCTTATTTACTCTAAGCTCAAAGGAATCAATGTACATGAATATAACGGTCCCGATCTGCCAAGGCAGCCTTTAACTTTGTCACTGCACATTTTTGACTCAGTGATAGCTTTTCGGACCCATGGTTTGATTAGTTGAATCAAGTGTCCAAGTTGGGCCTCTGTCTGAACTTGCTGCTGCATCAAAGTTTGTAATAGTTTGGCCAAAATGGTGACCAAGCTTATGGGCTGTGGACACGGCATTCTAGTAGATGGGAATGCAGAGGCAGTCGGGCAGCCTCAGATGACTCTATGGAGGGTGTATCATAGTCCAGAATAGCTTCTGGATGTTCTCAAAAGGATTCCATCCTTATTTTAAAGCTAGTTACGACTCGTAATAGTTATTTTGAGTCATAAACAAGCTTCGTAATTAGAATTGATAGTTGGAAATGTTTCAAGAACATACTTGGAGTCCACAAGTGTAGGCTACGAGTCGTATAGGTTTCTATGAGTTGTAGAGTACACTCGTAGACTTAAATCTACTTCTAGTCTGATATTTTGAATTTAGTGAGTTAAGTTTACGAGCCATAGAATTTTCTACGACTCGTATGCCTCTCTGACTCTTTCAGTTTCTAGTATTTGTATTTTGACATGGGCAGGTACTCATCTTTTGGCATATTTTTTTAATGCCTTTTGTGACTCTATTTTGACACGGACCCTAACAAAGTGTATGATATCCTAAAAACTTACAAGTGATCATAAAAGGAGACAAAACAAAATAAACTAACCAAAATAAAGAAAAAAAATAGCTTGGGTTGCCTCCCAAGTAGCACTTGATTTAACGTCGCTGTACGATGCAGATATGCCTAGTTACTGACACTTCACTAAGCATCCATGCTTCCACAGTTTTGATCTTATCCTCGGTGCCCATATGTGCTTTGATTCATTGACCATTAAATTTGAACTTCATTCCATCCTTTTTTTTAGCTCAACTGCACCATGCAGAAAAACTTGGCTCATGCTGAGTGGTCTTAACCACTTTGACTTGAGTTTGGAGGAAATAAACGCATCTTTGAATTAAAAAGAAGGACTAAGTCTCCGGGTGAAAATGTTCGCTTTTTAATCTTTTGGTCATGGTACTTCTTCATTCACTCTTTGTACAAGGGTGCACTATCATATGCATTTAGGCGAAACTCATCAAGCTCATTAATTTTATTCATCCTTTTCTTTTATACGGCATGCCAATCCATGTTCAACTTCCTCAATGACTATATGGCTTTATTTTCCATCTCTACAGGCAGATTAAAAGATTTCCCAAAGACAAATTGATAAGGTGACATAACTATTAGAGTCTTAAATATAGTGCGGTAAGCCCATAGAGCATCATAAAGCTTGTTTGGCCAATCCTTTCTATTTGCATTAACTGTCTTTACAAGTATTTGCTTGATTTCGCGATTGGAGACCTCGATTAGTCCACTAGTTTCTAGATAATAAGCAGTTTCTACACTATGTCAAACCCCATACTTTTTAGGTAATGCTTTGATTAATCGATTACTAAATTAGGAACCTTCATCGCTGATTATTGCCCTTAGGGTACCAAATCTTTAGAAGATATTTCGCTTGAGGAAAGTGGTGACACTCCTTGCTTCATTTTTGGGAAGTGGAATAGTTTCTACCCATTTGGATACATAATCAACAACAAAAAGGATGCACTTCATTCCACTTGAACTCACAAAAGGACCCATGAAGTCAATTCCCTATACATCGAATAGTTCAATGACTAGACTAGGAGTGAGTGGGAGTTCACGTTTCTTTGAAATTCCTCCTTCTATTTGACAATGATCACAAGACTTGAAAAATTCATGAGTGTCTTGATGAATTGTTGGATAATAGTACCCATATTGCAGAATATATAGGTTGCCTGCATACCACTATGATGACCTCCAATAGGCGACGAGTGGCATGCCTCCAAAATACTCATCATCTCGACTTCGGATACGCAGCAACGAATAATCCCATCAGCACAAACATGGATCAAGTATGGCTCTTCCCAAAATAACCTCTTTACATCGAACATGAACTTGCGGCGTTGGTGAACATTCAATTTGGATGACACTATATCACTTACCAAGTACTTAGCAACTTCAGCAAATCGTGGAATCAAGTCATGTGATGCTGTCAATATTTGTTCATCCAAAAAGGTTTCAACTATCTCAACTCCATCTTCTACCTTTAACATTGCCACTTTTTCAAGTCTAGAAAGATGGTCAACAACCTAGTTTTTAGTCCCTTTTTGATCTTTCACTTTGAAATCAAACTCTTGCAACCATAATACCCAATGAATAAGTCTCGGCTTAGCATCCTTTTTTGCCATGAGGTATCTTAATACTGCATGATCTATGTGTACAATGACTTTTTTGCCTAGCAAGTAGGATCTAAACTTCTCGAAAGCAAATACTACGGTGAGCAACTCTTGTTCGGTCATAGTGTAGTTCCTTTGGGTAACATTAAGGGCTTTGCTAGTATAGTATATTGGATGTAGAATCTTCTCGTGCCTTTTTCCTAATTCTACACCAAGTGATAATCCACTCGCATCGCATATAACCCCAAATGACTACTCCCAATCAGATGCAATGGTGGTAGGAGCTGATACTAGCCTTTGTTTCAACCCCTCAAATGTTTTTGGACATGTCTCATCAAAAGCGAATTTCATCTCCTTCTCAATTAACTTGCATAATGGATGTGCTATTTTTGAGAAGTCTATGATGAAGCGGCGATAAAATTCAGCGTGTCCTAAAAGGCTTCTAATTCCTTTCACTGAGATGGGAGGGGGCAGCTTTGTGATTACCTTGATCTTTTCTCAATCCACCTCTATGCCTTTGCTCGAGATCGTGTAACCCAGCACTATATCCTCTTTCTCCCAATTGAGCACAAAGTTGCACTCTTCACACTTTTGGTGCACATATTTTAGATAAACCAAGCAATCTATGAATAAGTCACCCACCATTGAAAAATCATCCATAAAAACTTCGATTGTGTCCTCCACCATATCTGAAAAGATGGGTATCATACAACGTAGAAGCATTGCTGGTGCATTACATAATATGAATAGAATCTTTTTGAAAGCGAATGTCCTATATAGACATGTGAAGGCGGTATTTTCTTGGTCTTTAAATGCTATAGAAATCTGATTGTAGCCTGAATAACCATCAAGAAAATAGTACCATCCTTTGCTAGCGAGGCGGTCAAACATCTCATCTATGAAAGTTATTGGAAAGTTATTTTTTTTGTCCATGAGTTTAACCCTTGATAATCCATGCACACTCTCCAACTAGTAACATGCCTCTTTGGGAGCTCATTCTTTGTGCTTGGCATCACCATAATACCACCCTTTTTTGACACACATTGGACAAGACTTACCCAATTACTATCGGCGATACGGTAAACAACTCCAACATCTAACCACTTGATGATATCCTTTTTAATTACCTTATGCATCGGTGGGTTGAGTCTCCTTTGGTTCTCAATGCTTGGTTTGAAGTCCTATATGAGTTGGATTTTGTTACTACATATGCCTGGTGGGATGCCTATGATGTCGGCTATGGACTATCCTATTGCTCGTTTGAAATACTTCAAGATAGGTCTTTGAGTTTCCAATTTCTTTTGGTAGAGATTGACAACTATTATGACTGGCAGCATGTTGTTGGACCCCAATAATGCATATTACAAGCGAGATGGCAGTTCTTTGAGTTCCAAAATTAGAGGTTCCTAGATAGATGGTTTTACCGTTGGGGTTTCTCTATTCTTCAAGTCTAAGTCAAGTCTCTTAGGTGCGTGATTGAGTGTCCCAAGGTCATTGAGTGCACAAACCATCTTTTTATACTCCCCAATATGACCTCAATTGAAATTCATGATGACACCAGCTAGAGATGCAACACCCAATCTCTCTTTAATAGGTGTTTTTGATTGCATATCGTTAATAACATCAATCATGGACAGTACTCGTAGCTTATTTTAATGCTTTATTTCTAGGCATACATCGCAAACCACTTCTTCATTATTTAATCTAAACTTTAGTTGACCAGTTTCCATGTTAACCAAAGCACGTCCAGGTGCTAAGAATGGTCTACCAAGAATGATAGGAACATCAAAATCTACCTCGCAGTCAAGAATGATGAAGTCTGTAGGAAATATAAATGATTCAAATTTCACTAGAACATTATAAGGAATTACCATGAACCTTTTTACAGTACGATCTTCCATCAAGAGTCGCATTAACATCGGTTTATGGGCTTTTCAGCCCAGTTGTTGAAACAATGCTAGAAACATCAAATTAATGATAGCACCCAAGTCACACAACACTTTTGCAAAGTTGAATGCCCCTATGGTACATGTTATGGTGAATGCTCCAGGGTCCTCTTTCTTCTATATAAGTGACTGAATAGTGATTGCACTATAATGATGCAAGTTATCATCTGGTTCAAAGCTCACCATTCGCTTTTTTGTGAAAAGAACCTTCATAAGCTTACACATATCCAGGCATTTTCTCTAACACCTCTATGAAAGGAACATTCACAGAAATTTATTTAAACATGGAAATAAACTTAAGAAACTTTTGTCTTCGACCTTTTTTTGAAATCTTTGCGAAAAAGGCGGAGGAGGTTGTGGCATTGGAATTAGAGTTGGAGTGGCTTCTTTGTCATTGGTAGGTTTCTTATCATGTTTTTTATTTCCTTTTTTGGGATGTTTGGTTCTTAACTTTTGACTTATTATTTCTTCTTTGGTTTTGCTTTCTATTTCTTCCTCACTAACAGTTGTGTCGTGTGCATCATCCTCAAGTTCTGACATTTGTGGAAACACCATTTGAACGCCACTTCGGGTGGTCACAACTATGTGTGCCCATCATTTTTTAGATTTTGAATTGTATTACTTGCAAGAGTTCCTTTCTAGTGTGGATTCAAACACGACAAAATTTGCCCCAATTGTTGCTCAATAAGCTTTATAGATTAGAATATGAATCAAGTTTTTGATTCATTCCTGAAAGATCGTTGCATATATCCTTAAGGTTATCCTCTATTGTGTCATACTTTTACATCATCTTTATCATCATGTCTTCGATTCTTGCAAGTCTGAATCCCCCATCTCTATTTTTGGGTGGGATAGATGCACCACTTTTGTTATTGTCTCTCCTTCCCCAATCACTTTCTCTGTCTTGCCCGCGGCTGCGATCAATGTATCCATTCCGCTTGTAGTTGTTCTCACGATTGTAGTTCTCTTCATGATAGTAGTTGTTGTTTTGGTTGTAATGACACTCTTAATTAAAGTTATTATAGTTCCAAACTTGATTTCCTTGACCTTGGCACCAAGAATCTTGATTAGATGCTTGGACATTCATCCATAACCCCCCGGCATGATCATTCTCATATTATACGTCTTTATCATATCTATAATCATCATGACTTGGTGCCCTACCTTGATGGTCGATTGTATTGATTTTCTCTAGTTCTAAGTTCTTGAATGAGGTATGTATTCAGTTCTCAGTTGAGCGATCTATTATAGCACCTCTTCATTTTTTATCTTGGAACCCTAATTTGTACCAACAACAAAAGATCTTTTTGAAGTTATAATTTACCTAGTGTTCCAAGCTCGATTAGTCTTTGCAACACGATCGAGTTTCTTAACAGCCTCTTGAAAAGTGTTTTCTAAGAATGCTCCTCCAGTGATAGGGTCTGCAACAATTTTTTCATTATCATCAAGTGTGCGGTAGAATAGCTCAAGAAGTGGCTCGTCGGCTATTCTATGATTTAACACACTTTGTAGATACTTTTCAAATCTTTTCCAAACTCCACTAATGTTACACCCTACACTCTCGAGCTTAGAATGTCTCTTAAGTTCCTTAGACATTATCATGTGAGCCGGATAAGCTACGACACTATCAAACGACTCTAAGGAAGGGAGAATGTATTACCCCATAGTAGAGAAGGTTGGAAAAAGAGTCATAAGAATCCGGAAGGAATTGGAGGCCAAATAATGAGTCGTAGGACTCGATTTACCTACGTAAGCTACCAACTTAGAGGTCTTACATACTTGAGCTACTTGAGGACATACTAAGCTTATGTAGCATGGATTACATAGGCTCCTAAACTAAGAAGAGATTATGAACCCACGAGGAAGGGGAAAATATGACACATGGCAGACAATGGATGAGTGACACATGTCAGTACCTCAAGCAAGAAGGTGACCCACCTGCTTGGGGGAGGGGGACCCCACTGCCACATGGTAGCCCCTCCTTCAATGCATGGATAGGGTGGTCTAATAGAGGCTGGACACGTGTCCCCCTTATGGGATGATACATTTCACCTCTTGGGACCACATATATGTATGTATATGTATCATATACTTCAGTTCCTGCACGTAAATCTGCAGCAAAACAAAGAAAACAAACCCTAAACTTGGAGAGAAAAGTGTGGCGGCTAGGAGGAAAAAAAATAGGTAAGTCCTAATTTCGTTTCGTAAATTAATTATACATCGTATAACATGATGATATGGAGATATTAGAAGTATAAAATCATGACTTGGTGCAGCCAAAACGGACAGCAAACAGTCCACACAGTTTCAGCGCGACTAGAGAAGTTCCGAGGTGAGTTTTGGCGAATTTCGGGCAAGGTAAGACTTCTCCTTTAAATTTGGACTTTATGGGGTTGTTATGTAGGTTATTATTTACATTTTATACTGCTGGAAATATAAAAAAAAGTCGTGTAAATGCTCAACAATAGAAACAATCGAAAGTGAAGTCGTCGTAGTTACATTGTAGTCGAAATGGGGTGTTGTGCGTGTGGGGTGATGCTGCAGGTGTGTGGTGATGTGTTTCAGGGCCTAAATGTATTTTAAAATGGGTGTAGTTGCTGCTGGTTGCAGCCACACGACCCCTCATTTTGTATAATTAAAGGTTTTGCGAAATAAAGACTAGAAACCCTATTTTGGTATTACAATTTTCAGCAAGTTGGGTAGAGTTTATATTGTGTAATGTTTCCATGTTTTACTTTTATATGAGCTGAAGGTTATTTTTGTTGGTTGGATTTAGTAATTAGGTATGTAATTGGGAATTCGGATAGGGCATATTTTAGGGGAGATGTTGCCCAATTTCCGGTAATTCTTTAAACGAGTTAAGGAACTAGTCGAAGAGGCGAGCAAGGAAATGAGTTATGTGAATACTAAGATGAAACCGAAGGCGCTGAAAAGTTTAAGGTTGTTGATACTCGCCATCATTCCATTTTAAATAGGTTTGGAGGACGACGTCGTGGACGTGATTAAGAAAAGTCCATACGAGGTATGTGAAGCTTTCTTTTGGCATGTTTTTGGAATAAGTATGTAGAGCTATCTTTCTTTTCTTTTGGCATGTATTAGATGTAAGTTATGAATGATATGTATGTGATATATGGGATTCAATCCATTCATAAAGCCCTGAATATAAGTCAAAACTCTCGTTTACTTTTTGATGTTAGAACTCCTGCAATAGCTGGGTTGTTGCCTTTAAGTCTTCTATGTGATGAAAAGTAGTACATGTAAAACCTATCTCTTCTTTACTTTAGAATGAATTAATTTTAAATAAAATGATATATGATATAGGTTTAGAGGTAATTCCATTTATGAGCTCTGAGTGTAACTCGTGACTTGTAGTCACTTCTGAACATTAAGAGTCTGAAAGTAGTCAATTACTATTCTCGAGCATGCTATATAATGAATAGTAAGTGGAGGTACCAACTCCTATTTTTAAAGGCTCTGAAATGATTAATGTGTCTGATTGCATAAGTTAAGTCTTTGACTAGATAAATTGTGTTTTTGATTGCATAGACTATATTTCTGATTGCATAAATTGTGTGGCATTATCTTGATGCATGTCTGTGATCCTTGAAGCCCCAACTGATGTAAGCCCTAATGATATCTAAAGGGGTACCTCGGATAATTACTCCCCTGCTCTTCAAGTGACGGTTCACTTGACTGTTTCATCGAGTCTCAAATAATGACTTAGTTGCATATGGTTTCTCACTACTCTACTTGTGCATATTGTAACACATCCTTCCTCGAGTCCCACAATGGGCTGGGAATGTTATCGTGTGTAGTTTTACTACTTCTTTCACCGTGTCCTGGCCGGATATGTATAGTTCCACGCACGAGGAGATGATTCCATACGTGAGGTGTGATATATGTTATATGTTATGACGATACGATTATTCACTGAGTCCCGGGCTGGCTGTAATATGGTGGTATATGTGGCGAAATAACGAAGGAACACCGAGTCTCTCCTTAGAGGGACGGATACAATATGAATATTATGATGGTACGCTATAGATGTATATCACTCTATTTACCGAGTCCCTCACTAAAGGGCCGGATACTTTATGTAGGCATGCATATGAGATTAGAGTTATACATTTATGACCCCGAGCCCCATAATGAACCGGATGTAATACGATGACATATATGATAAGATTATATCGTATACGATGATATGATGCCGTATACGATGATATGATGAAATAAAATACATGATGATATAATGACATGTGAATGTGATGAAATGATTATGACACCGAGTTTACTAGAGGGTCGGGGACAATATACGATGATGTATATGATTATGTGTCCTAAGGTGTAGGTACAGTAATTCATTAAATTATTATACTTGTCCTCTACATCCCTATTTCAGTTATGGTCTCTATTATGATGTGTTATGCTTTACATACTCAGTTTATATATCGTATTGACCCTCCTTTTCTCGGGGGGATGCGTTTTATGCCCGCAGGTACATGTGTTTATTTTGGAGATCCGTCAGCTTAGGATTTCCTCTTAGCTATGTTGGAAGTGCTCCACTATTCTAGAGCCTAATTTTTGATATTGGTCCTGTAATATGTATATATTTGTATATTCAGGGGTACGGCGGGGGCCCTATCCCACCATATGATGCAGTTATTACTCTTAGAGGTTTGTAGACATGTGTATGTGGGTTATTTATAAGTTCATTTTAATTGTGCTCATATGACATATTGCAAATGTTTTTGTGGTATGACAGCCTCATCAACTTGCGTTCCCTTTCCTGTTATGATACAAGTGAATGAGGCTACAGATTTATAATTTTTTTTTGACCCATTGGAGTTTGTGTATAGTGTCATATCACACACGGCTCAACTTAAGTGTAGCTGATAGGTATGTATACGGGGGTCCAGGTCGGACCCCAGTTGCGGCCTATGGGGTTGGGTCATGATAGAAGTGGTATCAGAGCAGTTCGTCCTTGGAATGTCTATATACCGTGTCTAGTAGAGTCTTTTTTATCGGTGTGTTGTACACCACATCTATAGACAGGAGGCTACAGGATATTTAGGATGTTACTTTCTTTCATATCCAAGATCGTGCGATATAGCCGAGTCATAGGGAATGAAATCCCTCATACTAACTTATGATTTCAGTAAAAGGACAATATCGATAGAAGAAAGTAACTGACGATACTGGAAGTTACAAAGCATGCAGGTAAGAAAAGGCACGAAAGACAAATGGCAGGTAAGGTGTTTCAATACTATTGATATATAAAATTGAAAAAAATGAAAGGAAAAGTATACCAGAAAGTGTAACAGGTGTAGTTCGAGTGGACATACGAGGTAAGTCCCTTTCCATACTGTTAATTGTGGGCGCCCTGTGTGGCTGAGATATGAGATGATATGAATATATAGGTGTGCCTTGTGTGGCTTCATTATGATATAATACGAATATATATATGTGTGCCCTGTGAGGCATTGTTGGTATTTTTTGCGTGCAGGTGTTGAGATAGTAAGAAATACAGAGGAAACTCTACCCAAATTTTCCTAGAAATAAGAAGAGAATGAGATACATGGATGTAGTATGTTTTGAAAGGTTGTGCCCACAACAATAATGAGATTTGATTAAACTACGAGTATGACTGACCCCGAGAAATGAGTTAATTGCTAAATTAATGGCAATAGAAACTAGAAGGTCGATACTGGTATAGTAGAACGAAGTTGGAAAGGACCTATAAGCAAAATAAGATGACTTAGAGAAGACTGATAGATCGAGATAAAATGATATAGTAAGGCATCGCCTGAATTGATACATAGGGATAAACTATGACGAGTTATAGTTGAAAGAAGTAACAATATAGTTACAACAAGAGTACAAGGGAAAAAGGATTATGACAGAAGTGAAGTGTTAATAAGACAGCTTGTGAAACATTAAGGATAAGACTAACTAAGAAGGGTAAGTAGCCCATAGTAAGAATCGTGAAGAAGGTCAAGCAGTGTTATACTATAGGACTGAATGCGAATAAGCTACCATGTGAATATAACAAAAACCGTTATGAGAATAAGTAAAGCTTAGTAAGGAAGATTTATCAAGTTCTATAAGGAATGTTTCGAATAAAGGTTATGTGATGACGAAAAGGATAGCTAGTGTAAGGAAATAAAGAGTAATTTGAAATTCCTTACACCTAACCAAAAATGGATATGAGCTGGAGGAATAATAGAGAAGTTCTAATGGAGACACTCAAGATAAATGTGATTAATTAAGTGTGAGTATCGAACAAAAAGAGAATTAGACAGTTATGAACTGAAAGTATAGTACGATGAAAAGGTGATAAGACAATGCCACTACTACAATGAAGTTTATGTGGTTTTAAGTAGGATAAGAAATGCGCCTTAAGCATATGACAAAGATGAAAGCTCAGGAGACATAAGGAAGTATTGTGTATATATGACTTTACCTTGATGATTAGTGAGATCCTGCAAGAAGAGGGAATGTCGATTTGCAGAACAACTGCTGCATTACGAGGTTATTAGAAGAATAAGTGGTATCCACTAGAATAAGGTTAGTATAATAACGATGCTTGAAACACGAATCATCAAAGTATAAGTACTCTCTAGTGGAGAATTTGAACCAATTATGAGTTGCACTAATTACTGATTGGGATGAATGGAATATGGCTTTGAATGCACTGGTACATTATAGATATTACCCGAGTATCAACCATTAGATGGGATTTTATACGATACATTGCGAATACTAAAGCACCCTATGGTTGTGCTAGGGTTTCCTATAAAGGCAACCTAACGTATGGATGATTTAACAGAAAATGTTGATATGGTGCGGCACGTTAAATATGTTGGAGTAGAATCATTCGCGTATGAATAGTTGAAAATAAATGGAGGATGACATGGTTACACCCTAAAAGGGGGGAGTGGACAAGAGAAGTACAAGCATAAGAGAAAATCAACTAACGCTATCATATATAAATGGGAACGCTTAAACTTCAAACAAGACCCCATAAGGGATGGACGTGATTATACCCGCACTAATGCATCAGATTCCGTCAAAACTCTAAAGTTAAGCATGCTTGGGTGAGAGTAGCACTGGGATGGGTGACCCCCTGAGAAGTGAAAAAGGGAACGAAACAAGTATAACAAAAAAAGATTGTAAGTGCGTGTTAGTACAATGACACATATAAAACAGAGTAAGCCAACAACAGAAAAGATTATGACTAAATTGGAACGCACCTCGTGCAAATGGAACAAGAATAATTGTGGAGCCTACGAGCATTGGCATACTAAGAGTAAGATCAAGTGATTACTCGATAAAAAGAAATCAGTAATAGCAATGTGATTGCCATACTTAGAATCTATTCAAGGAAAGTGTAAGATGGTTCGAGGCAGAACTATTAAGCTATAATTGGTATTAAGGACAACAGCTATGGAGGAGCCCTGACCTCGACTGAAGGAGGTGAGCCGCTAGTATAGCGACTCTAAGGCATTTTCTGAATTGCTGTAAGTACCTACACACGTTTGTGTAAGAACTACTACATAATGTATGGTAATAAAACTGGAAAAAAGAGGAGTTGGATAGCATACCTAAATTGTTACAAGTTGGATTAAGAGGAGTTGTATAATAGCTTAAACGAAGTGGAGCATTAGAGGCTTGATAGTCTGTTATGGGGGATGGGAATCCCAACTCAGAAATGGAAGAAAATTAAGGTAGGTTATAGTGCAAGCTTACCTCGCACTCTATGGAAGTATAAGTTTATATGGGTTATGATAGATAAAGCTGCCTATGAGTGGGACCTACTGTCCGGTTTGAAACAATACATTTAGTTTTCACAGATCAATGCTCCGCAAGTATATAAATGACCCTCCCAGAATATTTCCCGTGGAGTAGGTCTACGTAACAGGGAGTTATCCTACGAGGGGCAACCTATTGCCATCCTAGATCGGAAGATTAAAAGAGTTGCGAACTAAGGACGTAGCTTTTGTCAAGGTACTATGGCGGAATAAGAATCATGAAGAAATAACATGGGAAGCTGAAGAGGACATGAAACACATGTATCCATACCTATTCTTAATGTCTACAGGTAAACCCCCACTCCTGTAACTCATATATTAATTACTTGGATGAAAATGTATGTTATTGCAATAGAAAGGAATCTCCCTACAGTTTGTATAAAGTCTTAAGGGAAGTTTTATTCAACATTTGGGGATGAATGTTCTAAAGGGGGGAAGGATGTTACACCCAGAACTCTCAAGCTCAGAATGTCTCTTAAGTTCCTTAGACATTATCATGTGAGCCGGATAAGCTACAACACTATCAAACAACTCTAAGGAAGGGAGAATGTTTTACCCTATAGTAGAGAAGGTTGGAAATAGAGTCATAAGAATTCGGAAGGAATTGGAGGCCAAATAATGAGTCGTAGGACTAGATTTACCTATGTAAGTTACCAACTTAGAGGTATTGCATACTTGAGCTACTTGAGGACATACTAAGCTTACGTGGCATGGATTAAATAGGCTCCTAAAATAAGACGAGATTACGATCCCACGAGGAAGGGGAAAAGACGACACGTGGCAGCCAATGGAGGAGTGACACATGGAATCACCTCAAGCAAGTAGGTGACCCACCTGCTTGGGGGAGGTGGGCCCCACTGCCACGTGGCAGCCCCTCCTTCAATGCATGGATACGGTGGCCCAATAGAGGCTTGACATGTGTCCCCCTTAGGGGATTACACGTGTAACCTCTTGGGACCACATATATGTATGTATATGTATCATATACTTCAGTTCCTGCACGTAAATCGTCAGCAAAACAAAGAAAACAAACCCTAAACTTGGAGAGAAAAGTGTGGCGGCTAGGAGAAAAAAATATAGGTAAGTCCCAATTTCATTTCGTAAATTAATTATACATTGTATACCAAGATGATATGGAGGTATTATAAGTATAAAAGCATGACTTGGTGCAGCCAAAACGGACAGCAAACAGTCCACACAGTTTCAGCGCGACTAGAAAAGTTCCGAGGCGAGTTTTGGCTAATTTCGGGTAAGGTAAGACTTCTCCTTTAAATTTGGACTTTATGGGGTTGTTATTTAGGGTATTATATACCTTTTATACTGATGTAAGTATAAAAAAAAGTCGTGTAAATGCTCGACAATAGAAACAATCGAAAGTGAAGTCGTCGTAGTTACATTGTAGTCGAAATAGGGTGTTGTGAGTGTGGGGTAATGCTGAAGGTGTGTGGTGATGTGTTTCAGGGCCTAAATGTATTTTAAAATGGGTGTAGTTGCTGCTGGTTGCAGCCACACGACCCCTCATTTTGTATAATTAAAGGTTTTGCGAAATAAAGACTAGAAACCCTATTTTGGTATTACAATTTTCAGCAAGTTGGGTAGAGTTTATATTGTGTAATGTTTCCATGTTTTACTTTTATATGAGCTGAAGGTTATTTTTGTTGGTTGGATTTAGTAATTAGGTATGTAATTGAGAATTCGGATAGGGCATATTATAGGAGAGATGTTGCCCAATTTCCGGTAACTCTTTAAACGAGTTAAGGAACTAGTCGAAGAGGCGAGCAAGGAAATGAGTTATGTGAATACTAAGGTGAAACCGAAGGTGCTGAAAAGTTTAAGGTTGTTGATACTCTCCTTGCTTCCATATTAAATAGGTTTGGAGGATAACGTGGTGGACGTGATTAAGAAAAGTCCATACGAGGTATGTGAAGCTTTCTTTTGGCGTGTTTTTGGAATAAGTATGTAGAGCTATCTTTCTTTTCTTTTGGCATGTCTTAGATGTAAGTTATGAATGATATGTATGTGATATTTGGGATTCAATCCATTCATAAAGCCCTGAATATAAGTCGAAACTCTCGTTTACTTTTTGAAGTTAGAACTTCAGCAATAGCTGGGTTGTTGCCTTTAGGTCTTCTATGTGATGAAAAGTAGTACATGTAAAGTCTATCTCTTATTTCCTTTAGAATGACTTAATTTTAAGTAAAATGATATATGATATGGGTTTAGAGTTAATTCTATTTATGAGCTCTAAGTGTAACTCGTGACTTGTAGTCACTTCTGAACATTAAGAGTCTGAAAGTAGTCAACTACTATTCTCGAGCATGCTATATAATGAATAGTAAGTAGAGGTACGAGCTCCTATTTTTAAAGGCTCTAAAATGATAAATGCGTCTGATTGCATAAGTTGAGTCTTTGACTAGATAAATTGTGTTTTTGATTGCATAGACTATATTTCTGATTGCATAAATTGTGTGGCATTATCTTGATGCATGTCTGTGATCCCTGAAGCCCCAACTGATGTAAGCCCTAATGATATCTAAAGGGGTACCTCAGATAATTACTCCCCTGGTCTTCAAGTGACGGTTCACTTGACTGTTTCATCGAGTCTCAAATAATGACTTAGTTGCGTATGGTTTCTCACTACTCTACTTATGCATACTATAACCCATCTTTCCATGAGTCCCATAATAGGTTGGGAACATTATCGTGTGCAGTTTTACTACTTCTTTCACCATGTCTTGGGCCGGATGTGTACAGTTCCACTCATGAGGAGATGATTCCATACGTGAGGTGTGATATATGTTATATGTTATGATGATATGATTTTTCACCGAGTCCCAGGCCGGCTATAATATGATGGTATATGTGGCAAAATAAGGAAGGAACACCGAGTCTCTCCTTAAAGGGCCGGATACAGTATGTATATTATGATGGTTTGCTATAGACATACATCACTCTATTTACCGAGTCCCTCACTAAAGGGCCGGATACTTTATGTAGGCATGCATATTAGATTAGAGTGATACATTTGTGACCCCAAGCCCCATAATGAACTGGATGTAATACGATGACATATACGATAAGATTATATCGTATATGATGATATGATGTCGTATACGAGGATATGATGAAATAAAATACATGATGATACGATGATATGTGAATGTGATGAAATGATTATGAACTGAGTTTACTAAAGGGCTGGGCACAATATACGATGATGTATATGATTATGTGTCCTAAGGTGCAGGTACAGTAATTCATTAAATTAGTATACTTGTCCCCTGCATCTCTATTTCAGTTATGGTCTCAGTTATGATGTGTTATGCTTTACATACTCAGTACTTATATCGTACTGACCCCCCTTTTCTCGGGGGGCTGCATTTCATGCCCGCAGGTACATGTGTTCATTTTGGAGATCTATTAGCTTAGGATTTCCTCTCAACTATGTTGGAAGTGCTCCACTATTCTGGAGCCTAATTTTTGATACTGGTCATGTAATATGTTTATATTTGTATATTCAGGGGTACAGCGAGGGCTCTGTCCTGCCATATGATGCAGTTATTACTCTTAAAGGTCTATAGATATGTGTGTGTGGGTTATTTGTAAGTTTATTTCAATTGTGCTCATACGACATATTATAAATATGTTTTTGGTATGGAAGCCTCGTCGGCTCGCATGCACTTTCCTGTTATGATACAAGTGAATGAGGCTACAAATTTATGAAAAAAAAGTTTTGACCCATTGGAGTTTGTGTATAGTGTCACATCACACATGATTCAACTTAAGTGTAGCTGATAGGTATGTATACGAGGGTCCAGGTCGGACTCCAATCGCAGCCTACGGGGTTGGGCCATGATAACTAATTGACTCTCTAGGCATCTATTGAAATTTGTTGATTCAGTATCTTAGCTTCAACTTCTTTTACAATGGGAAATACTTTTTGACGAATGCCTCATGTAATTTATCTCAAGTTGTGATGGAGTTGTATAGAAGCTCAAATAGCTAAATTGTAGCTTTGATAGTAAGTGATAATGGGAAAAAACCCAATTTGATGACATCCATGGTTAGCTATGGGTCGCCAACACTGCTCTCGCAAATATACACCACATTATTTAGATGGGTGTGAGCATCCTCGGATGCCAGGACAACAAATGGTCCTCGACTATAAAGCATTTGAATTAGTCCACTTGTAATGATAAACTTAGTTCCAGGTGGTAATTGAGGTAAGACAATGACACCCGTAGTTCCAATGACATCATGGTTGACCCCATAGTTGTTCCATATGCCTAATTCAGGTCACTGTCTGGGTGGAGGATGTTCTGTCACTACTGGTTGATTGTTGAGAACATTCTGTCGTTGATGTAGTGGAAGATGTTACGGTGCATTGTCTTATTTCCCTCTAAGTCATTCTGCATTATTACCAATTTCTTGTCCATCATTGTTATTGTTGTTGTTCACCATCCTACGTAGTACTCTTTCAATTTTGGGATTAAAGGGACTTAAGGGAATGCCTTGACTTGTCGTATTTGATATGCACTAGGAATCAAAACCTGTTTCAGCACAAACAAAAAGAAAATAAAGTAAAATAAGGAAATAATGACTTCAAATCAAATAAGAAAAATTAATCTAATCTAAAAGCCTTATTCCCCGACAATGGTGCTAAAATTTGATACACCCAAATTACACCTCCCTAAAGAAGTATAAAGCAGTCATTGATCAAATATAGAACCTAACAAAGGTTATGGTCGATCCCACAAGGAATATGGTTTAGACTTAGGTTAATCATTTATTATTTATTTTAGTAATTTGATTATTTCTTTAAAGAAAGGGGGGTTTTGCAGTAAAAGTAATTAGCAAGTCAATTAGCAAGTATCAAGTGACAAAGAAATGTTTTAATGGAGGTTTTAAATCAATATGAAACAAAACTAGGATTTACGTGTTCCCCACAAATTCATAACTATGTAGACCTTTGTTATTAGTAATCCATTTTAGTGTATTATATGTAGAATCGGTAAGTTAAGCTCATCTAAGTCCTTAATCCGGTAAATAAGAAAAATTCTCTACACAACTTAATCCATCTATGAGTGTATGCTTTATTAACCCTACCAATTATCCAGATTTATCTATCTGTTGATCCGTTCAAGCTAATTAGATGAGGATGATTAGCCCCAAATCTCATTGTTTAATCCCTTTTTCCATCTGTTACCTCCTTGATCCAGTAAGTAAGAATAAGGCGATTTCAAATGTTAGCCATCGTTAAAAAGCAATCAACACAAAAGGAAAAACAATACATGCATGCGCATTATTCAAGAATTACTTTTTATTAAGTCTATGTCATTAATTCGTCATGGTTCCCAAAACTCAAGTTGTAGAATTAACTACTCATAACTACGTGATCACAATTAATATTATTTGGTTTAAAATAAATCATGCACTTGCAATAACAAATGTGAATCCAAAATCTTCAAATAAAAACTAAACAATTGTTGATGATAAAAACTGAAATTTAAGAATAAAGGCCCAAAAGTAGTTCAAGCTCTATTCTCAAACCCAGAAACGTGCATAATGTAAAAATAAACCTAAGGAGTGTATTTATAGACAACTAATCCTAATTAAATATGAACTTGGAAAAACAGGAAACTTTAAGTCGGTTGGGCTCTGCGACTCTCTTCTACAGGTTATCGTTAAGTTAACGAGTCATAGACTCACAGCTTCTTTCACAGATGCCTTATCTTTTTTCACAACAGCCTTTTATGACTCATAACTTTCAGGACGACTCATAAACTTAAGTTGTAGATGTAGTACTAGTTTTATATCCTGTAGTCTCTTCTACGAGTGTCTGTTACGACTCATCATGGTTCCCACAACTCTAGTTGTGGAATTAGCTACTCATAACTATGTGATCACAATCAATATTATTTGGTTTAAAATAAATCATGCACTTACAATAACGAATGTGAGAATCCAAAATCTTCAAGTAAAATCTGAACATCATCATTGATAACAAAAATCGAAAATCAAGAATAAAATCCAAAAAGTAGCTCAAGTTCTATTCTCAAGCCCTAAAACGTGCATAATGTAAAAATAAACCTAAGGAGTGTATTTATAGACAACTAATCCTATTTATATATGAACATGGAAAAATAGGAAACTTTAAGTCAGTTGGACTCTATGACTCTCTTCTATGGGTCATTATTAAGTTGATGAGTCGTAGACCCAATTCATAGTCACAACCTCTTTTGCTGATGCCTTATATTTTTCAATACAACCTTCAATGACTCATAACTTACAAGACAACTCGTAAACTTTAGTCGTAGATCAGGTCCTGGTTTTATCTTCTGCAATCTCTTCTACGATTGTCTTTTACGACTCGTATACATTTGAAAGAGTCATACACTTGAATTGTAACTTCTACTCTACTTTAATTCTTCTCTACCTTTTTGACAACTGCCACTTATGACTCGTAGATATTGCTACGACTCATAGGTTGGCCTCGTAGACCCCAAAACCTCCTACAATCAGTGTTGTACTTCCTCGATTAATACTCCGATGTAGTTTCCTTGCTTAACCAACATGCCATTTCTCAAGCTTAAGTATTAAAAGTATTGTAAATCCTTAGGATATCACAAACCTAGTGGATCCACATAACCAAGTTAAAAGAGTTACTTAATGGAGTATGCCCATGCAAGGTAGCCTCTCCTGTCTTGATACAAGAGTCATCAGATTCCACATATTAGCTCTTATGGTCTTATGTGTCAGTTAAAGGTCCTATCCCACATCATTTCAGTTGAGTTATATGTTCTTATGGTGATTATGAGATTCTTTTGTTGCATTTACCAATGAGAGAAATGTTTTAATATTTTCATGACTTTTCTCATGTTTTAAAGATATTGGTCATGCATCCCATGATTCACATTGATTATCTCATTTTATTATTGTTCATGCATATTCTCACATACTTAGTGGATTCCATGAACTAACACATACTTTTTGCCTAAACTGTATCATCATGTAGGGATCGACGATCACATTTATCATCCTTTGGCTCGTGGCTAGAGTTAGTACTTTGTACTATTGGTGAGTCCTCATGTTCCGAGGATGAGACATTCTTATTTATTATGAGTATTATGACATTTTTTACCATTTATATTGGGTGATCTAGGTGATTATCTTATGCCCCCATCTAGACTAGTAAAGGCATGATAGATATTCATTAGAGTCTATGTCGTCTCTTATTCTGTATTTTGAGACTTATGTCTATCTCTAGATTATGCTTCTATATATTTTATCCTTTCTTATTTACTTAGTTTACCTTATGTATGCTCATGAATATTATTCTAAGAGGCTTGGTTAGGGTCCCTTGGGATTCTAATCACTGTTTTATGACTAGGCCCTATGCCGTATCGTGACAAACTTGGTATTAGAGTACAAAGTGCAAGTGTCCTAGGGAGACTAATATGAGTGTCAATTAGATTCTTGTTCATTATTGTGTAGCGCGCCACATCTACGAATATGAGTCTAAGACATCTTAAGAAACACTTTAATTCTTCATGATCTCATTGTTTTATAGATTTGAACTCTATGGTTTCCTCCTTTAATTCTTTTTCTTTGTGATCACAGAATCATGCCTCCACGAAGAGCTCCTATCCGAAGCAATGTGGTAGAGAAGCCACAAGCTCCGAATGGTCATTTGAATGAACAAGTGACTAATGCAGATTTCGAGCTACTTTTTCGATGTTAGCCCAAGTCATGAATACTCAAGTGAATAGAGGGGTAGATACTACTCAAATTGTGACTACACCGGCTTCTAGGGTAAGAGATTTCTCGAAGATGAACCCTCCCTACTCTCATGGATCCCAGGTTGATGAGGATACCCAAGACTTTGTTTATGATTCTTACAAGATTGTTGAGATTATAGAAGTGTCTTCAAAAGAGAAGGCAGAATTTATGGCCTACCAGCTCAAAGGTGTCGCTTAAGTTTGGTATAGCCAACTGAAAGCCAAAGGGGTTGAAAGAGGGTCCCATAAGTTAGGAAAAGTTCAAAGTTGCATTTCTTGATCACTTTTTCCCGATAGAGTAAAGGGAGGCAAAGGTGGTAGAATTTATCAATCTCAAGTAAGGGAACATGAGTGTCAGGGAGAATGCCATTAAGTTCACAAAGTTTTCCAAGTATGCTCCATCTTTGGTAGCCGACTCATGTCATGACCCAACCTCGTAGGCCGCGACAGGGGTCCGACCTGGACCCCCAAATATATAACCATCAAATATAAGAACTATACACAATAACCCCAGTGGGTAACAATATTTTCCTGTACATGTAGCCTCTTTCATTCATATCATATCATAAAAGGGCATGCAAGACGACAAGGGTGCCATAACATAAAAATATTTACAACTGAACAAACTCATAAATAACCCACATACTCATGTCTATATACCTTTAAGAGTATTAACTGTATTATATGGCGGGACAAGACCCGCCGTACCCCTGAATAAACAGATATATACATCGAATAACCAGCATCAAAAGTTAGGCCCCGGAACAGTGGAGCACTTCCAACATAACTGAGTGGAAATCCTAAGCCGGCAGATCTCTAAAATGAATAGCTGTACCTGCAGGCATGAAATGCAGCCCTCTAGAGAATTGGAGGGTTAGTACGATATATGTATTGAGTATATAAAGCATAACATAACATAACTGAGATAACAACTAAAATAGGGATGCAGGAAATAAGTATGACAGTTAACAATTCACTATACCTGCATTTTATGAAAAGAGGGCATGTATATCATCCTCACATGTCACTCCCGGCCCGCTATGCGACTCGATGTTACTATTATATCGTATACGGCATCATACCATCGTATGCAATATCATGTCATGCATTACAAGTACATTACTATGTTTTCATATGTATGCCTACCTATCATATCCGGCCCTTTAGTAAGGGTCTCAGTGAAAGAGTGGTGTATATGTCGTACCGCACCCGACCCACTATGGGACTCAGTGCCATTATCATATAGTAAAATATACCAAGAAACATTTGTCCCAATCCATAATTTAAAATAATGCCGAGGAACATACGACCCGATACATATTTTAAAACAATGCTGTGGAACGTACGGCCCAATCCATATTTTCCATCATATCATCATATATATACCCGGCCCTGGATGCGGTGATGAGCATCATCACATACGGCATCATCATATGCTTTATTTAATCATATATGATATTTCATCCTCGTATACTTCATACATATATATATAGCCGACCCAAGACTTGATGAATGAATAGTAAAGCTAGGCACGACCACATTCCCGACCCCCTTATGGGACTCAGAGGAAGATGGGTTACAGTGTGCACGAGTAGAGTAGTGAGAAACCTTATGAAACTAAGTCATCATTAGAGACTCAATGAAACAGTCAAGTGAACCATCACCTGAAAATCAGAGTAGTAATCATCTTAAGTACCTTCTAAACATCATTACAGATCATATTAGCTGGAGTTTCAGGAATCGTAGACGTATATCGAGACAAGGTTAAACAGCTTATGGAAGTAGGGACGTCTGTCGTCGTAGAGACCTTAGGAATAAGAGCTGATGCATTCAATTATTATTCATCAGATAGGAGACTCGAGGGTTGTAGTTTAACTACTTTAAGAATTCTAATATCAAGTAGTGAATAAAAGTCACAAGTTATACCCAAAGATTATAACTGGCACTACCTCTACCTCATATCATATGCCATTGCATTTATACTTAAGACATTCCAAAAGGAAGAAGAGACAGGCTTTACATATACTACTGTTCATGATCTAGGAGCCTTAAAAGGCAACAAATCAACTATTACAGGAATTTTAGCATCACAAGGTGAATAAAGTCTATGAATTACACTTGGAGTTTCATGAGTGGAATTACCCCCACATTTCATATACAAACCGTGCATAACTTATACCTAGGACATGCCAAAAGAAAAGAAGAATAGCTCTACGTACCAGTTATGGGTTAATCGCATTCAAGCTCGCTTCGGTACTCCTTTAACCTATTTAACACAGAAGTAATACTAATGTTAGTAACCTTCGACCTTCCAGCTTCTAAATCTAAAACCAAGCACCCATAGGAATCAATTCCTTATCCTTCTTTCTCGACTAGTCTAGACTAGTCTATTAGTTAGTTAAGGAATAAACAGAAATCGGGCAACATCTCCTCTATAACTTGCCCTATCCGAACTTTCAATTTAATCCCCAAAACTTAGAATCCAACCAAAAACAACAATCAGAAGCTCATATACAAATAAAACATGGCAACATGACAGAATACGAACTACCAACAACTCGCTTAAAACTACAATACCAAAATAGGGTTTTTAATCTCTAGTTCGTAAAACCTTTAACCATACATAACAGAGAGTTATTTGGATGCAACCAGAAGATCCCACACAAATTTTGGAATGTGTTCTATCCCTTCCACAAAAAATAAAATCACCTGCAAGCACAGCACAACAACCACAACACCCTACTCGACTTCGATTTAACTATGACGGCCTTAGTTTAATTTATTTCTAACGTCAAGCATCCTTGTGCAATATTTATACTTTCATCCACATATAAGATGTGTAATACATTCCATAACCACACCATAAACTCCAACTTGAAAGAAAAACCCTTACCTTACCCGAAATTGGCCAAAGCTTGCCGAAATTCGCCTTGGAAGTTCTTCTAGCGCGGCTGAAACGTCGTGGCTGTTTGTTGTCCTCTTGGTGCTGCTAAAAACCTTAAATTTACATTATTAAACCATCATAACATGTAAAAACCCTTACCAAAATGTGGGAGAAGAGAACCAATCCATACCTTGCTAAAACTTACTAAAGGTTGTTTCGAAAGGTCTCTTAACATGCTGAAAATTAGCGGACTACTTGTATGTTTTCCTTGATGCCCCAAAATGAAATTTTACGTTATTAAACACCGATATATCATCGTAGTATACCTTAAATAATTAATTTATGGAATGAAATCGGGCCTTACCTTTTCTTTTGGCCAAGTCGTCGCCCCTTTCTCCTTAGCTCCTAGGGTTTCGTTTTCAATTCTTCTAAGTGAAAGGCTGATTTTGTGATCAATTTAACTTTACACATGTATATATATACCTCCTTGGAGAGTGACACGTGACATACCCCTAGGGGTGACATGTGATATCCCCCTAGGGCGCCACCTCAGCCCATGAGGCCACTCACACAGGTGGGTCACCTCCTTGTTTCAGCTCCTGCCACGTGGCACTTCCTCTTGATTCCATGTGGCACTCTCTTCTTTCTTCCACATGTCATCCTCTTATCACCCTCGTGGGTTCGTAATCTCGTCTTACCTTAAGAACCCGTGTAATCCCGGCTACGCAAGCTTAGTATATACTCAAGTAGCTCAAGTATGTAAAACTTCTAAGTTAATAGCTTACATAGGTAAGTCAAGTTATATGAATCATTACTTGGCCTCCAACTCCTTCCGACTTCTCATGACCCTATTTCCCACCTTCTCTACTATGGGGTATCACATTCTCCCTTCCTTAGAGTTGTTTGATAGTGTCGTAGATTATCCGTCTCACATGATAACCTCTAATAAGCTTAAGAGACAATCTGAGCTCAAGATTGTGGGGTGTAACATCCTTCCCCCCTTTAGAACATTTGTCCTCGAATGTTAATTAATCTTATAAGGTTTTACCAGGACTCTGGGAATTCTCTATACTAGTTGTCATCCATAGGCCTCCTACTCATCAACACCATTAATTTAGTAGTTTAGATTACTTGTAGACGTAGGGAACCCATACAAATATTTCTTTTCTATCTTTGTCTCATCACACGCATTGATGAGAGCCACGTCTTTAGTTTGCAACCTTTTAATTTGCCGACCCAAGATGGCGATAGGTCGCTCCTCATAGGGTAACTTCTCTATTATGTGGACCTCATCCACAGAGAATATTCTAGGAGGGTCGCTTATATATTTGCGGAGCATTGATTTATGAAAATTGAATGTATTGCTTCCAATCGGATGGTAGGTCCAACTCATAGGCAACTTTGCCTTCTACGAATGATCTGATAAAGACCAATGTATTCTCTTCTTGCCAAATTTTATTAAACCATTCCTTGGTGATGCTTTCACAAATACTCATTCATTCACTTCAACTCGAAAGGTCAGCGTCGACTATCTGCGTATGACTTTTGTTGACCTTGGACTGTTAATAGTTTTTCCTAAATAAACTTTACCTCATCAATAACTTGCTGGATCCCCTCTAGGCCCATTCATTAATCGAAGGATGAAATGTCATACTAAGATTCACCTGTGTTGCCAATCCTTTCCAGAATGATCTCCAGCGGTTAGTTGTAAATTAAACTTTCCTGTCTGAGATAATAGATGTGGGAACCCCGTGAAATCTTATTGTTTCCTTGCTATGTCACGTCGCATAACTCTCAACTTAATATGCCTTCCTAACTGGAAGAAAATGGGTTGACTCTGTCATCCTATCTACCATAACTCATATGAACTTATACTTCCGTAGAATACGAGGTCAGCCTATACTATAACCTATATTAATTGCCTTTCATTTCTGAGTCGGGATTCCCATCCCCTGTAATAGTCTATCAAGCCTCTGATGCTCAATTTTGTTTAAGATATTGTACAATTCCTCTTAATCCATCTTGTAACACTTTAGGCATGTTATACTGCGCTTTTACTCAAATCTTCTTTCCAGTTCTTCTATTACACATCATATCGTAATCTTTACCCAAACGTGTGTAGGTGCTTAGAGCAGTCCAAAAAATGCCTTAGCATTGTTATACTAGTGTCTTACCTCCTTCAGTCGAGGTCAGGGCTCTACTATAGCTTTTGTCCTTAATACTGATTATATCTTAATAGTTTTGCCCCGAACCATCTTACACTTTTCTTTAATAGATTCTAAATATAGAAATCACATTGCTATTACCAACTTCTTTTTGTCGAGTAATCACCTGATCTTACTCTTAGTATACCAATATTCGTAGGCTGCATAATTATTCTTGTGCAATTTGCACGAAGTGCATTCCATTTTAGTCATAGTCTTTTCTTCTCTTGGCTTACTCTGCTCTACTTGTGTCATTGTACTAACATGCACTTACAGTCTCTTTTGTCATACTTGTTTTGCTTCCTTCACTTACTCTTAAGTTTTCTCATATTCCAATATAGGAGAGATTCTTTATCCCTTCTCTTTTGCTACTTGTATATCACAATGCCAGTAGCCAGTAACTCTATTACCAACATCCTAACCTTTAGTCAAGTGTACCCTGGCTATCCCTTATAATATCTTTAAGTTCCCATTATGATTCTCTTTTCATGTTCATCCCTTTTTTATGTACCCATCCTTTGATGTCATACTATTCAAGGCCCTTACTAATAATTCTCAACATTATCTCCGGTATCATGGCTTCTATCCGTTCATTGCTGGCTTTTAGACCTTGTTAACTTGTGCCAGTATGGGATCTCACTTGAAGCTACTTCCCCCTTTTAGGGTGTACCCATGTCACTATCTATTTGTGTTCTACTTACGCACGTATCTCAAATTTTCAAATGCGTATGATTCTTTTCCAACATATTTGGTATACTGCACCATATCTATTCCTTCCTTTACATCCTCCATACCTTTGGTTGCCCATTTATGACATATTAACATAATCGTGAGGTGCTGGTCCAGTCTAATTATTGGTACTCGAGTCATGTATACACAATACTTCTTTATTCCTCATGGGTTTCATCCTTGTCATGCGCCCGATGCTCACTTTCTTAACAACATCTCGAGCTTGCCTCAATAATAGGTCTACCTTAACACCATGTTGTTGTACTACCCCTTTAAACTTATAAGTATACATTCTCCTTTTGCTCCGTCCTCATATTCAGTTACTTATGTCTATCTTGGGTGCTTTTGTTAGAACTTCCTTATTATTCCTCCAACTTATGTCCCTTTTTGGTTGTGCACAAGGAATTCCATATTACTCTTTATTTCCTTGCACTAGCTATCCTTTTCGTCATTATATAACCTTTATTCAAAACTTTCCTTACAGAACTTGATAAGTTTTCCTTATTTGTTCCATAGCTCGATTTTTTGTTTCACACCTATCTTTATATTCCAATCACATAGACCACGTCATACCTTTTAGCTACTTCCTTACTAAGCTTTACTTATTCTTATAACGATCTTCGTTATATTCACATGGTATCCTGTTCGTATTCAGTCCCATTGTATAACACTGTTTGACCTTCTTCACGATTCTTACTATGGGTTACTTAACCCTTCTTAGTTAGTCTTATCCTTAATGTCTCACAAATTGTCTTATTAACACTTCATATCCATCACAATTCCTTTTCCCTTGTACTCTTATCTTAATTATACTGTTACTTCTTTTAACTATAACTCATCGTAGTTTATCCCTGCGTATTAATTCAGTCGGTGCCTTAATATACCGTTCTATCAAGATCTATCAGTCTTCTCTAAATCATCTTCTTTTTTAACAAGTCTTTTCCAACTTCGTTCTACCATACCAGTATCGACTTTCTAGTTTCTATTGCCATTAATTCAGCAATTAACTCACTTCTCAAGGTCAACCATGCTCGTAGTTTAGTCAAATCTCATCCTTATTATAGGCAAGGTGTACTACAACCTTGTATATCCTTCTCCTTTTATTTTTAGAAAAATTTGGGTAAAGTTTCCTTTGTATTTCTTACTATCTCAACATCTGCATGCAGAAGATGCCAATAATACCTCACAAGGCCAACATATATATTCATATCATATCATATTGCAGCCATACAGGGCGCCCATAATTAACAATATAGAAATGGACTTACCTCGTATGTCCCCTCGAACTACACATGTTGCATTTTCCTATTTACCTCTCCTTTCACTTTTTAACTTTATATGTCAACCGTATTTCAAAACCTTACCTGACATATGTCTTCCGTGACTTTGCTTACCTGCATGATTTGTAACTTCCAATATCGTCAGTTACTTTCTTCTATCGATGTTGTCCTCCTGCTAAAATCACAGGTTAGTATGAGGAATTTCACTCTCTATGACTCGGCTCTATCGCACGATCTTAGATCTGAAAGAAAGTAACATCCTAAATGTCCTGTAGCCTCCTATATATAGATGTGGTGCACAACATACTAATAGAAAAGACTACTAGACACGGTCTATAGACATTCTAAGGATGAATTTCTCTGATACCACTTCTAACACGACCCAATCCCATAGGCCGTAACTGGGGTTCGACTTGGACCCCTGAATACATAGCCGTCAAATATAAGAACTATGCACAATAATCCCAGTGGGTAACAATATTTTCCTGTACATGTAGCCTCTTTCATTCGTATCATATCATGAAAGGGCATACAAGCCGACAAGGCTGCCATAACATAAAACATTTACAACTAAACAAACTCACAAACAACCCACAAACTCATGTCTATAGACTTTTAAGAGTATTAACTGTATCATATGGTGGGACAGGGCCCCCGCCGTACCCCTAAACAAGCAGATATATACATCAAATGACTAGTATCAAAAGTTAGGCCCTGAAATAGTGGAGCACTTCCAACATAGCTGAGTGAAAATCCTAAGCTGGCGGATCTCCAAAATAAATAGTTGTACCTGCGAGCACGAAACGCAGCCTCCCGGAGAACGGGGGGTCAGTACGATATATTTACTGAGTATATAAAGCATAACATAACATAACTGAGATAACAACTGAAATAAGGATGTAGAAAACAAGTATGACAGTTAATAATTCACTATACCTGCATCTTATGAAAAGAGGGCATGTATATCATCCTTACATGTCACTCCCGGCTCGCTGTGGGACTCGGTGTTACCATATCATCATATACGACATCATATAATTATACACGATATTATGTCATGCATTACAAGTACATCACTATGTTTTCATATGTATGCGTACCTATCATATCCAGCCCTTTAGTGAGGGTCTTGGTGAAAGAGTGGTGTACATATCATACCACACCTGACCCACTATAGGACTCGGTGCCATTATCATATAGTAAAATATACCGAGGAACATTCATCCCAATCTATAATTTAAAATAATATCGAGGAACGTATGGCTCGATCTATATCTTAAAACAATGCTGTGGAACATATGACCCGATCCATATTTTCCATCATATCATCATATACATACTCGGCCCGAGATGCGGTGATGAGCATCATCACATACGGCATCATCATATGCTTTATTTTATCGTATACGACATTTCATCCTCGTATACTTCATACATATATATATAGCCGGCCCAGTCCTCGGTGAACGAATAGTAAAGCTAGGCACGACCATATTCCTAACCCCCTTATGAGACTCGGAGGAAGATGGGTTGCAGTGTGCACAATTAGAGTAGTGAGAAACCATATGCAACTAAGTCATCATTAGAGACTCAATGAAAAAGTTAAGTGAACTATCACCTGAAGACCAGAGTAGTAATCGTCTTAAGTACCTTCTAAACATCATTAAGGATCATATTAGGTGGAGTCTCAGGAATCATAGACGTGTAGTAAGACAATGTTAAACAGCTTATGGAAGTAGAGATATCTGTCATCGTAGAGAGCTTAGGAATAGGAGCTGATGTATTTAATTATTATTCATCAGATAGGAGACTCGAGGGTTGTAGTTCAACTACTTTAAGAATTCTAATATCAAGTAGTGAATAAAAGTCATAAGTTATACCCGGAGCTTATAAATGGAACTACCTACACCTCATATCATATGCCATTTTATTTATATTAAGGACATTGCAAAAGGAAGAAGAGACAGGCTATACATATACTACTGTTCATGATCTAGGAGCCTTAAAAGGCAACAACTCAACTATTACAGGAGTTTTAGCATCACAAAGTGAATAAAGTCTATGAATTAAAATTGGAGTTTCATGAGTGGAATTACCCCCACATTTCATATACAAACCATTCATAACTTATACATAAGACATGCTAAAAGAAAATAAGAATAGCTCTACGTACCAGTTATGGGTTAATCACATTCAAGCTCGCTTCGGTACTCGTTTAACCTATTTAACACAGAATTAATAATAATGTTAGTAACATTAAACCTTAAAACATCTAAATCTATAACCAAGCACCCATAGGAATCAATTCCTCATCCGCCTTTCTCGACTAGTCTCGACTAGTCTATTAGTTAGTTAAGGAGTTAACGGAAATCGGGCAACATCTCCTCTATAACTTGCCCAATCTGAACTTTCAATTTAACTCCCAAACCTTAAAAAAAAACCAAAAACAACAATCAGAATATCATATACAAATAAAATATGGCAACATTACACAATACAAACTCCCAACAACTCGCTTAAAACTACGATACCAAAATAGAATTTTTAATCTCTTATTGTAAAACCTTTAACTATACGTAACAGAGAGTTATGTGGATGAAAAAAGAAGCTTCCACACACCTTTTGGAAAGTGTTCCATCCCTGAAGTACACAATAAAAGCACCTGCAGTCATAGCACAACAACCACAACAACCTACTCGACTTCGATTTAACTATGACGGCCTTAGTTTAGTTTATTTCTAACGTCAAGCATCCTTGTGCACTATTTATACTTAAATCCACATATAAGATGTTTAATATACTACATAACCACATCATAAACTCCAACGTGAAAGGAAAACCCTTATCTTACCCGAAATTGGCCAAAGCTTGCCAAAATTCGCCTCGAAAGTTCTTCTAGCGAGGCTGAAATATCGTGGCTGTTTGTTCTCCGCTTTTTGCTGATACAAACCTTAAATTTACATTATTAAAACCCTCATAACATTTCCAAACCTTTACCAAAACGTCAGAGAAGAGAACCAAGTCATACCTTGCTAAAACTTACTAAAAGTTGTCTCGGAAGGTCTCTTAACATGCTGAAAATTAGCGAACTATTTGTATCTCTTCCTTTTTGCCCCAAAATGAAATTTTACGTTATTAAACACTTCTATATAACCCTAGTATACCTTAAATAATTAATTTATGTAATAAAATTGGGCCTTACCTTTTCTTTTGGCCAAGCCGTCGCCCCTCTCTCCTTAGCTCCTAGGGTTTCTTTTTCAATTCTTCTAAGTGAAAGGATGATTTTGTGATCAATTTAACTTTAATCCACATGTATATATATACCTCTTTGGAGAGTGACATGTGGCATCCCCCCAGGGGTGACATGTAGCATCCCCCTAGGGGTGACACGTAGCATCCCCCTAGGGCGCCACCTCAGCCTATGCGGCTACTCACATGATGCCACATGGCAGTGGGGTCCACCTCCAAAGCAGGCAAGTGGGTCACCTCCTTGCTTCAGCTACTTCCATATGGCACTTCCTCCTGCTGCCACGTGGCACTCTGTTCTTGCTACCACATATCATCCTTTTCTCTCTCTCATGGGTTTATAATCTCATCTTACCTTAAGAACCCATATAATCCTGGCTACGCAAGATTAGTATATACTCAAGTAGCTTAAGTATGTAAAACTTCTAAGTTAATGGCTTACGTAGGTAAGTCGATTCCTACGACTCGTTACATGGCCTCCAACTCCTTCCGACTTCTCATGACCTTATTTCCCACCTTCCCTACTATGGGGTATCATATTCTCCCTTCCTTAGAGTTGTTTGATAGTGTCGTAGATTATCCAACTCACATGATAACTTCTAAGAAGCTTAAGAGACACTCCGAGCTCAAGAGTGTGGGGTGTAACAACTCCCGTGCCCGAATGATCAAGTTTATTTTAGGAGTGTCGAACTTAGTTATGAAAGAATGTTGAATCGCTATGCTCATTAAGGAGTTGGATATCTGTAGACTCATGTCCTATGTTGAGAAAATCGAAAAAGAAAAGCTTAAGAAGAGGAATATAAGGGAGTCCAAGAGGGCTTGTTTTGAAGGTGGGTTTTCTCACAACAAATTTGGTGGTAGTAATGGTCGCTTCTGGCAAGGCCAAAAGTTTTAAGGCCAAGGTTCTTTAAAAACTATGGCTCAAAAATATGAGAAGTATAAGGTTCCAAATTCCAAGGCACAAGGTGGAGCTCCAAGTGGTCAAGTCATCACTTTAGGTAAGAAGTGTGGGAAAAACCATAAGGGAGAATGCTTATCGGGATTGGATATTTTTTTTAAGTGTGGAAAGCTGGGTCATCATGCAAGGGAGTGTAGGAATGGGTCTTGACCCTAGGTTCAAACTCAGCCTAATGATTTTCCAGATTAGTGTCCTACTACTTCGCCTAGCGATCAGCGCCAAAATAAATTTTATGCCCTTCAAACTCGTAGGAGTTAGAGGATTCCAGATCTTGTGACTAGTATGTTGAAAGTCATTGACTTTGATGATTTTCCAAATTATTTTGTTACTCTTTATCTTTCTATGATATTCATTGTTGTCCTGAGATCTTGCTAGAGCCTTTTTCGGTCTATACTCTGGTTAGTGATTCAGATGTGGCTAAAAGAGTTTATAGAAATTGTCCAGTTTATGTTTTTCATAAAGTCAATTTAGTTGATCTTGTAGAGCTTGATATAAATGATTTTGATGTTATTCTTGGTATGGATTGGTTTCATGCATGTTATGCCTCTATATGTTATAGAACCTGTGTGGTTAAGTTTAAGTTTCCTAATTAGCTAGTTCTAGAATGGAAAGGTAGTAATTCCGTGTTTAAGGGACAATTCATATCATGCCTCAAAGCTCGGAAGATGATTTCCAAAAGTTACATCTATTATCTTGTTCAAGTTAGAGATACTAATTCTGAAACTCCTACTCTTGAGTTAGTTTCAGTTGTTAATGAGTTTTCTTAAGTTTTCTCCGATGGTCTCCCAGGTATTCCTCTCGAAAGTGAAATAGAATTTGGTATTGATCTTCTCCTCGATACTCAACCTATCTCTATTCCTCCTTATCGAATAGCCCAGGAAGAATTGAAAGAGTTAAAGGATTTGTTAGATAAGGGTTTCATTAGATCGGTTATCTCTCCATAGGATGATCCAGTTCTCTTTGTCAGAAAGAAATATGGCCCTCTTCATATGTGTATTTATTATCGAATATTGAAAAAAGTCAT
This sequence comes from Solanum dulcamara, assembly GCF_947179165.1. Lineage (NCBI taxonomy): Eukaryota > Viridiplantae > Streptophyta > Magnoliopsida > Solanales > Solanaceae > Solanum > Solanum dulcamara. Next base: position 21,819,778 of record NC_077247.1, on the reverse strand, counting down.
AATCAAGAATAAGTATCCCATTCCAAAGATTAATGATTGTTCAATCAACTTATAGAAGCGAGCTATGTTTCAAATATTAATCTTCGATCGGGTTATCATCAACTCCGAGTAAGAGAATGTGACATTCCAAAGATGGCCTTTGTAATTCATTATGGTCACTTTGAATTCTTGGTTATATCTTTTGGACTAATGAATTCCCCTACAGTTTATATTAATTTGATGAACAGGGTTTTCAATCAATACTTGGATATGTTTGTGATTGTCTTCATTGATGATATTCTGATCTACTCTAGGAGTGAGGAAGAGCATGCCGATCATTTAAGGATTGTGTTGCAAATTCTCAAAGACCGCCAGTTGTATAAAAAGTTTAGTAAATGTGAATTTTGGTTAAGGTTAACTGCTTTCCTTGGTCACATTGTTTTCTAAGAAGGAGTTATGGTTGATCCAAAGAAAATTGATGGTTAAGAATTGTCCCATACCGTTGACTCCTTCTGATATTTGGAGTTTCTTGGGCTTAGACGGTTATTATAGATGGTTTGTGGAACGCTTCTCTTACATTGTATTGGCCTTGACTACTTTGACTCAAAAGAAAGTGAATTTCCAATGTTCTGAGGCATGTGAGAAAAACTTCCAAAAGTTGAAAGAAAGTCTTAGCTCCTCTCTGGTGTTGTCTTTAACATAAGGTTAGGATGGGTTTGTAGTGTATTGTGGTGATTCACGAGTTGGCCTTGGTTGTATGCTAATGTAAAATGGTAGAGTGATAGCCCAACTCATGACTTGGAGTTAGCGGTGGTGGTATTTGCTTTGATGTTTTGGAGAGACTATCTCTATGGAGTCTATGTGGATATTTTCACCAATCACAAGAGCTTACAATATGTGTTTACCCAAAATAACTTGAACCTTCGACAAAGAATATGGCTTAAGTTGTTGAAATATTATGATATAAGTGTGCTATACCATCAAGATAAGGCAAACGTGGTTGCCAATGCTCTTAGTAGATTGTCCATGAACAGTGTTGCTCATATTGAGGATAAGAAGAAATATATAGTTCAAGATATGCATATATTAATCCATTTGGGTATTCAATTGGTTGATTCTAAAGATGGTGGTGTTATTGTGCAAAATTGTTATGAATCATCTCTTGTGGCGGATGTTAAGGAAAAATAAGATAGTGACCTCGTTTTGGTTAGATTGAAGAAAGTGGTTGCTGAAAATGCCATTGAGGCTTTCTTTTAAGGGAGAGATGGTGTGTTGAGATATCAAGGCAATGTGTATGTTCCAAAAGTTGATGGCTTGAAAGATATGATATTATATGAAGCTCATAATTTTTGGCATTTCATTCATCCCGATTCCACAAAGATGTATCATGATTTGAGGGAAGTGTATTGGTGGAATGGTATGTAGAGGGATATTGCGGAGTTTGTGGCTAAATGTCCAAATTGTCAATAAATGAAGGTTGAGCATAAAAAACTGGAAGGTTTGGCTAAAGACATTAAGATTCCTACTTAAAAGTGGGAAGCCTTGAATATGGACTTGTTACAGTTTGCCTAGTACTCATAGGAAACATGACTCTATTTGTGTGATTGTTGACCGAATGAGTAAGTTAGCTCATGTTCTTCCTGTTAATACTTCATATACAACCGAGGACTATGGCTGATTGTACGTCTGAGAGTGGTCAAGCTTCATGGTGTTCCATTGCCTATCATTTTGGATTGAGGTACTCAATTTACATCTCAATTTTGGAGGTCTTTCCAATAGGATCTTTGTACTCAAGTGAAGCTTAGTACAACTTTTCACTCCCAGAAGGATGGTCAGGCCGAGCATACATCCAGACATTAGAGGATATGTTGATAACACATGTCATTGATTTTGAAGGCTATTAGGATGATCGTTTTCCATTGATAGAGTTCGTTTATAATAACAATTATCATTCTAGCATTGAGATGGCTCCATTTGAGGCTTTATATGGTAGGTGGTATAGATCCCCTATCGATTGGTTTGAGGTAGGTGAGGTTATATTGATAGGACTCAAGTTGGGATTTATGGCTATGGAGAAAGTTAGACTCATTAGAGAAAGATTAAGAATGGCTTAAAGTCGACAAAAGTCTTATTTAGATGTAAGAAGAAAGGAACTTGAATTTGAGGTCAATGATTGGGTTAATTTGAAAATTTCACTCATGAAGGGTGTGATGCGCTTTGGTAAGAAAGGGAAGCTAAGTCCCTGCTATATTGGGCCATATCAGTTTTTGAGGCAGATTGGTAAGTTGGCTTATGAGTTAGATTTGCCTTCTGATTTGGCATCTGTGCATTTGGTGTTCCATGTGTCTTTGTTAAGGAGGTTTATTGGTGATCGTAGCTCTATTGTGCCATATGAAAACATTGAGGTTGAAGAGATTTTTTCCATATAAAGAGGTTTCGATTGAGATCTTAGACTGACAAGTTAGGAAGTTGAGAAACAAGGAAATAACTTCAGTTAAAGTGTTATGGAGGAACAAAGAGGTTGAGGGTGCTAAATAGAAAGTCGAAGACGATATAATGTCCTGATATCCTCATCTCTTTCCTTCCATTCCTAATTAAGGTATTTAGTTCCTTCATGATCCAATGACCCTAAATCATGCATTTCAGTTGTTCTCATTGTTTCATATGCACTCATGTTTATGAAATGAGTTTTAAAGTCATATTTTATCTTGAGATTAAAGATTTTATGTTTTATGCATTATTATGATATTTTGCATTCATGTTGAGTTGTTATGTTCCTTTATTATTCTATTTATGCTAGCTTGAGTCCCATTTGAGGACGAATATCCCCAACAGGGAGATATTGTAAGACCCCAAGAGTTGAAAACACGGAAAAATGAGGATCTAAAGTTGAATTTCTAGAAAAACTCAGCTTTTGGTACTAGGTGGTTTTCACGGGACCCACTATGGGCCATAAAGATGACCATGGGCCGTGAAGGGCCACCATTCTCCATACAAGCCATTTGGGTTCCTGAGGTGGTGACCACGAGAGGTCACCACAATCCGTGGTGATGATCCATTTTGGGTTTTGGATCCAGTTTTAATGAAGGGTATCTTGGTCATTACCTACACTTTTATTAATGAATGTGGACATTTTTTATGTCTAGATTCTTACCTATTAACTACCATAAAGTCTTCTAACACTCTCATTCTCTTCATAATTCCAAAGTCATAAAACCTTCTCTCCCAAGTTTTCTCTCAAAGGTCTTCTTCTCCCTCAAGCAATTCAAAAGGGTTCTTAAGGTTCCATTATTTTCTATTTAGTATTCACAAGGTCAAGGTATGTGGCACTTCATCCAGGGTACCTTTCACCAGGGAATCCCAAAGATTTCTTTTTGATTTTCTTAAATTAAAAGCCCTAATTTCATGATTTATATTAGGTCTTTTCAATTATGATATATTTCAATGTTATAAGCCTAATTGTGCATAATTCACATCATATTGCATGCTTTCAAGTTTAATTTCAATGACCCAAGATATATTTTAGTTTCAAGTATGATTTATGAGATATGATTTTGATTTTCAAGTTATATTCTATGAAAGCTTTATGAATGAGTTAAAGATACTTTATGCAAAGAAGTTATAATGATGATGCCATGATGTTTCAAGCAAAGTTAATGATAGGGCATGTTAAGTCCCTAAAGATTTTTATGATCAAAGATATGTAATGATAGAAGCCCTACACCCATATTGCATGAGTTATATGATAGATGAGCTAATCCTATGATTATGTTAGATAAGATATTCTTATGATGTTCTGTAAAGATGGATTGATATTAGTTATTATCTTTCCCTATGATGTTTATGATTAAGTTTTGATGAGTTCCTTTGGGATAATGACCAAGTACAGAGAGGGCTTTTAGGTGGGGTTTGGTCCAGTCATGCAGTTAGTTAACTAAGGGAATCCTAATAGCAACCTTTCATCCCAAACTATATTTCCTGCATAGCTTTACATATGCCAATATGGCAAAGCTAGTAGATCCAGATAGCCCAGTTAAAAGAGTTACTTAATGGAGTATGCCCTTTCAAGGTAGTCTCCCCTGTCTCAATGCAGAAGTCATCGGATTTCATGTATTAGCTCATATGGTCTTATATATCAGTTAAATATCCTATCCCACATAGTTTCAGTTGAGTTATGAGTTCTTATGATGATTATGAGATTCGTTTAATGCATTGACCAATGAGGGAAATGTTTGAATATTTTCATGAAATTACTCATGTGTTAAAGATATTGGTCTTGCATTCCATGATTCATATTGATTATGTCCTTTGTTTAGTATTCATGCATCTTCTCACATAATTAGTATATTTTATGTACTAATGCATACTTTTTACCTACATTGTTTCATAATGTAGGGATCGATTATCACATTCATCATCCTCTTGTTTGTGACTAACGTTAGTGCTTTTGTATTATTGGTGATTCCTCATGTTTCGAGGATGAGACATTTTTATTTCTTATGAGTATTATGACTTCTTTTACCATTTACATTGGGTGAGCTAGGAAATTATCTTACGCCCCCATCTAGACTAGTAAAGGCATGTTAGATATTCATTGGAGTCTATGTCATCTCTTATTCTGCATTTTGAGACTTATGTCTATGTCGAGATTATGATGCTATATCTTTTATCCTTGCTTATTTACTTCATTTATCTTATGTATGCTCATGAATGTTATGCTAAGATGATTGGTTGGGCTCTCTTGGTATTCTAATCATCGTGTTACGACTAGGACCTAGGTAGGATCGTGACAGAGAGTGTCGTATGGGAACCAATGGTTGTTACAAATGTGGCCTGATGGGTCACTTTTATAGAGAATGTCCGATGGGGAGATAGAGTGATGGGATAATAGATCCCAATCATCTTTACGGCACTGCCAAATAGATGTAATCAGGGAGATACTAATTCGAGGGAAGATGGAGGTTCAAACCGTCTGTATGCTATGACTAATCACCAAAATCATGAGAACTCACAAGATGTTGCCACTGGTATACTTTGAGTCTTTTCTCTTGATATTTATGTATTACTAGATCCAGGTGCGACTCTCTCTTTTGTGATTCCATACAAAGCTGTTAAGTTTGGAATCCTTCCTAAATGACTCCTAGAACCATTTAGTATTTCTACTCCTACTGGTGAGTCTATCGTAGCTAAGAGAGTTTATAAACATCATATAGTCTCCATCTATCATGAAGATAATTTTGCAGACTTAAATGAGTTAGACATACTTGACATTGATGTTGTTTTTGTTATGGACTGGCTTTATGCTATTTATGCCTCAGTTGATTGTAGAACTCGAGTAGTCAAATTCAAATTTCCAAATGAGCCAGTCATAGAGTGGAAGGGTATCCTAGCTTTGCCTAAGGGTCAATTCATTTCACACCTAAAGGACAAAAAATTTATCTCCAAGGGGTGTATCTACCACATTGTCCGAGTTAGAGATGATAGTGTAGATAAACCATCCCTCTAGTTAGTATAGTCATAAATAAGTTTTCTAAAGTCTTTCCTGAGGATTTGCCTAGAGTCCCTCCTGATAGGGAGATAACATTTGGGATAGATGTTCTTCTAGATACTCAACTTATTTCTATTCCACCATATATAATGGCTCCCACAGAGTTAAAGGAGTTGAAAGAGCAGTTGAAAGGTTTTCTATATAAGGGGTTCATTAGGTAGAGTGTCTTACCTTGGGGTTCTCCTATCTTATTAATGCGAAAAAAGGATGGCTTTTTGAGAATGTGCGTTGATTACCGTCAGTTGAACAAGTTTACCATAAAGAATAAGTATCCTCTTCCAAGAATCGATGATCTTTTGACCAACTTCATGGTGACACTTGTTTCTCTAAGATAGAGCTCAAATCAGACTATCATAAGTTGAAAGTGAGAGAATGTGATATTCCAAATACACCTTTAAGAATAACATATGGTCACTATTAATTCCTAGTTATGTCGTTTAGTTTAACTAATGATCTTGTAGCATTTATGGACCTCATGAATATAGTGTTCAAGTAGTATTTAGATATATTTGTTATCACGTTTATTGATGACATGCTGATCTATTCAAAAAGTGAGGAGGAGTATGCTAACCATCTTAGAATTGTTCTCCAAACTCATAAGGAAAAGGAATTGTATGCTAAGTTTTCAAAGTGTTAGTTTTGTCTTACATCTGTGACATTCCTAGGCAATATCATTTATTGTGATGTTATTTGAGTGGATTCATAGAAAATTAAAGCAGGTAAGAATTGGCCCAGATCCACATCCCCGACAGATATAAGAAGTTTTTTGGGTTTGTCTGGTTAATATACAAGATTTGTTGAAGGATTTTCATCCATATTATCGCTATTGACTTAGAAGAAGACTAAGTGTTTGTGAGAAGAGTGTTCAAGAGTTGAAGACAAGATTGACTACTACTTAGTTTTGTTCCTACCCAAGGGAACAGATGGCTTCGTAATCTATTGTGATGCATCTAGAGTTGGACTAGGCTATGTACTGATGAACAAAGGTAAGGTAATATATATACTTCCAGGCTACTTAAGATCTACGAGAGGAATTATCCGACTCATGATCTAGAGTTGGCAACGATAGTATTTGATCTCAATATTTGGTGTTATTATCTTTATGGCATGCATGAAGATGTGTTCAGTAATCACAAAATACTGCAATATGGGTTTTGTTAGAAAGAGCTGAACCTGAGGTAGAAAAGATTGCATGAGTTGCTCAAGGATTATGAAATGAGTATTCTCTATCATTCAGGTAAAGCTAATATTTTCGTTGATGCTCTTAGCAGTTTGTGCATGAGAAGTATTGCTCATGTTGAGGAAGAGAAGAAAGAGTTGGCCAAAATGGTGCATAGACTTGCATGTTTGAGAGTTTCTCTTGTGGACTCTGATGAGAGAGGAGTTATTGTCTAGAATAGGGTTGAGTCTTCATTGGTTTTTCAAGTAAAGGAAAAGCAAGATCAAAATCCTATCCTCCTTCAAATGAAATAAGATGTTCAAAAGAAGAAAGTGATGGCTTTTGCTAAAAGTTCGAGGATCAAGAGTAAACCAGAGAAAACTTGAAGAAGTGAACTAGCAGTGGGGGCTATGACCTATTCTACGGTCTGAAGAGTGATCTACGAGCCTTAGTAGGGGCTCGTGGAACCCCTCCATACTTAGACATTTTTCATAAGGTTCATATCACTCTTACGATCCAAGATGACTATCTGTAGGAAGAGTTACGACCCATATGAAAGCTCTTAATTAAAGTTCAAAAACCATGGAACTTGTGGTATACAGGGAAACTTGCAAGGATTACTTGTCGATATTTCTACGACCCATAGGAGATGGTCATAGAACCCCTTGACACTTAGTAAAAAATTCAATGGTCAAGGACCACTCCTACGGTCCAACTCACTACTCATAAACCCTTACACGATCCATCAAGGGGTTCGTAGAACCCAACCCCTCCATCCTTCACTGAAGTCCACGGGGTACTTTGAAGACCTGTCAAAGGGTCTATGACCCATAGAAAGGTACTTGTAGACCCACGTGTCCAATTTCCTGTAAGGTCCAATGTTGTACCAAGGATTCTACGATGGGCCTTCCACGGTCCATAGAAGTGCCCATAGACAGCCTAGAGTAAAATTTAATGAGGATTAGTTGGATCTTTTTCCACCTTTTCCAAACTTAACCCAACCCATTTTGGTACTAAAATTAGTCCCTATGCAGTATCAAAGGAGTTTTCCCTTTCATTAACACATAGAGTATTTGAGAGAAACAATTGGAGAGAAGAAGAAGAGATAGGGTTCAAAGATTTCAATCAATTTTTTGGAATTTTAACTAGATAATTATCACGACCTAAGCCTAGGGCCTAGACGTGACATGTCAAATGAGACACCCGGAGGTACATCATCCAAGCCTCTTAGAATTCATTAAGCATTTCATGGGTAACGATAAAAAAATCGAGCAGAAGCAAATGGTATATACGGACTAAGGGACTTCACATTAATAAGAGTCTAAGACAACATAACACCCTTTACTATGTCCAACAATTCCTTCTACCTTAATATTTGGCTGGGGTAAGACATGTCCTTAGCTCACCCTCAAGATTAAGTCAAAATACCAAACTTAATTTAAGTATCTAAACATAACATAAGCTAGATGAGATAGGTGTGTCATTCCTAAAAATGGGAACTCACCAAAGTGGTAGCTTTCAACGCTCAACTTAGCTACGAGGAGGAGAGTGTGGACACCGGTCCCTACATGGTTATATCATGTAGGAAAAAGCATGTGTTAGTACTGTGAATGTACTAAGTATGAGTGTGCTATTAAATGAAGAACATAAGAGGGAGACACATATAGGAAATATGCATAAGTGAATGCATGCCTGAGAAATCATCATATAATTTCTTAAAACATTCATTTTATGGGAAAATGATCTTAACCAAAATTTAAGACCATGCGAGCTAGTACATGGAATACAACATAACCCCTATGTTGGCACGGAAAGACTACTTGCGGAGTAGAACTCTGTTAACTTTAATCATTTTTTAAACTTTAACTTTAAGGGCTAATTATGGATCCACTAGCCTAAATAGCCTACAAGAGATCCTATGGTGTCACATAGTTAATGAAACATGAGACTTTACTTAAGGACCCCTTAGGTCGAGTCCCCACTACATGCTACATTCAGTGCTTGATCAATCCCACCAAATAACATATAAATATCATAATAAGATAAGCATTGTATAACTTTATACATCAAATCATCATCGGTGGAGTAGCTCATTAAAATATTTCATTTGATTCAAATATGTGAGAATTGTTCTTTCACGTTGAATCCTTTCTTTGATTAATAGCCCTTTCATCATCATTCAATCATTTCACAAGACTCCCTTAAACATAGGCATTTGCTTCATAAACTTTCATTTGGAGTCAAAACATTCAATTCAGCTTCATTTTAATATAAAAAGACTAGTTGGGTTCATTTAGTATAATTTTCAAATACATCTAACTTTCTGACTTACGGAGTCTTACAATATCTCTCCCTTGGAAAAATTCATTCTCGAATAAGATTAACTTATCATAGAAAGGTCATGGGAAGAGGACTAGCAATCCAACATGAACAAAATGATACATGTAATGCATAAAACATGAGATTTTTAAACTTAGCATAAAACATGACTTTAAAATTTAACTTCATGAACATGTATGCATATCAGAATGTAAGAAAACTGAAACATAGGAGTCTTAAACATTGAGCATGAGTAACTTAGTACCTTAGACTTGAGTAGAATGAAAAAGATGAGGGTAACATTTTATCATATCTCTTTCTACTTACCATGTAGCATTTTTAATGACTTTAACAGATGCAACTTCTTTGTTCCTCAGTCTCTTAACTTGCCAGTCCAAAATTTCAATTGGGACTTCTTCATAGGTCAAGTTTTCTTCAACATTCACTATTTCCAAAGGAACAATGGAACTAGGATCAGCCACATATTTTCTCAATATTGACACATGGAACACCGGGTGAACCATGGCCATCTCCAATCAAAACTCCAACTCATAAGCAACTTTACCCACACGTCTCAAGATTTTATACGGCCCTATATACCTAGGGCTCAATATCCCGTTCTTACCAATTTGAACCATACCTTTCATGGGTGAAACCTTCAAATACACCAAATTACCCATATCAAACTCAAGATCCCTTCTTCTAGTGTCAGAATATGAATTTTGATGACTTTGAGCCATCTTCAACCTTTTTCTAATAATCTTCACCTTCTCTAAAGCATCAAGTACCAATTCGGGCCCTAATAAGGTCATCTCATCTATTTCTAACTAACTAACTTGGATCTATATCATCTCCCATACAAAGCCTTAAATGGCGCCATCTCAGTACTTGAGTGGTAACTATTATTATAGGCAAACTCGATGAGCGGTAGATGATCATCCCAATTTCCATTAAAATCCAACACACAAGCCCTAAGCATATCCTTTAATGTTTGAATTATCCTTTTGGCTTGTCTATCGGTTTGAGGATGGAATGCAGTGCTCAACTTTACATTGGTATCGGGGCCCTTTTGAAATGATTTCCAAAAGTTAGAAGTGAATTAGGTACCACAAACCAAAATAATGGACAACAACACACCATGCAACCTTACCAACTCCCGAATATACAACTTGGCATAATCTTTGGCCCTATAGGAAGTCTTACCCGGTAGGAAGTGAGCCGACTTAGTCATTCTATCAATAATCACCCAAATAGAATCATGTCTCTTCCGAGTGTGAGGCAAAACCACTACATAATCCATATTAACATCTTCCCATTTCTAAGTAGGGATTTCAATATCTTGGGCTAGGCCACCAGGCCTTTGATGTTCGGCCTTCACTTATTGACAATTCGGATATTTGGACATGAACCTTTCTATGTCCTTCTTCATACCACCCCACCAATACAACTCTTTCAATTGCCGATACATTTTCTTCTAACCAGGGTGAATGGATTATGCAGAATTATGTGTTTCCATCAAAATCACACTCCTTAGTCCATCCATATCCGGAACACATAACTGACCTTCGTAATATAACATCCCATCTCCCCCTTATGAAAAGACCTTTACTTTGTTTTCCTTCACCAACATCTTTAACTTGACAAGTGTCGGTTCAAGGTCTCGTTTCGACTTGACATTCACTACCAAAGTGGATTTGGACCAATTTTGGAAAACCATACCACCAACATCAATACTGTACAACTTCTCCCCTAATCTACCCAATCGATGAAAATGTTTCACCAATTCCCTCTTTCCTTTATCAACATGGGCCACACTCCCTATAGACACTCTACTAAGTACATCAGCAACCACATTTACTTTACCTGGATGATAATGCACACTCATTTCATAGTACTTGAGGAGCTCTAGCCACCTTCTTTGTCTTATATTAAGGTCCTTTTGGGTGAACACATATTGAAGGATATTATGATCGATATACACATCTACATGAACTCCATAGAGGTAGTGCCACAAAATTTTCAAAGCAAAAACCACGGCCACCAACTCAAGATCATGGGTAGGGTAGTTACGCTCATGCACTTTTAATTGCCTAGAAGCATAGGCTATGACCGTACTATTTTGCATTAAGACACAACCCAAACCAATCTTCAAAGCATCAAAATAAACCACAAATCCTTCTAATCCTTCTGGTATAGTCAAACTAGAAGCGGAGGTAAGTCGATCTTTTAAGGTTTGGAAACTCCTTTCACACTCATCCGTCCATATGAATTTTGCCTTCTTTTGAGTCAAGTTTGTCATAGTAGATGAGATGGAAGAAAACCCTTCAATAAAACTTTTGTACTAACCGGCTATAACCAAAAAAATCCTAACGTCCGAAGGAGACAATGACCTAGGCCAATTCTTGACCGACTCCATTTTCTTAGGATAAACCTTAATCCTCTCACCGGACAATATGTGACCAAGAAAGGCCACCTCCTTCAATCAAAATTCGCACTTGCTAAATTTTGCAAACAACTACTTATCCCTCAATGTTTGGAGCACAAGCCTCAAATGATCCTTATGTTCTTTCTCACTACGAGAGCAGATCAAAACATCATCAATAAACACCACAACAAAAGTATCAAGGTAGGGTTTGAACATCCTATTCATTAGGTCTATGAACACCACCAGTGCATTCATTAACCCAAAACTCATTGCCACAAACTCGAAGTGACCATACCTTATCCAAAATGCCATCTTTAGAATGTCACACTACCTTGCCCTTAGTTGGTGATAATTGGACCGAAGGTCAATATTGGAGATATGAATCACCCCTTGGAGTTGACCAAACAAGTCATCTATCTTGGTAAATGGATACTTGTTCTTAATAGTCACCTTATTCAATTGTCGGTAGTCTATCCACATTCAAAGTGACCCATCCTTTTTTCTTACAAATAGAACGGGGGAACCCTATGGTGAAATACTTGTCCTTATGAACCCATTTTCTAAGAAATCCTTTAATTGCTCCTTCAATTCCCTCAATTCTGCCGGGGCCATTCGGTAAGGAGGAATAGAGATAGGTTGGATATCGAGAAAGATATCGATAACAAAATCAACTTCTCTTTCAAGAGGGACACCGGGAAGTTCATCGGGAAACTCATTAACTACAGGGGCTGACTCAAGAGGAGGAATTTTAGAGTCGATATCCCAAACTCTCACTATGTGGTAAATACAATCCTTAGAAATCAATTTTTGAGCCTTGATACAAGAAATAAATCTACCCTTCACCACCAAATCACGACCCTCCCATTCAAAAATGGAATCATTTAGGAATGAAAACTTTACTTGACGAGTCCTACAATCTATGGAAGCATAAGATGCATGCAACTAATCCATCCCAAGGATGTCATCGAAATCTACCATGTCAAGTTCTATAAGATCACAAGGAATGACTTTATGCAAGAGGGACACGGGAAAACCCCTATAGACCTTCCTAGCCACAACCGACTCACCCACGGGGGTAGACACCAAATAAGGCTCTACTAACATTTCGGGCAATAAATCAAACCTATTGGCTAAGAATGGAGTAACAAATGACAAGTTTGCACCCAATTCCAATAATGCATATACATCAAAAGTAAAGATCCTTAACATACTTGTAACAACATTTGGTGTTTCCTCAACCTCTTGCCTCCCATACAATGCATAGAAATGGTTGGTGCATTAGCCATCTCCTTGATCTTGTTGTCCATGAGTAACTTGGCCTTGAGGCCTACCACCGCCACCACCACTACAATCTCGGGCATGATAACCCGGCTTGCCGTATTTGAAACACGCATTTGAGCCTGCCAAACACTCCCCTTTGTGGGTCTTCCCACACTTCTTACATGGGGGAAAAGCTTGGGTACCAATGTTATCTCTTTGGAACATTGAGTTGGGACCTTTGTCCTTGGTAAATTTGGGAGGAGGAGCATTGGTAGAGCATTGTCCTATGAACCATTGACCAGTTTAGGTTTTGCTATGTCTACCATAACTGGATCTTTAAAGGTTGAACCCTCCACCATCCACTTTAGCCTTTTTGAACCCTCTAGACCTTTCCCTCAACTTCTCTTCTTCGATTTGTTCGGCATAAGTCATCAACCAGGAGATGTCCATATCCTTGACAAATATGGCTATTTTGCACTCCTTGAACACCAAGCTCGAAATGCCGAAAATAAACTTACTCATCCTTGTTTGGGGGTCGAAGACCATAAAGGGAGCATACTTAAAAAATTTTGTGAATTTGAGGGCATACTCCCTCACACTCATACTCCCTTGAAGGAGGTTGATGAACTCTTGGATTTTGGCCTCTCTAAGCTCCAGCGGGAAGAAACAGTCTAGGAAAGCAACTTTAAACTCTTCACATCCTATAGGTCCCTTTTCTTCGTTTCTCTCAATAATCTATTACTTATAGCACACTCGAGCCATTCCCTTTAGTTGATAAACAAATAGCTTGGCATTTTCATTTAGTATCACACCCATGATTTCCACGATCTAGTACATCTCCTCAATAAACTCCATAGGGTCCTCATGTAATTTAAAACCATCAAACTCAGGCAGATTCAACATTTGAAAATCCTAAATCTGAGAGGATGAATTTTGCACTTGAGGAGGGATACCTTGATTCCTTTGGTGGGCTACAACTTGAGCCAATAATGTGATGATCTTACGGATCTCGGCATGAGTCACCCCTCCTCACATTATGGTACATCTAAAACTAGAGGAGCTTGGTCTCATCATTAACCTTTTCTTTTAGAGGTTCTCTTCTACGAGGAATTATCTAAAGAACATAAAATCAATTCTTAGTTAGAGAAAAACATAGGACACTTTAGGGCACAATATGAGTTGAAAGAAGTGAAGACCTTCCTAAATGTCCCATAGTCTCCTATTCATAGTAGTGGCGCACTTTAAAACCATCAACAAGACCCTATTTGACGTGGTATGTTAGACTCTGAGGACCATTTCAAAACCTCGCGCTCTAATACTGAGTTTTTCATGACCCAATCCTAGGGCCTAGATGTGACACAGCGAATGAGACATCCATAGGTACATCACCCAAGCCTCTTAGCATTCATTAAGTATTTCATTGGTAATGATAAATAAATTAAGCGGAAGTATGAGGGATCTATGGACTAAGGGACTTTAAATTAATAGGAGTCAAAGATAACATAACCTCAAGATTATGACCTTCTACATCAAGACTTCGCGGGGGATAAGACATTTACCTAGCTTACCCTCAAGATTAAGTCAAAATACCAATCTTAATTTAAGTGTCTAAATATAACATAAGCTAGATAAGATAGGAGTGTCATTCCTAAAACATGGGATCTCACCAAAGTGGTAGCCGTCAATGCTCAACTTAGCCACAATGAGGAGAGTGTAGAGCGACGCCGGTCCCTACATGGTGATATCATGTAGGAAACATTATGCATTATTACTTTGAATATACTAAGTATGTGAGTGTTCTATGAAATTAAGAACATAAGAGGGAGACATATATAGGCAATATGCATAAGTGAATGCATGCATGAGAAATTATCATATGAATCCTTAAACATTCCTTTTATGAGAAAATGACCTTAACCAAAATTTAAGACCATGTGAGCTATTACATGAAATCCAACATAACCTCCTACATTGGTATGGGGATACTACTTACCTGGTAGAACTCTGTCAACTTTAATCATTTCTTTAACTTTGACTTTAAGGGTTATTTATGGATTTACTAGCCTAAATAGACTACAAGGGCTCCTATGGTGACACATAATTAATGCAACATGAGACTTTACTTAAGGACCCCTTAGGTCGAGTCCCCACTATATGCTACATTCGGTGCTAGGTCAATCCCACCGAATAACATTTAAATATCATAATAAAAAAAGCATTGTATAACTTTATACATCAAATCATCATCGGTGGAGTAGCTAATGAAAATATTTCATTTGATTCAAATATGTGAGAATCTCCCTTTCACATTGAATCCTTTATTTTGGTAAAATCCCTTTCATCATCATTCAATCATTTCACAAGACTCCCTTAAACATAGACATTTTCTGCATAAACTTTTATTTGGAGTCAAAACTTTCAATTCAACTTCATTTCAACATAAGAAGACTAGGTGAGTTCATTTCGTATAACATTCAAATAACTTTCAAATACATATAATGCATGAGAGTGATGGAAATCCCTTTCATCATCATTCAATCATTTCACAAGACTCCCTTAAACATAGATATTTTCTGCATAAACTTTTATTTGGAGTCAAAACTTTCAATTCAACTTCATTTCAACATAAGAAGACTAGGTGAGTTCATTTCGTATAACTTTCAAATACATATAATGCATGAGAGTGATGGAAATGCATTAGATGAAATATCTTAAAATAACCCACCATATAGTTTAAAACTACATTCCAAGCCCTCATAAAATAACCCTAACAAAATCATTCATTTCATGAAATGTAGAGTCAATATATATCAATTTAAGTAAATAAACTTCAAATATACCATAATATATGCATTTGGAATCATCATGTAAAAGCCAATAAGAATTCACCATTTAGAATTTGAAATATCAAGTTGATAAAACATTTGGGCTCCATGGGTGGAAGAACCCATGGATGAAAACCCATATACCTTGCTTGAATTTACTAAGAATTGAAGAACCTTGAAGAATCTGGAAACCCTAGCATGAATTTGGAGAGAAACCTTGAGGGACCTTGTGAGTTCTTTGCCTTGGAAGTTTTGAGAGAATGAATTGAATAGGAGAGGGTCTTGAAGAGAAAAGTGTTTTCAAACTTGAACATGGCCATAAAAATATCTAGGTTTATTGAACTAAACTTTGGAAATGACAAAATCGCCCTTTATTAAATCTGGAAAATTAGCCCTATAGGCCCCTTCTATGGGTCGTCGTCGTAACTATGAGTCATGCAAATGATCCGTATTATAGGCCTGATAAAAGAGCCAAAAACATAGTGTCTAAAGTTTAGGAACGACTCTGTATACGACCCATCCTCAAGGAAATGACCCATTCTGTGGGCTCGTCCTGCAGGTCCCCAAAACCTGCAAAATTCAATCTATGCAGTTTAGTGAGGAGTGGTATTTATGAACCATCTTACCATTAACGACCCATCCTATAAGTTCATAGACTTGGCCCTGAGTGGTCCTTGAAACTTGGCCTCTGAACTTAGCTTACGAGGGGTTTCTACGACCCATCTTCTAGGAAAAGACTCGTCCTTAAAGGTCGTTGAACCTCTCCTGAGGGGAACTCCAATTTTCTTTTTGAAGGGTTTCTCTACGGACCAACCTTATGAGCGGTAGAAGGTCCTATGAGCTATATAGGGACTCGTTCACATGGATGGGTTCGGAATTTTGAGACTTTCTCCTTGGTTCCAACTTTCTAACTTACAGGGTCTTATAATAATTTTCATTCCAGGTATATAAATCTAATCACAACGTTGGAATTAGTTTGTCCTCATGCCCTATATGTTCATAATGCCAGATTGAGTTACCAGTTCGAATTTCCAATTCTATTATAGTGAATCCCCGAGTTATCTATATAAATTCTGTTGAGTTAATGCATATATGTAAATATACATTGATGATTTTCATGGGTTGAATTCTTGAGAAAATTTTCATGCTTGTATTCACATGAACCCTACTGAGTTTTTGCATTAAATATTTTATTCAATGTTGATATTAAAAAGGGATGATTATTTTTATCGTTTGATTGAGGAAGAGTTTAGCATGAGTTGAGTTGAAGAAGTCTTTTGATGTCTATTTTAAAGTATGAGTATTAATATATTTTAAAAACCTTTATTTTGATGAATGATATAAGAAGTTAATATATGCTTTCTAAATGCATTATTGAGATAAGATGTTACACATTATGAAGGAAAGAGAAGAGATCAGAAAAATAATGTAAATTGATGTAAAAGTCAAATGAGACTAGATGAAATGTATTTTCAGTATGTCACTAACTTGATGTATATGAGCATATTATGTATTTTGGAAGTAGTACTGAGCACCGAATTGGGCAAGAGTTTATTCAACTCGATCTCTATAAAGTATGTAACAAGTGTAGGATAAGATTGTTCCATTCATTCGGGCGACTCCTCATAATCCCTAAAGAGGACTCTTGTATGGATCCATAGATGATGTGATGTCCTTTATCTTGACAAGCTATTGGACGGCTGTGGCAATGAAAATGTTGCATTATATCATTACAGGCTCATAAGTGATGGTTGTCGATTAGAGAAACTCCTTAAGATGTAAAGTATTACATTTTAACATATTGAGTTACATTCACTATTGCATATCTTTTACAATATTGGTTATTATATTACATGCTTTATTGACTTGATCTATGTTCAGAGATGAGTTTCTTGAGTTGAGTATCTGAGCAAGTTTTCTTTCAGCCATTTTATATACTGTACATTCCATGTACTTACATCATTTGACCTTCATCATTTTATGATACAGATATAAGTGTTACAAATCATTAACAGGCGCACCATTGAGGATCTACCTTCCCAATATTTTGGTGAGACCTCTTTACATTCAGAACAGCTCCTTCTTTATCATATTTTCTTTATTTATATTAGTTTGTTTGAGGTAGCCGTGGGCATGTATCGGCAACTTCTTAGTAGTAAGTATGGGCCTCATAGGCTGAGTAGAGTTGATTCATTATGATTTTTTAAGAGTTTGCTTCTAAACTATACTTTCATTAATAAATTATGATATTGAGTTATTTTATTAACCCGAGTACTTTAACTTGTTATTCAAAGATTGATGAGGATGTTTTATAAATTTCCCACTAGATGTTATACTCGTTTTATGAGTTGAATCTTTCACTGAGTGAGTAAACCTGGCCAAGGGTTCTCTTGGGAACATCAATGATATTCGAGTGTCGTCCACTCCTAGGGTATAGGCTCGGGGCTTGACACACAAGTGATAGAGATCCTCAATAGGCTTATTATTGAAGCTCAGATTTCCATCCAACATTTGGTGAGATCTTTTTGTATTTAGAGGCGCTTTTTTTAATTTACTTTCATTATTTACATTTTTAGTATTTTGATGTATCCGTGGGCCTATCTCAGTACCTATTTCAGTGTTAGTTTTAGAGGCTTTATAGAGTAGTCATCGATAAAGTTTATTTTGTTATTATCAGAGTTCATGCTTTTAAACATTAAGTTATATCATATATACTTTAGTATTGAGATTTAAATTGAGAAAGTTAAGTTTTTATATATATACTTATTGTGCCCATTTGAGTTGAATTTTCATTACTTAAGTCTTCCGCTTAGTCTAGGCCAAGAGTTTTCTTGGAGACCAATAATAATTTTTGAGTGCTGGCAATGCCTAGAGTGTAGATTCAGGTCGTGATACCTACCACATGAATACCTCCGCAAAGACCACCATATGTACTCTACTGACCACCCCAATGATTCAGACCCTAGCCTTTGCCTGTACGTGGAGGTGCTACTACTAGAGTTGGTGGAGTTGCATATAGAGTTTGTGCAGCAATCCTACATATAAGGAACTCCCTCGACCAATCGTCCAACTCCTACAATCATAGCAACTTGATGAAGATCGGACCACAACTAATGAATGGCGACCACAGCCTGAAGCACCCGAGTGTGACCCCTTCGGCTCTGACTCGGGCCAGCACTAGGACAACCCTAAAGGTGTTGATCACCCTCTAAAGCATGTAGTGAGGCATTAATAGGAAAACTAGGTTGAATCTACTAAAACCACTAGTAGGGCCTATTATAGGAGTCCCTAGTCCTAGAATAGAACCCCCTATAGCTACCTTCATGTCAAACACACTTGTGGTTGCCTTTATGGGCCTCACAATAGAGGTTCTCAAGTGTATAGTCATGGTTAACTACATCCAGAAAAGAACAGCCCCCTAAAACCATAGACTAGGTCTCAATATGAAGTTGGAGTCTCAAACCTCATATAAAGAACCAAACTCTCTCCTCCTCAATAGGTAGAATCATTGTAGCATGACGCAAAGCTCATGGAACCTAGCCTCTCACTTAAAACACAGTCATCGAGCCCTGCTCCAACTTTGATAAATGATCACATAGCCGATCTCTCATGGGATGAATTTGAACAAGAATACCCCTAAAAAGTTTCTTAATGACATCAGTGGAGACCCAACTAGCCTAATCTCCAAGTATGAATGCCACCACTTTCTGGAAAGCCCATCAAGATGATAAACAATGAAATCAACTCCTCTCGAATCTACAAAACCTAAAATATATAGCTTCTCTTAGAAAGTAGTGAGAAATGCGTGAGCGTCCTCCCTAATTACCCTAGGATTCTTAGTGGTGACAATCTAAGAAACACTGAGAATCTTCTACTCTGGTAAAAATTTGAATCCATCCATAATATCTAGCTGAGTAGTGAGGGGTGCTGGTGGAAGTTGTACCTGTAGAGCCACTAGTGCAAGCTAACCTGCGATGCTAGTATATGTGGAGCTTACGTAGGATCTAGGGCCTACTATATACCCCCAAGAACTATCAATAGTTGAGTGATGGCTATTGGGAGCTAGATCTTGTTTGGGTGGCAGCTGGGCTGGATTCGACCCCACCCACTGAAGAGGAATAGAAGCATCTTGAGGATCCGCTATTGGCTTTAGAGTTCTCTATTTATCCTGAGTAGTTGCTACAACTAACTAACCTCGGGGCTGATTTCTACCCCTACTTGGGGCTCTATGTGTGTAACCAGCTGCATCACCCCCAATAGCTCCACCATAGGTGCGAGCACCATCCTATGAAAGAGTGAAATAAATGAAATTCCATGAAAACCAATAAGTCACACGTAACACAAAAAAGTGATACAAAATAGAAATTCTTCCTAATGACACCCTATAGCCACCTAGAGATAGGATAATAACATCTTTGTGCCGATCTAGAGGACTCTACTAGGAATCAAATAAGATAGGTGACCCTTGGGATTTGGTACCATCTTGTCATGATCCGACTCCTCTAGCTATAATGGCACCTACTATAATCCACTAGTATGTAAGACAACCTGTAACCTAGAGCTCAAGTAATGGGTTTAAGGGTAGAAACTATGCAAATAAAACAATTTACAGAATTAACAAGTTTAAGGCGAAAGCAAACCAAAGAAATATATATACAATTAAAAGACATTTCCTAGAGCCTAGAAGTCACATATATAGAACTATTACAAAGCGAATATAAATCCTACAAAGGACCATAGAAATAAAGACATATTTTAAAAAACACTAGTTTACTATATACCGATGGAGAAAGGTAAAGTCTCGAACGCCATGTGCTCACCCTCTCCTTTGAATTAGACTGTTGCAGGCTCAATATCAACTCAGAGGAGTGGGTTAGTGACTTTAATCAAGGATAGAAGATGAATTGTCTATATTAGGATCAACAGCCAAACAAGCATCAAGGAGAGAACCATACACTAAGTGCTATCAATAAACCACTTCAATCGCAAACCAAACTCAACCTAAACTGAGAAATGACCTCTAAAGCATGAACCAAGTAACACTAGAGCCGATGGTAGAGGGAAATTATATATAATAAGTTATAAGGGTTGTGTTACCACTTAGATAAGGCTCAGACTACCAAACTAAAGTATGTTATGTCAGTCTACAGAGAACTAAGCCATCTGAAGTGATGTCAAAGAGATTCTAAGGCCTATCAGCTCTAAACAATGCAAGTCTATAGGAAATCCCTAGTCTATGCCTAAACTAAGGCCAATTACGTTTCAATATTAACAAAAACCCATAAAAAAGTAACACCACAAGGTAAGGATGATCAAAATAAAAGTAACAACATGCCAACGATCCTTAATTACCAAAAATTGGTCTAAGTCATGGATTTGAATAAGCTAAGCATGATCAACTAGGTACCCACCCCAAGTTTACACAAATCAACATACATACACATATTCAAGATCAATATAAGGAAATGGGAAGTCATAGCCTACCTTTTGGCTGATCGTGCATACTTAAATCATGTCTCTAGAGTTTTTCCCTTCTGAATAACCTATGAACAATTCTATGCTATCAAAAATAGGATCACAACTTTACTATGAACATTTAGACACTAAAATCAAAACCCAAATTGGAGTGTAAAATGGAAATGTGGGACCTGCACCAGAAATCTCAAAGTTGACTTTGTCAAAAGGTCCAAATTAGCTTGCCAAACTTGTTTCCAAAAAAAGAACATAATTCAGGGCTCGAAACATCCCCAAAAACCATCATGCAAAAATTCATAATTAAAACCAAGGAAATAGATTCAGCCTCTTAGTATCAAAATTTACATCAAACTAAGGCCTCCGACATTATTTAAAAACTTACATAAGTAGCCGCACAAATTCAAAATAGGCCGCGACTAGGATTCGATCTGAATCCCCGTATATGCGTCTATCAACTGTGGTCAAATCAAACTGAAATTAACATAGTACCATGCAACAGAACCCTATTAGGTGATAATATTTTTATAAACCAGTAGCCTCTTTCATTTGTATCACATCATGAAAAGGCACGTAAGCCAATAAGGCTGTCATACATATAAACTTTTACAATATTTCAAGTAGACCCAGCTGAACAATACTTACACATACAACCTACATATAGATATCTACAGACCTCTAACAATATCAATGACAATATATGGTGGGACAGGGCCCACGTTGTACCCATTTATAACAAAAAAATACTATGCATCAATGGCCAGTGCCAAAAACTAGGCTCCGATATAATGGAGCCTCTTCCAGCTGAGCTGAACGGGATCCTAAGATGACGGACTCCCAAAACCTATACCTGTAACTGCGGTCATAAAACGCAGCCCCCCGAGCAAAGGAGGTTAGTACGACATGTACTGAGTATGTAAAACATAACACAATATGACTAGAGGCATATCTGAAATAGAGAAGCAGGGGATAAAATATCAAATCAAAAACCTGTACCTGGGGAAGTAAAAGCTTGGATGCTTAATTTTTACAATATAGCTGGCCATATCAGGGATCTAGTGAATCATATTTGTAAAACCATCATGGCCCCAGTGCCATCACCACCTTATTACAACACATCATCATATATATATAAACTATTCACGGCCCTCTAGTGAGGGCGCAATGAACAATGCAGTAAATGGTACATGATTACTATTCCCGGCCCGGGCGCGATGAAAGAAGTGTTACAGTATACACGCGTAGAGTAGTGAGAAATAAAACAAAGTTTAAATCATTATCGGAGACTCAATAAATTCATCAGGTGAATCATCCCTGGAGATTAGGGCAGAAAGTATCTGACGTATATCCTCTAAATGTCACTAAGGACTACGTAAAAGGGAGTTTTGGAAATCTTAGACATATACCAGTATGAAATATCTTATAGTTATCCGAGCATTGGTTATCTCAGAGCCTTTCTTTTTTTACAAAAAAGAGCTTAGTCGAATCAATCGTTATATAATCATATAGAAGACTCGAGGAGTAAGAGTTTAACTACTTTAAAAGTCTTAACATCCAGAAGTGATCAAGAGTCCTTAAGTCATATTCAGAACCTAAGAGTGAAGTTTCCCCGAAGCTTTCATCATCCATAGCCTACATCTAAGACATGCCAAAAGGAAGTGAAAAGATAGGCTTTACATACCTATGTCAAAAATATGCCAAGAGAGAGCTTCACATACCTCTTATGAGTTACTCTTTATCCCATTCGCCTCATCGTCCTTTGAACCTAGTCAACATGAAAGTAATAAAAATATAAACCACTCTTAGCTTTCCAGCATCTTAGGTTGCACCTTAGTATTCATGGAATCTATTTCCTTGTCCGTCTCCTCGACTAGTTCTTTAATTAGTTAAGGCGTTAACAAAAATTGGACAGCACCTTCCCTATTATATGCCCTATCCAAATTTCCAATCACATCCCTAATCACTAAAGACAACCAAAAATAACAACCATCAGCATATTTTTAAGCAATTTACGTCAACAATATACAACATAAACTCCAAATGACTTGCTCAAAACTATGATACCAAAAGAGGGTCTCTAGTCTTTGTTTCGCAACATCTTTAATTATATGAAACGAACGGTCATATGGCTAAAACCAGCAGCACCCAAACCCCTATTAGAACAAATTTAGGCCCTGCAACAAACCCCCAAATACCTGCAACAGCACACCACAAGGACAACACTTTACTTCGATGATAATTTAACTATAACGACTCCAATTTAGATTGTCTTCGATTTCAAGCATTTATATGACATTTGCACATTTAAATCCACCTATAGGGCGTGTAAAAAACTCCATAACAACACCATAAATTCCAAATTGAAAGGAGAAACCTTACCTTACCCGAAATTGGCCAAAACTCGCCAAAACTGCATCTCGGAAACTTCTTGGTGTGCTGAATTGGGGCGGACTATTTGTGTCCCTTTTCCTCTGCCCCAAATTGGAATTTTATATTATAGAACACCATTATATAACCATGGTATACCTCAAATAATTAATTCATGGAATGAAACTCGGAGGCTTACCTTGTCAGCCCCAAACCCGTATGTCCTCTTTTTGCCCTCCAACGTTTTTCTCTTCCTCTTTCTTACTTTCTTCCAAGTTTCCAAGTGTAAAGCTGAAGATATGGTTCCGTAGGTATTGTAATATACATATATACATCTCTATGTGGTTGAGGAATACCATATATAATTAATTCATGGAGAAAAATTGAAGAACTTATCTTTAATTTCTCAAAACTGTGGCTGCCTTGTTCCTTGTGTTCTTCATGTTTTATTTTCTTTTGGCTGGAGATTTGGATGAGAAATCTGACTAAGATTCACTTAACACATATATATACACCTCTTTAAAAGTTTCCATGTGGCATCCTCCTAGGGTGCCACCTCAACCCATGTGGCCAATCACTTGCTGCCATATGGCAGTGGGGTCCATCCCAAGCTGCTGCATCACCTACTTGACCCTAAGAATTTTCACCTACTAGTCCAAGTAGGTACATCACCTACTTGCTTCGAGTAGGCATGTCGTTTCCTTATTTCTCTTTTGTGAGCTCGTAAGCTCGTCTTACTTCAAGAGCTTATGCATTTCTTGCTACTTAAGCTCGACATGTACTCAAGTAGCTTAAGTGTGTAGGACTTCTAAGTTAGTAGCTTACATAGGTAAGTCTAGTCCTACGACTCCTTACTTATCCTCCAACTTCTTCCGACTCCTCATAACCATATTTCCAACCTTCCCTACTAAAATCACCAAATTTGGACCTAAAATGAGAGAAATATCACACTTTAAATATGTAACTGAATAGGTGATTGTGTTTGGTCATTTATTAAATGACTAGACGAAGGCCTTAATCAAGAACAAAACCGTGAGGGTCTGATATTGCGGAATAAAAGCTTTTTGGACTTCGCCAACATGGACCAGGCTTTGTGAATGTAGAGGCCAACATTCATTGCCATTATGAATGTACCAAAGATATGAAGAGTAATTATGGCCTACACCAGCTGAGTTATATCAGCTAGTTTTGGCTAAGTCCAAAATCTCTGATAAGGTACTTAAGATTCATTCAAAATCCCGTGCACCCAAAATAACTATGCTACCCTACCAAATTCGATATTCCAAAATCAATGGATATTTTATAATTTCCAACAAAGGCCGTTTCAACAAAATATGGGTCCCACAACCAAGTATCATTTTTAACCAATTTCCACAAGGGGGCTCATGATTGGTCTGAAAGCCTTGGGAAGCTCACAAAGGATCAATCTAGAGGAAACACATCATTTTATAGCTAACTTATAACGGTTAACTACACCCTTATGATTTGAAGTATAGGTGGTCGCTAGTAATATAAACCCAACTTATAAGGTCGGGGTCGAATCCCACAAGAAACAGTGTAGGCAATTGAAGAAATAAAGAATTAAAAGCTACTAGTTTGAACCTTAAATACGAGATACGATTATAATATAAAGATATAGGTAACAATTTAGGATATGGGGTAGGAGAGAACAACAATGAAAGTCTTTTCAAACAAGGATACAAATGGAATTTGGTAATGGTAATCAATCAACACCTATACGATCCATTGAATATTAGCTTCATACAATATCAATTAATCAAGGGTAAAATCATATATTCCTAAGAATCTACATTATCCATATATTTCTCTCAAATATGGACAAATATTTCTCAACTAGGAATTGCATGGATTTACTATTTCTAGCTAAAATCTGATATATGAGTTGCTACATCGCAAATTTTACACTAATTAACTTTTTCAAACCTCAACAGACTCTCTCAAGTTCAATCAAAGTAAACGGAAAAATCTAAGGAGAGATCAAATCCATTAGAAAAGCAATTAAAGTATGAAATTGATTAGATTATCAAAAATCCATTTCATAAATTAGAAAATATTCAGCTAATTACAAAAGCACAAGATGAAAAATCAATAACCCACAATGTTTTTTATCTCTAACAAAATATCCAAATAACGAATGAACATCTAAACATAGAATTTAAACATTACAAAGCAAGGATTTGAAGGAAGGATGAAAATAGTTACAAATTAAGCATTCAATCTTCACTCTAATGGTGTTTTGTTGTGGAAACTTGCATTCAAAGTGATGCCCAGGTTCAGAAATATCCAAGTGTCAATAAGTATTCTTCCCAAAATAGTTGTGCATGTGTGTATATTCTGAATTAGCATTAAATACTGAAATCCCAGAATTTCCCCTAACGACAAGCACATTTTTTCTCCCTTGCAAAGTCTCACTGTTTCTCGATGAGTTTTTTCACTGTCTGCTACTCCGTCCAGTTCCTTACCCTTTCTTTCTTCGATGAACTTTAATGCGGCGTCTTCTCCACCAGTTCATCTCCATTGCCGAACCCAACCCATATTTAGCCCAAATTTTGAATCTACTTTTGGTAAATTTAAGGACACAATCTCTCTTCATCTCTATTTGTGAAGAATTCCATCTTTTCCGATGAAATCGAGTTCAATACTGCCAAATCCTCCAACAACTTTAGGGAAACACCATAATCATTTGCATTATTCAACTGCCACTTTCAGTGTCTTAAAGGTGTGCGATGAAATTCCTCAATGAAATATTGCTTTACTAAATAGTGTTTTTTCGGCGGTAACCAGGTTTATTTCAACTGGAGTTGGTACCTCCAGTTCCCATATCTATTCTTTGCTTATACAATTGTAGTTACATTTTGATGACTTTAAACCTTTGAATATTTAATTAGTTCATACGCATTTTCATGGCTTTAGATAGTGATGGTAGACTAGGGTCATGTTATCGCTCAGGGATGGGGATGGGGACGAGGGTAAGGAGGGGTAAGTGGTTTAAATGAGCATCTAGACTGAGAGTAGGTTCTTGGAACATTAGGACATTGACGGGAAAATCCATAGAGCTAGTTAAGATTCTAAAGAAGACTGAGATATAGGAATAGGGTAGGAATTTTAGTAGATAGTAATTTAAGGGATCAGGTTGTGGAGGTTAGGAGAGTTACTGATAGGATGATGTCGATAAAGGTAGTAATTAAAGGTATCACGTTGAACATTATTAGTGCTTATGAGTTGTAAGCGGGCTTAGGCGAGGAGGATAAAAGGCGTTTTTGGGAGGATTTGGATGAGTTAGTGGGAGGCATACCGTCTACTGAGAAGCTTTTCATGGGAGGGGATTTCAATGGGCATATCAGATCTATTTCGAGAGGGTATGAAGATGTGCATGGAGGCTTTGGCTTCGGGGATAGAAATGTAGGAGGAGTTTTACTTTTGGATTTTGCAAGAGCTTTTGGGTTTGTAATAGCCAATTTGAGTTTCCCAAAGAAGGAAGACCATTTGGTAACCTTCCGAAATACGGTGGCTAAGAATCAAATAGATTTTTTACTCCTTAGGAAGGATGATAAAGGTATGTGCAAAGACTGCAAGGTCATTCCGGTCGACAATCTTACAACCCGATATAAGCTCTTGGTGATGGATTTAGGGATCAAAATAATGAGAAAGAAGACGGTCGAGGATGACTGACTTAGGATTAAATGAGGGACTTTGACCACGGCAAGTGCCCTAGAGATAGGAGAGAAATTGAAGGATATAAGGGCCTGGGATAGTAGTAGGGATGCAAACACTATGTAGGATAGGATAGCTAATTATCTTAGGGTTGTAGTAAGGGAAGTGTTGGGAGTCTCGACAGGTAGCCATGGACGACATCGAAGGGACTGGTTGTGGAATGGAGAAGTTTAAGAGAAGGTGGAAGCAAAGAAGATAGTGTATGCAAAGCTTATAGAAAGCCAGGATGAGGTGGAGAAGTGGACGAATAGGGAACTTTATAAGATAGCTAGGAAAAAGGCAAAATCTGCGGTCTCGACAACTAACATGACAACCTTTGAATGACTTTATACTGAATTAGAAGAGAAAAATAGGGATAGGAAATTTTTCAAGCTAGCCAGGGCACGGGAGAGAAGGGCACGCGATGTAGATCAAGTAAAGTGAATTAAGGACGAGCATGGAAAAGTATTGGTAGAGGAGACCCTCATTAAATAGAGATGGTAGTCGTACTTCACGATTTTGGGTATTGCAAGAGTATTACAGTCGAAGAGGTTAAGGGTGCTATGAGTAGGATGTGCTAGGGGAGAGCGACCGGACCTAAAGAGATTCTTGGGGAATTTTGGAAGAGCACAAGCTTGGTAGGTTTGGAGTGGCTGACTAGTTTATTTAATGTCATCTTTAAGACAAAAATGATACCTGAAGAATGGAGGTCGAGCGTAATGATCCCTCTATATAAAAATAAGGGGGATATCTAGAGCTGCAACAACTATAGAGGTATCAAGCTTCTAATCCATACTATGAAAGTGTGGGAAATAGTGGTGGAGATGAGGGTTAGGAGAGCCGTGTCTATTTCAGAGAATCAGTTTGGATTTATACCGGGACGCTCAAATATAAAAGCCATCCATCTTATGAAGAGATTGGTGGAGTAGTATAGGGAGAGGAAGAGGGATTTGCATATGGTATTCATTGATCTAGAAAAGGCTTATGATAAAGTTCCACGAGAGATACTATGGAGATGTTTGGAGGATAAAGGTGTATATGTTGCTTACATTAGGGTGATCAAGGACATGTATGAGGGAGCCAAAACTAAGGTAAGGACAGTAAGAGGGGACTTAGAGCACTTCCTAGTTGTGATTGGGTTGCATCAAGAATCATCCCTTAGTCCATTTTTATTTGCCTTGGTGATGGATGGATTGACATGAAAAATTCTAGGTGAGGTTCCATGGTGTATTCTTTTCGTAGATGACATAGTCTTGACCGATGAGACCCGTAGCGGAGTTAACGCTAGACTGGAGGATTAGAGACATACCTTGGAGTCTAAAGGGTTTAAGTAGAGTAGGACAAAGATAGAGTACTTAGAGTGCAAGTTTAGTAAGACACCTCATAAGGTTGGCATGGAAGTTAGGCTTGGTGACCAGGCCATCTAAAAGAAAAATAGTTTCAAGTAACTTGGGTCTATCATACAAGGCAGCGGAGAGATTGATGAGGATGTCACACATCATATTGGGGAAGGGTGGATGAAATAGAGGCTCACTTCCGGTGTACTATGTGACAAGAAGATGCCACCAAAACTTAAGGGCAAGTTCTACAAAGTGGTGGTTAGACCGGCTATGTTATATTGGGTGGAGTGTTGTCCAGTTAAGGTCTCTTACATTCAAAAGATGACAGTATCCAAGATGAGAATGTTGAGATGGATGTGTGGGCATACAGGAGTGAAGGATTAGAAATAAGGCTATTCGGGATAAGGTAGGAGTGGCCTCGATGGAAGACAAGATGCGGGAAATGTGACTGAGATGGTTTGGGCATGTGAAAACAAGAGACGCAGATGCCCCTGTGCAGAG
Source organism: Solanum dulcamara (assembly GCF_947179165.1). NCBI lineage: Eukaryota > Viridiplantae > Streptophyta > Magnoliopsida > Solanales > Solanaceae > Solanum > Solanum dulcamara. The sequence goes on along the minus strand of NC_077247.1, from coordinate 21,790,869 downwards.
GTGTGAGAGGTTGTCTATGGATACTTTTAGAAGAGGTAGGGGTAGGCCGAAGAAATATTAGGGAGAGGTGATTAGACAGGACATGGCGCAGTTACAGTTTAATAAGTACATGACCTTAGATAGGAGGGTGCAGAGGACCTATATTAGGGTACAAGTCTAGTACATAATCTCGTTATTCTTCCGTATTAGTAGGCATATTAGCGCACTATAATTTCTTGTGCTCTGACTTCTGTTATTATCTCTTTATTACTTTTTGTACTTTGATTACTCTATTTTATCGTGTCACTTCCGTTATTTGCATTATTCGTTATTTGCTTTCCCATATCATTTTGAACTTCTTAGACTTATCTGACCTTTTTTATGCTTCTTTTGAGCTGAGGGTCTCTCGGAAAGAGTCGTCCTACCTTGGTAGGAGTAAGGTCTGCATACACTTTACCCTTCCTAGACCCTATATTATGGGATTTCACTGAGTTGTTATTTTTTTTATTGTTGTTATTCGCAGAGGTCTATCTGCCTTTGCAAATCTGGTCAGATTATACTCCACATTCGTGGAAGAATTGACCACATTCGTGATTTTTTTTTGACTTGGTCTCCATGTTCGCAGACTGGTTGGCCACATTCACAATCCTTTGCTGATTGGAACTCCATAATCATGGAAGAGTCTACCTCGTTCACGGCTCTTTGTTGAGTAGAGTTGTGTGTTCTCATGTCAGTTGACCGTGTTCATGGAGAACCAGTGTTTTCAATCCCTAAATCTCTATTTTAGCTCCTATTTTGCATAAATTTTCATTCTTTTCCATCAAAACTCCTTCCCCACAAATATATACCTGAAACAACAATATTCAAAGAATAATTACCCTTTTCTCTGTGTGAGTGTCACAAAATCATAAAAAAAAGATCTCCAAATGAGTGAAAATCACTCACTCATCAACACCCCCAACTTAAAAACTTTGCTTCTCCTCAAGAAAAATAAAATCAAACCACAAGAGGCAATCAAGTTAATCACCACACAATTCCATTCACACTAAGGATCATGATCATGAATTTAGTTGGTACTAACAAATAGTCCTTATGTAAACTTTTCACAAAATTAACCCCCTTATTGTCATGGTACATTTTTCAAGATCCAGGAATCATTAAGTAACAATAACTCAAACTCAAGAATTGTCTCAACTATTTAGCTTTTTTACATGCTCACTTGGTTCAATTAGGAATTTTGAAAATCACCACTTATTCAAACTACATGCCCTCACAAGAAAGAAATATCCCGAAATACTCACAAAGTATCAAGTAACATGGGACAAAAGCACAAATACTCACATTCACAATAGAACATCTTATGAACAAAAATACCACACCACAGGCTTGCCCATATTGTCAATCAACATTGACTCAACTTCATTTGGTTAGAAATATCAAAGGTCTTTGTTAATCTTGTAATATAGTCTTAGGAAAGGTTAGGATATTATTTACGTATAAGTGACTACTCCCACCCTGAACATTACTCAGTAACTCATCATTTTCCAACTTATCCACCTTTTATTCACTTTTCAAAAAAATGCACCTTTCACATTTTCACTTTTCCCATTTCCACTCTAGACTCCACACATGCAACCATTTTCAACTTTTGAAAGATTCAAGTCTCATTTATTCATTTTCTTTCCTTCTTTTCAAAATTCTTTTATTTCTTTATGCCTTTTCACTCCATTCATCATTATCTTCTTTGTTTTTATATCAATCTCTTAGGTGATAGGAATCCCTTGTATGAGTTTCCCAAAATACCCATAACTTAGGCATTTAGCCTCTAATTTCACAATTTCAAGTTAAAGAAGGGAAAGGGTTCAAGCGGGGAATGTATTTTCAAAATGGGTAAGGCTTGTGATAAAGTTTCCAATAAAAGGGATTAGGCTCAAAAGGGACAACTAAGGATATATTTAGTGCAAATGTGGAATTTTCAGGCCAAGTGGACTTGAATAACAAACAAAGAAAGCCTAAGATCATTTTTCCAACCAAACTCAATAAAGACCAATATTTCAAGACCAACCGGGCAAGTTCTAGGTAGCACAAGCAAACACAAGGCATGCAAATCATCAAGATGGTTGAATTTTTTTTTCAACATATAGTTGGCATTGAACATTCAAACTGCTAAAAAATCAAAATTTACAAAAGAGTTACTTTTCATAATATCATTAATAACATGCTCAACTTAAAAACAGAGGGGTATGTAAGACTATGTTCTTAGTACCAAGCAAGCCACAACCTCCCAAAAAGACAAAAAAATAAAATTGTGTCCATAATAAAGCAAAATACACCTGACAAGGGCACAATCGAAGTACGCATCAATCAACAAATGACCACAAGGGAGGCACCTCAAACATAAGATAAAATTGTTTCCTCACACTAAAAATATCAAAAGGATAATATGAGGTGGTCCTTGGAATGCATTACGAGGAACTCAAGTAGGAAAGAGGGGACAAATGATCGTCAGAAGCAACGATAACACATAAGCTCTTAAACTTGTCCATCATCTTGTTCAGTAACTTGCTCTTCTTTTTCTCGTGCTTTGTGAACTTCCTCTTGCACTATTCAATCTTCTGCTGTCTCTGACTCATATTCTCAATTCTGTCACTCATAGCTCTCTAAGAAGTAGCTAGTAAAGTAATAGTGGGTGAAGGATAACCCTCAAAAGTGAAGGCTCTAATGAACTACTAGGGAGACCAACTATCAACTGTTGAATCTCTATATCCACTCCATGTACCTAAGAGGAGATGTGTCACATAGTGTCAAGTCTAAACTGGAGAGGACCTATAACAGCTACAGAGGAACCACTAGCCTTAGGAGATGTGTTGCATAGTGTCAAGCCTAATCTAAGATGTTAATCTTCCTTTTCTTGTGCTTATTTCCTTAGCAATGTTTTTTCCGCAATGGTGGATCTCCTTTCTTAGTTTCTTTTCCTCATTGGTAGTTTAATTCACCACCCCTGCATTATAGGAAAAAGTAATCAACAATGGAAAAATAATGCTTTCGTCTCTCTCTTATGTCAACTCACATATATGGTCTACAATGAGCCACCCCACATTTACCTATAAACCATCCATTATAGGGGCAATAACAAGGGCTCTGTTTAGTATAACATCGGTGTCATTAGTGGAAGGGATGATATAAGCACATATAATGGAAAACCAAGATTTGACTTCATTGGTGAAATCATGTGAATCGATCCCCTACTAGACACAAACCACTTCGGAGTCACTCCATCATTTAACTTGTCCACAAGCCATTGATTTCCCAATTCCTTATATCGGTATATTTAGACCTTATTATCAACATCTGGGAGACCATACAATGTATTTATAACTTTTGGGCTAAAATTGACTTGCACATCTCAAACGGTGGTTACCTCGGCCTCTCTAAAGCACATCCATTGACTTGCACATCTCAAACGGTGAGCATAGAATTCCGCCACTAATGTATGGTTAGCCATGATGGGCTCAACAGAAAAGCACATCCATTTACTAGATACAAGCAGGACATAGATGTCTAGCATCCCATCCTCAAGCTTCTCCAAGCACATACCCTTTTCTTTTATCACCGCTCAGCCCAAGTATTCATCATATTTTCGAGCATATTTGGATGATTAGAACTTACTAGAATCAAAGTAATCCTCATTTTCATGTTCTAGTAATTTTGGGAATATTTGAGATATTGTTGAAAGCCATTTGGAGCTCAAAGTACCTACAAAAGAAGTCAAGTTAAAACATCTTATGGACAGTTAAAACAACATATTAGGTAGTGTTTGGGCCAAAGAAATAATCAAAAGAGGTTCTGAGCTACGCTATGAGAGGCAACTATTTTAGTACTGCACCACTTTCTTCTCCAAGTTCGCGTAAAAAAGCAATCTTCATTGCTAAGAGTATTCAGACTTCCTCATTCATGGGTCAAATCATTGCATTCGTGGAGCACACATAATAAGATTCCTTCACATTCGTGGCTAAAGTATAACAATCGCAGAGTTGTGTTCTTTCTCAAAAAATCTGGAGTTTATTTAGGCATTTTCTCAAACGGGTTGAGGTCATCATTTTTAAGCACCATTTTATCAAAACTTCACCCCCAATCTTAACCCAAAACTTAGTTATCAAACATCCACAACACATTAATCACTAATTTACCCAATAAACCAATATTTGAACAAAGAACTTTAATCTCAAGTCAAGAGACGTTAAGGCACCATTTTCAAGCACTACTTACCACGTAGGAACTAAAATAAGAGGGAGGAGGAAATACATACCTTGAATATTGATTCCAAACAAAATGCTAGGACTAGGGAGCAATTTAGGTGAGAGTGAATTTGAGGGAAAATGTCGTTCTCTAAAAGTGAAAGAAAAGTATATGCTCACCCTCTTTACTATTTTCTCTTCAATACCTGGGAAATTATTTGACATACCACATTCACGGATAGAAGGACATGTTCGCCCTTGGTGGACATTAAAGGGCATGCATTCATAGTGAAAGCGTCGCATTTGTGGTTGTAAGTTAACTACGACCTCTGTATATTAGTACCCTCATCCGCTTGGTTGAGTATTCTATCGCGCCTAGTTATTCTCTGAGAGAAACTGAAGCCTAAAAATCTTGCAACTTTGTCAAGTTTTTAGAGATAGGAATTCCATTTCAGCAACTCACCCAACGTATTTTGGTAATTTTGAAAAAGCATCCCAAGTTCCATTTTTCAGGTAGTACGACCCACAAACTTCAATTCCATTCAAATTTTAGCTTCCAAACATGTTCGACACACTTTCAAAACCTTGAAACCATGACAATTAGTCAAAAATAAAATCCTAATATAATCTAAAAGTCAAAAGGTCAAAATTGACTACGAAATATTTTTTTTGGATATCGATGGGTTGCCTTCCATCAAGCGCATAATTTAATGTTGCGGTGTGATACCAATTGCACTACCCTTTGTGTTTCCACTTCGAGGCAGTGAACCTTCTCCACAACATTAAATTAATTTCTCTTTGAAGAGCATGGGGACAACATGAGAAATCAAGATTTTCTTTCAATCTCTTGTCACGACCTGATTTCTTGAGTCATGATGGAACCTACTATAACCCACTAGTAGGAATGTCAACTTCTAATCTAGAATGATAAGTAATGGGTTTGAGGTAGAAACAAAACAAGAATAGGGAATTTAGGATAAACAAAAGCAAATCAAGATATATATATATTTATTTATTTATAAAATTAAAGATCCCTCCTATAACTTAGGGGTCATATGTACAGAGCTACTACCAAAATAAAATGAGTACAAGTCCAAAAAGTGGACCAAAAATATATATAAAGCACAGGTTAGTCTCGAAAGTACAGAAATACAGGCCATCTAAGCTGAAGGAGACAGGAATGGTCTCAAAATGGTAAGTGCACACCTTGGTGTCCGGAATAGACTGCAAAAGGATCGATATATCCTCCATGGAAGATGGTGCTCAATCCTACATCAGAAAGTAGATGTAAAGTGTAGTATGAGTACCAAGACAACAGGTACCTGGTAGGAATCATAGGCCGATTGAGCAAGAAAGGTAAAAGCAATATGAAAAAGAGGAGTAAGCCTAAATAGAAGTCATAATAAGCAGCTAAGTTAAAAAGGTACCATCTAAGAGAACTACATCTAACTATACCTAACTATGCTCCCAAAAGCCCAGCCAAGACACTCTTGCACAAGTTTAAATAAAACTTGGAAGAACCTCATAAGCCCACCGAGCACACCAAATATCTACAACTATCAAGGTTAGGAACAGAGAATCTACGATTCCAACAACTGAAGAACCATATCATTCTCGAATAAAAAATCTCCAAGAATCGATGAACTAAGAATTCTCCAGGGATTGAGGTGGGGACTGGGTCCTAGATACTTGATCGAATTTCCAATGCGGTCAAGGACAGGACTTGAACCCAAAAAGTTGCCTGAATTCTCAATGTGTTGAAGGTCAGGATTGGAACCTGGATGCTTGCCAGAATATATAAGTACGGTCGAGGAAAGGACTGGAACCCATATGTTTGCCATGCTAGCAGGTCGGCAGAGGCTGGGAATGGAACCCTAATGCTCTCCAATGGAAACTTAGAATAGAGGCCGGGACAGGAACCCAGATACTCATAGATGATTTAATCGATGGTGCCGAATATTCTCCTTTTCAATGAGATGCGACTAATTACAAAAGTTCTCCCCCACAATTAATTAACTGATATATCACCAGGACTTCAAACGAAACCCAGCATAAGTCGAATACGAGGTTGAGTGTCACCGACGTATCTCAAAAGTCATAATCATAGGAAGTTATGGATAAGGTCATTCACATCAACAATATTACAACCTAGCCAAGGCCCAACTACAAGACACTAGTCCGCTATATTATTCTTCAAGGATCAAAGCCCGCCGGATCGACGTCGGGGCATCTAAATCAAGTTCCAATAACCTATACTAAGGTCAACATTCTCCATACTGCCAATTAGATGAAATATACATATCTTAATGTAATAAATTCATCAGAGAGATCACATGCTTTCAATTACCCAAAGTACCAGATAAAAGCATAAAATATACTTTCTAAAACCTAAGATATATCGATAAGCTGCCCAGCCCAAATTCCATAAAACTCAATATGATTTCACACATTCTGGCTCAATCTAAAGAAAGGAAAGTCGTAGCCTACTTGTAGGCTGACTGCGTACTCTCCAACTAAACAAATCTAAGCTTAACCTTTCCAAACGGCCTCAAAATGTTGTTATACTGTTAAAAATAGAATCACAATGTCGTTATGGTCGGTTAGATACTAAATTCACAATTTTCATAGACTGACCAATTTAGGGGTCCAAAATGGAAATGTGGGACCTATGTCTAAAATTCCATAATTAACTCTGAAATTGGGTTCTAAATACTTCCCCAGCTTATGTTCTAAAAATGAACATAATTCACACATGAAAACAACTATAACCCAAACATGCATCAACAATCCCAAGCCTAAGCTAAAAAAGAAAAGGGACAACATCTAGTATCATCAATTTATCAAAAATGAAGCTCAAACAATACTCCGAAATTGGGTTCTAAATACTTCCCCAGCTTATGTTCCAAAAATGAACATAATTCACACATGAAAACAACTATAACCCAAACATGCATCAACAATCCCAAGCCTAAGCTAAAAAAGAAAAGGGACAACATCTAGGATCATCAATTTATCAAAAACAAATCATACCAAGATGTTCCTTACAGAAAACCCCACAACTTAGCCTCAATAATTGCTGAAAATGGAGCTAAAATGATCACGAAATAGAACTCCAAAATTCAAAACAATTCCAACTCAAAAATGCCAAAATATGGCAACTAATTCAGAAATTTTTACCTCAATGCAGTACAACTAGCAAAATAAGACTACACCACGGTAATCGCCTAGAAATTATATTCAATTTAGACTCAAAATTCACTGATATCCCAGCTAAAATGACAAAGCTATCACATTCTGAAGTTTTCAGTAAGAACAATACCAATCAATAGAATAAATGATCCAAAATTACCCTGAATAATGTGCCAAAAGCATTTTCGACACCTTCATGATGTTCTTCTCAAAATTTTATGCTAGATAGCCTCTGAAATCACTCAAATCGAATCAAAATTTCCCTCAAAGTAACAAGTCAAAGTTGGGGGGAATGTTTGGGACAAACCTGGAAATGTACCTATATATACTACTGCCATGTCATTATAATCGCGAATCAGATTCAGCAAATATTGATTTTTTTGGTTTCGATACTCTTGACTCATCCAGAGTCAGAAAAACACAAAATATATATGGAATCTGCTTGGAAATGACATTTTGGTCTCAACAGTGCAGCCAAAATATCTAATGGGGGTCGTTTCAATAAAAAATAAGTCCCACACCTAAGTGTCATTTTGAGCCTAATTCCACAACGGGCCTCGACATAAGATCGAAAGCCTCAGGAAGTGAATGAAAGATCGTCCTAGACCAAACTAAAAATTCTGAAATTAACCGCACTGTCATAATTATTTTCCCAGCGTGTTTACCAAGAATGTTGATCAAAGTCAAAATGGGCCAAGTTTCAAGGGCAAAAGTGCTAAATGGTCCCAAACTCGTATCGATTACCTCGATACTCATGCCGACTATGTTATTAAAATAATTTGGCCATTCTAGAGCTGATAGAACCATCAACATTCTGCTCTGAGGTCATTTCCCTAAAGTTATGACCATAGTCAACTTTTCAACTTATAAAAGCTCCAAAATAGAAAAATAGGTCTAAAACCCAAATGAACGACCAAACAACCGAGTTACCAGCTCCAACAGGTCATAAATAAACTCGGGGTCGTAATAAGTAGCTCTAAATGATGAAATAGAAGCAGTATTAGGAAAATGACCTGGAGGGTCAATACAACATCCATTACTAAAAGAAATTTCATTTGCAAAAGTAAAGACGAAGATACACCTGAAGGCTCAAATAAGCTGGGGAACTACTCTCGTATCTCCTACTCAGTATCCCAGGTGGTCTCCTCAATCGAATGGGGCACCACTAAACTTAAACCATAGGGATGGACCTAGACTAGAGTTGACGAACATCTCTGGCTAGAATAGCAATCGACTCCTCAACAAATTTCAGGCGATCATCTAAGTCAATAGAATCATACAGAAGAACATGGAACTCATTTGGGATGTACTGGCCCAACATAAAAACATGGAAACAAGATGTATGGCTGAAAAGGCTAGAGGTAGAGACAACTCATAAGCAACCTCTCCAACTCTTCTCAGAATCTCAAAAGGCCTAATATAACTGGGATAAGCTTACCCCACTTAGCGAATCTCATCATGCCTTTCGAGGGTGACACCCATAGAAACACTCGATCTCCAACCCCAAAGAACAAGAGTCGGTGCCTGTGATCACCAAAAAATTGGTGCCGACTTTGAGCTTTTCTCAGCCTATCCTAAATAATCTAAACCCTAGCTAAGGTATTTTGAAGTAAATCGGTACTATGCGACCCAGGCTCTGAAGACTCAAACTAACCAACAGGAGTGCGATAATGACTATAATATAAGGCCTCGAATGCGGCCATCTGAATACTAGAATGGTATTTGTTGTTGTATAAAAATTCTGCCAAAGGTAAGTACTGCTCCCAATATCCCTCAAACTCTAATACAAAAGCTTGCATCATATCCTCCAAAACATGAATAGTAGACTCTGATTGGCCATCGATCTGTGGATAAAATGCCATACTAAGATCAACTCGGGTGCCCAACTCTCTTTGAAAGGCTCTCTAGAAATAAGAAGTAAACGGAGACCCCCTATTTGATATAATAGACATCGGTACCCCAAGAAGATAGACTACCTCTTGAATATAGAACTAAACTAGACTCTCTATAGTGGAATTAGACCGCACCTATAGAAAATGTGCTGACTTGGTCAATCGATCAATAATGAACCAACTACCATCATCACCTCTGGGTGTCCAAGGTAATCCTATCATGAAGTCCATGGTAATTCAATCCCATTTTCACTCAAGAATGGGTGATCTCTAAAACCCTCCACTAGGCCTCTAATGCTCTACCTTATCCTGCTGGCAACTCAAAAAATAGGACACATACTTATCAATATCTTTTATCATGCCATGCCACTAGTACTATTATCTTAAATTCTGATATATCTTCGTGGTGCCCATATGAAAAGAGTACCTAAAATTATGGGCCTTGCAGAGGATCAACTATATAAAGTCTCCAGCTTTGGAGACGTATAGACGACCATTAAACCATAGTACCCTATATGAATCTATAGAACCTTGGCCACCCTCGCCTCACAATACCAACTCTCGAAGCTCTACAATTGCTCTATTCTCAAACTATCAGCCATAAATCTAATCTAATAGAGATGACTGAACTCCCTCAAAATCCACAATCGGTCAAGAATATGAGATGTCCAACCTAACCATCCTATTAGCCAAAGACTGGATGTCCACGATATAGGTCGCTCTACAGAAGACAAGTAAGCTAAACTACCCATACTCCCGGCCTTTCAGCATAAGAAATCTGCTACTAAATTTGCCTTGACCAGATGGTAGAGGATAGAGATGTCATAATCTGCTAAAATCTCAATACAAAACCACAGTGTAGAATAATGTTCCCTCTGACTCATAATGTACTATAGGCTATGATGATCTGTATATATCTCACAATCTGTATAAGTAGTATCTCCACATCTTCAGCGTAAAAACTACCGCCGCCAACTCTAAGTCATGAGTGGGGTAATTGCGTTGTGCCTTCTCAACTATCTGGAAGCATAAGCAACAACTCAGCCCCGCTGTATCAGAACACACCCAATACCTACACAAGAAGAATCACATTATACTAAAAAGCTCTCGCCCTCAATTGGAAGAGTCAGAATAGGAGTGGTGGTAAGTAAATCCATGAGCCTCCGAAAGATCAACTCACACTCCTCGGACTATTCAAAGGAAACATCCTAATGGGTCAAATGGGTCAATGGGGCTGCAATAGTAGAGAAACCCTCGATAAAGTGCCTGTACTAACAGGCCAATCTGACGAAGCTTCGAATCTCTATAACAGATGTGGGCTTAGCCCAACTACGAATAGACTCAATCTTTGCTAAATCTACCATATTACCCTCCTTGGACACCACGTATCCCAAAAATTCTATAGACTCCAACCAAAACTCACACTTTGAGAACTTAGCATAAAGATGCTAATATCTCAAAGTTTGAAGCACAACCTTTAAATATTGTGCGTGCTCCTATCTACTCCATGAGTATACTAGTATATCATTGATGAATAGGATTATGAAAGATTCATGATAAGGTGTGAATACACGAGTCATAAGGTCCATAAAGATTATGGGGGCATTAGTAAGCCCAAAAAATATAACAAGGAACTCGTAATGGCGATAGTGAGTCTAAAAAGAAGTCTTAGGAATATTAGAAGCTCTAATCCTCAACTGGTTGTAGCATAACCCCAGATCAATCTTAGAAAATACAATAGCACCCTAAAGCTAGTCCAATAGATCATCTATATGAGGCATAGGGTAAGGGTTCTTCACCATCACCATGATCAGCTTCTTGTAATCAACATATATTCACATAGTCCCATGCTTCTTCTTAACGAACAAGATGGGTGCACCCTATGGTGAATAACTTGGAGGAATAAATCCATTACCTGGGAGATCCTCAAGTTGTACACTGAGGAAAGAAATGGGCTTAGTTCCAAGCCCAAGTCTATAGAAAAGTCAATATCTCTCTTTATGGTAGGCCAGGTAGGTCAGTTGGGAAGACATTAATAAACTCATGGACCACCGAAACTGAATCAACGTAAGAGGTCTCACTGGACACATCAAAGACATATGCTAAGTACGCCAAACACCCAAAAGAAAATAGACACTGGGCATACATAAAGGATATAATCCCTGTAGGTGAGTGACTATAAGCACCTTACCATAAGACCAGGGGAATCCTAGGAATGGTTAAGGTAACAGTCTTCGCATAACAGTCCAAAATTGCATGGTGAGGGGATAGCCAATCCGTGCCCAGAATATCAAGTAAAATAAAAGCTGCCTGGGTCTCATGCCCCTGAATAGTCACCACACATAATCTATAAACCTGATCTACTACTAATAATCTCATACCGGGGTCAAAATATACAACGACACCTCACGTGAATCATAAATAATACTAAAACATGGAGTAAAATATATATACACATAAGAATACGTGGAACTTTGATCAAATAAAGTTGAAAGAGCCTATTGGCATATAAGGATAGCATATGTGATGACATCATCTGATGCCTCAGCCTCTGCCCTCGTTGGAGCAGCTTAAAAATGTCTGCGTCAGTCTCCCCTACATTCCTTTGACCTACAACCTGACCTGCCTCCTTGGGGAGCTCCCTGAAGACCCTAATGTCCATTATCACGGCCCTAACTCTAATCTCTACCTTTCGGTGAGGGTGTTACCACTACCAATAGTCTATCCTAGCTGGGGCACTCTCTAGCCTAGTTCTCTAATGATCAAAAGTCATAACAACTCGAAGTTGAGTGCCCTTTAGTAACTCATCCATGATAGGAATGATGCGAACCCAAACTCCTTGAGCTTTGACGCATAGTGGAACCCCCCGAACGGGGCTGACTACCCTCTACTACTAGTAGGTTGCCTAAACCGGTAGGCTCGACTGACCCTGCTGGTACTTATTATGTTGGACCCATTTGCGGGGCCTATCATAACTTTCATGGCGCCTAGACTTTGACCCACTATAGTTGCCCTAATGCTTGGGCCTCTTATGACTTCCCCCTTTAGCCTGTGATAAATAATCTCTACAGTACAGGCATGATCTAACACATCTAGAAAAGATTGGCCCGCAAAAACCAACTACTCCATTGCCAACCTCAAGTGGGGCCTAAATCCATGCACAAAACATCATACCTTCTCCTCCTCCATAGGTAGAATCATAGTGGCACCCTGAGATAGTTGGTGAAATCTGGCCTCATACTCGGCGACTGTCATCTTACCCTTCTCTAACTGAGTAAACTGATCTCTGAGTCGGTTTCTAATGCTCTTAGGGATGTACCTAGCCAAGAAGGCCTCTTAGAAATGAGCCCATGATGATGGTGGTGACCCAGTTGGTCTAGTATGGTATGTAAGTAAGAGTGACACCACTATCAGGCTGACCCACAAAACTAGTGAGAGGTGAAATTTGCTCCTTTAGACTCCATAAAACCCAAGAAGTGGAGCTCCTCCTGGCAGGTAGTTTGAAACTCCATGGCATCTTGGCTTATGGCTCTAGAAAATGTCGGGGATGACAACCTCTAAAATACTCCTAACATCTTTTGCACTTGTAAGGCTATAATACCCTCTGAAACTATTGGCAGGGGTGCAAAGGGTGGTGGAGGTGGCTGAATCTTAGGTGATAGTAGTGTAGGCTCTTTCCTCGGTGGTTGTATATCGTTAGACGGAGTTGGGCCAATGGCATAACCCCGATAGCACTGAGGATCTGAGCAATCGTTGCCGATAATATTGGGGTCATAGTTGGTGCGGCTGGATGTTGTATTGCTTGTAGTGGCCCCTCTGGCTAAGAAAGAATAGGGGCATCTTGATGCTCCTCTACATGCTCAAGAGCTAGGATAGGGGATTGGTGCTTCTCCCCTTCCTATGCCTTGGGGTCGGCCTCTAGGGCTACCCGATCCTAGTGGATTATCGTTGTCGGTAGTACCGCGCATATGAACCATTTATGGGAAAGAGTGGAACAAATCAGATTTTAGGAAACCAATAAGGCACAAAGCTACAGGAAATCATACAACATAAAGGATATTCCTTATGACATTCTATAACCTCCTAAAGATAAGTTACAAACATCTTCGCACCCATCGGAGAGACTCTACTAGAGGTTAGCTTTATACAAGTGAGACCAACGAACTTGGGGCTCTGATACCAACTTGTCACTACCATATTTCTTGAATCATGATAACACCTATAATAACCCACTAGTAGGTAAGCCAACCCGTAAACCAGAATGACAAGCAATGGGTTTAAGGGCAGAAACTAAATAAAAATATTGAATTTAGGATAAAAAGAAGAAAATCAAGATATATATATATATATATATATACAACTAAAGATATCTCCCAGAACCTGAAGGCCACAAGTATAGAGCTATTACCAATATAAAACTAGTACAAGTCCCAAAACTGGACTAATTAGGCCATCTATGATGAAAGAGACGGGAATGATCTCAAAATAGCAAGTTCTCACCATGTTCTCCAGAACTAACTGCAACAGCCTTGATCTATCTATGATAGTATCTGGTTCAGTCCTATATTACGAATGTAGATGTAGAGTGTATTATGAGTACCAAGATAATAAGTACCAGTAGGCATCATAGGCTGACTGGGCAAGAAAGGTAAAAACAATATAAAAAAGAGGAATAAGATTAAATAGAAGTTATGATAAATAGCTATGGTAAGAAGGTAGCATCTAAGAGAACTACATCTAACTATACCCAACTGAGCCCCCAAAAGCCCAGCCAAAAAACTCATGCACAAGTTTAAATAAAAACCAGATGAACCTTCATAAGCCCACCGAGTACACTTAATATCTACAACTACCAAGGTTAGGAACCGAGAATCTACAATGCCAAGAATTGAAGAACCATATCATTCTTGAACCAAAAATATCCAAGAATCGATGAACTAAGAATTCTCTAGGGATCGAGGTGGGGACTGGGTCCTAAATACTTGATCGAATTTTCAATGTGGTCAAGGCCAGGACAAGAAACTAGAAACTTTCCTGAATTCTCAATGTGGTGAAGAAAGGGAATAGAACCCATATGCTTGCCATAATATATCAGTATGGTTGAGACCAAGACTGAACCCAGATGCTCTCCATGCTAGCAGGTCGGCAGAGGTCAGTACTGGAACCCAGATGCTCCTTAATGGCATCTCAGAACGGAGGCAAAGACTTGAACTCGAATGCTCATTGATGATTTAGTCAATAGTGCAAAATACTCTGCTTTTCAACCAGACACTACTAATTACCGAAGGTTTCCCCCATAATGAATTAATTTATATATCACCAGGACTTCAAACGAAAGAAAAATAAGTCAAACACGAGGTCAAGTATCGCCGATGAATCTCAAAAGTTGCAATCATAGGTGTTATGGATAAGGTATGAGGAGGGCTCTCTTTCCTTTTTTTGCCCCCATGTCGCCAAACAGGGGGAACATAGGGATGTAAAAAAGGGGGTCCTATAAACTTGTGAATGTTTCCACGCTATCAAAAATAGAATCACAGTGTCATTACGGTCGTTTAAATAATAAATTCACAATTTTAGAAGAAGGACCGATTTTCGGGTCTAAAATGGAAAATGTGGGACCTCCATTCGAAATTCAAGAATTGACTTTGAAAATAAGTTCTAAATACTACCTCAGCTTATGTTCCAAAAATGAACACAATTCACACACGAAAACAGCTACAACCCAAACCTGCATCAACAATCCCAAGATTAAGCTAAAAATGAAAAGATATAACATCTAGGAATAGTAATTTATCAACAAAGAAGATCCCACGATTAAAAGAAAATCACACCATGTTCCTTGAAGAAAACCCCACAATATAGCCTTAAGAATCGCTGAAAACAGAGCTAAATTGGTCACGAAATAGAACTCCAAAATTCAACACAATTCCAACTCCAAAATGCCAAAAGACAGCAGCTAATTCAGATATTTTTTCCTCAATGCTGTACAACCAGAAAAATCAGACCATACCACGGTGATCACCTTGAAATATTATTCAATTTAGACCTAAAATTCACTGAAATCCGAGCTAAAACGACAAAGTTATCACATTCTAAAGTTTCCGGAAGGAAAAATACCAATCAGCAGCTTAAATGATCAAACTTACCTCGAAAAAATTGACAAAAGCAGTTTCCAACACCTTCACGATGTTCTTATCAAAATTCCATGAAAGATAGCCTCCGGAATCACTCAAATCAGATCAAAAATGCCTTCAAAATCTTAAGACAAATTTGGGGAAAATATTTGGGAGAAATCTGGAAATTTCACCTATATATACTACTGCCACACCATTACAATCACGCACAAGTTTCGATACTACAAACTCATCTGGAGTCGTAAAACCATAAATAGTATATGGAATATGATTTGAAGTAACATGTCAGACTCAACACTGTAGTCAAAATTTCCAATGGAGTTCATTTCGATAAAAAGTGGGTCCCACACTCATGTTTCATTTTGAGCCTAATTCTGCAACGGGCCTCAGGATTAGATCGAAAGCCTCGTGAAATGAACGAAGGGTCTTTCTAGACCAAACTCAATATTTCAAAACTAACCGGGCTGTTAGAATTTTCATTCGAGCGCATTTTTCAAGATTGGTAATCAAAGTCAACCATGGGCCAAATTTCAAGGGTAAAAGCTCCAAATGGCCCCAAACTTGTACCGATTACCTCGATACTCACACCAACTATGCTACTAGACTAATTTGTCTATTCTAGAGCTGATGGAACTATCAAAATTCTATTATAAGGTTGTTTTGCTGAAGTTATGATCGTAGTCAACTTTTCATGTTACAAAAACTTCAAAATAGAAAAATAGGTCTAAAACTCAAACAAACGACCAGGTGATCGAGGTACCGGTGCTAGCAGGTCATAAATGACATGGAGTTGCTATAGGTAGGCTCTAAACAATGAAATGGAAGCACTATTAGAAAAATGACCTAGAGGGTCATTATATCTCTCCACTGCAAAGACTTGAATCTCTTATCAAACTTCACATCATTTTTTTGTGGAAGAGCATTGGGAAGTAGTGAGAGAGACAGTAGGCCATTCGAACAAAAACTTATAATCCTTGGCCTTCAAGTGAATGAAACCATCACTTCAAATGAATTAGAGTTACCATATATGATCTTTTTGGCTTTTTCTTGCAACTTTAGTATCATTTCTTTGATTTTGATATTTTGGAATTTTATTGGCTTGGTTTGGTAGAAAATACGCAAGATTTATTTCATGTTTATCAAAACCCCATTTTCCTTAGACTGCAAAGTTGCTATTCCAAAGTTGTTCGTAGATTAGTCTTCAAAGTTGCTATTCCAAACACAAGTTGATCATCTGATGGCATACAGCTAGGTGCAAATTTCGGAAATCATCCTCATTTGGAGAATTATATTCTTAATATGACACTCTTTTCAAGTCATTAGGACAAGTACATGAGTCATGTTTGACTAATAATGCCCATTGAGTCACAAAATTCTTCATCCAAAGAGGCATATGCACAAATATTCCCAACATAAGGTCTTCCACATCAAGCCTATGGGTCAATAGTCTAAGGATTATAACCAAAAGCATTTCTTCATCCCAAGAAGCCATAGAAACAATACAAAAAGAAATCAAGAATAGATATTCACAATTTCTATAGAAAATTATAAACTATAAATTCTAAATCAATTCAATACGTCAAAATATTCCCCAGCAATGACACTGTTTTTTACATCGCTCAATTACACCCTTATGATTCAGAGTGTAGGTGGTCACTTGAAAAACAAACCTAAAGTATAAGGTCAGGATCGAATCCCACAAAGAACAATGTGTAGACAATTGAAGAAATAAAGAATTAGAAGCTACTAGTTTCAACCAAAAATAAAAGATACGATTGTAATATGAAAATATCAGTAACAATTAGGATATGGTCATAGGAGAGAATAAGGACCAAAGACTTTTCAAGCAAGAATGACACTGAGATTTGGTAATGGAAAATCAATCAACATCTATACGATCTATTGAATACTTGCTTCATACAATCTCAATTAATTATGGGTAAAATTATATATGCCTTTTAATCTAAATTATTCACTTATTTCTCTCAAATACATGCAAATATTTCTCTACTAATTCTATCAAGATTAGTTAAGTGACAACACAATTAATTCAATTATATGCATTTCATAGATTTACTATTTCTAGATAAAATTTGATATAGGAGTTTCTACACATCAAATTATTAACTAATCAACTTTTCCAAACTTTAATTGACACTCTCAAGTTTAATTAAATTAAATGGGAAAGTCAAAGGAGTGATCAAATTCATTAGGAAAGCAGTTAAATTGATTAGATAATAAAAAATCCATTTCATAAATGAGAAAATATTCATTTTAGTTTTCCTATGTTGCAACTTCCAGGTTATCATTTCTACTTTACCATAATTCTTTTTGTCATTATTAATTTGTAACAAGTAATTGTTTTATATTATTATTCTCATGAATATTAAGCGTATTCATTTTTCCTTTACCTTATCATTTAAAGTGTATTTTCATGTATCAATACAATTTAATTTTGACTTTTGATATTAATGGTAAAATTTATATATATTTAATATTAGTGTTACACCCTGTACTTTGGTATCTTGGAATGCTTCTTAAGTTTCTGGGAAGGCTCTTAAGTTTCTTAGAAGTCATGTGAGTTGGATATTCTATAACGCTATCAAATAATCCTAAGGAAAAGAAAAGGAGATACTCCATAAGAGAGAAGATTGGAAATAGGGTTACAAGAATCCGAAAGAAGTTGGAGGCTAAGTAGTGAGTCGTAGGACTCGACGTACTTGTGAAAGCTATTATTTGGGACATTTTGCATATTGAGCTACTTGAGTACACGTCGAGCGTATGTAGCAAGGAACACATAGGCTCTTAAAGTGAGACGAGATTACGAAACTACGGAAGAGATATAAGCAGGTGATGCACCTACTTGAAGAAAGCAGGTGACTCACCTACTTGAGGTGGACCCCACGCTACCACGTGGCAACTTTGGATTGGTCGTATGATTGAGGTGGCGCCCTAGGGGGCTGCCATGTGTCACCTCCTAAGAAGGTACATATATATTTATTACATGATGTACATAGTTCATTCTTCAGCATTTAGAACAAAACAAAAGAAGAAAACCCTAAGAGACTACGAGAGAAGGGCGACGACTTTGGTCAAAGTGAAAGGTAAGCTCCGATTTTATTCCGTAAATTAATTATTTAAGCTATCTTCAAGAGATTTTCACGAAGAATCTGTTGGTGAGAAAATCTTAAGTGTAGGACTTCGTGTGAGGTAAAATCTTGAATTTATCCGCTGTTCTTCTCATTTTCGAGCAAGATTTCCTATGAAATTTGAAATTCAATTTTATGGTCATTTTAACTTTATTTTCAGTGATTTTTGGGGCTAAGTTGTGAAATTATTTGCAAGGATCATCGTGGTGTGATTAGTTTCGTCTGTTGAAATGTCATTTAAGGTGAATTCTGTCCCTATGAGACTACCCTCTTTCTTGAATTATCCATTAATGGTGACAATTATGCATGGATGTTTTCCTTGATTTTGAGCATCATGATGTTTTATAATTTAGATCACAATTTCATTAAGCTCAAATGCACCTTTTTACTGAGTTGTTTTTGGGATTCCCACTGCGTGTTCCAAAATTCCATTTTAGACCCCATTTTGGATCTGTCTTCGAAAAATGCAATTTTAGTATAAAAACATACGTATTGATGTGGTGATCAACATTTTGATAGTGTGGACGCATTTGAAGTCATTTTTGGAGCGAAAAGCTATAGGGAAGTGGATTTGGAGCGCGTGTGTTGTACTTTGAGGTAGGCTATGGTCTCCCCCTTTTTGACTGATCTCTATTAGATATCGTGTAGTATATTTTACATATGACTTAGGTGAGTATTTACCGAGATTATCATTCTCCTCATCTGATTCTATTTTCTTGTTCCTTGGTGAGCTTTAGGCCTATAATACCCTTAGATTAGGTTGTGGGCCTTGATGTGGTGTTGAATTAGCACTATTATCTTGTTTAGGGTTGATATTGATGTCCTTAGGCTAGATTTGAACCTTCAGTGCTTTATCAAATGTTTATTTCCCTCTTAGCTAGGCGTAACTTCCGATAGTACTTATTATGGATCGAATACCCTTTATGCTAGTGCCTGAGACCTCTGGGGATTATCGTAGCCCTAGGTTTGGCTTAGTTGTGCTCGTTGAGGGTTGAGATGGCATATTTTGGGGTAAGGCATCAACCCTAGAGATATTTACCCCCTGCTAATTTTGAGCCATGTCTCGATTTTCGCTTTTGTTTAGCAGTAGGCTCGAGGAGTGACTAGATCCCTGGTTAGTCCCTTTTTTCCTTGACAATATGGTTTATCTTGATGTTACTATTTGTATTGTGTGTTTTTTCTTACGATACTAGTGATGATATGCTTGCATTGATCAATAATATACCCTCAATTTGTGGTACACTCCTGGTATTTCATTGATTTTTAACTATTGTTTTTGAGAAGGATTCGTTACACTTTTACTACTTTTTAACTATTTTTTAAAGGTAGTCGTACCACCTAAGATATTAGATACTAGTTTTGAGATCTATGAGGTATCGAGGACGTGCTCCTTTATATTGAAAGTTGCAGAGGTATCGAGGATGCTCTTAGTTTTTTGATTATCCGGTGTGGCGTCGTCCTTTTATACATTGGCTGCATCCAAGATGCCTTAGCCTTTACTTAATTATCAATTGTGGTGTCTCCCTTTCTATATCGGCTATGCTGCTCGCTCTATGGTACAACTATGGAGATTCTATATGTCTATGTAAGACTTGGTTCTAGACCAGGCAGTGTATACAGACTTTTTGTGTCCCCTCTGGCACGTACACTATTGAACTGAATGAGGGAGTCAAATAGGTCCCCTTGGTAGGCCAGGGTCTGGGGTGGGTCTATACAATTTTTGATGTTAATCTCTAAAAGCCGCCGATGATGTCACTAGTTTTTATTCCAGACTTGCATTCATTAGCATTTCTTATCATCAACATACTTATTTGTGTAGTTCCTAGTTTTATGGGGTCAGGGGTATATTTGTTATTGTTTGTACCTTCCGGGTGTATGGGCATCCAGTTGATTATCATCTTATTTTACCTATTCTTACCTCTTGTCGTACTTGTAGTTTGGTTGCAGAGTGTCTTAGTCTAGGTTGATATTGTTGGGGTTTTCTTGTTAGACTCATTTTGTTTGGTTCTTAGTTGATATGTGATTAGTTGTGATAGAAAGTGTTTCTTTCCTTGTTTAGTTGGCTCATTTAGTGCTCCTTTCTGTAAATAGGGTATGGCTTGAGTATCAATACTTTTTGCATTCCAGCATATTGTACTAATCATCAAGATTTCTGGGATTTGGACCTTGTGTTGATGCTACTCTTATAAATATCATTATCTGAACTGGTGGTAAACTCTTGTTTCTTCTTTCTCTTATTTTCCTACTGACCCCTAGGTGATAGACTATTCTTCTCAGAAACCTACAACACCTCATCCTGATTTGTAGTATCTATGGTAGAACCAAATGCCTTCAAGAGATGGGCATTTGTTTTCTCATCCTCATCATTAGTTTGTTCCCTCTGATCAGGATCTTCTTCATCTTCAGAGTAACTCTGTATTCATAAGTAAGATCATCTGATATGGATCTCTTATTAAGCACCCTCATCTCAGTAAAACTGGCCTGAATCTATAGAGGAGCCACATGAATCCCTGCCTATTTTTTTCAACCAAGACATAGTTCACCCTTGGCGGATAATTTTCAGAATGTGTTTTCCCTGCCTTAGCTTGTTTTTTCTTCAATCCATCCTTCTTCTTCTTACTTAGAGACAGAGTAGATTTATTGTTCAGAATCTGGTAATTTTCTCCCTGGTTTGTTTTGCTGATATTTGGAGATTTAGCACTTTCCATATCAGTCTCACTAACCTAAAGCCTCACCTCAGAACCCTTTCCTCTGGCATTATCATTTGCTTGGACATCAGCATGCTAAAACTAAACATTGTGCCTAGTAGTAGTTTGAAAGGTGGTTGCAGGGGCTCTAGAGTCTTTCCTATGTTGAACCAAAAGAACTTTCATCCCCCTACTATCTCCTTCCTACAAGTTAGTGAGTGTCTCATGTATTCCCCCATCCTCATCTCCATCAACTACTTCAGTAACAACAATAGTTTTATTAAGAATATTAGAGTTATTGGGGGAGCCATGGGAGTATGGGAGCAATGAGTCAATACCTGAAGTACTCTTATTGAGAGTATTAGTATGCTGATCAAAGTCATCATTTATAGGGCCAATATAAGTTTGTTGGTGTCTCTATTTTAGCAGATTATCATTTTCTTGGCTTTGTTTTGTTGCATTATCTTGGATCACCTATTTTGAGGGGCTAGAGGGATTGAGATTTACATTCAAATTGGGATGGGGGTGCTAATTCTGGACTCTAAAATCAACATTACATTAATGGGGAGAATTTTCCTAAAAGTTAGTATTTATACCTATTTACTGAAGTTGTTTCCCTAACCGGTGCCTTATTGCAAGTAGCTAACTGGAGCTTGGGTCTTCTCTTTGTTCTATTTCCTGTGGTTGTTTCTTTTGTACATTGGCTTGTTGAATGGTATTATTTCCTTTCCTTTTTTTAACTTGCCATTCCTCATGGTCTTGACCCTTATCCTTACCATCAGTGTGGAGAATACTTGGTTGATCTGTGTTACCTGCAACTTTTTGAATCTGTAACTCATTATTCCTATCATTGTTTGCTTTGTTTTTGGTCTTCTCAGCTTCCTCTTATTCTTTTCTTCTTCTGTTCTCCTTATCTCTTCTCTTCACATTACAGACTCTAGAGAGATGGCCTTGATATTTTCAGTATTCACAGTACTCTAGAACTCCTTCATACTAAATAGGTTTCCATCTTCCTTCACCATTGTCATCTTCATCAAATCCCATCCAAATATGTTGAGATCTTTGCTTGGTGAGATCAATTTGAATCTTGACTTTAGCTACACTACCCCTTGTTTTCTTATAATTAGCCAAATCCAAGAATAAAACCTTACCAATAGGAGATAGTAAAGGGTTTACCACTTCCAGACAATAACAATGCCAAGGTAATTCAGGTAGAATGACCTATATAGGGACCAAATGAGTTTCCACTTCATGTTTGAATGTGGGAGTCCAAATCGGTATTCTCATAAGTTTACCTGCTATGAACATTTTACCTTTTTACCACACCGTTGAGTGATCAAACTCATTGTCAAAATCAATATATAATTCTCTAGAGTTAAAATGAGTAAGCTTCACCCCTCATCTCAGTTCAATTTGCAGTATAAATTCCTTCCTGATAACCTTTATTTTCATCATAGTATTGGTAAACTTCTCAATAAGAGTGTATGTACATTAAGCAGCTAATTTGACTATAAAGTCCTCTTTTCTGAAAACTACAGCAGGGTAGCCTTGCTTAGTAGTGATCTTGTGGGGGCTTATATCAATATGAATATTTTGCACAGCCTCTTAAGCTCTTAATATAGCCACTAGAGCATGGTGCACTACAGTATTTGAAGGAGTAAGAGGATTAGGAATATTTGTATTAGTAGCTCTATTTTGGTTTTGATGTTTGGAGATTGAGTTATTTCTGTTGTCCACAAAGGTTGCTAGATTTGTGGGGAGTGAATGTCTCAAAATTACTAGACACTTTCATTGGATTGCTATTATGAATATAAGGCTTTTGTGCAGTTTGTTGGCACACATTGGACCCCTTAGATGGATGAGCAAGTTGTTGGTTTATTGTGTTACTACTCTGCACATTCCAATGAGATTGACTATTCCCCTAATCTGTTTGATTAGCTACTACTTCAACATCTTCATCAGTAACCTGGACTCCCTTATTTTTATTACTCACATGTAGTTGTAGGTCATTATTTCTAGTAGTAGTAACATTACCAGTTTGCAGACTATTGGAAATAACACTCATAGCATTTCGTTCAACTTGGGGTTCTTCAACATCTTGACTGTTACATTGCTAATCAGTTCTAATTAAAGTTTTAGTAGTCTTTGATCCATGATCATTCTCCTTAGCACAATCAATTACTTGTATTTCATCATTTTGCTAGTGTAATTGACCTTGGCAATTCGAATGATCCAAAGTTTGATCTTTCATAGCAGCATACTCTACAACTTTACAACTTCGAGTTTCTATTGATGACTTATTGTTACATTGCTTATCATTCCCTTGAATGCTTTGAATTTGAATTGAATCATGATCATGTCGATCCTATGCTTGTATTCCATGCATTTGTTGTTCTACTTAGCCTTGCTAATTCAATTCTTTTAAAAATTGGGCTGCTGAACCTGCAGGTTCTTGGCTATTACAGTTCTTAGAGGTCCAAGGGATATTCTAAACCATTGGAGGTGATTTGAAGTGGCGTTCAGAGCTTTGGAGAAGTACATCCAATTAAGAAACATTTTGGCATAACTTTTGTTCGATTTGGATTGCCGGAGCTCTGGTGCTGCCAATAACTTCTTTGCCTACGATGATTTCTCTAATGGAATTGGATGAAAATACACCCATCGATTCATCTTGTCCTGGAGAACAATCCCCATTGGTTGCCATGTCTCAATACTCACCGGAAGTTGCTTGAATTTAGAGATACATCTCCGGCGATTCTAAGGCACTTCTCACAGAGATCACCTGATGATTGATCCCAATTTGAGCGGTCAAATGTTGAGATTTTTAGATTATATGTAGCCCTTGTGATGCTGATTCGGCTCCTTCATTCCATTTTAGTTGAATCAGTCTAGAATTTTGCAAAGAAATCATTCTTTGTGTGTGTCATAGCTTCTCTTAGAGATGCAGCTCTGGCGTTTGAGAAGTTTCTATTGTAACAATGGAGTATTTCCCAATCGACTGTACTTTAGTCAATCCAGCTTCACTTGAAATTGCTAATGCATTTTCAATATCTTTTTGCAGATTTAAAGTATTATAAGCTGGATTAGAGGATAATGCTTGATGAGCTATATTCATTATATGATCTGGTGGCCTAGGGAGCTCCACCGACAGTGGTGAGGCCATCCCGGCAGACCTAAGACGATGAACAGTGTGTTTGAGAAAATATTTGTTACCTTTATCTTGGGAGTGTTTTTGGAAAAGGTAGAAAAATGTAGTGAGTTTAAGAAGAGTGAGTTAAACTGAGTAAATTCTAATGAGACTAAATGAGTTATATTTTGAGCATTTTACTCACCTAAGTATATGAGAATTATGCATATTATTAAGAATAGTTTAGATAACCCGAACCCTATAAACTATGTAGCCAGTGTAGGATAGGATCGTGTTATTGGTTCAGGTGGCTTCTTACTTCACTCTCTGTTACAAACATTTATTGGATTAATGAGATAAATTTGATTCCCTTACACTAGAAAGAAATTGGACGGCTCTAGCAACGAGAGTAATTTATTGTATCATCAAGAGGCTCATAGTGATGGTTGTCGGTTAGAGTAACTCCCCAAAGAGTAAATATTAATTTTAATTGAGTTGCATTCACTTACTTATGTTTTGCAAAGCATAGAATTATTTTATAATTCTATTCTTTATTGAGTTGAGTTACTTCAACATTAATTCCAGTATTCTATTTAGTGAGTATGTTTCCTTTCAGTTATTTTAAATACCGTATATTCTATATACTAACATCTTTTGACACTGCATCACTTTATGATGCAGATATATGTGATAGAGATCCTCAACAGATGCATCATTGAAGATCACCTTTTGTCCAACTTTTGGTGAGACTTTCTTGCTTTCGGAGAAGCTCTTTTAGTTTCTATTTCATTCTTTATTTATTATTCTTTGAGGTAGCTGTGGGTTTGCCACAATACCTATTTTATGAGTTTTAGAGGCTTCATCGACAAATATAGAGTTGAGTCAGTTAAACCTTTTAGAGTTTGTTTTTAAAACAATATTTCAATATATATATTTAGAGACTTACTTTTGAGATGCATGAGTTTATTATAATGTACTTTTAAATGCTCACTTTTATGATTAAATTTCTATTGAATTGAATTTTATGCTGATTAGTTATCCAGGCTAAGGGTTCACTTGGAAATCAATAATGGTTTCTTAGTGTCGGTCATGCGTAGGGTGTAGACTCGGGGTCTGACAAACTTTGTATCGGAGCCCAAGGTTCAAGAGTCCTAGGATCTGTCTAAAGCACAGACTAGTAAAGTCCTCCTTATTAGTATGATGGATGCTAAATCTATAATGGGAGGCTACGGGACATTAGGAAATTGTTTAAGTTCTTTCACACTCCAGTTCATGCAATAGAGTTTAACTCTATAAAGACTCTTTCTAACTCGTGTGTTAAATATTTTCAGATCATTCCTTTAATTTGCATTTTCTATAAGAGGAACGTCACTAAAAATAAGATCACACCCACTACTATGCCTCTATTGTCTAGAATGCAGAAAGAAACAAAGCTCGAGTAGCTAAAATGGAGAATGAGAATGGGACTCAAGAAATCCTGCGGACATCTATTTCTCAACCTACCAATTACTTTTGAGGTAGAGTTTAGGGGAGGTATCACCATGATCACCTAGTTAATGGATTCCCATTCAGGCCGTCAAAGATCTCTAATTATTAGCTCTACTTCTCAAGAGGAATATGTTGCTATGAGGATTGGAGACTTTTTGAGGATGAACCCACCCGTCTTCACATGTTCTATTGTTGAGGAGGATCCCTAAAAATTCATAGATGAAATTTTGGAAGATCTCTAAGGTTATGCATGCAGTTGAGATTGAGGGAGTTGAGTTATTCTCGTATCAACTCAAGGAATATGCACATATTTAGTACAACCAGTGGAGGAGAGTCATTGTGAGGATGGTGGGTATACTATTTGGGATTATTTTGAGAGTGTATTCCTAAACCACTTCTTTCCTCGAGAGCTGAGGAAAGAAAAATTTAAAGAGTCTATGAACCTGAAATAAGAGGGATTTACTGTGAAAGAGTACAACCCCAAGTTGATCCAGCTGTCTAGGTATGCTTCCAGAGATGATCCCTGATGTGAGATTAAAGATGAGGAAATTTGTCTCTAGCTTGGGTAAACATATGAAGAAGGAGTGCAAGTCTTCCTTGTGATGTACCATGAACTTATGGTACATTAAATGCTTAAAACATATGAAATGACATGTCTTTTAAGCATATATTACTAGATTTGATGTTGTTTATGCTTGATTTGCATGAAATAGGGTTTGGTAGTGGAAATAGAAGAATTTTTTGTTGACATCAGTTTTTGGTAACCTACAAGTCTATCCTATGTTTTGTGGTCCCTTCCATGAGCCATAGGTACAGCTAGTAGGTAAGTGGTTGTGGAACTAAGAACAAGTCAGAATCTACAAGTTAGTAGGATGAACTGTAGGTATGTCTATGAGTCATAGACTGAGTTCGTACATTAAGAATCAATAGGCTGAAAAATAAAGACTTAGCCTACGCGTTGGAAAGACGAGTCATTGATGGACCTATCATTCATCTGTGCCATTTGTAGAAAAAGTCCTTAAGACTGGATAGTCACTGGTTTTCACGAGTGGTGTCACACGAGCCGCGGGTCGTAGGTCGTAGAAGCTAACCAACCTAAATTTTCTAATTTTTCTAGTTTTGTTTCAATTAGGATTAGTTTTTTTATAAATAAATTTATTTGGTTTTCTATTGTATTATGCACGTTTCTGGGTTTAAGATTAAGGCATAAACTTTTTTAGGCTTTAATTCTTCAGTTCTTGGAGTTTTGTTATCGAAGTTTATTTTTCAATTTCAATTGAAGACGTTGGATTTCCTTACTCTTTATTGTAAGTACATGATTTATTTGAATTACATTATTAGTAATTGTGATTACATGATTATGAGTAGTTAAATCCACAACTAGTGTTGTGGGAACTATGAATAATTATCGACGTAGAACTAATAAAATGTAATACTTGAATATTGTGCATGCATGTATTGTTTTTCCTTTCATTTTATTGATTTTTAATGGAGGAACGTGTTAGAACTTGTGTTATCCTTACTTATCGGATCAAGGAGGTAATACATGCAAAAAAGGATTAATAATGAGATTTGAGGCTATCGACCCTCATCTAATCGCTTGACCGGATCAAGGGATAGCTAATCTAGGATCACTGGTAAGGGTTAGTAAAGCATACACCCGTAGACGTATCAAGTTGTATGATGATATTCACTTATTTGTCAGATCAAAGACGTAGGTCAAATTAATTTATCGATTCTACATGTAACACACAAGAAAAAGATTACTAATAGAAGGTTCTACATAGTTAAGAATTCATGGGGAACACATAAATCCTATTTTTTTTCTCTTATTGAATTAAATTATATTATATTGTTACTTTGTTACTTGATACTTGCAATTGAATTAATTAATTATTTTACAATAAAAAAAACCTATTTAAGGAAATAAACCAATTAAGAACACAAAATATTAACGATTAACCTAAGTCTAATCCATATTCCTCATGGGATCGACCCTAACCTTTGATAGTTTTTATATTTAATCAATGACTATTTTATACTTCTCTAAGGAGGTGTAATTTGGGTGTATCAGATTTTGGTGCCGTTGTCGGGAAATAAGGCTTTTAGATTAGATTCAATCTTATTATTTGATTTGTAGTCATTATTTCCTAATTTTATCTTTTTTGTTCTTTTTGTTTGTGCTGAAACATGTTTGAACTCTAGTTCATACCAAATATGCAAAGTAAAGGCATTCCCCTGATTCCATTCTACCATGAAATTCAGAGAGCACTAAGACGAATGGAGAATAATGATGGGCACGAAACTGAAGTAGAAGTCGCAGAATAACATAGAATGCAAGGAGTGAATGTGTAAGACCTCTAAAGTTGGAAGGTCAAAAAAAGGAGTTTAAAGGAAGATTCTCAAAAAATTTCAGCTTTTTGCACTAGATGGATTTCACGGGACATGTTCATGGCTGTATAACTCCCCATGGGCCGAGAAATGCAACATGGAAATGAACTTAGCAAAAGAGGAAACAGGGGAAGAGTCCATGAAAGGTGTTTATAGTTAGTGGTGGGCGACTTGACCCCTACAAGACCCCAAATTTGATTGACAACCATGACAGGCTCTTCGACATGTGGAGTACTACACGAATCATATTGGTGTCCGTGGAAATCCAAACCTCAAAAGCATGTTCAGGTCCCTCTTCACTGAGCTCCTCATAACTCGTGGAGCTTTCCAAGAGCCGTGATGGGGCAAGTAGAAATCGACCCCTTAAGTATGGTTTTTCCCTCTAGGTTCACAACCCACTTCATGGCTGTGTAGGGCTACACCGTTCGTGAAGGCCATCCGTCCATAGACATGTGCAGTCATTTAAAGGGGGGTGTTTTAGTCTTTCCCTATTTATTCATTAATATATTTGGATTGTTTTTGGGTACAAATCCTATTCTATTAACTACCTTAAACCCTCATAATCCCTTTATTCATCCCCAATCATCCAAAACATAAATCTTCTCTCTAGAATTCTCCTCCCAAGGTCTTCTTCTTTCGAAGGCAAGGTTCCAAAGAATTCAAGTGCAAGTGTCCGATTCAAGTGCAATGAGGGCTCTAATTGTCTAAGATATGTGGGGATTCATCCACGGAGTCCCAAAGACTATTCTCCAATTCTTCTTTTATGAATTCTTCTTCTAAGTCCTAATTCTTATGAAATTACATTGGGAAATCTCATTTATGTTTTATTCCATTATTATTGATTTAAATAAGCATTAACCAAGTTAAATTGCATGATTTCAAGTTTATTTTTATGAAACCATGCTTTATGCTATTTTCAAGTATGATTTTAAGGAATTATGATCATGATTGATAAGGGATGTTTATGAATAATTAGCAAGGACTTATGAATGACTCATGAAAGTAATGAGTGATGATGAATTATGATTCAATAATATTTCAAGAAAGTATAAAGGTTGTGATGAGTTTTTCTCACACACTCATGTTAAAGATAGTTAATAATTTTCTCACCGACTCACGAATTCATAAGGATTGAAAGGTTTTCTTATTCTTGTATGAATCAATCATGTTAATGAGCTACTCTTATGACTATTTTATGATGATTTGATTGGTATGTATTCTTACCTTTCCTAATGGTGTTAATGACCATGATGTATGACTTTTCGTTGGGCTAATGACTAAGCACTGACAAGAATTTGAGGTGGAGTTAGGTCCGGAAGCTCAAGTAGAGACCCAAGGGAATTCTAGTAGCAACCACTAGTCCCTAACCACGTTGACAATGTAGTTTTTTTCTTAATGGTCTGGCTAGTGGATCCACAAATAGCTCATGTTTAAGATGTTCTCCCATAATCTACCTTGGCAAGTAGCCTCTCTCTTCTCGATGTCGAAGTTACATTAGATTTCATGTTATAACTCAAATGGTCTTATGTGTCAGTTAAGGTAATATCCCACACAAAGGTATATGAAATGGTATAGGTTCTCATGATGATGTTTATGATGCATTGACCATATGGTTATGATATTCAAAAAAAAATTCAAGTTTTACTCATGTTTTTAAGATATTGGTCATGCATCCCATATTCATATTGACTAAGTCCTATTTTTATTGTTCATCCATACTTTTCGCATACTTAGTGCATTACATGTACTAACGCATACTTTTTACCTACAATGTATCATAATGTAGGATCCAACAATCATTATGCACCTCCCACTCATGGCTAGAGTTTGAACACTATTCTCTCATTGCTGAGTCCTCATGATTTGAGGACGAGACATCTATATTCTCATTATTCTTTATGATGTTTATTTTTATATTTTTGGTGAGCTAGTAGCTTTTCTAATGCCCTCATCTAGGCTAGTAGAAGTATGCTAGATGTTTGTGGTATTTATGTTGTTGTGACTTTTTGGAGTTGATATCTCTCTTATCGAGTTATTCATTTTATTACTATATTTTTGAATTTATGATTTAGCCTTATTGATTCATTTACCTTATGTATGATCATCTATAATATGCTAAGAGGCTTGGTTAGAGTACTTCGGGATTCTAATCATCATGCTACAATAGGGCCTAGCTTGGGTCATGACAAACTCTATATCAAAGCATAAGGTTTAAGGTGTCCTAGGAAGTCTGACATGCTGCAATAAGTAGAGTCTTATTCATCGGTGTGAAGCACACCACATCTATGAATAGGAGGCTATGAGGTGTCTTAGGAAAAGTGTCACTTCTTTCATCACTCTTATGTTGTGCGATAGAGTTGAACTCTAAGGATTTTATCTATAATTCTTTCTCTTTGCAATTACAGAATCATGTCTCCATGAAGAATCCTTGTGAGTAGGAACTCCAATGAGGACAAACAAGCTCGTCAAGTCCAAATTACCCTATGAGTGAAAAAGTCTCTTATGCTGAGTTTCAGGCCGCTTTCATGAACTCAAATTTGGGTATGGAGGCTAGACAAGTTAAGTGACTTACCTTGAATGAACCCTCATGAATTTCATGGCTCTAAGGTGGATGAATATCCATAAGAATTTATTGAGGGTGTTGAAAAGATTATGGAGATCATGGGCAATGGTCTGTTGGAGAAGGCGGACTTAGCAGCATATCAACTTAAGGGAGTTGCTCAAGTGTGTTTTGACTACTGAAAGAGTGAAATGGGTGGACACTATAGTTCCATTGATTGGGAAAAGTTCAAGGGTGCTTTCATTGATCGCTTCTTTCCATTAGATTTGAGGGAGGAAAAACTTCAAGAGTTCATCAATTTGCGACAAGATAATGTGAGTGTGAGGGAGTATTTTTCTATGTTCACTAATTTGTCAAAATATGCTTCTTTCATTGTTGCCTATCCAAGAGCTCGTATAAGCAAGTTTGTTTTAGGCATGTTAGATTTGGTGGTTAAGGAATGTAGAACCGCCTTGCTAATCATTAAGATGGACATCTCTAAGGTGATGACACATGTAAGTCCAAAAATGGTGGCTACCCACAATTTCATCAAAATTACTTCGGTCAAAATTCTTCAATCACTCCAACTGTAAAGTTTGATAAGGATAGGGTTCCTAACCCTAAGGTTCAAGGAGGAGTGGGTGCATATTATAGGTGTGGTAAGTCGGGCCATCATGCAAAGAATTGTAAAGGTAGTGCTAGACCCCTAGCTCAGACTCAAGTTATAGGTCGTCCAGTTCAACAGGGTGCTACTACGGGTTCTGGTGGCAGTCAGCACCAAAATCCATTCTATACTCTTCAAACTAGGCAGGATTTGGAGGAGTCTCCCAATGTTATGACTTGTATGTTGAAACTCATTGACTTTGATGTTTATACATTGTTAGATCCGGGTGCTACTCTATCATTCATTACTCCTTATCTTGCTATGAAGTTTGTTGTTAGTCTCGAGATCTTGTTAGAACCTTTTTCGGTCTATATACTTATTGGTGATTCAATTTTGGCTAAACAAGTATAGAAGTTTTCCAATTTCACTTTTCCATAAAATCCCTCTATTGATCTTTTATGGCTTGATATGATCAATTTTGATGTTATCCTTTGTATGGATTAACTTCATTCATGTTATGCTTCTATATGTTGTATAACCCGTGTGGGTAAGCTTCAGTTACCCAATGAGCTAGTCCTAGAATGGAAAGGTAGCAATTCCACATTTAAAGGTAGAAATTCCACATTTAAAGGTCAATTCATCTCGTTTCTTAAAGCTCAGTGTAATATCCCAGGCGTTTAAAGGTTAGAATAGGATATAATAAGGTTAAACATTGCAAAATGGCCTTAGTGGATCTTTAAGACACGTATTTTGAAAGATAAATTTTTAAAAGAAATTTCACTTCTAGTAGAGTGTGCAATAAGTTTTCATCACAGACCTACTTCTGCACCGTTCAATTTCTCCCCAAGTCAAAATCTGGCCAAATTCTCATTCCCTCAAAATTTGCCTATCAGGGAACAAGTCCGCATCACGGACCTGGCTATGATTTTTTGTTTGAATTCAATTTTTTCTAGTGGGGATAGTTTGGAAATTTTCCTAATAGTTAGTTAATGAACATGAACATTTTAAAGAATTAATTCAAATCTATACACTAACTCAAACCCCTAATCTCGTTCATTCTACCATAATTTACATATTTAAATAATTCTCTCTCTACAAAAGCCCCCAAAGACTCCATTGAAGATCCTCAAGGAATTCTCTCAAGCTCTCCTCTAAAAGTCCATAATTCTTCCAGTTTCTTTGATTTTCTCACTCAAGATATGTGGGTATTTGATCCTAAAGTACTTTTACCCATGGAGCCCAACAAATTCTCTACTTTTTTAATCAATTAATGTATGTATTTTTATAGGTTTTCTGATCTCTATTTTAATTACATGAATTATGATTTCTAATAATAACTATGATCCTATTTGAATATGAATTAATGGTCTTTGCATGGAATTGAAGAGTTTTCCATAAATTTTACTACATTAATTTCTAGGTTTCATGATATGGATTATTAGTACTTTCAATTATACCTCTAATTGATATTATTTTTATGAATTATGTATGGATGGATAGAAAGTATATGATCATGCATGTTTTCAGTTGAATTTCATGAATTCTAATTCAAATGATCATGTATTCATGTTTCTACCCTAATTTGAAGTATAAGCTATGATCATGAATTTAAAGTATACAAGTAAGTTATATGAATGAAGGTGACTTAAGACAATAATGATGTTTCTATGAAAAGGATTCTTAATGATGGAAGGCCTACACCCACATTAAATGAATCATATGATAATGATCTATTCCTATGAACAACTTTATGAAGTCTGATTATGAAAGGCTCAAGATTTATCACAAGTATGATCTATCATTATGATATGATATGTATTCTGTGGGATGATGACTTAGTGTTTAGAGGACTTTGAGGTGAGGTTTTAACCTTAGACTTAGAAGCAACTTCTAATCCCTTACACGACGTTACCACCTTAGGTTTGCTAATATGGCATAGCTAGTAGATCTACTTATAGCTCAAGTTCATGTTAGATGGAGTCTACCTTCGCAAACAGCCTCTCTTCTTCTCGATGTGGGGATAATCAAAGTCTATGTAATAGCTCGCATGGTCTTATCATCTGTTATGATTATCACCCATACATATATATAGTCCTTATGATATTTTACAAGACTACTCCTATCTATTTAATTTTATATGGTACTCTTTTGGTTTATTGTGCATTGATCCTTCTTATGTCTACTTATAATTTTACTACCTCTTCTATCATGCTATTTAAAACGGTTATTTGCATAACATTGTTTTATTATGCATTGCATTGCCTACATCCTTAGTCCATTAAAATATACTAACACATACTTCATTGCATACATTAGATCCCAATATAGGAACAGATACTCCATCATATTCTTGTGGCTAGTCGGTGATCCATTTGAAGAATTTGTGGTAAGTCCTCATGTTCCGAGGGTAAACTGAAACATTTTCTCCTTTATTGTTGTTTCTATACTATGATGATGTTGTAAGACTATTCTAATTCATGTCATTACTTTCTTTGAGGGTGGTCTAGGAACATGTCCTAGTCCCTGCATATTTATTCATGTAGAGGAGGCATGATGGAAAAATGAGTATGAAGTCTATGTTTTCTTGCTTCTCTCCAGTTAAGCTATTTCTTCTCGAACTTTTATGAGTTACCACTTATTTCTTACCTTATGTATGCTTATAATATGCTGAGAGGCTTGGCTGGGGTTTCTTTGGGAGTCCTAATCACCGTGTCACATCTAAGCCCTAGTTTGGTCATGATACTTGGAAAATGATTTCCAAATGTTGTAATATCATCCAGTCCAGGTTAGAGATACAAATTATGAAACTACTACTATTGAGTCGGTTCCGATTGTTAATAAGTTTTCAGAAGTTTTTCCTTATGATATCCCAGGTATCCCTCCTAAAAGGGAGATAGACTTCGTTATTGATATTCTCCCCAATATCTAATCTATCTCCATTCTAACTCACTATATGGAACCAGCAAAACTAAAAGAGTTAAAGGACAAGTTGAAGGATTTGTTGGATAAGGGTTTCATTATATTGAGTATCTCTCCATGGGGTGCTCCAATTCTCTTTGTTAGAAAGTAGGATGGTTCTCTTCAAATGTGCATTGACTACTGGCAATAAAACAAGGTCACCATTAAAAATAAGTATCCCATCCCAAGGATTAATGAGTTGTCCGATCAACTTTAAGGAGCAAGTTACTTTTCATAGATTAATCTTCAAACAGGTTATTATTAACTCTGAGTAAGAGAATATGACATTCAGAAGATGACTTTTAGAACTCAAGTCATGACCTGACCTAGGGCCTAGCCGTGACACGAAAATTAGGATACCATAAGAAACCCCACCCAAGCGTCTTAGAATATCATAAGCATACATAAGGTAAACAACAAGCGAAAACTCATAAAAGTTCAAGAATATATCACAACTAGAGAAAGAATCACGACAACATAGGTTTCTTACACATAAGCCCAATATGCCTCTTTATGACTACATAGGTTGGGACTAGGACATGTTCCTAGCTCATTAAGGTAGACTCTATCAAACATTATCATCATTAAGTGCTATATGTGGATCCACTAGCTAAGTCATATTGGCAAACCTATGGTGGCAATGTAGTTTAAGGGACTAGAGGTTGCTACTAATGCTTAGGTTGAGACCCCACCTCAAAGCCCTCTCGGTTATAAGTAAACATCTCATGGAATACATGTCATATCATAATCATAAATCATACTTTTCATAAATCATAAGCCTTTCATGATCATACTTCATAAATGTTTTCATAGAAATAGCTCATTATCATATGATTAATATAATGTGGGTGTAGGCTTTCCATCATTACAAATACTTTTTCATAAAATATCATTATGATCTTAATTTACCCTTATTCATAAAACATTCTTGTAACATCATTAAGATATCATCTAAAACCTTTCATGAGTCATTCATAAATATTCATTGAAAATTCCTTAAAATTTATGATCATAGCTTATACATGAAATTAGGGTAGAAAGTAAATGATCATTTGACTTGGAAATCATGAAATTGGATTAAAACATGCATGATCATATACTTTATATCATCCTATACATAATTCTTGAAAATAATATCAATTGAAAGTATAATTGAAAATACCTATAATCCATAACG
Organism: Solanum dulcamara; assembly: GCF_947179165.1. Lineage (NCBI taxonomy): Eukaryota > Viridiplantae > Streptophyta > Magnoliopsida > Solanales > Solanaceae > Solanum > Solanum dulcamara. Next base: position 21,755,317 of record NC_077247.1, on the reverse strand, counting down.
TGAATCCTAAAGATCAATGAAGGAAAGTTTATAGAAAAACTCTTCAATTCCATACATAAATCATCAATTCATATTGAAATAGATTTAAAATTATAATTGGAATCATAATTCATGAAATTAAAATAAAGATCATAAAATCCATAAAATACATACTTTAATTAATTGGAATAATAGAGAATTGGTTGGGCTCCATGGGTGAAAGTACCCTAGGATAAAAAATATCCACATACCTTGAGTGAGAAGATCAAAAAAATGTGAAGAAACTTGGGCTTTCAATGGAGAACTTGAGAGGATCTCTTGGAAGTCTTCAATGGAGTATATGGAGAGATTTTATAGAGAGAGAATTATTTGAATAGATGAATTATGGTAGAATGAATAAAATTATATGTTTAGATTAATTTATAGAGCTGACTTAGGTCGTAAAGACATCCACATTCATTAACTAAAAGTTACAGAAACGTCTAAAGTATCCCTAATTAAAACTGAATTCGGGTACCGGACAAGCCTACATCCGGACCGTGATGGTCAATATGGGCCATGGTGATGGACTTAATCTTTGGAACATAAGTGTTTCAAGGGTTCCCCTCCACGAGATCCACCATGGTACGTGAAGGGCATAACGACCCGTGGTGATCATGCGTGGTGAGGAGGCCACCTAAAGGTCTAAGGAGAGTATCCACCACGGAGGGAACCATGGCTCGTGGTGCTCACCAAGGACCATGGTCCCTATCATGAACTCCACCCTGAACCTCTAAGTCTCAGGCTCCCACCACGATGGCCAATACTGCCTGTACTGGGGTTCACGACCCATGAACCTTTCCCGTGGAGGTCACCTAGTGCAAAACTGAGATTTTTCTAAGAAACTTCTTTTGGAAATCATTTTTTCCAACTTTTCAAATTACTGGGTCTTATAATATCTCCCCCTTTTAAATATTCGTCCTCAAATTGGACTCAAGCTAGCATAAAAGGAATATAACAGTCCAACATGAATGAAAAACCACTCAAAAATGTATAAGATATGAAATAATCCATCTCAAGATAAAAATAAGTTTAAAACTCATTTCATGAACATGGATGCATATAAAAACATGAAATTAATTAAAACACATAGTTTGGGCTAAATGGATCTTGAAGGAACTAAATACTTCAACTAGGCACAGAAAGAAAGAGATGAGGATATCAGAACATCTTATTGACTTAGTCTTCTCATGTAGCACACACAATCTCTTGGTTCCTTCACAACACTTTAAATGATGCAACTTCCTTGTTCCTCACCCCCTTAAATTGGCTGTCCAAAATTTTAATCGAAACCCCCTTTATAAGTCATATTTTCTGCGATAATTACATTACCCAATGGTACAACATCATCAGGATCACTAACACATTTCCTCAATATTGGTACGTGGAATACTAGATGAATCAAGGCTAAATCTAATGGAAATTCAAGTTAATAGGCTACCTTACCAATATGCTTTTGAAATCTCTAAGAGCCTACATATCGGGGGCTAAGCTTCCCCTTCTTTCCAAAATGCATTACTCCTTTCATGGGAGAAATTTTCAAATAAAATCAATCTTCCACATAAAATTCAAGTAATCTTTCTAAAATCCAAATAAGACTTTTGATGACTTTGGGCAGTCCTTAATATTTCTCAAATAAGCTTCACCTTATCTAAGGCCTCAAACACTAACTCAGGTCCTAACAAGGCGCCCTCTCCCACTTCAAACCATCCAATGGGTGATCGGCACCTTCTTCCATACAAGGCTTCAAATGGTGTCATTCCAATACTTGAATGGAATATATTATTATATGCAAATTCAACTAATAGTAGATGATCAGCCCAACTTTCTTCAAAATCAAGCACACTAGTCCTTAACATATCTTCTAATGTTTGGGTTGTCCTTTCGGCTTGTCCATTAGTTTGAGGGTGAAATGTGGTACTTAGCTTAATCTTTGTGCCAATACCCCTTTCAAAGGACTTCTAAAAGTGAGAAGTGAATTGAGTACCACTATCCAAAATAATGGACAGAGGAACACAATGCAACTTTACCAATTCTTGAATGTACATATTGGTATAATCTTCGGCACTATAAGAAGTCTTAATGGGTAGGAAATGGGCTGACGTGGTCATTCTATCCACTTCCACCCAAATTGAATCATGTTGCTTTCAGGTGCGAGAAAACCCCATTATAAAGTCCATGTTCACATCTTCCCACTTCTAAGTAGGAATTTCAATATCTTGGGCTAGAACTCTCGGTCTTTGATGTTCAACTTTAACTTGTAAGAAATTTGGACATTTTGCCACCAACCTTGCTATGTCCCTTTTCATACCATCCTAGTAATACACTTCCCTTAAATCTCTATACATTTGAGTGGATCCCGAAGGTACAGAATATCTAGAGCTATGAACTTCACCCAATACCATTTCTCTTAGGCCATCAATATTTAGAACACATAACCGACCTTGTTACAAAAGTAATCTATCTCTCCCTTGTGAGAAAAACTCATTCTTCTTATCAACCACACTTTTCTTCAACTCAACAAAAGTTGAATCCATATGTCTTGCTTTGCTTTTACGTCCTCTATCAATGATAATTCCAAACCATTCTGAACAAGAATACCACCCTCATTAGAGTCACTCAACCTTACCCCCAAATGGGCCAATCGGTGTATATCTTTAACCAACTCTTTCTTGCAATCTTCAACATGACCAACAATATTAATGGACAACAACCTAAGAATATTGGCAACAACGTTTGCTTTACCGGGATGGTACAATAGACTCATATCGTAATCTTTTAATAGTTTAAGCAACCTTATTTCACTAAGGTTCAAGTCCCTTTGGCTAAATGCATATTGCAAGCTTTTGTGGTCGGTAAATATATCCACATACACCCCATAAAGATGGTGACACCAAATTTTCAGCGCAAAAATAACCCCGCCAATTGAAGATCATGACTTAGATAGTTTCATTCATGCACTTTTAGCTATCTAAGACATATGCTATGACCATATCATGTTACATCAAGATATAACACAATCTAACCCATGATGCATCACAATATATAACAAACCCATTTGGACCTTCTAACAATGTCAAAATAGGAGCCGACGTAAGACGGTCCTTTAATTTTTGGAAACTTCTTTCACACTCGTCCGACCATTAGAACATTACCTTATTTTAGGTCAATTTAGTCAAAAGCGATGCCATAGATGAAATTCCTTCTACAAATCTTCTATAATATCCAGCCAAACCCAAGAATCTACGAATATACAAAGGAGATAATGGTTTAGGCCAATTCTTGACAACCTCTGCTTTCTTTAGATCAACCATGATACCATCATCGAAAAAAATGTGACAAATGAATGCCACATACTTCAACCAAAATTCACATTTATTGAACTTGGCAAATAATTGCTTGCCCCTCAAAGTTTGCAACCAAATTCTCAAGTGATCCATATGCTCTTCCTCATTTTGGGATTAAATCAATATATCATCAATAAAATCCACCATGAACATGTCTAGGTACAGTTTGAAAATCGGATTCATCATGTCCATAAAAATAGCGGGAGCATAAGTCAACCCAAATGACATAAACAAGAACTTAAAAAGATCATACCTTATTCGAAATGTCATTTTAGGAATGTCAAACTTCTCCACCCTCAATTGGTGATACTCAAATCAGAGATCAATTTTGGATAGTGGCTTGCAACTTGGAGTTGATCTAATAAATCACCTATTCTGCAATGGGATACTTGTTCTTTATGGTAACTTTATTCAATTGCCAATAGTCTATAGACATGCTAGGTGACCCATCCTTCTTTCTAACAAACAACATGGGAGCACCCAATAGTGAAATACTTGGTCTTATGAAGCCCTTATCTAACAAATAATTCAATTGTTCCTTCAACTTCTTAAGTTCTTCCAGGGCCATAGTAAGGAGATGGGTTGACTGTCGGGAAAAAGACCTATACCAAAATTAATTTCCTTTTTTGGGAAGAATATCAGATAAATCATCAGGAAACAAATCAGGCAATTCATTTACAATAAGAATCGAATCAATAGTAGGAGCGTCAAAATTTGTAACTCTAACCCATAATAAATGACATATGCACCTCTTAGAAATTAATTTTTGGGATTCTAGGAACGATATGAATCGACCACTAAATACCAAATCATTACCCTTCCACTCAAGAACTGATTCATTAGGAAAATGGAATTTAACCATAGGGTTCTATAATCAATAGATTCATAGGAAACACGTAGCCAATCCATGACAAGAATAATATCAAAATCAGTCATGTCAAGTTCAATACTATCAAAATGGATTATTTTATGCTAGACCGACACAGAGTAATTTCTATAGACTTTCTTGGCAAGGACTGAATCACCAATGGGAGTATAAACTGAAAAACACTCTACCAAAATTTAGGGACATAATTCAAATTTTATAGCAAGATAGGGGGTAACAAGAGACAGTGTGGCACCCGGATCAACTAAAGCATAAACATCAAAGTCAAAAACCCATAATATACCCGTGACCATATTGGGAGACTCCTCTACATCTTGCTTAGCTTGAAGGTCTTAGAGCCTATTTTGGTGTGGGCAACCAACTTGTGAAGCTTGTCCTCCTTGAAAAGCTTGACCTTGAGGACACCTTTCTCTTCCCTTTTTAGGGCATTCAGAAATCTTGTGCCCTATTTTTTCAAATAAAAAACACACCTATACCAAGCAAACATTTACCTCTATGGTTTCTACCACACTTGGTACATTTAGGAGGAGTAGACCTACTAACACCACCACCTTGGGATTAGGGTTGGGAACCCTATCTTTGTCAAATCTTTGTTTTAGAGCTTGTGAAAAACCTTGGCCTTGCTGAAAACGGACATTACCACCACCGGATTTGGAATGAGAAAGCCCACCTTCAAACCGAGCCCTCTTGGACTCCCTCATTTTCCTCTCCTTAAGATTCTCCCCTTCATTTTATTTAGAATATGTCACGAACCTAGAAATATCCATTTCCATGATGAGCATAGAGGTTCAACACTCGTTCATCACCAAGTTTGACACACTCAAAATAAACTTACTCATTTGTACATGAGAATTGTCTACCAATGAAAGAGCATACTTGGATAACTTTATGAACTTGAGGGCATATTCTCTTACACTCATGTCGCCTATCTTGAGATTGATACTTAATTTAAGTGGAAACAAGCAGCTGGGAAATGCAACTTTGAAATTTCCCAACCCATGGGACCTTCTTTGACCCTTTAGGCCTTCCATTTATTTTACCACACTTGATAAACACCTTTGAGTTGGTAAGCCTCTAACACCGCCTTCTCATCTGAAGACACCCCCATAATAGCAACAATCTTATACACTTCATCAAGAAAGTCTTGGGGATCCTCATCAACCTTGGACCCATAAAACTAGGGAGGGTTCATCCTTATGAAGTCTCTAACCCTTGAAGCTTGTATAGACATATTTGAAGGAGAAACTACTCCTTGGTTCACTTGAGTAGTCATAGCTTGGCTAACATAGACAAAGAGGTCTGAAACTCAGCATGAGTAACATAATAGTCTAGATAATCATTAGGATCTTGAGAGGCTTATACCTCATTAGCATCAACCCCTCTTTGATGTGGAGCTCCTCTTTGAGGCATTTTCTTAAAATAGCAAAAAAACAATTATTAGAGGGGAAAAGACATAGAGTACCCACTATAGCGAGATATAGATCATGAAAGAAGTGAAGATTTTCTAAGACGCCTCATAGACTTCTACTAAAAAATGGGGCATGCTTCAAACCCATGAATAAGACTCTACTTGACGCGGCATGTTGGACTCCCAAAGACACTTCAAACATTGTCCTCTGGTACCAATTTTGTCACATCTTGAACCAGGGACAAGCTGTGACAGTGCGATTAGGATTCCCAATGAAAGCTCAACCAATTCTCTTAACATATCATAAGAATACATAAGGTAAATAACAAGCGGAACTTAGCAAAGTCCAAGAATATAGCACAACTAGAGAGAAAATCATGACAACATAGGCTTCTTACAGATATGCCCAACATGCTAATTTATCACTAATAGGCGGGGATTAGGACATGTTCTTATATCACCCTCAAAGAAGGTAATATCATGACATAGGATAGTCTCAAAACATCAACATAGTCTAGAAAAAACAATAAAAGGATGCATAACTCGGTTTTCCCTCGAAGCATGAGCACTCACCACCAACTCCTTAAAGGGAATCACCAACTATACATAAGAATAGAATGGAATTTCCACCCCTACATTATGATATAATGTACCCAAAAAGTATGCGTTAGTACGTTTGAATGTACTAAGTATATAGATAATACAATGCATCATTTAAAATCATATTGTGCAAATAACCATTTTAAATAGTATGATAAGGGAAGTAGTAAAATCATAATTAGGCATAAGAAGGATCAATTTACAATAAATAATAAGAGTATCATTAAAAGTAAAGGATAGAGTAGTCCTTTTTAAACACATAGAAACCATACATATGTGGGAGATAACCGTAACTGAAAATAAGACCATGCGAGCTACTATATGGAATTCGATGATCCTCACATCAAGAATGGGGGAGGATACTTCCCAAGGTATACTCCATCCAATATTATCATCATTAAGTTCTCTATGTGGATCCATTAGCTAAGCCATATTGGCAAACCTACGGTGGCAACGTAGTTTAAAGGACTAGAGGTTGCTATTAAGTTTTAGGTAAAGCCTCCACATCAAAGTCCTATCGGTGCTAAGTCGACATCGCATGGAATAAATGTCTTATAATAATAATAAATCATACTTATCATAAATCATAAGTCTTTCATGATCATACTTCATAAACTTATTCATAGGAATAACTCATTATCATGTGATTCATGTAATGTGCATGTAGACCTTCCATCATGATGAATATTTTTACGTAAAAAATCATTAGGGTCTTAAATCACCTTCATTCGTAAAACTTTTTTGAAACATCATTAAGACATCAGCTAAAATATTTCATAAGTAAGTCATAATTATTTATTGAAAATCCCTTAAAATTCATGAACATAACTTATACTTGAAATTAGGGTATAAACATGAGTACATGATGAATTGCGTTGTAAATCATGAAATTGGATTGAAAACATGCATGACCATATATTTTATATCAACCCATATATAATTCATAAAAATAATATCAATTGAAAGTATAATTGACAATATGCATATCCTGAACCCTAAAAATCAATGTACAAAAGTTCATAGAAAAACTCTTCAATTCCATACAAAAATCATCAATTCATACTAAAATAGATTTAAAATAATACTTGGAATTATAATTCATGCAATTAATATAGAGACCATAAAATCCATACTTTAATTAATTAAAATAGTAGAGAATTGGTTGGGCTCATGGGTGAAAGTACCCTAGGATGAAATACCCATACCTTGAGTGAGAAGATCAAAGAAATTTAAAGAAATATTGGCTATAAATGGAGGACTTGTGAGGATCTCTTGGAAACCTTCAATGGAGATATGGAGAGATTTTATAAAGAGAGAAATATTTAAGTAGGTGAATTGTGGTAGAATGAATAAAATTAGAGGTTTAGGTTAATTTATATAGATAAATTAGTTGCTAAATACTTCCATGTTCATTAACTATAAGTTAGGGAAATGTCTAAAGTACACCTACTTTAAACTAAATTCGGGCACTAGACGGCCCTCCACCATAGTCTGTGATGTTCACTTCAGGTTGTGGTCATGGCCGTGATGAAGTACTTAATCTTTGGAACAAAAGCCTTGCAAGGGTTCCCCTCCATGAGACCCATCACAATTCGTAAAGGGAACTATGGCTCGTGGTGGTCGTGCATGGTAAGGAGGCCACCTAAGGGTCTGAAGAGTTGTCCACCATGTCTCTTAGTGATCATCATTGACCGTAGTCTGTGTCGTCAACTCAACCCAAAACCTCTAAGTCTCAGGGTCTCCACCACAATGTCCAATACTGTCCATACTAGGGTTCACAGCCCATAAACCTTGCTCGTGGAGGTCACCTAGTGCAAAACTGATATTTTTCTGAGAAAATGTTTTTGGACCTCATTATTTCCAACTTTCCAACTTTTGGGGTCTTACAACTCTGTACGGTCACATTGAATTTTTGGTGATGTCTTTTGTGTTAATAAATGCTCCTGCAGACAGGGATATATTGATGCCTAAGAAGGCTATGTTCTACCTACAGGGCTATATTGATGCCTAAAAGGGCTATGCATTGTTGATAGGGCATTATTGATGCCTAAGAAGGCTATCTGCTGCCTACAAGCCTATGTTATTGCCTAAAAGGTCTATGAGTTGCCTACAAGACTATATTCATGCCTAAGAGGGCCATGAGTTTAGAACTATATTGATGCCTAATAGAGCTATAATAGCCTACGGGGCTATATTATTTCATAAGAAAGCTACGGGGCTGCCTACAAGGCTATAATATTTCCTCAGAGGGCTACGTGACTACCTATGAGGATAGGGGACTCTTCATAGGAGTACATATATTGAATTAGCACCTTCTTGGTTACGGGGGCCTAGGTTGGTGGTCTTGTTTGGTGTTTGTACCTGCCAGTCTATTGGGGGCATGGTTAGGTAGTTGTTTGATCATATTTAGTATGCTTAGATTCAGGAGTAAGTCAGTACACTTATCTTGTGCTTAATTTCTTTACCTAATTACTTTAAATATATTATGATAATTGCCATTAATTCAATTGCATTTCATACTTAGTACATTATTCTGTATTGAAGCCCTATTTCCTAGGGGCACTACATTCATACCTTTAGGTCCCAACTGATGAGATAGTAGACCAACTCAGTGGCATGGTTAACTTCTATCATGTTATCTAACCCCTTTTATCCGGAGTTGCTAGAGTTTGCAGGTTTGTTTTCTTTTGTTGTATATATTTTTGGGTAGGCTGGGGCCCTGCCTCACCAAGATTTACTAATCTTAGGGTCTTGCAAACTAGTGTGTTGGGTTTTATAGCCACATTATTAGCCATGTTGGCCTTGTGTGGTAGTTGGTTTTAGTTTGATATACAGTTCAAATATGTACCTAAATTCACCATTTGTATATATATATCATGGTGGATTTGATGACCCACATAGCGTTTATTCTTTCCTAGATAGCATGGTTGCTATGACAGCCCAAACAGGCTTGTGTGCTAGATGGTTAATTTTTTCTATAAACTTGCAAATAGCATGTTCTTTGTGGAGATATACTTAATATCCTTAGCATTTTCTAGCTAAGGGATTAATTTTTAAACTAAGATATTCTTGTTTATTTTCTTGACTGTGTGTGGCTGACATGAGCCATTAGAAAGTGGTTCAACAGTGTCATGACCCGACCTATGTCCTAGCCATATCACAGAGATTAGAATCCCAAAGGACCTCAATAAAGCCTCTTAGCATAACAATCAAGATCATACGTAAGGTAAATGAAGTGAATAAGTTAGATCAAGATATGGAAGCAACATCTTAATAAAAGCATGAGTTTTAAGATGAGAAAATGACAACATAGACTTTTTACTATCTAACATGCCTCTACAACTAGATGGGGGCATAAGAAAATCTCCTAGCTCACCCAATATGAAAGAAAAAATAAATTCATAGGTTTATAAGAAAGTAAATATCTCATCCTCAGAACATGAGGTCTCACCAACAATGCAACAGTAATGAACTCTAGCCACGAGCGGAGGTAGATGAACAAGATCGTCAGACCCTACATTATGATATAATGTAGGTAAAAATATATGTTAGTACATGAAATTCACTTAGTATATGGGAACATGTATGAAAAAAACATAGGACATAGTTAATATGAATCATGGATACAAGACCAGTATCATTAAAACAAGAGTAAAGTCGTGAGATCATTAAAACATTTAGCTCATTGGTCAATGCATCAAACATCAGAATTTTCATAAGAACTTACATATGTGGGAGATAACCGTAACCTATATTAGGACCATGCGAGCTATTATATGGAATCCGATGATCCTTACATCGACAAAGGGGAGGCAAATTTCCAAGGTAGACTCCGTTTAATATTATCATAATCATGTGCAACATGTGGATCCACTAGCTAGGCCATAATGGAAAATGTACGATGGCAACATAGTTTTACAGACTAAAGATTGCTACTAGGGCTTAGTTCTAGCCCCCATCTCAAACTCTACTCGATGCTAAGTAAATTATCTCATGGAATACATATCATGTCATAATAATAAATCATACTTGTCATAATCATAAGTTTTTCATAATCATAATTCATAAACTTGTTCATAGGAATATCTCATTATCATGTGATTCATATAATATAGGCGTAGGCCGTCCTTCATTATGAATCCTTTTCATAAAACATCATTATAGTCTTAAGTCTCCGTTTTTATCTAGGATCTTAAGTCACTGTTTCATTAAATTATCATGACCCACTACATAGGCCGTGACTAGTACTCGAGCTGGGCACCCATATGTACTATTCACCCTACTTAGCATATTAGTAGAAGAAATAGATGTAGAAATCAAAAGAGGTCGCAAAGGAGCACATAAAAGCAGTTGTATTACACGAAGCCCATTAAGGCTGTCATGGAACATAAAAATCCATAACACATATACAGGACCCACAAAACATATACAAAAGCTACAACCCAAGTCTATATAATGATAGCCTAATCATATGATGGGACAAGGCCCCATCATATCCTTGACCAACGTGTACAAATATGCAACAGAGAAGTTAGTACCAAAATAGGGCTCCGGATAAAGGAGCACCGTCAAACAACAGAGCAGATGTATTAAGAAAGCGGGTCAGAAAATGAGCATCTGTTCCTGCGGGCATATAACACAGCCTCCAAAGAAAGGGGGTCAGTACAGAAAATGTATCAAATATGTAAATCATGGGCTGTAATAAATAAAGTCATCACCAGAATATAATGTGCAAAACAAATGAGCGAAATATCTACAAATATCAAAATGCTTATCACAACCCCTGATAATGCATACAGAAAAACATGTCATATCCGGTTCCATTACGGGAAGCAGTGAAAAAAATATGGTCGCCATCACATCACCGGCGCCACAGCACAGCATAACTCTAGAGTAGGGAATATCTCCATAATAGATCATATCATATCAGATGGCCATATCATATCATATCATCAGACATAAACATATGTTTACATGGCACAATATAACTCCACAACCCATATATAGGGAGTACCTGCCCTCTCACGTCGGGGCATGATGAACAAGGCAGAGAAGTATGCACGATTATGTATCTCCTGGCTTGGGCTTAATGGAAGAAACATTGAGGCATCCACGAGTGGAGTAGTGAAAACAAATACAATTTAAAACATTGTCAAAGACTCAATGAATTAATAAAGACAAATTGTCATTTAAAAATCAGGATGATAGTCACATCAATCACCCCTTAAATATCACTATTGATCATATTAAAAGAGCCTTAGAAATCGTAGGCATGAATCAAGATGATACAAAGTAACTTATAAAATCCAATGACATTAACTATTAGAGAATCTCTAAGAATAGGAATCATGAATCACCCTTGAGACTTATGAATGGAATTACCCCCAAAACTCATATTAATCCTTACTTAATTCTAAGACATGCCAAAAGAAAGAAGGTAGCTTCACATACCTCTTATGGATTACTCTTAACGACGTTCACCTTGTCTTCTTTTGAACTTATTTAATATTAGAGTAATACTAAGATTAATAACGTTTCACTTTCCAATTTCCAACTCTACAACCACGTATCCATAGGAATCATTTCCTTATCCATTTCCCTTAACTAGCTTATTACTAGCTCCGAAGTTACCAAAAATTGAGTAGCATCTCCCCTATAACTTCAAAATCTCTGATATTTCAAATCGGCAAAAATATCAACAACTATAACAACAACAAAAGCCAGCAGCATATTTACAAGTAAATCACTTCAACTTTACACTATACAAATTCTAAACAACTCGCTTAACTACGATACCAAAATAGAGTTTTTAATCTTTATTTTGTAAAACCTTTAACAATATGAAATGGAGGGTCTTGTGGCTGAAACCATAATCACCCACACCCTTTTTAAAACCCCTTACATCCCTGCACCACATAACCAAACCAGCTGCAACTGCAACACTACAATCACAACACACTACCCGACTTCGATTTAACTATAACGACTTCAATTTATTTTATTTCTAACATCAAGCATCCTTGTGAAATTTCTCCACTTACAACATTATTTAAGATATTTAATATACCTCATAACATCATCATAAACTCCAATTTAAAAGAAAAAATATCACCTTGCCTAAAACTCGCCAAACTCTCCAAAATTCACCTCCGCAGTTCCTTTAGCGTGACTAAAACTTTGTGGCTGCTTGTTGTCATTTAGGTGCTGCTCCAAATCATAAATTTATATTACTAACACCTTTATATCATCTTGTTATACTAGATAATTAATTCACAAAATGAAATCGGAGGACTTACCCTCTGTTTTCTTCAACCCATGGCTCTCTCTTCTCTAGCTCAAGGTTTCTCTTCTCTTCTATTTTTCTATAGGAGTTTGTAGATAAGAATGAATTTGGATGTAGATAAGAATGAATCATAATATATATAGAGAGAGAGGATACCTTAGGGGTATGACACGTGTCAACTCCTAAGTGGTGACACGTATCAAACCCTAAGTGGTGACATGTGTCAAGCCCTCATTGGGCCACCGCATCCCCTCCTCCATTACGGGGATGCCATGTGGTAGGTGGGGGTCCACCCCTTCCTCCAACTGCTGCCACATGGCACTTCCAGCTTCAACCACATGCCAATCTCTCATACTGCCACATATCACTCTTTTTTCCTCCTCGTGGGTTCGTAATCTCGTCTTACTTTATTAACCTATGTAATCCTTGCTACATAAGCTTGGTATGTACTCAAGTATCTTAAGTATGTAACACATCCAAAGTAATAGCTTACACAAGTAAGTCGAGTCCTACGACTTACTACTTGGCCTCTAATTCCTTCCGAATTCTTATAACCCTATCTCCAATCTTCCTTATTATGGGGTATTACATTCTCCTTTCCTTAGGGTTATTTGATGGCGTTATAACTTGTCTGTCTCACATGGTAACTTCTAAGAAGCTTAAGAACCTTTCAAGAAACATAAGAAGTTTAAGAAGTTTAAGAAGTTTAAGAAGCTTAAAAATCTTTTAGGAAACTCAAAAACCTCTCAAGGTACAAAAGTCTTTCAAGATACAAAAGTATGGGGTATAACATTCTTTCCACCTTTAGAACATTCATCCTCGAATGTGAACCAAAACCTTCCTCAAGATCTTATACCGACTATATGAAGAGTTTTTCTGTTCCATTGCAATGATATATACTTTCATCGAGAAATCAATGTCAACATTTCAAAGGTTGGGATTACTTGTAGACATAGAGAATAGGTACGGATACTTATGTTTCTTTTCCTCTTCAGCTTCCTAGGTCATCTCTTCACGATTTTAATTTCACCACAATACCTTGATGGAAGCTGCGTCCTTAGTTCACAATCTTCTACTCTGCCGATCCAGGATGGAGATAGGTTTCTCTTTGTAGGATAAATTCTCTATGACCTGGATATCATCTATGGGACATACTCGAGTTGGATCACTAACACGCTTGCAAAGCATTAATATATGGAAGACTGGATGTACTGCCTCCAGATCCGCTGGTAAGTCTAGCTCGTAGGTAACCTTGCCTATTTGGCAAAGGATCTGGTAAGGGCTAATGTATCTGGGACTAAGGTCTTCTTTCCTGCTGGATTTCACTACTTTCTCTGTTGGTGATACTTTCGAGAATACTCAATTATTAACCTAAAACTTTAGAGATTGACGTCGATTATCTGCATATGACTTCTATCAATTCTGAGCTGCTAATGATCTCTCTTGAATAAGTTTCACCTTCTATACAACTCATTGGGCCATGTCTAAGCCCATTAGTCTTTTTTTACCAATATCAACCTAACCAATTGACGACCTACACTGTCTGCCCTACAAGGTCTCATACGGGGTCATTTGGATACTAGAATGATAGTTAATATCGTATGTAATCTTGACAGATAGTAGGCAATTTTCCTAGCTACCTTTGAAGTCAACTGTATAGGCCCGCCGCATCTCTTCTAGCATTTAGCTAGTAAGCCTAGTCTGTCCATCGGTTTGAGGGTACAGTGATGTACGAAGACCTATCTATCTTCCAAATCTCTTTGTGGATTAATCTTCTGTAGTTAACTATAACTTGGGCTCCTTCATTTGAGATAATCTATGGGAACTCCGTAAGGTCTCACCACCCTCTTTGACCTATAATTTCACACAATCTTAGCTGAATAGGTAGTCCTTGATTAAAAGAACATAGGCTGATATTGTTAATCTTGGGATAATATTCCAGATAGAATCATCTGTCCATGGTGTGCAAAGTGAGTCTTGCAGTCAAGGTTGTATTGTGGAATATTCGACCTCATGTATTACTTATTTTCTCCTTTAGATGACTTCAACTAGTAACCTTACCCTTTGGGTCTCACTTTTTACCCTCCAGAGTTGGCTACCGAGTGGTGCTGAAGTTCCCTCACACCATGAACTTCCTAACCGTTCTGTGTTTTATCTATCATTAACTGGTGTAATGTTAAAGAAAGTTGGCATATAAGTTTTCCACCTTTTTATCACACGTTACATTGCAATCCTTGTAATTATGTGTGAATGCACTCAACTTAGCCCAAGAATTACCTTGATGTCATTTCGCTAGTTGTCATGCTTCACCTTGTCTTCTCCGCTCCTATCTTACAATCGATGTCGGGATAGATCTTTGGTTCAACCCCGTCTAGGTCCTATTTTTCCCTTAGTACTCACCCCATCTCGATAGTTTGGTTTAACCCATCTTGACATCTCTTTATAACGTATCAAAAATATCCTAGCTCCTTTTATTATGCACTTCTCACTTGACCCTATGCTCAACATAAATATATCCATGGGTTGCATAACCATTCTGATACAACCTGTAAAAGGTAGACATAATCTTTTCATTTTCTGGTTTATTCTGTTTGACATATCTTGCCAACTGTCCGAAGATATTCATATCTGTCACACTTCTTCCTACCATCTCAATATCGATTCTCTAATTACCATTACTATGAATACGACCTTTCAAGATATATTACAACCCTATATTTCATTATCTTTTGACTTCTAAGAAAATTTTGGCAGAGTTTCCTCCATTTTCCTTTCTATGTCAAAACCTGCACACAGGAAATACTAACAATGCCTCACAGGGTCAACATATATATGCATATCATAGTCTATCACAGCCACACAAGGAGCCAAATATCAGTAACCAAAGGAGATATATACATAATAAGGTGGGGCTGGATCTATCAATACATACATATCTTGAGAGAATATTAATAGTATACCTATAACCATGTTTGATGATGTCTCCTGATCCGGAGGAGGTCCGCCACGGTCTCCTCTATGGCTTACTGAGGTATGCATACCCTACTTTATAGGGCGCATAGCCAATGAAGAACAAACTCCAACAACTGATCCAGTAGGTTGAGCTACATCCTTCCATCTACTCTTAAATAGACACTCTCTCATAAAATGGCCTTGACAGCTGCAAGTGAAACAAACACCTATAGAAAGACGGCATTTCCCAAAATGCGCCTTACCACAGCAAGGACATTGGCATAAAGGTGGCCTCGACTGAAGCGACCCTTTTCTATTTGGTGAACCTAAAACCCTGGAGGTCGGACCGACTCTTAGCCATCCCATGTTATCGAATATTCCACCTGAGAACTAAGGGGGTACCCTCTAGGCTGGTTGGGAAGGGTATCTACTATACTTGTAAGGTTGTCTGCCTTGAAACTCCCCTAAATCACCAGCCAACCTAGCCTTCTTATGCTGGCCTCTGCTATAATCTTTATCGAGCTGTCTCCCACTATATCGCCTCCTAGTACCTAGTCCATGCCTTTGAACCTGCTATGCCATTACCTTAGTCAATAATTGAACTACATCCCTCATCACCCTATCTTCTGGCCCTAGTTATGGGGTTGGAGGCTTATGCACTAGGGTCTCGGGGACCGCATCTATTGCTGCTCTAAGATCCTTTAGAGGTGTTGGCATAGTAGAACTCGCCGACTAGAGCATAATTCCTGGCATAGACAGGGCACGAGCCCTAATAACTCCCGGGTCTAAGTTGTTCCATCTGCTATTGACTTGCCTTTCTGGGCAACTGTTTCTTTCTTTGGAGGCATTGTTGTAAATACAATAGTATATTAGTGAGGGATCATCCTAATAACATAGATCTATCGCTTGATGTATGAAAAGAAAGAAGGGCAACATCCTAAATATCCTATGGCGAATAACACATCGATAAACAAGACCTTACTAGACACGGTCTGTAGACATTCCAAGGAAGGACTACTCTGATATAACTTTTATAATGACCCACTCCATAGGCTGTGACTAGTGCTCGAGATGGGAACCAATACGTACCCTTTGCCCCACTTAGCATGTTAGAAGAAAAAACAAATATAGAAATCAAAAGAGGTCGCTAAGGAGCACATGGAAGCGCATGGAGCACACGAAGGCCATTAAGGCCATCACGGAACATAAAAGTCCAGAACATATATATAGGACCCACAGAACATATACAAAACCCACAACACAAGTCTACAGACCTCTACAGAATGATATCCTAATCATATAACGATAGGGACCCATCGTACCCTTGACCAACGTGTACAAATATGCAATAGAAAAGTTAGTACCAAAATAGAGCTCTTGATAATAGAGCACCGTCAAACAGCAGAGTGGATGTCCTAAGCAAACGGGTTAGCAAAATGAGCGTCTGTACCTGTGGGCATGTAACGCAGCCCCCAAAGAAAGGGGTCAGTATGAAAAATATACTGAATATTTAAATCATGGGCTGTAATAAATAAAGTCATCACCAGAATAGAATGTGCAAAACAAATGAGCGAAATATCTAGAAATATCAAAATGCTTATCACAAACCCTGATAATGCATGCGGAAAAACATATGTCATATACGGTCCCATTACGGGACGCAGTGAAAAAAACATGGTCGCCATCCCATCACCGATGCCACAGCACAGCATAAATCTAGAGTAGGGAATATCTCCGTAAAAGATCATATCATATCAGATGGCCATATCATATCATATCCTCAGATATCAACATATGTGTACATGACACAACATAACTCCACAACCCATGTACAGGGCATACCTTCCCCCTCACATTGGGGCATGGTGAACAAGGCAGAGAAGTATGCATGATCTTGTATCTCCTAGCCCGGGCTCAGTGGAAGAAACATTGAGCCATCTATGAGTGGAGTAGTGAGAAACTAAATGCAATTTAAAACTTTGTCAAAGACTCAATGAAGTAATAAAGATGAATTGTCATTTGAAAATGAAGACGATAGTCACATCAATCACCCTCAAATATCACTATTGATCATATCAAAAAAGCCTTAGAAATCGTATGCATGAATCAAGATGATACAAAGTAACTTATAAAAGCCAAGGACATTATCAATCGAAGAATCTCTAAAAATAGGAATTATGAATCACCCTCGTGACTTATGAATGGAATTACCCCAAAAACTCATATTAATCCTTACTTAATTCTAAGACATGCCAAAAGAAAGAAGGTAGCTTCACATACCTCTTATGGATTACTCTTAACCACGTTCTCCTTGTCGTCTTTTGAACTTATTTAATATTAGAGTAATACTAAGATTAATAACCTTTCACTTTCCAATTTCCAACTCTACAACCACGTATCCATAGGAATCATTTACTTATCCATTTCCCTTACCTAGCTTATTATAACTAGCTCCGAAGTTACCAAAATTTGGGCAGCATCTCCCTATAACTTCAACATCCCCGAGATTTTAATTCGGCCAAAATATTAACAACCATACCAAAAACAACAACCAGAAGCATATTTATAAGTAAATTACTTCAACTTTACACAATACAAACTCCAAACAACTCGCTTAACTACGATATCAAAATAGAGTTTTTAATCTTTATTTCGTAAAATCTTTAATAATATGAAACAGAGGGTTGTGTCACTGAAACCAAAAGAAATTATACCCTTTTTAAAAAATATTCCATCCCTGAACCACACAACCAAACTAGCTGCAACCGCAGCCCCACAATCATAACACACTACCCGACTTCGATTTAACTATAATGACTTTAATTTATTTTGTGTCTAACGTCAAGCATCGTTATGAAATATCTCCACTACCAACCTTATTTAAGACATTTAATATACCTCATAACATAATCATAAACTCCAATTTGAAAGGGAAAACCTTACCTTGCTCGACACTCGCCAAACTCGCCAAAACTCGCCTCGGAAGTTCCTTTAGCGTGAATAAAACTTTGTGGCTGCTTGTTGTCCTTTTGGTGCTGCCCCAAATCATAAATTTATATTATTAAAAACTTCATATCATCTTGGTATACCCTAGATAATTAATTTATGGAACAAAATCGAAGGGCTTACCCTTTGTTTTCTCCAACCCGTGGCTCTCTCTTCTCTTGCTCAAGGTTTCTCTTTTCTTCTTTTTTTCTCTAGAAGTTTTTAGATAAGAATGAATTTGGTTGTATATAAGAATGAATCATAAAATATATATATATATATATATATAGGCTACCTTAGGGGTGTGACACATGTCAACCCCTAAGTGATGACACGTGTCAAGCCCAATATGGTGTGGGTCCACTCCTTGCTCCAACTACTGCCACATGGCACTTCCAGCTGCTGCCACGTGGAACTCTCTCATGCTTCCACATGTCACTCTCTTTTCCTCCTCGTGGGTTCGTAATCTCGTCTTACTTTATGAACCTATGTAATCCTTGCAACGTAAGCTTGGTATGTACTCAAGTAGCTTAAGTATGTAACACATCCAAAGTAATAGCTTACACAAGTAAGTCGAGTCCTACGACTTACTACTTGGCCTCTAATTCCTTGTGGATACTTATAACCCTATCTCCAATCTTCCCTATTATGGGGTATCACATTCTCCTTTCCTTAGGGTTATTCGATGGCGTTATAACTTGTCCGTCTCACATGGTAACTTCTAAGAAGCTTAAGAACCTTTCAAGAAACTTAAGAAATTTAAGAAGTTTAAGAAGCTTAAAAATCTTTCAAGAAACTCAAAAACCTCTCAAGGTACAAAAGTCTTTCAAGATACAAAAGTACGGGGTATAACATAAATTAATTGAAAATTCATAGATCATCATTCATAAGCTTCTTTGTATAAAGCATCTTTAAATCTCATCCATAAAGCTTTCATTGAAATAACTTAAAAATTATGATCATATCTCATTAATCATACTTGAAACTAGCATATAACATGGGTCATTAAAATTCAACTTGAAATCACGCAATATGATGTGAATTATGCATAATTAAGCTAATAGCATTGAAGAATATCATAATTGAGAAGATACAATAAAAATCATAAAATTAGGGCTTTTATTGAAGAAATCATAAGAGAATTTGATAAGAAATCTTTGAGATTCCATCGGTGAAAGGTACGCATGAATGAATACACACATACTTTGACCTTTATGAGCCCTAAATTGAAGAGAATGGAAGCTTGACCTTGAAGAAATCCTTTGAATTGCTTAAGAGAGAAGAAGACTCTTGACAAAAAACTTGGGATAGAAGATTTTATGACTTTTGAGAATTATGGTGAGAATGAGAGGGTTAAGGAAATTTAGGTTAGTTAATAGGTAAGAATCTAGTCCAAAAAGCGTCCACATTCATTAATGAAATATAGGAAAATAACCAAAATAACCCCAACTTTTAAACTGAATTAGAAACTCAGGACGAACCATAATCACAGACTATTATGGACAATATGGTCCATGGTCCCCTACATGGTAAGGGACTTAGGCTTTTCTGAAAAGGGGTATTGAAAGGGGGGATGCCACCGTAAGACACACTGCAGTCCATTATGGGCCCCATGGTCCATGGTGGTCTTCCGTGGTGGTGAATTTGAACTTGAAATTTAGAGATTGTAGGGAAGGTTTTAGGAGTTCCTCCACGGAGGATTTCACGATCCGTAAAGAATAGTACAGTCTATGAACTTGGAGCGTGATGATGATCTTGACAGGGGACTGTAGGAGGCGGTCACCATGGAGAGCACCACGACTCGTGGTGCTCCCCATGGCCAGTGGTCTCTATCATGGACCTTTCCCTGTAGGGTTTGAGTTCTAAATCTCTACCACGGTAGAACACCACAAATACGGGTGAGGAAGACGGCCCATCATAGCCTTCATGGTCATCACCAGGGGCCAAAAGCTGAGTTTTTTCTGAGATATTGTCTTTTGAACATCATTTTATGACTTTTCCACTTTCGGGGTCTTACAATAGCTCCTCCTTGGGAATATTTGTCCTTGAATGAGACTCAAGGTAGCAAGAGTGGACTAGGAAAGGAACATAAGAGCCCAACATGAATGCAAAATATCTCAATAATGCATAAACCATGAAATCTTTAATCTAAAGCTAAAACATGACATTAAATTTTTTTGTGAGCATGAATGTATATAAAAACATAAAAATGAATGAAACACGTGCTTTGGACTGATTGGATCATGAAGGAGCTAAATACCTCTACTAGGCATGAAAGGAAAGAGATGAGGATATCGGGATATCATATTGGATTCATCTTCCATGTAGTACCCTCAACCTCTTGCTTCCTTTATAACACTTTAACTAAAGCTATTCTTTGTTCCTCAAATTTCTAACTTGCCTATCCAAGATCTCAATCGGAACCTCCTTATATGAAAGACTTTCTTTAAGCTCAATGTTGTCCAATAGCATAATGGAGCTAGGATCACCAACAAACTTCCTCAACAAAGACACATGGAACACCATATACATCGATGCTAACTCAGAAAGCAAATCCAACTCAATATAACACCTTACCAATTTACCTCAAAATCTGATATGGCCCAATATAGCGGGGACTTAGCTTCCATTTCTTACCAAAATGCGTCACACCCTTCAGGGGTGATATTTTCAAGTAAACCCAATCATTAACCTCAAATTCATGTTTTCTTGTTCTTACATCTGAATAGGATTTTTATCGTGTTTGGGTTGTTTTAAACCTTTCTCTAATAAGTTTAACCTTCTCCATAGCCTCAAACACCTACTCAGGTCTTATTAAAAAAATATCTCCTACCTCAAACCAACCGATAGGGGATCTACAGCTCCTACCATACAAAGTCTCAAATGAAGCCATCTCAATGCTATAGTGATAACTATTATTATAGGAAAACTCTATCAATTGCAGGTGGTCATCCTAATTTCTTTTAAAATCTATAACACATGCTCCCAATATATCCTCTAATATATGAATGGTACACTCAGCCTGACCATTAATCTATGGGTGGAAAGTTGTACTAAGCTTCATTTGGCTACCAATGACCTTATGAAAAGACCTCTAAAACTGTGATGTAAGCTGAGTACCTCTATCCAAGATGATAGATAGTGGAATACCATGAAGCTTAACCAACTCTCAGATGTACAACCTAGCATAGTCCTTGGCTGAATATGAAGTCTTAACAGGAAGAAAATGAGCTGACTTAGTCATTCGATCAACAATTACCCAAATAGAAATCTCAATGTCTTGAGACAAACCTCCCAATTTTATACTCAACCTTCGTTGTTGAAAATTTGAATATCTAGCCACAAACTCTGTAATATTCCTCTTCATACTATTTCACCAATACATTTCCCTTAAATCACGATACATCTTTGTGGAACAGGGATAAATAGAATACCCTAAACTATGAGCTTCAAAAAATATTATATCTCTCAAGCCATCAACATTTAGAATACATAATAGGCTGGTATATCTCAACACACCATCTCCCCGTTGAGAGAAATCCTCAATGTTTTTTTTGGTAATTGCTTTCTTTAATTCAACCAAAAAGGGATCACTATCTTGTTTTGCCTTCATATCCACCATAAGAGATAATTTAAAACAATTTTTCACAATGACACCACCATCCCCAAAAATAACCAATCAAACTCCCAACGTGCTTATCTATACACATCCTGCACTAGCTCTTTCTTCTCATCCTTAATATAGGCAAACCTATTCATGGATAGTCTACTAAGAGCATCAACAACCACATTTATCTTTCCCAGATGGTATAGCACACTCATATATTATTTTTCAATAACTCAAGCCATCTTCTTTGTCGAAGATTCAAGTCTTTTTGAGTAAACACATATTGCAAACTCTTGTGATCAGTAAAAACATCAACTTAGACACCATATATATAGTGTCTTCACAACTTCAAAGCAAATAGTACCGTCGCCAACTCCAAGTCGTGAGTAAGGTAATTCTTCTCATGTTCCTTGAGTTGCCTTGATGCATAAACTTTCAATTTACTATTTTGCATTAGAACACAACTAAGACCAACTCATGAAGCATCACAATACACAAACATTTCATTAAAGTCAACACCGGAGTGGAGGTAAGCATATCTTTCAACTATTGGAAGATTTTCTCATATACCTCAGACCATTGAAACTTCACCTTCTTTTCAGTCAACTAGTCAAGAGAGAATCTATGGAAGAGAAACCTTCCATAAACTATCTATAATAATCGGCTAAGCCCAAGAAACACCAATTATCAGAACGAGTCAACAGTCTAGGCCAATTTACAACTGCCTAGGTCTTCTATAGATCAACTATAATTCTTTTACCAAAGACAATATGGCCAAGGAAAGAAACTGACCATAACTAAAATTTACATCAACTAAACTTTGCGTACAATGGATGGTACTTGAGAATTTGCAACACAATCCTTAAAGGATTGGCATGCTCTTTCTCACTCCTACAGTATATCAAAATATCATGAATGAACATAATCATGTACATATCAAGATAATTCTTGAGCACCCTATTTGTCAAACCCATAAGAGTTTTGGGGCATTTATTAGTCCGAAAGACATAACAAAAAATTCAAATTGATCATACCAAGTTCTAAAGGCCACCTTCAAAATGTCACATTTCCTTACTCATAGTTGATGATAATTCGATCGAAGGTCAATCTTTAAAAAGTGGCTCACTCCTTGAAATTGATCAAACAAGTCATAATTCATTGGAATGGGATACTTATTCTTAATTTTGAGCTTGTTCAATTGCCAATAGTCAATACACATATGAAGATAATCAGCCTTCTTTCTAAAAAAAAGAATCAGAGTAGTCCATGGAGAGATACTCCGTGTAATGAAACCCTTAGTCTAACAAATCCTTCAACCGATCATTTAATTCTTTTAATTTTGATAGGGTTATTTAATAAGGAAGAATAGAGATAGGCTGAGTATTGGGAAGGAGATCAATATCGAAGTCTATTTTTCTTTTGGGAGGAATGCCTGATAAACTAACAGTGAGAACTTTGAAAACTCATTAACAACTGGAGGTGACTCAAGAGTAGGAGTTTCAAATTTAGCATCTTTAACCAAAATGATAAGATAGATGTAACCTTTGAAAATCATTTTCTAAGTTGTACGACATTAGATGAATTGACCCTTAAACATGCGATTACCACCTTTCCATTCTAGTACTGGCTCATTAGGAAACATAAACGTGACTATACGGGTTCGACAACATATAGATGTCTAGCATGCATGAAGCCAATCTATACTGAAAATAACATTAAAATCAATCATATCAAGCTCTACAAGATCAATTGACGTGATTCTATAAAAAAACTTAAACTGGACAATTTTGATAAAAAATCTTTTAGCCACAACTAAATCACCAACCGGAGTATAGACCAAAAAAGGTTCTAGCAAGATCTTGGGGCTAACAATGAATCTCATAGTAGGATAAGGATTAAAAAAAGATAGAGTAGCACCCGGATCAAACAATGCCTAAACATCAAGGTCAAAGACTTTCAACATACCCGTGACCATATCGGAAGACTCATAAACCTTTTTCCTAGTTTGAAGGGCATATAACCTATTTTGGTGTGGAGCTCCACCTTATGGATGTTTTCCACCTTGAGTAGTTTGACATTGAGGATGAAATTATCTCTCCTTGTTAGGAAATTCAAAATTTTGTGCCCCATCTTACCACATTCAAAGCATGCACCCATCCCAACCAAATATTTACCTCCATGAGTTCTCCCATACTTGGTATATTTAGGAAGAGTATATCCACTAACACCACCTTGTGCCTTAGGCTTTGATACTCTATCTTTGTCAAACCTTTGACCCAAAGCTTGTAAAGAACTTTGGCCTTGAAACCTTTTGCCTTGATGAGACTGACCATTACCACTACTAGATTTGGATTGAGAAAACCCATCTTTATAATGAGCCCTTTTGTACTCCCTTACTTTACCTTCCTTAAGCTTCTCTCCTTCAATTTGCTCAGCATAAGTCATGAGCCTAGAAACATCCATATCCTTTATGAGCAGCATCTCAGTTCAGCATTCTTTCATCACTAAGTCTAAAACACACAAAGTAAACATAATTATTTGAGCACGAGAGTCTGCTACCAAGGATTGGGCATACTTAGATAACTTTGTGAACTTGAGGGCATATTCCCTTACACTCATGTTTCCTTGCTTGAGGTTTATGAATTACAACACCTTCTCCCCCCTCAACTAAAGTGGGAAGTAGTGATAAACAAATGCTACTTTGAAATCATGCAATATGATATCAATTATGCATAATTTAGCTAATTTAATTGAGGAATATCATAATTGAGAAGACCAAATGAAATTCATGAAATTAGTGGTTTTAATTGATGAAATAATAAGAGAATTTGAGAAGAATTCTTTGGGATTCAATGGGTGAAAGGTACTGATGGATGAAGTCCCATATACCTTGAACTTTATGAGTACTAAATTGAAGAGAATGGAAGTTTGACCTTAAATAAATCCTTTGAATAGCTTGAGAGAGAAGAAGACTCTTGAGAGAAAACTTGGGTGAGAAGAGTGTGACTTTTGGGAATTATAGTGAGAATGAGGAGTTTAAGGGAATATGTTAGTGAATAGGTAATAATCTAGTCCTAAAAACTGTCACATTCATTAATGAAACATAGGAAAATGACCAAAATAACACCATTTTAAAACTAAATCTGGAACTTAGGATGGATCAGCACCATATACCATTATGGACAATACGGTCTATGGTCACCATTGTGAGAAAAGGTTTAGGATTTTCATGAAAGGGGTCTTAAAAGGGGGGTGTTCCACCATAAGACACACCACGGTCCATTGTAGGTACCACGGTCAGTGGTGGTCCTCTGTGGTGGAGGATTTGAACTTGAAATTTAGGGATTTGTAGGGAATATTTTAGGAGTTCCTTAACGAAGGCTTTCACTGTCTATGGAGGATAGTATTAACCATGAACCTGGAGCGTGATGATGATCTTGATAGGGGCAGGAGAAGGTTGTCACCACAAAAGCCACCATAGTCCTTGGTCCCTATCATGGACCTTTCCCTAGAGGATTTAAGTTCTAAATCTCTACCATAGTAGAACATCATAAACCGTGGTGAGGAACATGGCTCATTATGGCCTTTGTTGTAATCACCTGGTGCAAAAAGATGAGTTTTTTTTGAGAAATTATCGTTTGAACCTTATTTTATGACTTTTACTCTTATGGGGACTTACAAGCAGGGTTGGCTCAAGTCTAAGTTTTAGCATTAGGTTCTAGTTGTGCACCTCAAGTTTGGAGTGTGACAAATATTTTGGTCTACTCTCAAAGTGAGGAGAAACATGCCTATCATTTGAGGATTATGCTGGAAATTCTTAAGGACCGTCAATTATTTTCTAAGTTTAGCAAGTGTGAGTTTGGGTTGAGGTTAGTTTCCCTCCTTAGCCATATTGTCTCCGGTGAAGGTATTATGGTGAATCCTAAGAAATCTAAAGCATTTAAAGAATTGGCCTAGACCTTTGTCTCCTTCTTATATTCGAAGTTTCTTAGCCTTAGCCTATTATTATAGATGGTTAGTGGAAATATTCTATTCCATTGCTTCTCCCTTGACAACTTTGACCCACAAAAAGGTGAAATTCCAATGGTCTAAGGCATGTGAGAAAAGACTCCAAGAGTTGAAAGATATAATTACTTCCGATATGGTGTTGACTTTATCAAAAGAATCTAATGGGTTTATGGTTTATTTTGATGCTTCAAGGATTGGCCTTGTATGTTTTTTATGAAAAATGGTAAGGAGATAGCCTATACTTGACAACTTAAGGTTCATTAAAAGAATAATACGACTCATAACTTTGAGTTCGGGAAAATTGTGTTTGCTTTGAAGATTTGAAGAGACTATCTTTATGATGTTCATGTTGATGTGTTTATCGATCATAAGAGTTTACAATATGTGTTCAATAAAAAAGACTTGAACCTTTGGCAAAGGAGATGGATTGAATTGCTGAAGGACCATGATATGAGTGTGTTGTACCAACCGGATAAAGCAAATGTGGTTGCTTATTCTCTTAGTAGATTGTCCATAAAAGGTTTCCAATATTGTGGATGAAAAGAAGTTAGTTCTTGATTTTCATTGATTAGCTCATTTGGGTGTTCGCTTGGTTGATTCAGAGTTTGGTGGTGTAGTTATGCAAGATGATTTCAAATCATCTCTTGTTGCATATGTTAAGGCAAAAAAAGATAGTGATTTTTTAACTTTAGTTGAGCTAAAGGGAGAAGTTACCAAAAAGGCAATCGAGGCATTCTCCCAAGGGGGAGATGGTATGATTAGATATCTATGCCGTTTGTGTGTTCCTAATGTTGATGACTTAAGGGAAATGATTTTGTCAGCAACTCATAGTTTGCAATATTCTATTAATCCAGGTTCTACAAAAATGTATCGAGACTTAAGAGAAGTATATTGGTGGAATGGAATGAAAATAGATATTGCGGAGTTTGAGTGAAATGTCCTAATTGTCAACAATCGAAAGTAGAGCATCAAAAGTCAAGAGGTTTAGGGCATCGTTAAATGTTTGCCTCGTACCCATAGGCAATATAATTTTATTTGGAAGTGGGAAGACATGAATATGGGCATCACTATAGATTTGCCTCATACCCGTATGAAATATAATTTTATATGGGTGGTTGTTGACCGAATGACTAAGTCAGTACATTTTCTTCCCGTTAATATCCTAGACATTATGTTTTTGACTTTCTTAGTCTTTATGGTGTTCTATTATCTATCATTTTAGATCGAGGTACACAATTAACATCTAGGTTTTAGAGATCCTTCCAAAAGGGTCTTCGTTCTCAAGTAAGCATAGAATAACTTTTAGAGAAAAATTGAAGACTGCTCAGAGTCAGCAAAAGTCCTATACAAGTATGAGGAGAAGGAAAGTTGAGTTTGAGGTCAATGATTGGGTTTATTTGAAAATTTCACCCATGAAAGGCGTGATGTGTTTTGGCTAAAAGAAAAAGCATAATCTCCAAGATATAGTACCATATAATATTTTGAGATGGATTAGAAAGGTGGCGTATGAGTTAGATTTTCACTTGGAATTGACATTAATACTTCGAATGTTTCATGCTTCTTTGTTGATAAAGTGTGTAGGTGATCCTAGCTTTATTATACCTTTGGACAACTTTGATGTGAAAGAGAGTATATCTTATATGGCAGTTTCAGTTGAAATCCTAGATTGGCATATTAGAAGGTTGAGGAATAAGGAAGCAGCTTGCATCAAAGTGTTATGGAGGAACCAAGAGATTGAAGGTGCTACATGGGAGGCTGAAGGTGATATGATGTCATGACATCCTTATCTGTTTCCTTCCATTCCTAGGTTAGGTATTGAGTTCCTTCATGATTCACTCCTTCCAGCCTATGTGTTTTAGTAATTCTCATGTTTTCATATGCATGCATGTTCATGAATTGAGTTTTAAAGTCATGTTTTATCTTGAAATTAAATATTCCATGATTTATGCATTTTCGATATGTTTTGCATTAATGTTGGGATGCTATGTCTCTTTCCTATTCCATTCATGCTAGTTTGAGTTCCAATCCAGGAAGAATGTTCCCAAAGAGAGATATTATAAGACCTGGAAGTTGGATGGTCGAAAAAATGGAGTTTAATGGAATATTCTCAAAAATTCTCATCTTTTTTCACTAGATGAGCTCACGGGCGGTATAAATTTCCAC
The DNA here is from genome assembly GCF_947179165.1 of Solanum dulcamara. Taxonomy (NCBI): domain Eukaryota; kingdom Viridiplantae; phylum Streptophyta; class Magnoliopsida; order Solanales; family Solanaceae; genus Solanum; species Solanum dulcamara. The sequence continues at coordinate 21,727,060 of NC_077247.1, read as the reverse complement.
AGGCCGTGAAAGACACTGAGGGAGTAAACTGTGAAAAAGAGGAAAAGGGGGAAGAGTCTACAAAAGGGTTTACGGGTTGTGGTGGGCACCACACACCATAGACTCATCCATGAACTTGACACCGCCATGACCCCAAATTTGATTGAAAACTATGATAGGCTCCACGAACTGTAGAGAACTACACATATCATAGTGGTCTCCGTGGTAACCCAACCCTTAGAAGCATGTTTAGTTCCCTCTTCACGGAGATTCCCATGCCCTTAGGAGCTTTCCACTAGTCGTGATAGGCCCCATAGAATTCAACCCCTCAAGTCTAGTTTTTTCCTCTAGGTTTATGAGCCACTTCACAGACTGTGAAGGGCTACATGGTCCATGAAGGACATCCATCGATGAGCCTGTCCAATCATATAAAGGGGGATGCTTTAGTCTTTCCCTATTTATTCATTAATATATTTAGACAGTTTTTGGGTACAAATCCTAATATATCAACTAACTTAAATTCTCCTAAACCCTTATTCACTACCAATCATCCGAAACATAAATCTTCTCTCTATAATTCTCCTCCCAAGGTCTTCTTCTTCCTCAAGTAAGGTTCCAAGGAATTCAAGTGCAAGTATCCAATTCAAGAGCATTTAGGTCTCTAATTGTCAAAGGTATGTGGAAATTCATCCATGGATCCTTCCATAAATAGAGTCCCAGAGACTTTTCTCCCATTATTCTTTTATGAATTCTTATTCTAAGGCTTAATTACTATGTATTGTGTCGTCTCAATTATGGTTTATCCTATTATTATTAATTTAATTAAGTATGAACCAATTTAAATTGCATGATTTCAAGTTAATTTTTACGAACTCATGTTTTATGTTATTTTCAAGTATGATTTTAAGAAATTATGATTATGATTGATTAGGGATTTTTATGAGAGATTATCAATGGCTTATGAATGACTCATGAAAGTAATGAATGATGACGAATTATGATTCAATGATTTTTCAAGCAAATATAAAGGTTGTGATGGGTTTTTCTCACACAATCATGTTAAAGATGGTAAATGATTTTCTCACTGACTCGTGGATACATAAGGATTTCAATCATGTTAATGAGCTACTCTTATAACTATTTTATGATGATTGGAATGGTGCCTATTCTTAGCTTCCCTAATAATGTTGATGACCATTATGTATGACTTTCCATTGGGATAATGACTAAGTAAGAGGATTTTGAGGTGGGGTTTGATCTAGGAGCTCAAGTAGCAACCCAATGGAATCCTAGTAGCAACCTCGAGTTTCTAACCACGTTGCCCGTGTAGGTTTGCTTTATGGCCTAGCTAGTAGATCGACAAATAGCTCAAGCTTAAGATGTTCTACAAAAAACTAACTTGGCAAATATCCTCTCTCTTCTCTATGTGGTAGTTACATTGAATTACATGTTATAGCTCGCATGGTCTTAAGTATCGATTAAGGTCTTCCCACACAAAGGTATATGAAATGGTACAAGTTCTCATGATGATGTTTATGATGTATTGACCATATGGCTATAATATTCTAATGTTTTCAAGTTTTACTCATATTTTTAATATATTGGTCATGCATCCTATGTTCATATTAACTATGTCCTATTATTATTGTTCATGATTGCTTTTCATATACTCAGTGCATTTTATGTACTAATGCATATTTGTTGCCTACAATGTATCATAACATAGGGTTCGATGATCATTGTGCACCTCCACTCATGGCTAGAGTTTGAGCACTATTCTCTCATTGTTGGTGAGTCCTCATGATTCAAGGATGAGATATCTACATTCTCCTTGTTCCTTATAACATTTACTTTCATATTTTTGGTGAGCTAGGAACTTGTTTTATGCCCCCAACTAGGCCTTGTAGAGGCATGTTAAATATTCATAGAGTTTATATTGTCATGACTTTTCAGAACTGCTTTCTCCCTTATAGAGTTATTCATGTTAGGACTTCATTTCTGCATTCATGAGTTAGCCTTATTTCTTCATTTACCTTATGTATGCTCATCTGTGATATGCTAAGAGTCTTAGTTAAGGTCTGTAAGAATTCTAATCATCATGTACTGGAATGGACATAAAAACCATTCTCAACATCTACTATAAAATATTCACAACAACCCACCGGTGGTGAGAGAAAATTCTCCACCCAGATACCATCCTGAATTCATTAGATGGAATAACTATGCGCTACTCCCATTGCCTCCTGGCGCAAAGTTCAATGTTTTGAGTGTCCTAATTCAAATGATTTATAGTCGAGGACTGTTTGGTGACCTGCAATTTGAGGATCCATTCACCCATCTCAATAATGTGGTGTATGTTTGCAATACTAGTGTTGGTAATCTTGAATTGACTATGGATATCATTGGACTGGAAGTGTTCCCACTATCACTAACTGGTGATGATATATGGTTGACTGAGCTACATACAATTCAATCACTATGTGGGAGCAGTTACATGCAGGTTTCATTAAGAAACAATTTCCATTGTCAAAGAAACTCAAGCTGAAAGATAGGATTAACAACCTCCAACAGATGCCTAGATAGTTGATTAGTTCTACTTGGGAATGATTCATTAAGTATCTAACAAGTACGCTAAATCATTAAATTCCAAATGAGTTACTTCTTGAGATATTCTATCGAGCACTCGATGAAAATGGGAAAGTTGTGGATGATACCATAACTAAAGGAATATTCATGGCCAACACTTTTGATGAAGCCACTGAGAAACTTGATCGTGTTACAAAAACCAATAGAGCATGTAGAATAAGGGATATCGTGACTTCAAGGAGCACATTTGTGGTTGGCACTAACTAGAATTAAACTTTATAAAATGAAAAAGTTTTGCAAGAGAAAGTGCAATTAAGGACTGAATTCAAATTGGCATTCAAAAATTTAGGTTTTAAAAAAAGTCAACACAATAGACCAACAAGGTAGCATTCCAGTTCATTATGAGTATGTGTATGAGGAAAATGCGTAGTATGTGAATGAGAAATCTGTAACAACCCAACCCCTTAGGCCGCGACTGGGGTCCGACCTGGACCCCCGTATACCTACTTATCTGTTATAGTCATACTGAACTATGAACAAGGGGATACTACTCGGAAAAAAAAACCCAATGAGTTAAAACTTTTTCATGTTCTTATAGCCTCTTCCATTCATATCATATCATGAAAGGGCACACGCCGACGAGGCTGTCATAATATAAAAACATTTACAACATGACATATAGGCACAGTCGAAACAAACTTATAAACAACCCACATCCATATGTCCACAGACCTCTAGGAATAGTAACAACAACAAATGGCGGGACAGGGCCCCCGCCGTACCCCTAAATGTACAAATATATACATTAAGTGACCAGCTTCAAAATTTAGGCTCCAGAACAGTGAAGCACTTCCGACACAGCTGAGAGGAACTTCTATGCTGATGGATCTCCAGAATAAACATTTGTACCTGCGGGTATGAAATGCAGCCCCCCAAGAAAACGGGGGTCAGTACGATATATGTACTGAGTATGTAAAGCATAACACATCGTAACTGAGACCATAACTGAAATAGGTATACAGGGGACAAGTATAACAATTAAATGAATTACTGTACCTGCACCTTAGGACACATAAATCATACACATCACCACCTGCTGTGCCCGGCCCTCTAGTGAACTCGGTGTTATAATCGCTTCTTCATAATCACATATCATCGTATCATAATGCATTTCATTTCATCATATCATCGTATACGGTATCATCTTATCATGTATATTATTGTATTATACCCGGTTCACTGCGGGGCTCAGGGTCACAATGTATCGCTTTAATTTCATATGCATGCCTACATAAAGTATCCGACCCTTTTCTCGTGTATATCGTCATAACATATAACATATATCACACCTCACGTACGGCATCGTTTTCTCGTGCATGGAACTATACACATCCAGCCCAGGACGTGGTGAAAGAAGTAGTAAGGCTGCGCCCGATATAATATCCGGCCCATCGTGGGACGCAAAGAAAGAAGGGGTACAGCATGCATAAGTAGAGTAGTGAGAAACCATATGCAACTAAGTCCTTATCTAAGACTCGATGAAACTGTCAAGTGAACCGTTACCTGAATACCAGGAAGGTACTTATCCGAAGAGCCCTTTAGATGTCATTAGGCTTACATCAGTTGGGGCCTCAGGAATCACAGACATGCATCAAGAGAATGCCACATAGCTTATGCAATCAGAAACATGGTTTATGCAATCAAAGGCATAGTTATGCAATCAGAGACACAGTTATGCAATCAGAGACACAGTTATGCAATCAGAGACATTGATCGTTCAGAGCCTTCAAGGAAAGGAGCTTGTATGTCCACTTACTATTCACTATATAGCAGGCTCAGGAATAATGGTTTGACTACTTTCAGACTCTAAATGGTCAGAAGTGACTACAAGTCACTAGTTACCCTCAGAGTTCATGAATGAAATTACCTCTAAACCCATATCATATATCATTTCACTTAAAAGTTAATTCATCCTAAAGGAAAGAAGAAATAGGCTTTATATGTACTAGTTTCCATCACATAGAAGACTTAAAGGCAATGACTCAGCTATTACAGGAGTTCTAATATCAAGAAGTAAACAAGAGTCTCGACTCATACTCAGGCATTTACGAATGGATTAAATCCCCAATATCATATTCATATCATTTATAACTTATATCTAAGACATGCCAAAAGAAAAGAGAAATAGCTTTACATACTTATTCCAAAAATACGCCAAAAGAAAGCTTCACATACCTTGTATGGACTTCTCTTAATCACGTCCACGTCGTTGTCCTCGAAACCTATTTAACATGGAAGTAATGCAAGTATTAACAACCTTAGACTTTTCAGCAACTTTGACTATCCACGAGTATTCATAACATTCATCCCTTCGCTCGCCTTCTCGACTAGTTCCTTAACTAGTTAAGGCGTTAACGAAAATCGGGCAGCACCTCCCCTATAATGTGCCCTATCCGAATTCCCAACCATGTCCTTAGCACTTGAAGCCAACCAAAAATGCAACCAGCAGCCCATACATATACATATTACGACCAAAATTACACAATATAAACCCCCAACAATTCGCTCGAAACTAAGATACCAAAACTAGAGTTTTTAATCTTTCTTTCGTGAATTCTTTAATTGCAAAGTGGAGGGTCATGTGGATGTAACCATCAGATCCCACAGCTAATTTAGAGAACTTTTAGACCGCAACACGCCTCAACACAACTAGCAGCAGCCCCCACGCGCATAACACCTTATTTCGACAACAACTTAACTATAGCGATTCTAAATTCGTTTATTTCAAACGCTGAACTTTTCAAACCTTTTACCCAACTTAAAGCAGCTACTAAGGTGTGTAATACACCATAATTTAACATCATAAACTTCAAATTAGAGGGAAAGAACTTACCTTTCCCGAAATTGGCTAGAACTCGCCAAAATCGTGCCTCGGAACTTTTTTCACGTGCTGAATTGTTGTGGCAGCTTGCTGTCCGATTTTTGCTGCAACAAATCCTAATTTTGAATGACTAATACTTCCATATCATTTTAGTATACGCTAATTAATTAATTTACGGAACAAAAACAGGACTTACCTATTTTTTTCTCCCAAGCCGTCGAAATTTTCTCCTTAGCTCTTAGGGTTTGTTTTCTCACGTTGCTGCTGGAAATTTGTTAATGAACTGAAGTCATTAGGATAAATATCAACTTATATAGGTGGTCCCAAGGGGTGACACATGTCATCCCCTAAGGATGACACGTGTCAAGCCATGATTGGCCACCGTGTCATGCTGCCAATTAGGGGCTGCCATGTGGCAGCGGGGTCTACCTCCCCCAAGAAGCTGCATCACCTACTTGACCCTAAGTAGGTGCATCACCTTCTTGCTTGAGGTGATGCCACGTGTCGCTCCTCCATTGGCTGCCACGCGTCGTCTTTTTCCCCTCCTCGCGGGTTCGTAATCTCGTCTTACTTTAAGAGCTCATGTAATCCACACTACGTAAGCTTGGTATATCCTTAAGCAACTTAAGTGTATAAGACTCTTAACATAGTGTCTTACGTAGGTAAATCAAGTCCTACGACTCATTTATTAGCCTCCAACTCTTTCCGGATTCTTATGACTCTATCTCCAACCTCCCTTCTCGCGAGGTATCACAATCTTCTTTCCTTAGAGTTGTTTGATAGTGTCGTAGCTTATCCGGCTCACATGACAGTGTCTAAGGAACTTAAGAAGACGTTCTGAGCTCAAGAGTGCGGGGTGTAACATCCTTCCCTCCTTTAGAACATTCGTCCCCGAATGTTGAATAAAACTTTCCTTAAGACTTTATACGGATCATAGGGAGATGCCTTTCTACTGGAATGACATACATTTTCATCCAAGTAATTAATATACGAGTTCCAAGACTGGGGCTATCCGTAGACATCGGGAATAGGTACGGACACTTGTGTTTCATGCCCTTTTTAACCTCCCAGTTTATGTCTTCACGATTCTTATTCTGCCACAGTACCTTGACGGAAGCTATGTCCTTAGTTCGCAACCCGTTTAATCTGCTGATCCCGGATGGAGATAGGTTGCCCCTCATAGGATAACTCCCTATTACATGGACCTCCTCCACGGGAAATATTCTGGGAGCGTCGTTCACATTCTTGCGGAGCATTGATCTATGAAAACTGAATGTATTGTTTCAAATTGGACGGTAGGTCCCACTCGTAGGCAGCTTTATCTATTCTAAAAATGCCTTACGAAGGATCAATGTATCCCCTTCTTTCCAACTTTCGACTGCTAATCGATATCTTGTCCCAAAATAAGCTTTACTTTATCAATAATTTAGTGGATCATATCTGGGCCTGTCCCTTAATCGAAGGGCAAAATGTCATACTAAGATTCATCTGGGTTCCTTAATCCCTTTCGAAATGATTTCCAGCAGTTAGCTGTAAATTGAACTTTTCTATCTGAGATAATAGATGTGGGGACTCCGTGAAATCTTATTGTTTCCCTACTATGTCATTTCGCAGAACCCTCAGCTGAATATGACTTCCTAATTGGAGGGGAATAAGTTGATTCTGTCAGCCCATCTACCATAGCCCGTATGAACTCCCAGTTTCTTAGAATGCGAGGTCAGCTCGTACTATAATACTTATTAACTGCTTTCCACCTCAGAGTCGGGGTTTCCATTCCCTGAGATAGGCTATCAGACTGCTGATGCTTCTTTTAACTTAAGCTATTGTACAACTCCTCTTAATCCAACTTGTAATACCTTAGGTACGCTATGTTTCTCTTTTACTCAGATCTTTTCTCCAGTTTTCTTACCATACATCATATTGTAATCCTTACATAAACGTGTGTACGGCCTTAGAGCAGTCTAGAAAATTCCTTAGTGTTGCTATACTAGTGGCTTACCTCCTTTAGTCGAGGTCAGGGCTCCACTATGGCTCTTGTCCTTAATACCAATTATATCTGAATAGTTCTGCCTCGAACCATCTTACACTTTTCCTGAATAGATTCTAAATATGGCAATCACATTGTTATTACTGACTTTCTTTTATCGAGTAATCATTTGACCTCGCTCTTAGTATGCCAATATTCATAAGTTTCACAACTATTCTTGTGCCATTTTCACGAGGTGCATTGTATTTCAGTCATAATCTTTTCTGCTCTTGGCTTACTCGGTTCTGTATGTGTGTCGTTGTACTAACCCGCTTTTATAATCTCTTTTGGTCATACTTGTTTTGTTCTCTTTCTCACTTCCTAGAGGGTCACCCATCCCAGTGCTACTCTCTTTCAAGCACGCTTAGCTATAGAGTTTTGATGGAATCCGGTGCATTAATGCGGGTATGATCGCATCCATCCCTTATGGGGTCTCGTTTGACGTTTAAGCGTCCCCATTTACATGCGATAACATCAGTTGATTTTCTTTTACGCTTGTACTTCTTTTGTCCACTTCCCCCCTTTTAGGGTGTACCTATGTCATTCTCCGTATATCTTCAGCTATTTACACGCGAATGATTCTATTCCAACATATTTAACGGGCTGCACCATATCTACATCTTCTGTTAAATCATCCCTATGTTAGGTTGCCTTTCTAGGAAACCCTAGCACAATCGTAGGGTGCTTTAATATTTGGACTATCTCGAATCGAATCGAATCTAATGATTGATACTCGAGTAGTATCCATAATGTAGTAGTGCACTCAAAGCCACATTCCATTCATCCCAATCAGTAATTAGCGAGGGCTCATAATTGGTACACATTCCCCACTCGAGTGTACTTATACTTTAATGACTCATGTTTCGATCTTCGTCATTATACTAACTTTATTCCAGTGGATACCACTAATTATTAGAGTGGAGTCACGTGTACACCATACTTTTTTACGCCTCCTAAGCTTGCATCTTTGTCGTGTGCTTTAAGGCTCATTTCTAATCCTGCTTAAAACCATATCAATTTCGTGGTAGTAGGGGCCTTATCTTATTACTTTTTCATCATACTATACTTTTAATTTGTAGCTGTCTTCTTAACACTTCATATCCATCACAATTCTTTATCCCTCGTACTCTTGTCTTAGTCATACCGATACTTCCTTCAACCATAACTTGTCATAGTTTATCCCTATGTATCAATTCAGGAGAAGCCTCGCCATATCGTTTTATCCCGATCTATCAGTCTTCTATAAGTCATCTTCTTTGGCTTATAGCTCTTTTCCAACTTCGTTCTACTATATCAATATCGATCTCCTAGTTTCTATTGCCATTAATTTAGCAATTAACTTATTTCTCGAGGTCAGCCATACTTGTTTAGTCAAATCTCATCATTGTTGCGAGAACCACGTTTCAAGACATACTATAGCCCTGCAGCTTATTCTCTTTTTATTTCTACGAAAATTTGGGCAGAGTTTCCTCTGTATTTCTCACTATCTCAACACCTGCAAGCAGAAAATGCCAACAATGCCTCACAGGGCCAACAGATATATATATATATATATATATATATATATATTCACATCATATCGTATCGCAGCCTCACAAGGCACACATCATATATATTCCTATCGTATTATATCGCAGCCACACAGGGCGCCCAATACTGACAGCCAACAGAGACATATATAACAAGGTGAAGCCTGGGTCTATTAATACATATACATCCTGAGAGGAGATTAATAATATACCTGGAACTACATTTGACGACACCTCCTGATCCTGTCCACTAGACAAAGCATCAATGCGGTTCTACGAGTTCCTAGAACTAGAAGGTCTGCCGCGGTCTCCACCCTGGCTTGCTGAGGTATGAATATCCTACCTTTTAGGGCACGTAGCCAACGAAGAAGGAACTCCAACAATTGATTCAATAGGTTGAGCTGCATCCCTTAAATTTTTCTGAATGGACACTCTCTCACCAAATGGCCTTGACGGCCGCAGGCGAAACAAGCACCTGTAGTAAGACGGCATTCCCTAAAGTGAGTCTTGCCATAGTGAGGACACTGCGGCAAAGGTGGCTTCGACTGACGCGAACCTTTGCTTATTGGTGAACCCGAAACCCTAGAGCTTTGACCGACTCTTGAACATCCCGTGTAATTGAATTTTCCACCTGGTGACTGAAGAGGCACCCTCCAAGCTGGTTGGGTAGGGTATTGACTATACTGGTAAGGCTGTCTACCTTGAGGCTCCCCCGAATCACCAGCCAACTTAGCCTTCTTATGCTGGCCTCTGCCGTAATCTTTATCGGTCTGGCGCTCACTGCATCGCCTCTTTATCCCCAGCCCATGCCTTTGAACCTACCCTGCCATTAATCTGGTCAATAATTGAACTGCATCCCTCATTGCCCTGTCTTCTGGCCCTAGTTGTGGGGCTAGAGGCCTAGGTACTGAGGCCTAGGTACTGAGGCCTCGGGGGCTGCAGCTACTGCTGCTCTAGGCTCCTCTAGGGGTGGCGGCATAGTAGAGCTCGCCGATTGGAGCATTATTCCCGGCATAGACTGGGCATGAGCCTTAATAACCCCCGAAGTCTGACGTGTTTCATCCGCTATTGACTTTCCCTTCTGAGCAACTGTCTCTTTCTTTTGAGGCATTGCTGCAAACATAATGGTACGTTAGTGAGGGATACTACTCGAAAAAAAAACCCAATGAGTTAAAACTTTTTCATGTTCTTGTAGCCTCTTCCATTCATATCATATCATGAAAGGGCACACGCCGACGAGGCTGTCATAATATAAAAACATTTACAACATGACATATAGGCACAGTCGAAACAAACTTATAAACAACCCACATCCATATGTCCACAGACCTCTAGGAATAGTAACAACAACAAATGGCGGGACAGGGCCCCCGCCGTACCCCTAAATGTACAAATATATACATTAAGTGACCAGCTTCAAAATTTAGGCTCCAGAACAGTGAAGCACTTCCGACACAGCTGAGAGGAACTTCTATGCTGATGGATCTCCAGAATAAACATTTGTACCTGCGGGTATGAAACGCAGCCCCCCAAGAAAACGGGGGTCAGTACGATATATGTACTGAGTATGTAAAGCATAACACATCGTAACTGAGACCATAACTGAAATAGGTATACAGGGGACAAGTATAACAATTAAATGAATTACTGTACCTGCACCTTAGGACACATAAATCATACACATCACCACCTGCTGTGCCCGGCCCTCTAGTGAACTCGGTGTTATAATCGCTTCGTCATAATCACATATCATCGTATCATAATGCATTTCATTTCATCATATCATCGTATACGGTATCATCTTATCATGTATATTATTGTATTATACCCGGTTCACTGCGGGGCTCAGGGTCACAATGTATCGCTTTAATTTCATATGCATGCCTACATAAAGTATCCGACCCTTTTCTCGTGCATATCGTCATAACATATAACATATATCACACCTCACGTACGGCATCGTTTTCTCGTGCATGGAACTATACACATCCAGCCCAGGACGTGGTGAAAGAAGTAGTAAGGTTGCGCCTGATATAATATCCGGCCCATCGTGGGACGCAAAGAAAGAAGGGGTACAGCATGCATAAGTAGAGTAGTGAGAAACCATATGCAACTAAGTCCTTATCTAAGACTCGATGAAACTGTCAAGTGAACCGTTACCTGAATACCAGGAAGGTACTTATCCGAAGAGCCCTTTAGATGTCATTAGGCTTACATCAGTTGGGGCCTCAGGAATCACAGACATGCAACAAGAGAATGCCACATAGCTTATGCAATCAGAAACATGGTTTATGCGATCAAAGGCATAGTTATGCAATCAGAGACACAGTTATGCAATCAGAGACACAGTTATGCAATCAGAGACATTGATCGTTCAGAGCCTTCAAGGAAAGGAGCTTGTATGTCCACTTACTATTCACTATATAGCAGGCTCAGGAATAATGGTTTGACTACTTTCAGACTCTAAATGGTCAGAAGTGACTACAAGTCACTAGTTACCCTCAGAGTTCATGAATGAAATTACCTCTAAACCCATATCATATATCATTTCACTTAAAAGTTAATTCATCCTAAAGGAAAGAAGAAATAGGCTTTATATGTACTAGTTTCCATCACATAGAAGACTTAAAGGCAATGACTCAGCTATTACAGGAGTTCTAATATCAAGAAGTAAACAAGAGTCTCGACTCATACTCAGGCATTTACGAATGGATTAAATCCCCAATATCATATTCATATCATTTATAACTTATATCTAAGACATGCCAAAAGAAAAGAGAAATAGCTTTACATACTTATTCCAAAAATACGCCAAAAGAAAGCTTCACATACCTTGTATGGACTTCTCTTAATCACGTCCACGTCGTTGTCCTCGAAACCTATTTAACATGGAAGTAATGCAAGTATTAACAACCTTAGACTTTTCAGCAACTTTGACTATCCACGAGTATTCATAACATTCATCCCTTCGCTCGCCTTCTCGACTAGTTCCTTAACTAGTTAAGGCGTTAACGAAAATCGGGCAGCACCTCCCCTATAATGTGCCCTATCCGAATTCCCAACCATGTCCTTAGCACTTGAATCCAACCAAAAATGCAACCAGCAGCCCATACATATACATATTACGACCAAAATTACACAATATAAACCCCCAACAATTCGCTCGAAACTAAGATACCAAAACTAGAGTTTTTAATCTTTCTTTCGTGAATTCTTTAATTGCAAAGTGGAGGGTCATGTGGATGTAACCATCAGATCCCACAGCTAATTTAGAGAACTTTTAGACCGCAACACGCCTCAACACAACTAGCAGCAGCCCCCACGCGCATAACACCTTATTTCGACAACAACTTAACTATAGCGATTCTAAATTCGTTTATTTCAAACGCTGAACTTTTCAAACCTTTTACCCAACTTAAAGCAGCTCCTAAGGTGTGTAATACACCATAGTTTAACATCATAAACTTCAAATTAGAGGGAAAGAACTTACCTTTCCCGAAATTGGCTAGAACTCGCCAAAATCGTGCCTCGGAACTTTTTTCACGTGCTGAATTGTTGTGGCAGCTTGCTGTCCGATTTTTGCTGCACCAAATCCTAATTTTGAATGACTAATACTTCCATATCATTTTAGTATACGCTAATTAATTAATTTACGGAACAAAAACAGGACTTACCTATTTTTTTCTCCCAAGCCGTCGAAATTTTCTCCTTAGCTCTTAGGGTTTGTTTTCTCACGTTGCTGCTGGAAATTTGTTAATGAACTGAAGTCATTAGGATAAATATCAACTTATATAGGTGGTCCCAAGGGGTGACACATGTCATCCCCTAAGGATGACACGTGTCAAGCCATGATTGGCCACCGTGTCATGCTGCCAATTAGGGGCTGCCATGTGGCAGCGGGGTCTACCTCCCCCAAGAAGCTGCATCACCTACTTGACCCTAAGTAGGTGCATCACCTTCTTGCTTGAGGTGATGCCACGTGTCGCTCCTCCATTGGCTGCCACGCGTCGTCTTTTTCCCCTCCTCGCGGGTTCGTAATCTCGTCTTACTTTAAGAGCTCATGTAATCCACACTACGTAAGCTTGGTATATCCTTAAGCAACTTAAGTGTATAAGACTCTTAACATAGTGTCTTACGTAGGTAAATCAAGTCCTACGACTCATTTATTAGCCTCCAACTCTTTCCGGATTCTTATGACTCTATCTCCAACCTCCCTTCTCGCGAGGTATCACAATCTTCTTTCCTTAGAGTTGTTTGATAGTGTCGTAGCTTATCCGGCTCACATGACAGTGTCTAAGGAACTTAAGAAGACGTTCTGAGCTCAAGAGTGCGGGGTGTAACATCCTTCCCTCCTTTAGAACATTCGTCCCCGAATGTTGAATAAAACTTTCCTTAAGACTTTATACGGATCATAGGGAGATGCCTTTCTACTGGAATGACATACATTTTCATCCAAGTAATTAATATACGAGTTCCAAGACTGGGGCTATCCGTAGACATCGGGAATAGGTACGGACACTTGTGTTTCATGCCCTTTTTAACCTCCCAGTTTATGTCTTCACGATTCTTATTCTGCCACAGTACCTTGACGGAAGCTATGTCCTTAGTTCGCAACCCGTTTAATCTGCTGATCCCGGATGGAGATAGGTTTCCCCTCATAGGATAACTCCCTGTTACATGGACCTCCTCCACGGGAAATATTCTGGGAGCGTCGTTCACATTCTTGCGGAGCATTGATCTATGAAAACTGAATGTATTGTTTCAAATCGGACGGTAGGTCCCACTCGTAGGCAGCTTTATCTATTCTAAAAATGCCTTACGAAGGATCAATGTATCCCCTTCTTGCCAACTTTCGACTGCTAATCGATATCTTGTCCCAAAATAAGCTTTACTTTATCAATAATTTAGTGGATCATATCTGGGCCTGTCCCTTAATCGAAGGGCAAAATGTCATACTAAGATTCATCTGGGTTCCTTAATCCCTTTCGAAATGATTTCCAGCAGTTAGCTGTAAATTGAACTTTTCTATCTGAGATAATAGATGTGGGGACTCCGTGAAATCTTATTGTTTCCCTACTATGTCATTTCGCAGAACCCTCAGCTGAATATGACTTCCTAATTGGAGGGGAATAAGTTGATTCTGTCAGCCCATCTACCATAGCCCGTATGAACTCCCAGTTTCTTAGAATGCGAGGTCAGCTCGTACTATAATACTTATTAACTGCTTTCCACCTCAGAGTCGGGGTTTCCATTCCCTGAGATAGGCTATCAGACTGCTGATGCTTCTTTTAACTTAAGCTATTGTACAACTCCTCTTAATCCAACTTGTAATACCTTAGGTACGCTATGTTTCTCTTTTACTCAGATCTTTTCTCCAGTTTTCTTACCATACATCATATTGTAATCCTTACATAAACGTGTGTACGGCCTTAGAGCAGTCTAGAAAATTCCTTAGTGTTGCTATACTAGTGGCTTACCTCCTTTAGTCGAGGTTAGGGCTCCACTATGGCTCTTGTCCTTAATACCAATTATATCTGAATAGTTCTGCCTCGAACCATCTTACACTTTTCCTGAATAGATTCTAAATATGGCAATCACATTGTTATTACTGACTTTCTTTTATCGAGTAATCATTTGACCTCGCTCTTAGTATGCCAATATTCATAAGTTTCACAACTATTCTTGTGCCATTTTCACGAGGTGCATTGTATTTCAGTCATAATCTTTTCTGCTCTTGGCTTACTCGGTTCTGTATGTGTGTCGTTGTACTAACCCGCTTTTATAATCTCTTTTGGTCATACTTGTTTTGTTCTCTTTCTCACTTCCCAGAGGGTCACCCATCCCAGTGCTACTCTCTTTCAAGCACGCTTAGCTATAGAGTTTTGATGGAATCCGGTGCATTAATGCTGGTATGATCGCGTCCATCCCTTATGGGGTCTTGTTTGACGTTTAAGCGTCCCCATTTACATGCGATAACATCAGTTGATTTTCTTTTACGCTTGTACTTCTTTTGTCCACTTCCCCCCTTTTAGGGTGTACCTATGTCATTCTCCGTATATCTTCAGCTATTTACACGCGAATGATTCTATTCCAACATATTTAACGGGCTGCACCATATCTACATCTTCTGTTAAATCATCCCCACGTTAGGTTGCCTTTCTAGGAAACCCTAGCACAATCGTAGGGTGCTTTAATATTTGGACTATCTCGAATCGAATTGAATCTAATGATTGATACTCGAGTAGTATCCATAATGTAGTAGTGCACTCAAAGCCACATTCCATTCATCCCAATCAGTAATTAGCGAGGGCTCATAATTGGTACACATTCCCCACTCGAGTGTACTTATACTTTAATGACTCATGTTTCGATCTTCGTCATTATACTAATTTTATTCCAGTGGATACCACTAATTATTAGAGTGGAGTCACGTGTACACCATACTTTTTTACGCCTCCTAAGCTTGCATCGTTGTCGTGTGCTTTAAGGCTCATTTCTAATCCTGCTTAAAACCATATCAATTTCGTGGTAGTAGGGGCCTTATCTTATTACTTTTTCATCATACTATACTTTTAATTTGTAGCTGTCTTCTTAACAC
This sequence comes from Solanum dulcamara, assembly GCF_947179165.1. Lineage (NCBI taxonomy): Eukaryota > Viridiplantae > Streptophyta > Magnoliopsida > Solanales > Solanaceae > Solanum > Solanum dulcamara. The sequence continues at coordinate 21,711,461 of NC_077247.1, read as the reverse complement.
TTCATATCCATCACAATTCTTTATCCCTCGTACTCTTGTCTTAGTCATACCGATACTTCCTTCAACCATAACTTGTCATAGTTTATTCCTATGTATCAATTCAGGAGAAGCCTCGCCATATCGTTTTATCCCGATCTATCAGTCTTCTATAAGTCATCTTCTTTGGCTTATAGCTCTTTTCCAACTTCGTTCTACTATATCAATATCGATCTCCTAGTTTCTATTGCCATTAATTTAGCAATTAACTTATTTCTCGAGGTCAGCCATACTTGTTTAGTCAAATCTCATCATTGTTGCGAGAACCACGTTTCAAGACATACTATAGCCCTGCAGCTTATTCTCTTTTTATTTCTACGAAAATTTGGGCAGAGTTTCCTCTGTATTTCTCACTATCTCAACACCTGCAAGCAGAAAATGCCAACAATGCCTCACAGGGCCAACAGATATATATATATATATATATATATATATATATATTCACATCATATCGTATCGCAGCCTCACAAGGCACACATCATATATATTCCTATCGTATTATATCGCAGCCACACAGGGCGCCCAATACTGACAGCCAACAGAGACATATATAACAAGGTGAAGCCTGGGTCTATTAATACATATACATCCTGAGAGGAGATTAATAATATACCTGGAACTACATTTGACGACACCTCCTGATCCTGTCCACTAGACAAAGCATCAATGCGGTTCTACGAGTTCCTAGAACTAGAAGGTCTGCCGCGGTCTCCACCCTGGCTTGCTGAGGTATGAATATCCTACCTTTTAGGGCACATAGCCAACGAAGAAGGAACTCCAACAATTGATTCAATAGGTTGAGCTGCATCCCTTAAATTTTTCTGAATGGACACTCTCTCACCAAATGGCCTTGACGGCCGCAGGCGAAACAAGCACCTGTAGTAAGACGGCATTCCCTAAAGTGAGTCTTGCCACAGTGAGGACACTGCGGCAAAGGTGGCTTCGACTGACGCGAACCTTTGCTTATTGGTGAACCCGAAACCCTAGAGCTTTGACCGACTCCTGAACATCCCGTGTAATTGAATTTTCCACCTGGTGACTGAAGAGGCACCCTCCAAGCTGGTTGGGTAGGGTATTGACTATACTGGTAAGGCTGTCTACCTTGAGGCTCCCCCGAATCACCAGCCAACTTAGCCTTCTTATGCTGGCCTCTGCCGTAATCTTTATCGGTCTGGCGCTCACTGCATCGCCTCTTTATCCCCAGCCCATGCCTTTGAACCTACCCTGCCATTAATCTGGTCAATAATTGAACTGCATCCCTCATTGCCCTGTCTTCTGGCCCTAGTTGTGGGGCTAGAGGCCTAGGTACTGAGGCCTAGGTACTGAGGCCTCGGGGGCTGCAGCTACTGCTGCTCTAGGCTCCTCTAGGGGTGGCGGCATAGTAGAGCTCGCCGATTGGAGCATTATTCCCGGCATAGACTGGGCATGAGCCTTAATAACCCCCAAAGTCTGACGTGTTTCATCCGCTATTGACTTTCCCTTCTGAGCAACTGTCTCTTTCTTTTGAGGCATTGCTGCAAACATAATGGTACGTTAGTGAGGGATCATCCTACTAACATAGCTCTAACGCACGATCTTAGATCTGAAAGAAAGTAACATCCTAACTGTCTTGTAGCCTCCTGTCTATAGATGTGGTGCACAACACACCGATAAACAAGACTCTACTAGACACGGTCTGTAGACATTCCAAGGACGACCTGGCTCTAATACCACTTCTGTCATGACCCAACCCCGTAGTCCGCGACTGGGGTCCGACCTGGACCCCCATATACCTACCTATCTGTTATAGTCATACTGAACTATGAACAAGGGGATACTACTCGAAAGAAAACCCCAATGAGTTAAAACTTTTTCATGTTCCTGTAGCCTCTTCCATTCATATCATATCATGAAAGGGCACGCGCCGACGAGGCTGTTATAATATAAAAATATTTACAACATGACATATAGGCACAGTCAAAACAAACTTATAAACAACCCACATCCATATGTCCACAGACCTCTAGGAATAGTAACAACAATATACGGCGGGACCGGGCCCCCGCCGTACCCCTGAATGTACAAATATATACATTAAGTGACCAGCATCAAAATTTAGGCTCCAGAACAGTGAAGCACTTCCGACACAGCTGAGAGGAACTCCTATGCTGATGGATCTCCAGAATAAACATCTGTACCTGCGGGCATGAAACGCAGCCCCCCGAGAAAAGGGGGGTCAGTATGATATATGTACTAAGTATGTAAAGCATAACACATCGTAACTGAGACCATAACTGAAATAGGGATGCAGGGGACAAGTATAACAATTAAATGAATTACTGTACCTGCACCTTAGGACACATAAATCATACACATCACCACCTGCTGTGCCCGACCCTCTAGTGAACTCAGTGTTATAATCGCTTCTTCATAATCATATATCATCGTATCATAATGCATTTCATTTCATCATATCATTGTATACGGTATCATATCATCGTATACGGTATCATCTTATCATGTATATCATCGTATTATACCCGGTTCACTGCGGGGCTCAGGGTCACAATGTATCACTTTAATTTCATATGCATGCCTACATAAAGTATCTAGCCCTTTAGTGAGGGAATCGATGAATGGAGTGGTGTACGTCTATAGTGTACCATCATAATATACATACGTACTCGACCCTCTAAGGAGGGACTCGGTGGTGCCTCCCTTATTTCGCCACATATACTATCATATTACAGCCGGACTGGGACTCGGTGAATAATTATATTGTCATAACATATAACATATATCACACCTCATGTACGACATCATCTCCTCGTGCGTGGAACTATACATATCCGGCCCAGGACGCGGTGAAAGAAGTAGTAAAGCTGCGCCCGACATAATATCCGGCCCATCGTGGAACGCGAAGAAAGAAGGGGTACAGTATGCACAAGTAGAGTAGTGAGAAACCATATGCAACTAAGTCCTTATCTAAGACTCGATGAAACTGTCAAGTGAACCGTCACCTGAAGACCAGGAAGGTACTTATCCGAAGAGCCCTTTAGATGTCATTAGGCTTACATCAGTTGGGGCCTCAAGAATCACAGACATGCATCAAGCGAATGCCACATAGCTTATGCAATCAGAAACATGGTTTATGCAATCAAAGACATAGTTATGCAATCAGAGACACAGTTATGAAATCAGAGACATTTATCGTTCAGAGCCTTCAAGGAAAGGAGCTTGTATCTCCACTTACTATTCACTATATAGCAGGCTACAGGAACATGAAAAAGTTTTAACTCATTGGGGTTTTTTTCTGAGTAGTATCCCTTTGTTCATAGTTCAGTATGACTATAATAGATAGGTAGGTATATGAGGGTCCAGGTCAGACCCCAGTCGCGGCCTACGGGGTTGGGTCGTGACAAAATCGGGGGATTTCTGGACTAATACTAAAGCTTCCAATCAGCACTCATGGCACCAAGGTCAATGTAATCAGGGTTAAACCTATAACAACTTCAATAGGAAAGCCATTACAACCACGACAAAAACTATAATAGAGATGGGGAACTACAACCATGAGAACAATGACAAACAAAGTGGATACAATGATCGAAACTGCGAGCAACAAATAAAAGGTGATTGGGGAAGGAGAAATAACAACAGGAGTGGTGCATACATCCAACCCAAAAATTGAGAAGGGGGTTCAGGACATTCAAGGATTGACGACATGATGAAAGAGATGATAAAAAAGTAAGAATCATCTTAAGAAGATACACAATGATTTTTTAGGGACGAGTCAAAAAGTAGAATCACATGTCACATCCATCAAGCTTATTAAGTAACAATTATGTCGTATTTCATCATCTTTGAATCCACCCAAAAAAAATCTTTCCCAAGCAATACAATTCATAATCCTCAAAACAACAGGAAATATAAGGCTATAACCACCCAAATTGGTATTCAAATGGGTGATCCACCAATTCTAATAATTCAGGATGATGCATATTACTATAATTTCATTGGAGGTAGAAAATCCAATGAGAAAGTAAAGGGCGAGAAAGTTAGAACCGAAAAACCTAATAAGGGAGATAAAAATCTTGATGTAGAGGTTGACAACTAGAAAGATGCTACTACAACTTCAATTCCAATCCCACGAGCTCCCCCACCTTTCTCGTAGAGATTAAGAAAGAATGTGAGGATGGAAAGTATCTCAAATTTATCTCGATGTGGAAGCAAATTTTTGTAAAGGTTTTGTTGATTTAAGCATTGGAGAAAATGCCTAGGTACACAAAGTTTATGAAGGATCTTGTTACAAAAAAAAGAACCATGAGATTTGAATCGACCGACAACTTGCATCATTGTAGTACAATTTCTACTCAGTAACTTGTGCAAAAAAAGAGAATCCTAGAGCGTTCACAATACTATGTACTATTGGAGCATTCAACTTTGCCAAAGCTTTTTGTCACTTGGGTGCTAGAATTAATTTGGTGCTGGTAGCAGTTTTTTGACAACTAGGCTTAGGAGCCCCCAAATCAATGTTATACGGCTCTTGATGGCATATCATACTGTGAAGAAGCCCGTGGCCATTTTAATGATGTTTTAGTAAAGTTTGAATCATTCATATTCCTTACAGAATTCATCATTCATGACTGTGACGTAGATTATGAGGTTCCTATCATTCTGGAAGACCGTTCTTGGCCACTGGATGTGCTTTGGTAGATATAGAGACTGGAAAAACTAAAGTTCAAACTAAACAATGAAGAAGTGGTCTTCAATGTAGGCCAAGTAATGAAACATCATAATGATCTGCAAATAGTTTCTATGATTGATATTCTTGTTGAAGTCAACTTGAGATAACGATTGCAGCGAGATTGGGTATTGAAGTGCTAGCTCTTTTGATCATTAATTTTGATGGACATCTCATTGGGGAGTATGAGGAGATGGTTGGTGCATTGATGGCCTTGGGAAACATAAATTTTCTCCAAAGAGACTTAACTTAGATCTAAAGAATAGAGCAACTCCTCCACCAAAACCATCTATTGACAAATCGCCAACTTTAGAGGTCAAGGCTCTCTCTTCTCACTTGCAATATGCATTCTTGGGGCTCAATATCACTTTATACAGTCATAATAGTTGTTGAACATAACCAAAGGCAAGTGTAAGCTTTGACATTTATCTTGAGGCACTTAAAAAATTAATTAGATGGTCCATACGATATCATAGGCATCCCACCGGGAATATGTTCTCACAAAATCCAACTCATGTCAGATTGTAAGTTCTGTATTAAGCACCAAAGGCAACTTAATCCACCAATGTAATAGGTATTCAAGAAGGAGATTATCAAGTTGTTAGATGTTGGAGTAGTTTACCCAATTACCGATAGTAAATGGGTAAGTTTGATCCAATATATGCTAAAAAAAGGTGGTATTATTGTTGTGCCAAACGTAAAGAACGAGTTCATTTCAATGAGGCGTATCCTTGGTTTTAGAGTGTGCATGGTTATCGTAAGTTGAATGCATGGATAAAATAAGATAACTTCCCAATGCCATTCATGGACCAAGCATCTTGGTGGAAAAGGATGGTACTATTTTTTTGATAGTTATTGAGGATACAATCAGTTTCCATCGTACCAAAAGACCAAGAGAAAACCCCTTTCACTTTCCTATATAGGATGCTCTCCTTCAAAAGAATGTCATTCGGATTGTATAATGCACTGGCGACCTTTCAACATTGCATGATGTCCATATTTTAAGACATGGTAGAGGACACAATTAAAGTTTTCATGGATAATTTTTTGGTGGTTGGTGACTTATTTGAGGGTTTCTTAGATCATCTTAGTGACCTGTTCAAAAGGTGTAAAAAATATAGTCTTGTATTAAATTGGGGAAAATGTCACTTCATAGAAAAAGAGGGGATTGTGTTGGGGCATAAGATCTCAAACAAAGGCATTAAGGTCGATCGTGCAAATAACGAGGTAATTGAAAAGTTTCTGCCTTTTATATTTGTCAAAGGCATTAGAAGTTTCTTAGGACATCTTGGATTCTATCACCGGTTAATCAAAGATTTCTCCAAAATAGCTCATCTATTATGCAAACTAACCGAGAAGGGGATGAATTTTTTTATGAGGCTTGCCTAAAAGCATTTGAAGAGTTGAAATATAAGTTGATTTGAGGACTTATCATCATTCCACCTTATTGGGAAAAACCGTTCGAAGTTATGTGTGATGCAAGTGGGGTAGAACTTAGTGTAGTACTAGGACAAATATTGTGAGAAAATTCTGCATCCCTTTTACTATGCTAGCAAAGCATTAAATGATGCTCAAAGGAATGAAACTATGACTGAACAAGAGTTGCTAGTCACTTTTGAGAAGTTTAGATATTACTTGCTTGGCACGAAAGTCATTGTTCACACTAATCATATTGCATTGAGATACCTCATGGCAGAAAGATGCTAAACCAAGACTGATTTATTGGGTGCTACTACTGGAAAAGTTTGTCTTCGAGGTGTAAAACCAAAAAGGTACTGAAAATTAGGTTTCCAATCATTTGTCCATACTTGAGGAAGGGGCAATGCTAAAGTTACAAGATAGAGTTTATATAGATTACACTTTTCTGGATGAGAAAGTATTGGCAGCATCACATAATCTAATTCCATGCTTTGCTGATATTGCTAATTACTTGGTAAGTGATATTGTACTTGGAGTGGGAAGACTTCAATATGGACTTCATTATAGGTTTACCTCATATTCGTAGGCCACATGACTTTATTTGTGTGGTTGTTGAACGAATGACTAAGTTGGCACATTTTCTTCCCGTTAATATGCTAGATATTTTTTTGTGAGTTTGTTAGGCTTCATGGTGTTACATTATCTATCATTTTAGATCGAGGTACCCAATTCACATCTAGGTTTAGGAGATCCTTCAAAAATGGTCTTGGTACTCAAGTAAATAGAGCATAACTTTTCACCATCAGATGGATGGTCAAGCTGAGCCTACAATTCAAACCATAGAGGACTTGTTAAGAGTTTGTGTCATTGAATTTAAGTGTAATTGGGATGATCATTTTTTGTTGAATGAGTTTGTGTATAAAAATAGTTATCATTCTAGCACCCAGATGGCTCCATTTGAGGCCTTATATGGTAGGAGGTATAGGTATCCAATTGGTTGGTTTGAAGTTGGTGAAGTTGTCTTGATTGGACCCTAGTTGGTGCATGAAGATATGGATAGGTTAGACTCATTAGATAAAGATTAAATATTGCTCAGAGTCAATAAATGTCCTATTCAAATGTGAGGAGAAGGAAACTTGAGTTTGAGGTCAATAATTAGGTTTATTTGAAAATCTCACCCATGAAGGGCGTGATGTGTTTTGGAAAAAAGCGAAAGCATAGTCTCTGGTATGTAGGCCTATATAAGATTTGGATATGGATTAAAAAGGTGGTATAGGATTTGGATTTTCCCTCAGAATTGACATCAATACTTCTAGTGTTTCATGTTTCTTTGTTGAGGAAGTGTATGGGTGATCCTAGCTCTATTATGCCTTTGGACAACATTTGTGTAAAAGAGAGCCTATCCTATGTAAAGGAACAAGGAAGTAGCTTGCGACAAGGTGTATGGAGGAACCAAGAGGTTTAAGGTGCTACATGGAAAGTTGAACCTGATATGATGTCATGATATCCTTATCTTTTTTCTTCCATTCCAAGTTGAGTATCAAGTTACTTTAGTAGCTGGCATGCATTCATAGGCATGCATGTTCATGAATTGAGTTTTAAAATCATGTTTTATCTTGGGATTAAATATTCCATGTTTTACACATTTTCGATGTCTTTTGCTGTCACGACCTAACCCGATGGGCTGCGACTGGGGTCCGACCTGGACCCCCATATACGTATCTATCAGATATAAGAACTATACATATGAACCCCAGCGGGTGATAAAATTTTCGTACACGTGTAGCCTCTTTCATTTTTATGAAAGGGAAAGCAAGGCGACAAGGCTGCCATAGCACAATAATATTTATAAATCATCGTACAACCGTAATCGCACAAAACTCACACATAACCCACGTACACATGTCTACAGACCCCTAAGAATAGTAATGGTAACATATGTGGGATAGTTCCCCCGTCATATCCCTGGATAAGCAAACATATATATATAAAATGACCAGTATCAAAAGTTAGACTCTAGAACAATGGAGAACTTTCAACATCGCTGAGTGGAAACCCTAAGCTGGCGGATCTCCAAAATGAACATCTATACCTGCAGGCATGAAACGCATCCCCCCGAAGAAAGAAGGGTCAGTACGATATATGTACTGAGTATATAAAGCATAGACTGTGATAAGTAAAGTTATTACCAGAGCAGAATGTGCAAAAAATGAGCAAAGTATCCAGAAATATCAAAATTCTTATAATAACCACAGATAAGGTATGCAGAAAAACATATGCCATATCCGGCCCCATTATGGGACTCGGTAAACAAATCGTGGTCGCCGCCGCATCACTGGCGCCACAGCACATCATAACTCCAGAGTAGGGAATATCTTCATAACAGATCATATCATATCAGATGGTCATATCAGATCATATCATATCATATATGTACATGACACATCATAACTCCACAATTCCCATGTACAGGTCGTACCTGCTCTCTCACGTCAGGGCACGGCGAACAATGGAGAAAAGTATGCATGATAACAAAACTTGGCCTGGGCTCGATGAAGGAAGCATTGAGGCATCCACAAATGGAGTAGTGAGAAACTATATGCAATTTAAATCATATCTGAGACTCGACGGAATAATCAAAATGAGCTTTCATTCAAAATCGAGATAATAGTCATATCAAGTACCTTTTGAAAGTCACTATGAGTTATATCAAAATAGAACTTTTGAGAATCATATACATGTATCAACGCATAACAAAATATCTTTTGGAATTCGAGAAATTATCCATCCTAGTGGCTTTAAGTATAGGAACTTCTTTGGAATCATATGAAAGTCATATACTTGTTTCATAAAAACCAAGCCAAAAAGGGAGATTAGCTTTATATACTTATGTCAAATCATGCTAAGAGAAGGAATATGATTTACATACTTATGCCAAAGACATGCTAAAATAAAGTATAAGCCTTACATACGTATGCCAAAATATGCCAAAAGAAGGAAACATTAGCTTTACATACCTCTTATGGGTTGCTCTTAACACGTTCGCCTTGTCGTCTCTTGAAACTATTTAACATGAAAGCAATCCAAGTATCAAAAATCCTCGAATTTATAGAATCTTAAGTTACATACGAGTATTCATAGAACTCATTTCCTCTCTCGTCTTCTCAACTAGTCCTTTAGCTAGTTAAGGCGTTAACAAAAATTGGGCAGCATCTCCCCTATAATGTGCTCTGAATTTCCAATTATACTCCTAATAGCTAAATCCAACCAACAACAATAACCTACAGCATATATATATATACAATTTACATCAATCTTATACTACATAAACTCCAAACGACTCGCTCGAAACCACGATACCAAAATAAGGTTTCTAGTTTCCATTTTACAAAACCTTTAACCGTATGAAGCGGGGGTCATGTGGATGAAACCAGAAGATCCCCCACCTATTTTAGAACACATTTAGGCCCTGAAACACAAACCACACAACCATCATCCGCCTCCAAACGCACAACGCCTTACTTCGACTATAATTTAACTACGACGACTTTAATTTAGATTGTTTCTTTCGTTGAGCATATCCACGACTTTTTTATACTTACATCAGTATAAAAGGTACATAATACCCTCCATAAAAACTCCATAAAGTCCAAATTTAAAGGAAAAACCTTATCTTACCCGAAATTGGCCAAAACTAGCCAAAATTGCACCTCGGAAACCTCTTTAGCGTGTTGGACGTTGTGTGGACTGTTTGCTGTCCTTTTTGGATGCACCAAGCCATGATTTTATACTTATAATACCTCCATATCATCATGGATATTCTGTATAATTAATTTAGGGAATGAAATTGGGACTTACCTATTTGTTTTCTCCAAGCTGTCCTCTTTTTCTCTCTAGACTTAGGGTTCTTTTTTTTATTGCTGGTGAAGTTTTCTGGATATAAATGACCTTAAGATTCATGTAACATGTGTATATATGGGCTGCCTTGGAGGTGTTCCAACCATAATTGGACCACCGCATCTATGCAACCTATTAGGGGCTGTCACATGGCAGTGGGGTGCACCCCAAGCTGCTGCATCACCTACTTGACCCTAAGTAGGTGCATCACCTTCTTGCTTAAGGTGCTTCCACGTGTCTCTCCTCCATTGGCTGCCACATGTCATCCTCTCCTCTTCTTCGTGGGTTCATAATCTTATCCTATTTTAAGAGCCTATGTAATCCATGCTATGTAAGTTTGGTATGTACTCAAATTGCTTAAGTATGTAAGACTTCTAAGTTAGTAGCTTACATAGGTAAATCGAGTCCTACGACTCATTACTTGGCCTCTAATTCCTTCTGGATTCGTATGACTTTATTTCCATCCTTCTCTACTATGGGGTATCACATTCTCCTTTCCTTAAAGTCGTTTGATAGTGTCGTAGTTTATCTGGCTCACATGATAATATCTAAGGAACTTAAGAGACATTTCGAGCTCGGGAGTGTAGGGTGTAACATCTGTATTCATTTTGGGCTGCCATGTCTCTTTCCTATTCTATTCATGATAGTTTGAGTCCCATTCCAGGATGAATGTCCCGAGGAGGTTATTATAGCACCCTAGAAGTTGGATGGTTGAAAATGGAGTTTAAAGAAAGATTCTCAAAAAGTCTCAACTTTTTGCACTAGATAGGTTCAGTGGCCATATAGCTTCCCACATGCCATGATATTGACATTAGGTTTAGCCTTAAATATTGACTTTCCTACTTGGTTAGTGGGAATACTTGAATATGCACTTCATTTTACGTTTGCCTTGTACTCGTAGACAACATGATTTGATTTGGGTGGTTTTTGACCTAATGACTAAGTCGGCACATTTTCTTCCCGTTAATATGCTAGACTTTATGTTTGTGATTTTTTTAGGCTTAAAGGTGTTACATTATCTATCATTTTAGATCTAGGTAACCAATTCACATCTAGGGTTTGGAGATCCTTCCAAAAGGGTCTTGGTACTTAAGTAAGCATAGCACAACTTTTCACCCTAAGATTGATGGTCAAACCGAACCTACTATTCAGACCACAAAGGACATGTTGAGAGACTGTGTCATTGAATTTTAAGTGTAATTGGGATGATCATTTGTTGGTGATAGAGTTTGTGTATAAAAATAGTTACTATTCTAGCATCCAGATGGCTCCATTTGAGGCCTTATATGGTATAAGGTGTAGATATCCTATTGGTTGGTTTGATACTAGTGAAGTTTTCTCTATTAGACTCGAGTTGGTGCATGAGTCTATGGATAGGTTAGACACATTAGAAAAAGATTGAAGACTACTCAGAGTCAACAAAAGTCCTATTCAAATGTTAGGAGAAGAAAACTGGACTTTGAGGTCAATAATTGGGTTTATTTGAAAATCTCACCCACGAAAGGCGTGATGTGTTTTGGAAAGAAGCAAAAGTTTAGTCTTCAGTCTGTAGGCATATATAAGATTTTAAGACAGATTCGAAAAGTGGCATATGAGTTAGATTTTACCTCGGAATTGACATTAATACTTCTGGTATTTCATGTTTCTTTGTTGAGGAAGTGTCTCGGTGATCCTAGCTCTATTTTTCCTTTGGATAACATTGGTATGAAAGAGAGTCTATCCTATGTAGAGGTTCCGATTGAAATCCTAGGCTGGCATGTTAGAAGGTTTAGTAATAAGAAAGTAGCTTGCGTCAAGGTGTATGGAGGAATCAAGAGGTTGAAGGTGCTTCATAGGAAGTTGAAGTTGATATGATGTCACGATATCCTCATCTTTTTCCTTCTATTCCTAGTTGAGTATTAAGTTACTTCATGATTCATTTCTTCGAAACCCATGTGTTTCAGTAGTTGTCAAGCTTTCATTGGCATGCATGTTCATGAATTGAGTTTTAAAATCATGTTTTATCTTGGGACTAAATATTCCATGCTTTATGCATTTTTATGTCTATTACATTCATGTTGGGCTTCTATGTCTCTTTTCTATTCTATTCATGCTAGTTTGAGTCCCCTTCTAGGAAGAATATCCCTAGGGGGATATTATAACACCCCAAAAATTGGATGGTCAAAAAATGGAGCTTAATGGAAGATTCTCAAAAAATCTCAGCTTTTTGCACTAGATATGCTCACGGGCCATATAGCTTCCCACATGCCGAAAAAGGAACTGAGGGAGTGAACTGAGAAAAAAAGAAAAAAGGGGAAGAGTCTATAAAAGGGTTTACAGATTATGGTGTGCACCATAGACCATAGACTCATCCATGAACTTGAACCCCCCCAACCCCAAATTTTATTGACAACCACGATGGGCTCCACGAACTGTGGATCACTACACATATCATAGTGGTCTCCGTGGGAACCCAAACCTCAGAAGTATGTTTACATCCCTCTTCATGGAGATCCCCATGACGTGTGGAGCTTTCCATTAGCCGTGATGAGGCCCATAGAAGTTGACCCCTCAAGTTTGGTTTTTCCCTCTAGGTTCACGAGCCACTTCACGGACTGTGAAGGGATACATAGTCCGTGAAGGCTATCTGTCGATGGGCCTTTCCAGTCATTTAAACGGGGGTGTTTTAGTCTTTCCCTATTTATTCATTAATATATTTAGACATTTTTTGGGTACAAATCCTATTCTATTAACTACCTTAAAGCCTCATGAACTCCTTATTCTCTTCCAATCATCCAAAACATATATCTTCTCTTTGTAATTCTCCTCCAAAGGTCTTCTTCTTCCTCAAGTAAGGTTCCAAGGTATTCAAGTGCAAGTATCCAATTAAATATCATTTAGGGGTCTAATTGTCAAAGGTATGTGGGAATTCATACATGGATCCTTCCATACATGGAGTCCCAAAGACTTTTCTCCAATTATTCTTTTATGAATTCTTTTTCTAAGTTCTAATTGCTATGAAATTACATTATACGTCTCAATTATGATATTTATGGCCTAACTAGTGGATCCATATATAGCTCAAGCTTAAGATGTTAGTCAAGAAACTACTTGGGCAAATAGCCTCTCTCTTCTCTATGTGGAAGTTACTTCAGATTAAATGTTATAGCTCATATGGTCGTAAGTGTTGGTTAAGGTCTTATCCCACATAAAGGTATATGAAATGGTAAAAGTTCTCATGATGATTATTATGATGTATTGACCATACGACTATGATATTCAAATATTTTCAAGTTTTATTCATGTTTTTAAGATATTGGTCATGCATCACATGTTCATATTGACTCTGTCCTATTATTATTGTTCATGCATACTACATAGTGCATTCCATGTACTGACACATACTTATTGTCTACTATGTATCAAAATATAGGGTCCGATGATCATCGTGCAACTCCCACTCATGGCTAGAGTTTGAGCACTATTCTCTCATTTTTTGTGAGTCCTCATGATTCAAGAACGAGACATCTACATTTTCACTGTTCCTTATGACATTTACTTTCATATTTTTGGTGAGCTAGGATCTTGTTTTACGCCCCCAACTAGGCTAGTAGAGGCATGTTAGATGTTCATAGACTCTATGTTTTCTTGACTTTTCGGAGCTGCTTTCTCCCTTATTGAGTAATTCATGTTATAACTTTATTTTTGCATTCATGTGTTAGTCGTATTTTTCATTTACCTTATGTATGCTCATGTTTGATATGCTAACAGTCTTGGTTGGAATCTTTCATGATTTTAATTGTCATGTGATGTGTCATGATAGATTGCACATCAAAACCATCCTCAACATCCACCATAAAATGTTCGTAACAACCTAGCGATGGTGAGAGAACATCCCCCATCCAGAAAACATCCTGAATTCGGCATAAAGAATAACTATGGGGTCAACCATGACCCTATCATAACTATTGGGGCCATTGTGCTACCTCCATTGCCTCCTGGCATAAAGTTCATCATTTTGAGTCGCCAGATTCAAATGATTTATTGTCTAGGACTATTTGGTGCCCTACATTCTAAGGATCCATTCATCGATCTCAATAATGTCGTGTATGTTTGCAAGAGTAGTATTGGTAATCTTGAAAGGAAGTTTTCCTAGTATCACTAACTTGGGATGCAACTACGTGGTTGACTGAGCTTTGTATAATTCAATCACTACTTGGCAACAGTTACATGCAACTTTCATTGAGAAATATTTCCCATTGTCAAAGAAACTAAAGGTGAAGGATAGGATTAACAACTTTCAACATATGCCTGGGAGTTGATTAGTGCTGCTTTGGAATGATTCATTAAGTATCGAAGAAGTGTGACAAATCATTAAATTCCAGACGAGTCACTTCTTGAGATATTTTATCGAGCACTTGATGATAATGGGAAAGTTGTGGCTGACATCATAACTGAAGGAGCATTAATGGCCAACACTTTTGATGAAGCAGCTAGGAAACTTGATAGTGTTGCAAAAACCAACAGAGCATGGAGAATAAGGGATACCGAGACTTTGAGGAGCACCTTTGCGGTTGGCACTAACCAAAATTCAACATTATAAAATGAAAAAGTTTGCAAGAGATATTCAATTGAGGACTAAATTCAAATTAGCATTCAAATATTTGGGTTCTAAAAAAAGTCAATACAATAGACCAACAAGGTGGCACGCCATTTTATAATGAGTATGTGTATGAGGAAGATGTGTACTATGTGAATGAGAAATCGGGGGATTTCTAGACTAACACTAAAGATTCCAACCAAGATTCATGGCAGTAAGGTCAATGTAATCAAGGTTAAAACTATAACAACTTCAATAAGCAAAGCCATTACAACCACGACAAGAACTACAATCGAGATGGGGAACTATAACCGTCAGAACAACTACAATTGAAATGGATACAATGATTGAAACAACGAGTAATACATAGAAGGTGACTGGGTAAGGAGAAATAACAACAAGAGTGGTTCATACATCTAGCCAAAAAATCGAGAAAAGGGTTCTGGACTTGCAAGGATTGAGGACATAATGATACAGATGATGAAAAAGTATGACTCTTCTTCTGAAGATACACAATGACCATTTAGGGATGAATAAAAAAGTAGAATCACATGCCACATCCATTATGCTTATTGAGCAACAATTGGTTAAGATTTCATCATCTTTGTATCCATACCAAAAATCTTTCCCAAGCAATACAATTTAGAATTCTCAAAATCACGGGTAATGCAAGGCTATAACAACCCAAAGTGGTGTTCAAATGGTGTATCCACCAATGCCACTAATCGATGATGAAGAAAAAGACTCTAATTTCAGTGGAGATGAGAAAGCTAACAAATCCAAGAGAAACTATAGGGCGAGAAAGTGAGGATCGAACAGCCTAAGAAGGGTGATAAAAAATTTGATGTAGAGGTTGATAACCAAAAAGATGCTACTACAATTTAAATTCCAATGCCACGATCTCTCGCACATTTCCCATAGAGATTAAGAAAGAAAGTAAGGATGGAAAGTACCTCAAATTCATCTCCATGTGGAAGTGAATTTTAGTAAATGGTCTATTTATTGAAGCGTTGGAGCGAATGCTTGGGTACACAAATTTTATGAAGGATCTTGTTATAAAAAAAAAAGAACCATGAGCTTTCATTCAGCCGACAACTTGCATCATTGTAGTGCAATATCTACTCGCCCACTTGTGCAAAAAAAGAGGATCCTACAGCATTCATAATACAATGTACTATTGGAGCATTCAACTTTTTCAAAGCTTTGTGTGACATGGATGTTAGAATTACTTTGACGTTGTTGGCAGTCTTTAGGCAACTTGGATTAGGAGCTCCCAAATCGATGTTATGTGGTTCTTGATGGCATATCATACTATGCAGTAGCCCGTGGGAATTTCTATGATGTTCTAGTAAAGTTTGAATCATTCATATTCCCTACAAACTTCATCATTCTCGGCTGCAATGTAGATTATGAGGTTATATCATTCTGGAGGCCGTTCTTGGACATTAGATGTGTTACGACTTGAACTAGGGTAAAGCCACGATACGACTATTAGGATGCAAGAGACCCTAACCATAATCCATCTTAGCATACATGGCATACATAAGGTAAAGAATATGATAAAGATTAGTGGAAGTAATCATCACAAAAGAATGGGACTATGGGAAATCAACTCTATAAACGTCTAACTGATCTACACCTTAATATCGTCCAAGCCTGCCTCTAGTCTAATCTTTGATGGGGGCCTAGGAAAACCTCCTAGATCATCCTAACAAAAGAAAAAAGTACAAACAATAGTAACATGAATAAAAGTCATGTCCTCGATAGAATGAGGACTCACCAACTTCTCGAGAATCTAGGGCTAACTGTAACTATGAATAAGATGATCATGAGTGTTGTCCATCCCTACATGATGAAACAATGTAGGCAAAATATATATTAGTATGTTTGAATATACTAAGTATGTGAGGTATGCATGAAAAAGTAAAAGAACGTAATCAATATGCCATAAGATGCATCCCCAATCATAAAATATAGATCCAATAGCTAGGCCATGAACACAACCTACGTGGGCAATATAGTTTGGGACTTTAGGTTGCTACTAGGATTCCCTTGGATAAATAACTGCATTACCAAACTGAACCCCACCTAGAAGCCCTCTTGGTGCTTAATAAATATCCGAAAGAAAACTCATAAACATGATCATAACATAATAGGGAAAGATAGTAACTGCATATCAATCCATCTTTAAAACATATTAGGAATAGCTCATCTACTTAGTGATTCATAAGAATCCATAACTTCGGTGAGAATTATCCTTATCACCATCTTAAACATAATTGTGTGAGAATTGAAATTATCAAACTATAATAACATCTTTGATCTTAACTTTGATCATCATAAGAACTTCAACTTTAAAAATCATAATCTGAACTTTGAAGCATTGGAAACTTTTATTGTAAATCATTTAACTCATGATCAACTCATAAACTCATCTTTAACTAATAATCATAACTTGAAAATAGCTTTATGCATGGGAATGTATCACTTAACTTAAAATCATGCAATTCATATGAGAACATGCATAAAATGATCATCGATAACATCTAAATATGGAACTAAATCAACCCAATTAATTATCAAAACTAGGGTTCATAATTAATTATAAATTTAATGAAAACTTGAGAAATCTTTGGGATTTCATGGGTGAAAAGAGCCCATGAATCAATCTCCACATACCTTTATTGAATTCACTTAAGAATTGAAGAAGAACCATGAAGAAATCTGGAAACCCTAGCTTGAATTTGGAGAGAAAGCTTGAGAGACTTTGTTCTTGCGTTAGTCAAATTTTGGGAGAATGAATTGAATATGAGGGTAATTTAAAGAATTGAATAATTATAGACTGCACTGACCATAATAAACTCCTTCTCATTGTAGCAAAATAGAGGTCTGATTTAAACGACCAGGTACAATATCACATTTGACCCTTGAACTTGGCCATAAAAGTGTCTAGGTTTATTAAACCAAAATATGGAAAAAACATAATTACCCCTCATTAAATTTCAAATTTTGAATCTACGAGCCCATTCCTACGGGTCATCAATGGGATGATGAGTCATCTAAATGACTTGTCCTGCAGGTTCTAGAAAAGATCTGAAAATCGAGTCTCCGAAGTTTAGGAATGGGTCAAGTTTATGACCCGTCAACTTGAAAAAGAGTCGTTCCTGAGGTTAGTCTTGTAGGTCCCAAAAACTTTCAAATTCTAGGGTCTCTGAGGTTTTTTTATGGGTGGTTCTTACGACCCGTGATTGTTCCTACAACTCGTCCTGTAAGTCATACTCTTGGTCTTGGGGAAACTTTGAACAAGCTCTCTGAACTCCGGTTGATGAGGTGTTTCTAAGACCTGTCCACAAGATGATGACTTGTTCTGTTGAGTAGTAGAACCACTCCTTAGAGAAACATTTATTATTTCTTGAGGGGTCACTCTACGACTCCACTTATGAGTCGTAGAGAGCTCTACGAGTAGTAAAGTATCTCGCATACCTTAGTCAGTTCAAGATTTTAAGACTTTTCTCCTTAGTTCCAACTTTCCCACTTCTAGGGTCTTACAATATCTCACCCTTAGAAACATTCGTCCTCGAATGAGATTAACTTATCATAGAAGGACACAAAAAAAGGACTAGCAACAGAACATGAACATTATGATATCATAAACTGCATGGAACATGAAAAATTAAACTTAACATAAAATCATGACTTAAAAATCACATTTTTCAAGAACATGCATGCATATTAATGACATAGGAGGAACTGAATACGTAAGAGTTTAATTAGCTTGAATAAGAACAACTTACTACTTTAGGCTTGAGTAGGGGGAAAGCGGTACGGTATCGTCTAATCATATTCTCATCCACCTCCCAAGTAGCACATTCTACTTGTTGATTCCTCCATAACACTTTGACAGACAGAATTTCTTTGCTCCTTAACTTCTTAACTTTCTGGTCTAAGATTTCCACCGGAACTTCAACACTTACATCTTTCAATGGAAAAATAGAGTTTGGATCACCCATGAACTTCCTCAACATAGACACATGAAAACCATATGAACCATAGCTAACTCAAGTGGAAACTCTAACTCATAAGCCACTTTGACAACACATCTCAATATCTTATATGGTCCAACATATCTAGGACTCAATTTCCATTTATTACCAAAATGCATTACACCCTTTATGGGTGAAACCATCAAATAGACCCAATCACTCACTTCAAATTCAATCTCTCTTTTCCTAACATTAGTATACGACTTTTGACAACTTTGAGCCGTGTTCAACCTTCCCCTTATGAGTCTTACCTTCTACATAGCATCTATCACCAAATTTGGACCAATCAAGGCCATCTCACCTACTTCATACCATCCCACCGGGGATCTACATCTCCTCCTATACAATACATCGAAAGGAGCCATTTGAATGTTTGAGTGATAACTATTATTATAGGCAAACTCAATTAATGGAAAATATTCATCCCAACTTCCTTTAAAATCAATGACACATGCCCTTAACATATCTTCTAAAGTTGGGATTATTCTCTCTGCTTGTCCTTCGATTTAATTATGGAAAGAGGTACTTAACTTAACCCTTGTACCGAGACCCTTTTGAAATAATTTCCAAAAGTGTTACATGAATTGTGTACCTCAATCATATAAGATGGACAAAGGCACAACATGAATTAGTACCAACTCACGAACATACAACTTAGCATAATATTCGGCACTATAGGAAGTCTTAATTGTTAGAAAATAAGCTGACTTGGTTATCTGATCTACAACAACTCAAATGTAATCATGTTGCTTCTTAGTATGAGGCAAATCTGTTACGAAATCCATATTTATATCTTTCCACTTCCAAGTAGGAATTTCAATGTCTTGGGCTAGACCTCCCAGTCTTTGATGTTCAACTTTAAATTATTGGCAATTTGGACACGTAGCTACAAACTCTGCTATGTCCTTCTTTATGCCATTTCATCAATACACTTCTCTCAAGTCAAGACAAATCTTGGTGGAACTCATATGAATTGAATATACTGAACTGTGGGGCCTCATTCAATATCAACTCTCTCAAACTATCAACATTAGGTACACAGAAATGACCTTGGTAATGTAGCACACCATCTCACCCTTGGGACAAAGCCTCAGTGGCTGCTTTGGCAATCGACTTCTTTAACTTAATCAACATTGGATCTTGGTCTTGCTTGGCCTTAATATCTGCTATAAGAGATGATTCTGAACTATTATGAACAAGAACACCTCCACCATTAGAATCAACCAAACGCACACCTAAACATGCCAATCTATGAACATGTTTAATCAATTCTTTCTTATCTTCTTCAAGAAGTGCAACATTACTCATAGACAACCTACTTAGTGCATCGGCAATCAAATTAGCTTTGCCCTAATGATACAAAACACTCATATCATAATCCTTCAATAATTTAAGCCCTCTTCTTTGCCAAAGGTTCAGGTCTTATTGCTTAAATATATATTGTAAACTCTTATGGTTGATGAATACATCCATATGGACACAATAAAGATAGTGCCTCAAAATTTTCAAAGCAAACACAACCACCGCTAGTTCAAGATCATGGGTTGAATAGTTTGGTTCATTCACCTTAAGTTGCCTAGAAGCATAGGCTATTACCTTACCATGTTGCATCAATACACAACCAACACCAAACCTTGAAGCATCACAATATACCACGAAGACATCGGACCCTTCTAACAAGGTCAAGATAGGAGCAGTAGTGAGACGATCCTTCACCTCTTGAAAACTCTTTTCACATTCTTTCGATCACTGAAAATTCACCTTTTTTGAGTCAACTTGGTCAAAGGTGATGAGATCGATGAAAATCCTTCAAAAAATCGCCTATTTAGGACAATTCTTAACTGCCTAGGTTTTCTTAAGATCAGCCATAATCCCCTCACCAAACACAATGTGACCAAGAAAAACCACCTCTCTTAAGAAAATCATATGTGTTGAACTTTGCAAATAGTTGCTTGTCTCTTAGAGCTTGCAACACAATCCTCAATTGATTGGAATGTTCCTCTTCATTCTGAGAGCAATCCAAAATATCATCAATGAATACAATCACAAACATATCTAGATATTGTATGAGAACCCTATTCATTAATTCCATAAAAGATGCGGTAGCATTGGTCAAACCGAATGACATGACTAAAAACTCATAATGGTCATATCTCATTCAAAATGTCATTTTGGGAATGTCACACTCCCTTACCCTCAATTGGCGATAACCGGAATAAAGGTCTATTTTGGAGAAGTAACTCGACCCTTGCAATAGATCAAACAAATTATCTATCCTTGAAATTGGATATTTATTGTTGATGGTTACCTTATTCAATTGTCGGTAGTCAATGCACATTTATAGTGAACTATCCTTCTTTCTAACAAACAATATGGGATAACCCCATGGGGATATACTTAGCCTAATAAAAATCTTATCCAACAAGTCTTTCAATTGATCCTTCAACTCATTTAACTCCACCGAAGCCATTCATTAAGGATGAATAGAAATGCATTGGGTATTCGGAAAAAGGTCTATACCAAAATTAATATCCCTTTCAGGAGGGGCACCGAGTAGATCATCGAGAAACACATATGGAAACTCATTTGCAATAGGGACCTACTTCAAGATGTGGGCTTCAGAATTTTCATCCCTAACCGTCACAAGATTATAAATGCAACCCTTGGAAATCATTTTCTGAGCTTTAAGGCATGAAATGAATTTACCTTTAAACTCGGAATTTTTACCCTTCCATTCTAGGATCGGTTCATTTGGAAATTAGAACATAACTACTTAGGTTCTATAATCAATAGAAGCATAGCATGCATATAGCTAATCCATACCAAAGATAACATCAAAATAAGTCATCTCAAGATCAACTAGATCATATAACATAACTTTATGGAAAATCATAACCGAACAACTTCTATAGACTCTTTTAGCCACAAATGACTCACCTACAGGAGTATAAATGGAGAAAGGTCTTAGAATATCTCGGGACTAACACAAATATCATGTCCATGGGTATAGATATACCCATTTTTCTAATAAACATAGCTGTTTTGCACTCTGTCACTACCATATCCAACACCCTTGATAAGAAATTGCTCATACGAGCTCTTGAGTTAGCAACCATGAATGGAGCATACTTTAACAATTGATAAAACTTGAGGGCATACTCCCTCACACTCATACCACCTTGCTTAAGATTGATGAACTCTTGCACTTTAGCCTCCCTTAATGGTAATGGGAAAAAGTGATCAAGAAACACCTATTGAAGTCATCCCAAGTCACGGGCTCTGCCTCTCTAAGCCTCTCACTTTTCCATTGATTAAATCAAATTTGGGAAACACCCCTTAAGTGGTACGATCCATCTTCGCCCTCTCAACTGTTCTAATCCCCATGATCTCAAAAATCGTATGGATGCCATCCACAAACACTTGTGGATCCTCATCAGCTTTAGAACCCTAAAAATCTAGAAGATTCATCCTCATGAAATAATGTACTCCTATCTCCGCCATACCAATATTTGGGCTTATAAGAGCAACAACCTCATGGTTGAGTTGAGCCTTAACGACTTGAGAAAGTACTTAAAAGGCTGCGAAACTCGACATTGGAAACTTGATCATTCATAGGGTTATTCGGAGTTGTTGCTCCTCTTCAACCATGTTCCGTTTAGTGGGGTATCTTCATAGAGAAATATTTTGAAAATTTCAAAGAACAAGCATTAGAGGGAAAACTACTTAATCACTCTACTACATGATATAGGTCATAAAAGAAGTGAAACTTTTCCTAAGATATTTTGTAGTCTCCTATTCATCGGTGTGGCGCGCTTCACACAATGAATAAAACACTACTTAAGGCGGCATGTTAGACTTCCTAGGACTCTTCTAAGCCTTATGCTCTGATACTAAGTTTGTCATGACACAAACTAGGGCCAAGCCGCGAAATAGCGATCGGGATACGAGGGACCCCAACCATAAGAAATCTTAGTGTACATTGCATACATAAGGTAAAGAATATGATAAAGATAAGCAGAAGTAATGATCACAAGGGAATCAGACTAAAGGAAATCAACTCAATAAATGTCCAATCAGATAACACCATAATATTGTCTAAATATGACTCTAGTCTAATCCTTGATAGGGGATTAGGACAACCTCTTAGCTCACCATAACAAAATAAGAAATTCAAAACAATTCCAAAATGAATAAAAGTCATGTCCTAGATAGAATGAGAACTCACCAAGTTCTCGGTAATCTAGGGAAAACTCTAGTCATGAATAAGATAATCACGAGTATTGTCCGTCCCTACATTATGAGACAATGTAGGAAAAATATGAATTAGTATATTTGAATGTACTAAGTATGTGAGGTATGCATGAAAAAATAAAAGAACATAATCAATATGCCATAAGATACATGACCAATCATAATGAACATGAGTAAATCTTAAAACATATTTAAAATATAAGAAACTCTTGGTCAATGTATATTATAAAACTTTATCATAAACTCATAACTTGACATCTCATACCTTAACTCCAACTTGTGTGGGATAGCACCATTAATCGACAATTAAGACCATGTAAGCTATTACATAGAATTCGATGACTCATGCATCGAGACAGGTTGATGACTCCTGTATTAAAACAGGGGAGGCTACCATGCCAGGGCATACTCTAAAGATTACTATTCAACTGGGCTATGTGGATCCACTAGCTAGGCCATGAAGGCAACCTACGAGGGTAACATAGTTTGGGAATTTAGGTTGCTATTAGGATTCCCTTGGGTAACTAACTGCATTACCGAACCTAACCGAACCTAGAAGACCTCTCTGTACTAAGTCAATACCCCAACGGAAACTCATAAACATCATCATAACCTAATAGCGAAAGATAGCATTTGCCTAACAATTTATCTTTAAAATATATTAGGAATAGCTCATCTACATAGTGATTTATAAGAATCCATAACTTCGGTTAGAATTGTCTTTATCACCATCTTAAACATACATGTGTAAGAATTGTACTTAGCACACTATAATAACATGTTGGATCTTAACTTTGATCATCATCATAATTTCAACTTGAAAATTCATAATCTCAACTTAAAATCATTGGAAACTTTTATTGTAAATAATTTAACTCATGATCAACTCATAAACTCATCTTTAACACATAATCATAACTTGAAAATAGCATTATGCATGGGAATCTATAAATCAACTTAAAATCATACAATTCATATGAGAGCATGTATATAATGATGATCGATAACATCTTAAGATGGAACTAAATCAACCCAATTCAATTCATCAAAACTAGGGTTCATAAACAATTATAAATTTAATGAAAACTTGAGAAATCTTTGGGACTGCATGGCTGAAAAAATCCCATGAATTAATCCCCACATACCTTGGTTGAATTCACTTAAGAATTGAAGAAGAACCGTGAAAAAATGTGAAAACACTAGCTTGAATTTGGCGAGAAACTTTGAGAGACTTTGTTCTTGCCTTAGTCAAATTTTGGGAGAATGAATTAAATATGAGGAGAATTTAAAGAATTGAATATTTATAGACTTTGAACGTGGCCATAAAAGTGTCTAGGTTCATTGAATTGAACTTTGGAAAAGACATAATTACCCCTAAATAAACTCCGGATTTTGAATCTATGAACCCATTTCTATGGGTCATCGATGTGATAAAGAGTCATATAAATGGCACGTCCTGCAAGTCTGAGAAAAGGTCTAAAAATTGAGTCTCTAAATTTTGGGAACGGGGCAAGTTTACGACCTGTCAACTTGAAAATTAGTCGTTCCTAAGGTTCGTTCTGTAGTTTCCAAAAATCTGCAAACTCTAGGGTCTCTGAAGTTTTATGATGGGTTGTTGTTATGACCCATCATTGTTCCTAAGAACCTTCCTTCAAGTCATACTCTTAGACTTGGGGAAACTTTGAACAAGACCTCTGAACTCTGGTTGACGATGGGTTTCTACAACCCCTCAACAAGACGACGACCTGTTCTAATGAGTAGTAGAACTTATCTTGAGGGAAACATATATTTTTTCTCTAGGGGTCACTCTATGACACAACTTTATGTCTCCTAGAGCTCTTACTCACATATCTGGGTTAGTTCAAGATTTTGATACTTTTCTTCTTGGATCCAACATTCCCACTTTCGAGGTCTTAGACCATGTTGTTTGATAGATATAGAGACTGGAAAATTGAATTTTAAACTTAATAATGAAGAAAAGGTCTTCAATATATGTTAAGAAATTAAATATCATAATGATCTGCGAGTGGTTTCTATGATCAATAATGTTGTTGAAGTGCAACCTGAGATACAAATTGCAGCGAGATTGGGTGTTGAAGCACTAGTTGTTGTTATCATTAATTCTGATAGAGATATCATTGGAGTGTACGAGGTATGGTTGGTTCACTTGATGGTCTTGGGAAATACAACTTTTGTCAAAAGAGACTTGACATAGATATAAAGAATAGAGCAACTCCTCTAGCAAAATCATCCATTGACGAACCGCCAACTTTAGAGCTCAAGGCTCTCCCTTCTTACTTGCAATATGCATTCTTGGGGACCGAGATCACTTTTTCCGGTCATAATATTTGTTGATATTAACCAAAGGTAGGTGAAAGCTTTGACATCTATCTTGAGGAGCTTCAAACGAGCAATTAGATGGTCCATACGACATCATTGGCATCCAACTGGGCATATGTTCTCACAAAATCAAATTCATGTCAGATTGTAAGCTGAGAATTAAGCAACAAAGGTGACTTAATCCACCAATGAGAGAAGTAGTCAAGAAGGAGATATCAAGTTATTAGCTACTTGAGTAGTTTACCCGATTGCCGATTGTAAATAGGTAAGTCCGGTCCAGTGTGTGCTAAAAAAGTGATATTATAATGGTGCCAAACGCAAATAACAAGCTCATTTCAATGAGGCATGTCCTTGGTTGGAGAGTATGCATATTTATCGCAAATTAAATTCATGGACAAAAAAAAGATCCCTTTCTAATGCCATTCATGGACCAAATGCTAGACCATCTTGATGGCAAAGGATGGTACTGTTTTCTTTATGGCTATTGGAAATATAACAAGATTTCCATCGCACCCAAAACTAAGAGAAAACCCCTTTTAGTTGCCTATATGGGACGTTCTCCTTAAAAGAATATCATTCAGATTGTATAATGCATAGCGACCTTTCAACGTTGCATGATGTCCATATTTTTAGACATAGTAGAGGGCACAATCAAACTTTTCATGGATGATTTTTTGGTGGTTGGTAACTTATTTGACGGTTTCTTAACTCATCTTAGTGACGTGCTCAAAAGGAGTAAAGAATGCAGTCTTATACTAATTTGGGAGAAATGTCACTTCAAGGCAAAAAGAGGGATAGTGTTGGGACATAAGATATCGAACAAAGGAATTAATGTGGATCATGCAAAGATTGAGGTAATTGAAAAGTTTCCCCCTCTTATATCTGTCAAAGGCATTAGAAGTTTCTTGGGACATACTGGATTCTATCACCGATTAATCAAAGATTTCTCTAAAATAGCTCATCTATTATGCAAACTACTTGATATGGAGATGAGCTGCCTAAAGGCATTTGAAGAGTTGAAATAGAAGGTGATTTCTACACTTATCATCATTGCACCTAATTCGGAAAAATTATTCGAAGTTATGTGTGATACAAGTGGGTTAGAACTTAGTGTACTGGGACAAAGATTGTGAGAAGATTTTGCATCCCATCTACTATGCTAGCAAAGCCTTAATGTTGCTCAAAGGAACTACACGGTGACCGAACAAGAGTTTCTAGCTATTGTATTCGCTTTTGAGAAGTTTTGATCTTACTTTATTGGCACCAAAGTAATTGTTCACACTAATCATGATGCATTGAGATACCTCATGGCAAACAAAAATGCTTAGCCAAGACTGATTCATTGGGTTCTACTTCTACAAAAGTTTGTTTTCGAGGTGAAAAATGAAAAAGGTACTGAAAATGAGGTTTCCAATAATTTGTACATAGTTGAGGAAGAGGAAATACTAAAGATACAAGATGGAGTTGAGATAGACAACACTTTTTTTGGATGAGAAAGTTTTGGCAGTATCACATAATCTAATTCCATGGTTTTCCGATCTTTGCTAATTACTTGGTAAATGATGTCGTACCTTCAAACTTGAATGTTCACCAACACCATAAGTTTATGTCTGATGTGATAAAGTTTTTTTAGAAGGTCCATACTTGTTCCGTGTCTATGATGATGAGATTACTTGTCACTACATGCCTGATAATGAGGTGATGAATATTTTGGAAGCATGTCATTCATCACCTGTTGGAGGCCATCACAGTGGTGTCCATACTGCCTATAGGATCTTGCAATTTGGGTACTACTGGCCAATAATTCATCAATATGCTCATGTTTTTGCCAAATTTTGTGATTGTTGTCAATGAGAAGGAGGTATTTCAAGAAAACATGAGCTCTCACTCACTCACATTCTTGTAGTTGAAATGTTCGATATATGGGTGATTGATTTTATGGGATCATTTGTTACACCCCACACTCTTAAGCTCTGAACGTCTTCTTAAGTTCCTTAGACACTATCATGTGAGCCGGATAAGCTACGACACTATCAAACAACTCTAAGGAAAGAAGATTGTGATACCTCGCGAGAAGGGAGGTCGGAGATAGAGTCATAAGAATCCGGAAAGAGTTGGAGGCTAAGAAATGAGTTGTAGGACTCGATTTACCTACATAAGCCACTAAGTTAAGAGTCTTATACATTAAGTTGCTTAAGGATATATCAAGCTTACGTAGTGCGGATTACATGGGCTCTTAAAGTAAGACGAGATTACGAATCCGCGAGGAAGGAAAAAAGACGACGCGTGGCAGCCAATGGAGGAGCAACACGTGGCAGAACCTCAAGCAAGTAGGTGATGCACTTACTTAGGGTCAAGTAGGTGATGTAGCTTCTTGGGGGAGGTGGATCCCGCTGCCACATGGCAGCCCCTAATTGGCAGCATGACACGGTGGCCAATCATGGCTTAACACATGTCATCCTGAGGGGATGACATGTGTCACCACCTAAGGACACCTAAATATATGTATATATGACTAATATCTTCAGTTCTGATCCAAAAAAATCATCAGCAACAAGAGAAAACAAACCCTAAGCTAAGAGAGAAAAGGGTGACGGCTTTGGGAGAAAAATAAGGTAAGTCCCGATTTCGTTCCGTAAATTAATTATATAGCGTATACCGCAATGATATGGAAGTATTAGTAGTATAAAATTAGAGTTTGGTGCAGCAAAAAACGGACAGCAAGCTGCCACGACGTTACAGCACGCTGAAAAAAAGTTCCGAGGCACGATTTTGGCGAGTTCTAGCCAATTTCGGGAAAGGTAAGTTCTTCCCCTCTAATTTGAAGTTTATGATGTTAAATTAGGGTGTATTACACACCTTAGTGTCTGATGGAAGTTAGGAAAAAGGGTTGAAAAGTTTGGCGTTCGAAATTAACGAATTTGGAATCGCTATAGTTAGGTTGTTGTCGAAATAAGGTGTTGTGCGCGTGGGGGCTGCTGTTGGTTGTGTTGTGGCATGTTGAAGGGTCTAAAATTTCTCTAAATGAGGTGTGGGAGCTGCTGGTTGCAGCCACATGACCCTCCGCTTTGCAATTAAAGAATTCGCGAAAGAAAGATTAAAAACTCTAGTTTTGGTATCTTAGTTTTGAATGAATTGTTGGGGGTTTATATTGTGTAATTTTGGTCGTAATATGTATATGTATGGGCTTCTGGTTGCATTGTTGGTTGTCTGCAGGTGCTAAGGACATGGTTGGTAATTCGGATAGGGCACATTATAGGGGAGGTGCTGCCCGATTTTCGTTAACATCTTAACTAGTTAAGGAACTAGTCGAGAAGGCGAGCGAAGGGATGAATGTTATGAATACTCGTGGGTAGTCTAAGTTGCTGAAAAGTCCAAGGTTGTTAATACTTACATTACTTCCATGTTAAATAGGTTTCGAGGACAATGATGTGGACGTGATTAAGAGAAGTCCATACAAGGTATGTGAAGCTACCATTTCTTCTTTTTGGCATGTCTTAGAAGTAAGAATTATGTATGTGAAATTGGTAACTGTTCCATTCTAAAAATCTGAGTATGAGTTAAGAGTTTTTTCCACTACCTACTAAATTGATAAAAAGGTAGTACATGTAAAGCTTGTCTTTTCCTACTTCTAGAAAGACTAGACTAAAGGTACTATAGGACATGGATTTGGATATAGCCCCATTTATAAAATCTGGATGTAACTCGTGACTTGTACCCACTTTTGAATGATAAGGGCCTTGAAGTAGTTGAACTACGACCCTTAAGCCTTCTATAGGTTGAATAATGTTGTAATGTGTAAGCACCTTTACCTAGGGGCTCTTGAACATGCTGTATGGTGATATCTAAGGGATGTTTGATATGTTATAGAGTTTTGCGTACATGTATATGCATTATGATATATATATGGACCGGGTCGAACGTACCTCGACACGTTTTGCTATGTAAGGATCGGGTTGTACGTTCCACGACAGATTATGCATTATACGGATCAGGCCGTCGTACCTCGGCAATATTATGCATTATACGGATCGGACCGTCGTACCTCGGCATTATTATGTATTATATGGATCGGGCCGTCGTACCTCGACATTGTTATACGATATATGGATCGGGCCGTCGTCCCTCGGCATTATTATATGATACATAGATCGGGTCGTCGTTCCTCGGCATGTACTTTCTATATACAGGGATCGGACTATATGTTCCACAACATTAATGGCATATATATACCTACCATGATAGATGATGTGTTTGTAACACCGAGTCCCCGAGCGGGCCGGATACGGTATGTGATAGTGGTATACATGACTTTATTTTGTAAGGTGCAGGTACAGTACCCTATTAAATGTTATACTTGATTTCCTGCATCCCTGTTTCAGTTGTTATCTCAATTATGTTATGCTTATATACTCAGTACATATATCATACTGACCCCCTTTTCTTCGGGGGGGGGGGGGGGGGCTGCGTTTCATGCCCGCAGGTACAATACAGATTTTGGGAGTCCACCTGCTCAAGATTCCACTCAGTAAGTTTAGAAGAAGCTCTATTGATTCGGAGCCAAGTTTTGGTACCAAACCACCGATGTATATATTTGGTTACACAGGGGTACGGTGGGGGCCCTGTCCCGCCATATGTTATCGTTCCTATTCTTAGAGGTCTGTAGACATGTATGTGTGGGTTGTTCATAAGTTTATTTCGGTTGTGCCTATACGGCACATTATAAATGTTTTTACGTTATAACAGTTTTGTCGGCTTGCATTCTCTTTCATGATACGATATGAATGAAAGAGGCCACACGTACACGAAAAAGTTTTAACTCATTGGGGTTTTTTATGAGTAGTATCGCTTTGCTCATAGTTCAATTTGACTACAGTTGACAAATATGTATACGGGGTCCAGGTCGGACCCCAGTAGCGGCCTACGGGGTTGGGTTGTGACATCATTTATGAGTTCAAATGGGATGAACTATATAATTGTTGCAATTGACTATGTGTCTAAATGGGTAGAAGCTATTGCACCTCCTAACAATGAAGCAAAGAGTATTGTTGACATCCAATTTTGTCCCAAATTTCTTCTAAACTATTTTCTTTATATATATAATAATTTTAAGAACTTAAGAGGATATTAGCTATTATAATTGTCCTTAATTTTTATTAATCAAAATTATCAACATAGTTTATGATATGTTATATCGCTATGCTTATTCAATTTATTATCATTTTTTCAAAAAAAAAATGTCATATTTGTTCTATCTAATAAAAGTATTTTTATATTTTTATAAGTGTTATCACTTAATTTTTATGATGTCAAATAACTTTATTAAGTATTGATAGTTATCATTTTCCATATAATTCATTTACATAAGTATGTATTAATATGTATTTTATAAATATCATCCTTATTGCTGATTTAGAAGTACAAAGAAATATAAGGAAGAAAGTATTATTCACCAATTTTTGCAATTTTTGGTCTTTTAATTCATCCACCTTTGGCCCAAGAAGAAGCCCAATCCATAGTAGTCCCTCCTCCACATAATCTCCATGCAAGCATCCACATCAACGCCACATAAGATGCCAAAATCCCAAAATACATGCCTAGTACACATTCCTCACATATCTCTCATGACCAACACATGCCTTGCCATGTGTCTCTTTTTTATTGGTTGGTCAATTCAAAATACTTTGAACTACCTATTTTACCCTCATTTCATCTACTCATTTTCTTTAATTTGTCTTACAGAAAATATTAGAGTGCAAAATTCTTCATCAACAACCGCACCTTATTCTTTTTCTCTGTTAGACAAATATTTCAATATGCTTTTATCCTAAGTCAAAATGGTACTATCATTTTCAACAAAGCCTTCTCTCTAAAATTCAAATTCATTTAAGAAAAGAAAAAAATATTTTATGTTTTGTTGACAAAAATTTGCTGAAAATATATAACAAAAGGGACGAAAATGTATTTCAATAGGCTTTTTCCTAAGTCAAAATGTTGTCACCATTTTTCAACTAAGACTTTTTCTCTCTCTTGAAAATTCAAATTCTTACTTCAAAAGTAAAAACATTTATATTTTTGTTGATCATATCTTGTGTATAGAAATAATATTATAGTGTTTACTAGTATAGCACATATGGTAAAATATATCTTGGTGAGATTTGCTTCTGTAGGAATTTGCAAAAATAAAGTCATTTTATTAAGTTTAATGGATACATTCCATTCTTACCTATATTGAACTCACTTTGCTAAAAGTTGTATTTATGAGCATGTACTAGAAATTAAGTTTGGATTTTGTCTGTATAAATAATATTAAATATGTCTTTTATTAGGATATCAAACTTCTTGGTTACTGAATATACTAAATATGTGGAATTTATTTAGTTTGAACATTTATTATGATATTGTACTAACCAATATTATATAAATCGATATCGGTTGAACTGCAATACTGTCATGACTCAGCCTAGCGCGTAGTCGTAATATGACGATTAGAATCCTGAGGGACTCCAACCAAGCATCTTCGCATAACATTCATGAGCATACATAGGGTAAATGGGTAGATAAGGAAGGACAAAAGATATAGAAGCATAATGTCAATATAGACATAGGTCTCAAAAAAAATATGAAATAAGAGACGATATAGACTCTAATAAATATCTAACATGCCTCTACTAGTCTAGATGGGGGTGTAAGACAATATCCTAGCTCACCCAATGTAAATGGTAAAATAAGTCATATACTCGTAAAAAATAAAATGTTTGGTCCTAGGAACACGAGGACTCACAAACAATATAGTAGTGCTAACTCTAGCTACGAGCGGGAGGAGGATGAACATGATCATAGGTCCCTACATTATGATACAATATTGGCAAAATGTATGTACTAGTACGTAGAATGCACTAAGTATGTTAGAATATGCATGAACAATAAGTATTGGACATAATCAATATGTATCATGGATGAAAGACTAATATATTTAAAACATAAGTAAAGTCATGAAAACATTAAAACATTTATCTCATTGGTCAATGCATCAAAATGCTATGACCCAGGCGTAGGGCCTAGGGCCTAGATGTTACACCCCACACTGTTGAGCTCATAATGTCTCTTAAGCTTCTTAGAAGTCATGAAGTGAGTCAGATAATCTACTACACTATAACACAACTTAAAGGAAAGAAGAATGCAATACCCCGTGAGAGGGAAGGTTGGAAATAGGGCTATGAGAGTTCGGAAGGAGTTGGAGGCCAAGTAACGAGTCGTAGGACTCGATTTACCTATGTCAGATACTAACTTAGAAGTTTGGCATACTTAAGACACTTGAGTACATACCAATCTTACGTAGTAAGGATTACACGGTTTCTTAAAATAAGACAAGATTACGAACCCACGGGGAAAAGTAGAAGATGACATGTGGCAGCAAGAGGAGGTGCCACATGGAATCATGGGAAGGTTCCACATAGAAGCAGGTGACCCACCTGCTTGGGGTCAAGTAGGTGACCCACCTACTTATAGGTGGGCCCCATCAAGGATATGTGGCAGCCCCTAATTGGCTGCATGGATGTGGTGGCCCAATGGGGGCTGGACATGTGTTATTCTTAGGGATGAAATATGTCACCTCTTGGGAAAATATATATATACATGTATGATAAATATTAAGTCATTTATTATCCAATTTGAGCTGAAATTTGGAGAGAACAAAGGAAAAAAAATGTAAAGAAGAAAAGG
Source organism: Solanum dulcamara (assembly GCF_947179165.1). NCBI lineage: Eukaryota > Viridiplantae > Streptophyta > Magnoliopsida > Solanales > Solanaceae > Solanum > Solanum dulcamara. The sequence goes on along the minus strand of NC_077247.1, from coordinate 21,678,448 downwards.
AGGCAGCCATGGTTTAGAAGAAACTAAGGTAAGTTTTCAAGTTTCTCTCCATGAATTACTTACCTACGATGTTCCTTAATCATGTGGAGATGTATATATGTATCTTACGATGCCTACATAACCATGTATTCATCCCTACACTTGGAAAAGATAGAAGAAAGTTGAAGAAAAACCTAGAAAGCCAAAGAAGGAGGGCTACGGGTTTGGGGCTGCCAAGGTAAGCCTCTGTGTTTTGTTTTATGAATTAATTATTTAAGGTGTACCATGGTTATATAATGGTGTTTTATAACATAAAATTTCATTTCATGGCAGCAAGGAAGTGATACAAACAGTCCGCTCAATTTCAGCACGTTCGGAGAAGTTCCGAATCGCGATTTGGTAATTTTGGCAAATTTTGGGTAAAACAAGGTTTTTCCTTTCAATTTGGACTTTATGGTGTTTTTATGAAGTGTCTTACACGCCCTATAGGTGGATTAAAATGTGAAAATATCATAGAAATGCTTGACTTTGAAAACAATCTAAATTGGAGTAGTTATAGTTGAATTGTCGTCGAAGTAAAGTGTTGTGCTTGTGGTGTGCTGCTGAAGGCATGTGGTGGTGTATTTGCCTGAAATATGTTCTAATTGGTCATGGTTTCTTCTGTTTGTAGCCACACGACCCCTCTTATCGTATAATTAAAGGTTTTACAAAATAGAGACTAGAAACCCTAATTTGGTATCGTAATTTTCAGCAAATTGGTTGGAGTTTGTATTGTGTAATGTTCCCATATTTTGTGTATATGAGATGCAGGTTATTGTTGTTGGTTGGCTTTATTACTTAGGTATGTAATTGTAAATTCGGATAGGGCATGTTATAGGGGAGGTGCTGCCCAATTTCCGATAACGCTTTAACTAATTAAAGAACTAGTCGAGGAGACGAAAAAGGAAATACATTCCATGAATACTAAGGTACAACTTAAGATGCTGAAAAATCAATAGTGGTTGATATTCGTATTACTTCCGTGTTGAATAGGTCAAAGGACCGCGAGGCGAACGTGACAAAGAGTAACTAATACGAGGTATGTGAAGTTTTCTCTTGGCATGTTTTTAGCATAGGTATGTAAAGCTATCTTTCTTTCCTTTTGGAATATATTAGACTTAAGTAAATTGTATGTGAAATGAGGGGATAATTCCATTCCCAGAACTCCAAATACACCTCATAATCCCTATTCACTAGTTGGTATTAGAAATCCTATAAGAATTGAGTATTGTCTGTTAAGGCTTCTACGAGTTAAAAAGTAGTGTGTGGAAAGCTATCTCTTCTTTATCTTGATATGTACTTGGTATGAAAAGGATATTATGATGCCATAGTTATTCACCAAGCCCCAGGATTTATCGGGTACAAAATATATACATGATGACCACAGTAAGGAAAGTACAGACTATATAGAGCTTATTCTCTTTCTTTTTTTGGCATTTCTTAGTTGTAAGTTAAATATGATATGAACTCCGGGGTAATTCCATTCTTAACCATCTCTTATTTACTTTTGAGTATTGAACTCCTGTAGTAGTGGAACTATTTCCCCGGAAACTTCTATATGTTAAAGAGGATACTCAAGATGACCACACTACTACTCGGGTCCTAAGGCAAAAGCTTAACTATCTTATTCTGTCGAGTCTCTGATAATAATTTAAATTGAATATGGTTACTCACTACTCTACTCGTGCCTACTGTAACACATCTATCACCGAGTCTCGGGCCGGGTATATAGACATACACAGTTTACTACATTATCCACTGAGTCCCTCACTGTATACTATAAAAGGACATTATAATACAATGACATGAAAAACTCACTAATTCCCTCGCTAGAGGGCCGGGTACCTATTTATATATATGATGATGTGTTATAATAAGGTGGTGATGGCGTCGGGCCTATGATGGTCCTACAGATATATTTATCGGATCCCAAATAGGGCCGGCTATATTGTATAATTTTAGCATGCATGCCTTTATGATTCATAGGATACAGGTACAGGTTTCTAACTTGATATTTTATCCCCTGCTTCTCTATTTCAGATATGTTTCATGTTGTATTATGTTATGTTTTACATACGCAGTACATACATCATACTGACCCCCTTTCTTCGGGGGGCTGCGTTTCATGCCTGCAGTTACCAATACAGTTTTTGGGAGTCCATCATTTTAGGATTCCGTTCAGCTTAATTGGAAGAGGCTCTATTGTATTGGAGCCTAGATTTTGGCACTAGCCACTGATGTATACAGTTGTTTTTGTTTATTAAGGGGTACGACGGAGGGCCTATCCTACCATATGTTGTCGTTAATATTTTTAGAGGTTTGCAAACATATATATATGGGTTGTGTATGTCAGTTTGGTTCAGCTGGGTCTACATGATATATGATATATGTTAGAATGTTATGACAGTCTTGTCGGCTAGCGTGCCTTTTTATGTTATGATGCAAATGAAAGAGGCTATAAATATATAAAATGCTATAACCCATGGGAGTTCTCATGTACGTATTATGTTGTTTGTAGTCTGGTTTGACTACACTTGATGTATATGTATTATGTGTCTATAATTCAGCTTGAACACAACTGATAAATATATATACAGAGGTCCAGGTCGGACCGCAATCGCAGCCTACGGGGTTGGGTTGTGATAGAAGTGGTATCAGAGCAGCTCGTCCTTAGATTGTCTGCAGACCATGTCTAGTAGAGTCTTAATTATTGATGTGTTGTGCACCACATCTATAAACAGAAGGCTACAAGACATTGAGGATGTTACCTTTCTTTCACATCTGAGATCGTTCTATAGATCCAAGTCATAGGAAACCTCCTTATAATAACCTTGGACTTTAGCAGAAGGACGACATCAACAAAAGGAAGTAATGGACGACATGGGAAGTTAAGAAGCACACAGGTAAGTAAAGGCACAAAAGATATCTATTGGGTAAGGTACTGACATATGATTGAAATATAAAGCCAAAACCTGAAATAAAAGTAGACAGGAAAGCGCAACAGATGCTGTTCAAAGTTGGACATACGAGGTAAGTCTATTATTTCTATATTATTGTTGATATTGAAAGCTCTGTGTGGCTGCGATATGAGATGATATTGAAAGCCCTGTGCTGCTGTGATATATATATATATATATATTGTCCCTGTGAGGCATTGTTGGTATCTTTTGCATGCAGGTTGTGGGATAAAAAAGAATATAGGGGAAATTCTGCCAAAATTTTCCCAGAACAAGGAAAGGGAATAAAACATAGCTTCATAAAATGTCTTGGAAGTTGATACCAAGTACCCCTATTATGTTTAACTAAAACTGTAGGAGGTGCTCTTCATGTAGTCGATAAGGGGAACTATTTTTACTTGGAGAATTTTATTTCGGAGAAACAAAAGCCTATTTCAGCAGTAAAGTTCAGATTGTGGCATCTCTAACCGTATTTGTGTTGTAGGGAAAAAGAGAGCTCAGGTTGAAGGGTATGATGCCCAACAATTGAGTTTCACTTTTCTTGAAAAGTACCAAGACCCTAACTGCTAGTTGTAAATTAGATAAGTTGTTCATAATGCTAGGATAAACTCAGAAGAAGACTATGTGGGTCAAGTGTTAAGAAGTACTATGATGTTTAAAGGATTCTAGTTTTCTTCTAACAGTGGTTGGAAAGCCCTTTATGATAACAGTTTATTAGTTCTCCACCAACACATTAGAAAAAGACATTCTAACAAAAGCACCCTAGAGAGATGTCATGAACTGAATATGAGTAGGACTAAAAGGGGGATATGTAGGTATGAATGTAAAGGTGTGGTATAACAATACGGGGATAAAGTAAGACCACTAGTAAGGTGCACTTGGTAGGTGTTGAATAAGTTGAAAGCCTATGTTAGGTACACAGTAAGGGCAAGGGGCACAAGGTATAAAGGAATGATGCGTGTACTCAACGACGCCCCAAAAATAATGTAACCCCTAAGAGACAAAGATGGAAAACTTAAGAAATAAATGGCACAACTTCCATTCACCCCAAGAAACAAAGGATATGGGTAGGGATAAAGTTACTACTCCGAGAGAACCTTAGATAGTCATTGTCAGAATATAAGTGTTGCCTAGTTAAAATTTGAGACGACTACCAGTGAGTATTAACCTTTCATAAAGATAAGTAGAAGGTGGCCTTGGATGAGTTGTTTCCTGGGTCACATTATTCTAGTACCGATTAGTAGACGAGATATCACATTAGGTATGGAAAGGTTTTCGTTGCCTCATGATTTAGCCAAGGTTCCGTACATGGATAATCAGGTTATAAAATATGCAGAAAAATGGAGACATGATACAGTACCAAGTAGATTAGGGAAGGAGATTGAATAAAATTAAGACTGGACACAAAGACATAGAGCAAGGTATAATCAGACAAGAGTATAAGTACCCTCTAAAGGTGGAAGCCAATGAGAAAATTGCAAGGGTAAGGTGGAGGCAATGGATATGGCAACATATTTGAGATGGATGTTTAAGTTTCAATAAGAAACCAGACGGAACCAAGTTAGGAGACTCACCAATAATTGGTAGAAGTCAGAATAGTATGTAAGGCAGTGTTAAGAAGATTTTAACAAGACATTGAATGACATCATGCTAGACCAAAAGCCAAAATATTGGTTATAGAGTTGGTCGCAAATGGTGTTGCGATAGAGAAATAACCAAGAAAAATGAATAAAAAACCTCCTATGGTAGGAGATGAGAAGGGAAAAAAGTGAATAAGGGAAAAAGAAAGAAGTATAACAAAATTGGACAAGCAAGTTCCAAATGTGAGTGAGATATGTACAGTAGAATGAACAGGAAATGGAAAGACTACCTCTACCTCCTACAAGTTACATCAGAATAGTTGTACAACCTACGGATACATATATATACAAGCATCAGGCTAAGTGAGTAAGTACATAATAAATGGAATAGGAGTTCAATAATTACAATGCGGTTATGATATTTTGGGAGACTCTATTGAGAGATGCAAAGATAGGTTAAGCCAAACTATCGAGATGGAGTTATTACTACGGGCAAAGTAAGACATAGCCACGGTTAGACCAAAGATCTACCCTGACATCAATTGTAGGATAAGGGAAGAAATGACAAGGTAATACATAATACCTAGCGAGATGGTGCTCAGATATTTCTCAAGTTAAGTTGAGCACCTTCTCGCATTCTCATAAAGGTGAAGGATGACATGAGATAACGTATCTAAAGTGTTCTAAGCTGGGATAACCTGATGTAAGGAAATTGTGAAAAGGCTTAAACCAAGAGGAGCAGAACTAATGGGTTACTAAAAGATGGCGGAATTATATCAGGTAATGATAGATAGAGCACAGAACGACTGTGAAATCCAACTCTAAGGATTGAGAAACAAAACCCAAAGAGTAAAGTGCTAGTTAAATTCTTCTAAGAAATTGAGGAGTAATTCATGAGGTCCCCACAGCTATTGCCTTGAGTAGAGGGGCTTAAAGCACAGCTAGTAATTGGATGTCAATCTAAGAAAAGATTGGGAACACAAACGGGTCTTAGTACCGCCTTTCACCCTCAAAACTAATAAACGGGCTAAACATACCACTTAAATGCTAGAACATATGTTCTAAGCTGGTGTTGTTAACTTCAAAGGTAGCTGGGATGATCGTCTATCACTTATCAAGTTGACTACAATAATAACTACCACTTTAGTATCCCAATGACCCCGTACAAGACTGGTAGGGAAAGATGTCTAAGTCCCCTATTGGTTGGGTCGATGTTAAAAAGACTAAGCAAGTAGGCCTAGACATGATTGAGCATGCTATGGACAAGCAACTTAGAGTTGGCAGAAATGATATGTAGATAATCGACATCGACATTCAGAAATCAAATTGATGATTGGGTGTTTGGAATAAGGTCACCCAGGAATGGAGTAATAAGATTCGGCGAGAAAAGGAAACTTGCCCCAAAATATATCGAACCTTATGAAGTAGCTTGTAAGTTAGAAAACGTTGTCTGTAAGCTGAACTTACCACCTGATTATGAAACTATATGCCCAATACGTCTGATACGGATACTTCACAATGTACTGGTGATCCACCCAGAGTGTGTCCCATAGATGATGTCCATGAAATGGAATCCTACGAGGAACAACCTATAACCGTATTAGATTGGCAAAGTAGAAGGTTGTGAACTAGGACGTAACTTCCATCAAGTTATTGTGGAAAAATAAAAACTAGAAAGAAGATGACCTGGGAAGTAAAAAAGAAGATAGAGAGAAGATATCCATAATTGTTCACTATATACAAAGGTAACCTAAACCCCTAAATAGATTGAGAGATGACGGTTATATAGAACCCCCAAAATCCTTGTGAAATCCTACGAGGTAAGTTAACATTCGAGGACGAATGTTCTAAAGGGGGAACGATGTTACACCCTACACTCTTGAGCTTGGAATGTCTCTTAAGCTTCTTAGAAGTCATAAAGTGAGTCGGATAATCTACTACACTTTCACACAACTTAAAGTAAATAAGAATGCAATACCTCATGAGAGGGAAGGTTGGAAATAGGGCTAGGAGAGTACAAAAAGAGTTGGAGGCCAAGTAATGAGTCGTAGGACTCAATTTACCTATGTAAGATACTAGCTTAGAAGTTTGGTATACTTAAGAAACTTGAGTACATACCAAGCTTACGTAGTAAGGATTACACGGGTTCTTAAAAATAAGACGAGATTATGAACCCACGAGGAAGAGGAGAAGATAACACGTGGAAGCAAGAGGAAGTGCCATATGGCCTCATGGGAAGGTTCCACATAGAAGAAGGTCACCCACATTCTTGGGGTAAAGTAGGTGACCCACCTACTTGGGGGTGGGCCCCACCAAGGACACATGGCAGCCCCTAATTGGCTGCATGGACATAGTGGCCCAATGGGGGCTGGACACCTGTCACCCTTAGGGGATGACATGTGTCACCTCTTGGGGAAATATATATATACATGTATGATGAATATTAATTCATTTCTTATCCAATTTGAGCTGAAATTTGGAGAGAACAAAGGAAAAAAACATTGAGAAGAAAAGGAGGCAGCCATGGTTTAGAGGAAACTAAGGTATGTTTCCAAGTTTCTCTCCATGAATTACTTAAATACGATGTTAATTAATCATGTGTATACGTATATATGTATCTTAGGATGCCTATGGAACCATATCTTCATCCCTACACTTGGAAAAGATAGAAGAAAGTTGAAGAAAAACCTAGAAAGACAAAGAAGGAGGGCTACGGGTTTGGGGCTTCCAAGGTAAGCCTCTGAGTTTTTTTCTGTGAATTAATTGTTTAGGGTGTCCCAAGGTTATATAATGGTGTTTTATAACATAAAATTCCATTTTTGGGCAGGAAGGAAGTGATACAAACAGTCCGCTCAATTTTAGCACGTTTGGAGAAGTTCCAAGTCGCGATTTGGCAGTTTTAGCCAATTTTGGGTAAGGCAAGGTTTCTTCTTTCAATTTTGACTTTACGGTGTTGTTATGGAGTGTTTTAAACTCCCTATAGGTGGATGGAAATGTGAAAATATCATAGAAATGCTTGACTTTGAAGATAATCTAAATTGGAGTCATTATAGTTGAATTATCGTCGAAGTAAAGTTTGTGCTTGTGGTGTGCTGCTGCAGGCGTGTGGTGGTGTTTTTAAGGGATGGAATATGATCTAAATAGGTCGTGGGTGCTTTTGTTTTTAGACATACGACCCCTCTTGTCGTATAATTAAAGGTTTTACAAAATAGAGACTAGAAACCCTAATTTGGTATCGTAATTTTCAGCAAATTGGTTGGAGTTTGTATTGTGTAATGTTCCCATGTTTTGTGTGTATATGAAATGCAGGTTATTGTTGTTTGTTGGATGTAGTACTTAGGGATGTAATTGGAAATTTAGATAGGGCATGTTATAGGGGAGGTGCTGCCCAATTTCTGGTAATGCTTTAACTAATTAAAGAACTAGTCGAGGAGACGAACAAGGAAATAGATTCCATTAATACTGAGGTGCAACTTAAGATGCGGGAAATCAAGAGTGGTTGATATTCATATTATTTTCGTGTTGTATAGGTTCAAAGGACGACGAGGAGAATGTGACAAAGAGTAACTCGTACGAGGTATGTGAAGCTTTCTCTTGGCATGTTTTTGGCATAGGTATGTAAAGCTATCTTTCTTTCCTTTTGGAATGTATTAGCCTTAAGTTAATTGTATGTGAAATGAGGGGATAATTCCATTCCCAAAACTCCAAGTATGCCTCATAATCCCTATTCACTGCTTGGTATTGGAACTTCTGCAAGAATTTAGTATTGTCTGTTAAGGCTTCTACGAGTTAAAAAGTAGTATGTGGAAAGCTATATCTCCATTATATTGATATGTACTTGGTATGAAAATGAGATTATGATGCCATAGTTGTTCACCGAGCCCCAAGATGGTCCAGGTACGAAATATATACATGATGACGACAAGAAGGAAAGTACAGACTATATAGAGCTTATTCTCTTTCTTTTTTTGGCATGTCTTAGTTGTAAGTTAAATATGATATGAGCTCCGGGGTAATTCCATTCTTGAGCATCTCTTATTTACTTCTGAGTATTAAACTCCTGTAGTAGTGGAACAATTTCCCTAAAAACTTCTATATGTTAAAAAGGATACTAGAGATGACCACACTACTATTCGGGTCCTAAGGCAAAAGCTTAACTCTCTTATTCTGTCGAGTCTCTAATAATGATTTAAATTGCATATGGTTACTCACTCCTCTACTCATGCATACTGCAACGCATCTATCACCGAGTCCCAGGTTGAGTACGTAGACGTGCGCAGTTCACTGCATTATCCACCAAGTCCCTCACTAAAGGGGCCGGGTACACTATACAAGGACATTATAATACAATGACATGAAAAACTCACTGATTCCTTCGCCAAAGGGTCGGGTACCTATTTATATATATGATGATGTGTTATAATAAGGTGGTGATGGCGCCGGGCCTATGATGGTCCTACAAATATATTTATCGGATCCCAGATAGGGCCGGCTATATTGTATAATTTTGAGCATGTATGCCTTTACGATTCATAAGATACAGGTACAGGTTTCTGACTTGATATTTTATCCCCTGCTTCTCTATTTCTGATATGCTTCATGTTGTATTATATTATGTTTTACATACTTAGTACATACATCGTATTGACCCCTTTTCTTCAGAGGGGCTGTATTTCATACCCGCAGGTATAGATACAGGTTTTGGGAGTCCGTCAGCTTAGGATTCCATTCAGCTTTGCTGCAAGAGTCTCCATTGTATTGTAGACTAGATTTTGGCACTGGCTACTGATGTACACAATTGTTTTTGTTTATTTAGAGGTACAGCGGGGGCCCTATCTCTCCATATATTGTCGTTAATATTTTCAGAGGTCTGTAGATATGTATATGTGGGTTGTATATGTCAGTTTAGTTCAGCTGGGTCTACATGATGTATAGTATATGTTATTATGTTATGGCAGTCTTGTCGGCTCGCGTACCCTTTCATGTTATGATATAAATGAAAAAGGCTACAGATATATGAAATGCTATGACCCATGGGGGTTCTCATGTACGTATCATGTTATTTATAGTCCGGTTTTACTACACTTGATATATATGCATTACGTGTCTATAATTTGGCTTGACCATAGCTGATAAATATGTATACGGGGGTCCAGGTCGGACCCCAATCTTGGCCTGCGGGGTTGGGTCATGACACTAAATGTTACACGGCAATCGAGATTAAGAGGGATCCCAACCAAGACATCTTAGCATACATCACATACATAAGGTAAAGAAACATAACAATTAGCAGAAGTAACGAATCAGAGGAATGAGTCTAAGGGATAGTAGTACTCAATCAATGTCCCAATGGACTACATCACAACATCGTCTAAACATGCCTCTATTCTAGTCTTTCATGGGGGCTTAAGACAAGCTCCTAGATCATCCGAAACATAAGAAGGAAGTAAATGAAAAAATGTGAAAAGAAAGTCATGTCCTCTATGAAATGAGGACTCCAACTCTTTGATAACTAAAACAACTCTAGCCACGAATTGGATAGTCGACATCTGCCCCTACAGTATGAGAAAATGTAGGTAAAATATGTGTTAGTATATATAAGGTACTAAGTATGTGAGATATGCATGAAAAAGTAGAGGAACATGCGCAATATGACATAAGATGCATGACTAACATAATGAACATGAAGAAGGCTTAAAAGTATTTGAAAACATATAAAAACTTATGGTCAGTGTATCATAGAACTTCATGGTAAATCTCATAGCTTAACATTCAACTTGTGTAGAATAAGACCTTTAACTGACTTTTTAAGATCATGTGAGCTATAACATGGAATCCAATGTAACCCACATCAAGAAGGGGGAGGCTATCTTGGCAGGGTATATCCATTATGGTATTCAACTCAACTCAATTGTGTTATATGTGGATGCACTAGTTAGGCCATGAAGGCAATCCGATGTGGGCAACGTAGTTTACGACTTTAGGTTGCTACTAGGATTCCCTTGGGCAACTAACTGTGTTACCAGACCGAACCCCACCTATAAGTCCTCTCAATGCTTAGTTAATATCTCAACAGATTCTTTAAAACATAATCATAAATAATATAGGGAGAGATAGTAACTACATATCAATCAATCTTTATAAAACATATTAGGAGTAGCTCATTAACTTTAGTGATTCATAAGAATCCATAACTTCAGTGAGAATTTTCCTTATCACACCATAATAACTATCTTTTAGCATAATTGATCATCATCATAACTTAATCATTAAATCATAATCTTAACTTTATTCATGAAAACTTTCTGTATACGTTATTGAACTCATAATCAATTCATGAAAATCATATTTAACTTCATAATCATGATTGAAAATAGCTTTATGCATGAGCATTCATAACTCAACTTAAAATCATGAAATTCATGTAGACACAATCTAAGAATATTCATTGATAATAATTCAAAACGAAATTAAAACAACTCAATGCAATTCATTAAAAATAGGGTTAATAAACCATTTGAAAATGGAGGAAAACTTGGAGAAAATTTTGGGAATCAATGGGTGAAAGGAACCCATAGATGAATCCCCACAAACCTTGATTGAATTCACTTAGAATTTGAGAAGAAACCTTGATTAGAATCTGAAACCCTAGCTTTAAACCTGGAGAGAAACCTTGAGAAAATTGAGTTCTTGCCTTAGTGGAATTTAGATGAATGATTTAGAATGAGGGAAATTTTAAAGAATTGGGTAGATATAGGCTTGAACTTAGCCATAATTGTGTCTAGGTTCATTGAACCGAACGTGGGAAATGACATAACTACCCTTCATTAAAATCTAAAATTTGACCCTCGAGTTGGTTCCTATGAATCATAGGTGGAATGACAAGTCGTCAAGACAACTCATCCTACAGACGAGATAAATATCTGAAAAATCAAGCCTTAGAACATCCCTCAAATCATGATACATCTTGGTGGAATCCGGATGAATCAAATATCAAGAACTATGAGCCTCATTGTCACGAGCCAACCCCATAAGTTGTGACTAGGGTCCGATATGGACCCCCCATTTACATACCTATCCAATATAAGAAATATACACCAAAACCCCCATGGGTGATAACATACGTGCATACATATAGCCTCTTTCATTTATATAATGTCATGAAAGGGCATGCAAGGCGATAAGGCTGCCTTAACATAAGAACATTTGCAATATGCCGTATAGGCACAACTGAAACAAACTTGTAAACAACCCATGTACATATGTCTACAGACCTCTAAGAGTATTAAATATATCATATGGTAGGACAGGGCCCCCGCCATACCCCTGAATAAACAAATATATACATCAAATGACCAGCATCAAAAGTTAGGCTCCAGAATAGTAGATCACTTCCAACATAGCTGAGTGGAAATCCTACGCCGGTAGATACCTCAAAATGAACATCTGTACCTGCAGGCATAAAATGCATCCCCCCAAAGAAAGGGGGTCAGTATGATATATGTACTGAGTATATAAGCATAAAACATTATAAAGAAATTACAGTTGAATTAGGGATGCAGGGGGCAAGTATACTATTTAGCCATCTACCGTACCTGCATCTTATAAAATAAAGGCATACATATTATCATCACGTACTGTACTTGTCCCATTCGGGGACTCGGTGTAACAACTACATCATAAGCACATATATACCATTAGCGATGTGGAACATACAGCCCGATCCATATATATAGCAAGTATATGTCGAAGAACGACGGCCTGATCCACATATCATATAATAATGCTGAGGAATGATGGCCCGATCCATATCTCATATAATAATGTTGAGGTACGACGGCCTGATATGTATGTCATATAATAATGTTGAGGTATGATAGCCCGATCCGTATATAATATAATATGCCATAGAACGTACGGCCTGATCCCTATATAGCAAAATATGCCAAGGTACGTTTGGCCCGATCTATATATATCATAATGCATATACATGCACATAAAACTCGAGGGTCGTAGTTCAACTACTTTAAGACCCTTACCATTCTAAGGTGAGTAAAAATCATGAGTTATGCCCGGAACCTACAAAGGGAATTACCTCTAACTCATATCATATATCACTTCACTTACATTAATCTATTTCAAGAGAGGGACGGGATAGGCTTTATGTGTACTACTTTTTGTCATGTCGACGACTTACAAGGTCATAACTCAACTATCGTAGGAGTTCTAACTTTGGAAAGTGAATACGATTTATGAACCATAATCAGGGCTCTATGAATGTAATTATCCTCACATTACATATACCATCCACTTATGGCTAAGACATGCCCAGAGAAAAGAAGAGTTAAGCCTTACATACCATCTGCTTTTCATCATCTAGGAGACAATGAGAGACACTAACTCAATTGGCATAGGAGCTCTCACTTCAAGAAGTAGGTAGGAGTCGTGAATCATACTCAGAGCTTCATGAGTAGATTTTTCCCCACATTTCATATGCACATCATACTTAAGAATAAGATACGCCAAGAGAAAAGAAGGATAACTTTACATACTCATCACTTCCTAAAGTATGGAAGGCTTGAGAAGCCCTAATTCAATTACTGTTAGAGTGCTTTCATTAAGAAGTAAATGAGGACCGTAAGTTACGCTTGGAATTTATGATTAGATTTACCCTCAATCTCATATAATTCATCACTTAACTTGAATACATGCCAAATGAAGAGAAAGATAGGCTTTACATACCTCTTATCGATTGCTTTTAACTCGGCTTGTCTCATTGTCCTCTTGACCTATTTAACACGAAGGTAATACCAATATTAATAACCTTTAACTTTCCATCTTCTAAATCCACAACCAAGCACCCATAGGAATCAATTCCTTATTAGCTTTTCTTGACTAGTCTATAAGTTAGTTAAGAAGTTAACGGAAATCGGGCAGCACTTCCCCTATAACTTGCCCTATCCGAACTTCCAATTACATCCTCAATTACCCCAGAAAACCAACAACAAAAATCAGCATCTTATATACAAGTGAACCACTTCAACATTACATAACACAAACTCCAACCAACTCGCTTAAAACTATGATACCAAAATAGGGTTTTTAATCTCTATTTCATAAAACCTTTAACCACACGAAATGGGGTGTCATGTGTCTGAACCAAGAAGTATATACAGTTATTTTTAGTCGTGTTCCAGCCCTTCAACATAGATAAATTTCCTCCAAACACAACACCATGCTAACGACAACACTAGTTAAACTTTAAGCCAACTAGAATATACCAAAACAGTCCCTACACGACTTGCAGCCTCCTTTAGTGGTGACATACATATTTTCACGTATACAACTCATATTTAAACATCCATAACATTCTTAAACACTTACCCAAAGGTGGGACAAGAGAATCAAACCTTACCTTGCTGAAAATTGACTACGGAATCTCCTTAACGTGCTGAAAATTGGTAGGGATGCTAACTGCACTTCTTGCTGCCCTAAATAGTGATTTTATGCTATTAAACACCGTCATGTAAGTGTAGGATACCTTAAATAATTAATTCACGAAAAAAAGAGTCGAGGGATCACCTTATTCTAGCCAAAACCGTAGTTCTCTTTCTTCTCTCTCTTAATTTTTCTCTCAAATTCTAAGTTAAGAATGTTGAAAATGAAGGTTTAGTCATAAGATGACTAATATATAACCTTCCTTAGAGGGTGACACATGGAAGCCCCTAGGGATGACACGTGGCATCCCCCTAGAGCGCCACCTCAATCATGCGCCCACTCCTTTGCTGCCACATGGCAGTGTGGGACCCACCTTAAGTAGGTATGTCACCTACTTGGTCAAAGTAGGTGCATCACCTACTTAGTTCAAGTAGGTGCATCACCTGCTTGCTTCTACATAGGTTCTACGCCTCCTTCCATCTCTTTCATGGGTTCGTAATCTCGTCTTACTTTAGGAGCCTATACAATCCTTGCTACGAAAGCTCAATATGTACGCCAATAGATTAAGTATGTAAGATTTCTAAGTTGGTAGCTTACACAAGTAATTCAAGACCCACGACTTATTATTTTGGCCCCCAACTCGTTCTTGATTCTTATAACTCTATTTCCAACCTTCCCTACTAAGGGGCATCACATCCTGCCTTTCGTAGAGTTCTTTGATAGCGTGGTAGATACTCTAGATCACATGGCACTTTTCAAGAGACTTCCGACAATGTCCCAAGGTGCGAAAGTATGGGGTATAACAATTATTCAATATCAACTCTTTTAAACAATCAACATTAGGTACGCACAACCGACCTTGATAATGAAGTACACCATCTCACCCTTGGGAGAAAGGCTTAATGGCTTTTTTGGCAACCGACTTCGTTAATCTAACCAACACCGGATCATGGTCTTGATTGGCCTTAACATCCTCCAAAAGAGATAATTCTGAACCACTTTGCACAAGAAGGCCTCCATCATTAGATTCAACCAAACATACACCAAAACATGCCAATCTATGAACATCCTTAGCCAATTCTTTCTTACCTTCTTCAAAATGCTCAACATTATTCATAGAAAATCTACTTGGTGCATCGGCAACCACATTAGCTTTGCTCGAGTTTTATAACACACTCATATCATAGTTCTTCAACAATTCTAGACATCTCCTTTGCCGAAGGTTCGAGTCTTTTTTCTTAAACATATATTGTAGACTCTTATGATCGGTGAATACATCCACATCGACACCATAAAGATAGTGTCTCAAAATCTTCAAAGCAAACACAACCACAGCTAGTTCAAAGTCATGAGTTGGATAATTTCATTGATGCACCTTAAGTTTCCTAGAAGCACAGGCTATTCAAAAAACAACTAATACCAATCCTTGAAGTATCACAATACATAACAAAACCATCGGACCCTTCTAACAAGGTCAAAATAGGAGCGGTAATGAGGCGATCTTTCAACTCTTGAAACCTCTTCTCACAAGATTCCAATAATTGGAACTTCACTTTCTTTTGAGTCAACTTAGTCAAAGGTGATGATCGAGGAAAACCCTCTACTAACCTTCTATAGTATCCGACTGGGCCTAAGAAACTTCTAATATCTGAAGGGGACAATGGTCTAGTCCAATTCTTAATCGCCTCAGTTTTCTTAGGATCAACCATAATTCCTTTACCGGAAATAATATGACAAAGGAAAGCAACCTCCCTTAATCAAAACTCACATTTATTGAACTTGGCATATAATTGCTTGTCCCTTAGAGTTTACAACACAATTCTCAAGTGATTTGCATGCTTCTTCTCATTCCGAGAGTAAACAAAAATTTCATTAATAAACACAATTACAAACATGTCCAAATATTATTTGAACACTCTATTAATTAAGTCCATGAATGCCATGGGGGAATTTGTTAAACCAAACAACATAACTAAGAATTTATAGTAGCCATACCTTGTTTGAAATGCCATTTTGGGAACATCACATTCCCTCACCCTCAATTGATGATAACTGGAATGGAGGTCAATATTAGAGAAATAACTTGACCCTTGTAATTGGTCAAACAAATCCTGTATTCTCTGAACTGGTCTTTATTCTTGACGGTTACTTTATTCAATAACCGGTAGTCAATGCACATACGTAGTGAACCATCCTTCTTTGTAACAAACAAAATGGGAGCACCCCATAAGTATATACTTTGCCTAATGAAACCTTTGTCTAATATGTATTTCAATTAATCCTTTAACTCCTTTAGTTCCATCATGGACATCTAGTAAGGAAGGATAAAAATAAGTTGAATACCCAGAAAAAGGTCTATGGCAAAAGCAATCTCCCTTTTAGGAGGAACACCGGGTAGATAATGGGGAAACACATCCAAAAAATCACTAATAATGGGGACCATCTCTAGAGTAGGGGCTTCAGAATTAGTATCTCTAACCCTCACAAGATTGTAAATGCAATCCTTGGAAATAATTTTTCAAGCTTCAAGGCACAAAATGAATTGACCTTTTAATACAAAATTACTACCATTCCATTCAAGGACCAGCTCATTAGAAAATTGAAACTTGACCACTTGGGTACTATAATAAATAGAAGCATAAAATGCATATAGACAGTCCATACCAAGGATAACATCTAAATCGGTCATCTTAAGCTCAACTAGATTACATAGGGTAACTTTATGGAAAATTGAAATCAGACAACTTTTATAAACTCTTTTAGCCATAACTGACTTACCTACAGGAGTATAAATAGAAAATGGCTCTAACAATATTTTGGGCCTAACATCAAATCTCATGGCCACATAAGTAGAAAGACAAATTTGCACCCGGATCCAGTAAGGCATAGAAATCATAGTGAAAGACCCATATTATGCCGCTAATTACATCGGGAGTATCCTCCACTTCTTGCCTACCATGAAGAGCATAAAACCGATTGTTGCATTGACCATTCTTTGGTTGGAGTTGAGCACCTTGGGGAACTTGGATTTGAGGGTGACCATCCTTGACCTTGAACTCTTTAGCATGATGAACCATCTTACCACATCGATATCACACAATTTAACCCGCTAAACACTCACTATTGTGGTTCTTCCCACACTTATTGCATGCGGGGGCCACTTGGCCAATAGGAGCACCTCTTTAAGGCTTAGGGTTGGACACCCTATCCTTATCAAACCTTGAGGTTGTGGCATTTGAATATCCTTGTTCAGAATACCTTTGAAAATTTGAAAAAATAACGATGTCCACTACTTCCGGACTTAGCATAAGAAGAGTCACCACCATCGGTCCTTGCCCTCTTGGACTCTCTAACACTTCTCTCCTTAAGCATTCCACCCTCTATTTACTCTGCATAAGTTAGAAGTCTAGAGATGTCCATTTCTCAAATCAACATGACCATCTTACACTCCTTTAGAAACCACATATGACACACCCGACACAAACTTGCTCATACGAGCTCTTAGGTTGGCAAACATAATTGGAGCTTATTTTGACAATTGGGTGAACTTGAAGGCATACACCTTCACACATATACCACCTTGCTTAAATTTGATAAATTATTGTATCTTTTTCTCCCTTAACTCCAATGGAAAAAAATGATCAAGAAACATTCTTTTGAACTCCTCCCAAGTTATGGGATCAGCCTCTCTGGGCCTCTCACTTTTCCATTGATCAACCAAAATTTAGGCAACACCCTTCAATTGATACATAGTCAACTCTGACCTTTGAACCAGGCTAACTCCCATGATATCAAAAATATTATGAATGCTATCAACAAATTCTTGTGGATCCTCTTCCACCTTGGAACCCAGAAACTCCGAAGGATTCATCGTTATGAAATCACAAACTCTTATTGCCATCGTACCTATATTTGGGTTCACGGGTGCAACCACCTCACGATTGTCCTGAGCCATAATGGCTTGAGAAAGTACTTGAAAGGTCGCTCGAAACTCGGCATTGGATACTTGGTTGTTCAAGGGATCATTCGGAGCTTTCTCCTCCTATTCAACCATATTTGTTCTTGCGGGGTATCTTTGGGGAGACATTAATTGAAAATCGCAAAGATTAAGTATTACAGGGAAAGACTTAGTGTACCACTCTACTGCACGACATGAATCAAGAAAGAAGTGAGATTTCTTAAAGACATTTCATAGCCTCTTATTCATAGATGTGGCGCATTTCACACCAATGAACAAGAGTCTACTTAACGCGGCATGTTAGACTCCCTAAGACACTCCTAAACCTTGTACTTTGATATCAAGTTTTTCATAACCCAAACCTAGGGCCTAGACATGACGCGGCGATAACACATTCAAACACCCTATCAAAATAATAACTAACATAATAACGAGTTCCTGATAAATAAGGACTCACCACAAACACCATTGGATAAGAAAGATTAACTAGCCACGTAGATAAGTATGATCTTCGACCTCAACCCTTACATTATGAGACAATATAGGTAAAAAGTATGAATTAGTACATTGGAATGTACTAAGTATGAGGCGTGACATGCAACATAAATCATGGAATGCAATGGTCAAGTAAAATACATGATAAGATGAAGTAAGTAAAGTCATGAGCAAATCATATTGACTAAAGCATTTAAAAGCCTAATTTAAAATCATAGCATACATAAGAGATCATACATGTCACGACCCAACCCTATAGGCCATGACTAGGTTCGAATTGGACACTCGTATACACGCCTATTATATATAATCAACCGGCAACTAAACATGATATGGGCTTTATATGGGAAGCACTTAGTCTCAAAACTGTCACTTGTATATATACTGATATTACCTGTCTCCTAAGGAGTTAAAATTTTCAAATATAGGATAGTATAATATGCAAGCCGACAAGGCTGCACAACATAACACATCCCAAAATAAATATTTTCATATGTAAGCCAATGAGGCTGCCACTCCAAATGGAACTATCCTAAAATATAAGCCATACTAGTGCAGTCGAACGACATTTATATACAACCCATGCATGTGTCTATAGACCTCTAAGAGAATTACCAAAAACATATGATGGGACAGGGCCCCGCCGTACCCCTAAATACATAAATATATAAATTATAAGCTAGCGGTTCTCCAAAATAAGTATTTGTACCTACGGGCATGAAATGCAACCCCCACGAAGAAAAGAGTGGTTAGTACGATATATGTACTAAGTATATAAGCATAAAATACAGTAAGAAAAATCATAGATAAAGTAGAGGTTTCGAAAGACAAGTATGATACTCAAGAAGTCACTGTACCTGGGCCTTATGAAATAAAGTCATGCATGCTTATAGCATATATTATATCCGGCCCTTTAGGGACTCGGTGAATCCATCATATACATATATATCATATTCAACCAATCACGGGCTCAGCACCATCATCATGTCCTCAAGTCATATCATCATATATATATATACCATACCTGGCCCTCTAGTGAGGGACTCAGTGAACAATGCAGTAAAACTGTGCACGAATACATATCCGGCCTAGGACTCGGTGAAAGATACATTAAGACATGAACGAGTAGAGTAGTGAGTAACCATATGTATTTAAATCATCATTTAAGACTTAATGGAATAATCAAAATGAACCATTGTTTGAAAATTAAGACGGTAGTCATTTCAAGTAACCTTCGGTTGCCATTATAAATTATGCCAAATATGAATTATACCGAAGTATAATTTATACAAAAATATGACTTATACCAACTAGGGTAGCTGGAATCACACATATGAGTCAAGGCATAACAATAAAAATTCTGAAAATTAAGAACATTCGTCATCCTAGTATATCTAAGAATAAGAGCTTCCTTGGAATTCTATACATTTGTTGTCCGATTGTAACATAAGATCATGCCAAAAAAAAGAAAGTTAGCTTTACATACCTGGATGTCTAACTAATGTCCAGTGGCTACAGCTACTCTTTATGTTTATAAGTCTACAAATAAGAGAGTAGCACTATAATTAAGAATTCTAACGAAAATTGGGCAGCATTTCTCCTACAATCCGTACTTCTGGATTAACTCCAAAACAGCCCAAACAATGCATAAATTCAGCACCATTTACTTAACAACAACAACCACCTTATTCAAAAGTTATATACCAATAAATCCTTGCACAACTATTTCAAAATGACCTTAAAATAGCCCATAACCAACACATGTCGACAACAATATTAGCGGACAGATTTCTGTCTCCAATTAGTTCTTGTAATTACTTTAATTTAACCCATACAAATTTGTTATTCTACTTCAACCAATATTTACACATCCTTTATAGTTTACACCCTAAATATATCATGCACAAAAACAACATCTAACATCCCCAACATAACTTCACAACACAATAGAATATTTGTACTCAAAAGTCCTTACACCAAAAACATGCAAAACCTTCTCTCAATTCTATCTTTAAAAACACCAAAAATGAGAAATAAAACTTCCTTTAACATCTTTAATTCCCTTATTTAGACTTATACAATAATATCCTAAATCATTCTTGACAAAAGAAACCAAACATCAAAGTAACTCTCAAAAGTTAGAAACCAAAATTTTTGGACAGCTTTCCAAAAAATTTAGATTTATGTTTCCAACATCTATAGCATGATTCTAATGAATTCCATTGAAGAATCAAGTTAAAATAATAAATAATCAACTTACCTTAACCTCGGAGAGATTTTTGAAGTTCAAAGAGTGTTGGGACATTATTGGATAGGTTTTGAGATAAGGGAGAAGTGGGAGAGAATTTTGGAAATTTTTGTGAAGTGTAAATGCTGAAAATTGCATGATCTTTGTCCCTTTTAATTGGGCTTTTTGGATCGGTTTTTGGGCTAATTTTTGGACAAAAATGGTTTATTATGTGGAAAACATATTAGACTTTTGTCCCAAAAAATTATTGGAGTTTGGCAGCCTAAAATCCTCATTCATTCCACCAACAATGGGCTGCCAGAAAAATTTCAGAATAGGGTTTTCCCACAATTGACTTATATTCGCCCAACAATAAGTCATTAATTAGATTAATAGTACCATATAACCAACCCATTAAATTTACACCATGTCCAAATCTTAATACCTCTTACTTCAACTTACTATTCCTCTTAGAATTAAAAAAAATCACATGCCACCTTTTAAAATTTTAAATCATTGCCACACTTTTAATCCATTTCCAACCAATACATTCACCTACAAGTCATGGTTTCTCATATATGTATGAATATTCCACACTAAGTAAAATATACTAAAATGTTAGCAAATGAAAAATACGGGGTATTACATCCTCCCCCTCTTAAGAACATTTGTCCTCGAATGTTAAATTCAATATGAAAAATTCATTTCTCTATGAATTCAGCCAATTAAAAATTTAAGTTACCTGTAGGTGTATGGAACAAGTAAGGGTACTTATTCTTCATCTCCTCCTCGTCTTCTCAAGTCATCTCTTCTTTATTATTATTTTACCACTACACTTTGAGGGAAGCCACATCCTTAGTTCGCAATCTCCTAATCTGCCGATCTAGGATGGTGATATGTTTCTCCCCGTAGGAAAACTCTTCTGTTACCTGAACATCATCTACAGAAAATATTCTGGAATGGTCGCCTATACATTTGCGAGGCATTGACATGTAAAAAAACTGGATATAGTTCTTCCAAATTGAATGGTAGGCCTAACTCATAGGCAACCTTGCCTATTCTATGAATAATCTGATAAGGGCCAATGTATCTCGGGCTAAGCTTCCCTTGCTTGCCGAATGTCATTACCTCCTTCATGGGTGACACCTTTAAGAATACCCAATCATCAACCTGAAACTCTAAAGGTCGACGTCGATTATCTATATATGATTTCTGTCGACTCTGGGCTGCTAATAATCTCTCCTGAATGAGCTTCACTTTACCACAGCTTGCTGAATCATATCTGGGCCTATTAGTTTAGTCTCTCCAACATCAAACCAACCAATAGGTGACCTACACTTTCTTCCATATAAAGCTTCATATGGTGCCATACGGATACTAGAATGGTAGCTATTATTATAAGCGAATTCAATAATTGGTAAATGATCATCCCATCTACCTTTGAAATTAATAATCCTCAGCAGAGTATGTAGTTCTAATCGGAAGAAAATGGGTTGATTATGTCAGCTTATCTATAATAACCCATATGGAATCATACTTCCGTAGAGTGCGAGGTAAGCCTGTAATGAAATCCATATTAATGGATTCCTATTTCCAACTTGGGATGTCTTTATCCTATAATAGTCTGCCAGGCTTCTGATGCTCAATCTTAACTTGTTGGTAATTTAGGCACTAGAATACGAACTCTGCTATGTCCTTCTTCATTCTATTCCACCAATAAAAACATCTAAGGTCATGATACATCTTTGTTGACCCTAGATGAATAGAATATTGGGCATAGTGTGCCTCTCCCATAACTTGCTACCGTAGCCCTGCAATATCAGGTACACATAATCTTTCCCTATATCTTAGCACTGCATCAGGTGTGAGCTCGAATGGGGTCTTTTCCTTCTGAAAGACTGCATCTCTGTACTATGCCAAAATAGGATCTTCATACTAGCATTACTTTACCTCTTCCATGATAGAGGATTCAGCAACTCCTCAAATAAAAACTACATTATTTCTAGAATCAGCCAACCGGACTCCAAGGTTAGCTAACTGACAAATCTCATGAACTATCTTTTCCCATTCTGGTTGTACATCTACCAAGCTACCCATGGATTTACGGCTAGGTGTATCTTCCACAATATTTGGTTTTTCCGGGTGGTATAGAATATCAACATCATAATCTTTCAGCAACTCTAGCCACCTTCTCTAATGCAAATTCAACTCCTTCTATTTAAAGAGGGATTGGAGACTTTTGTGATTCATATAGATAGCAACATGTATGCCATATAAATAATTCCTCCATATTTTCAAAGCATGAATTACTATTCCTAACTCCAGATCATAAGTTGGATAGTTTCTTTCACACTTTCTTAGCTGCCGAGAGGCATATATTATGACCCTACCATGCTGCATAAATACACAACCTAGCCCAACACTAGAAGCATCATAATAAATAATGTAGCCATCTGGTCCTTCAGGAAGAGTTAGAATTGGGGTCATAGTCAACTTTTCTTTCAGCAACTAAAAGCTTCTTTCACAAGCATCGGTCTACTAGAACTTAGCTTCCTTCTGAGTTAGCCTTGTTAAAGGCGCTGAAATCGAAGAAAACTTTTGTATGAAACTCCTGTAATATCCTGCTAGCCCCAGAAAACTACGTACCTCAGTAGTGTCATAGGTCTAGGCCATGTCTTTACGGCTTCAATTTTTTGTGCATCATCTCGAATACCATCAGCTCCAATAATATGCCTTAAGAATGCTACTGAAGTCAACCAGAATTCATATTTAGAGAACATAGAATACATCTTCTTGTGCTAGAGTGCCTCAAGTATCGTCCTCAAATAATTTGTGTGCTCCCCTTCCGATCGTGAGTAGATCAGAATATCATCAATAAATACAATCATGAACAATTCTAGGAATGGCTTGAACACTCAGTTTATTAGATCCATGAACACTGCTAGAGCATTAGTTGGCCTAAATGACATCACTTTGAAGTCATAATGCCCATATCGCGTCTTAAATGCTTTCTTTGGAATATCTGCCTCCTTTACCTGCACTTGGTGATAACCTAATCGCAGGTCTATCTTGGAAAAACACCTAGCACCCTATAACTGGTTAAACAAATCATCAATCCTGGGGAGGGGATACTTATTCTTTATTGTCACCTTGTTTAGCTGCATATAATCAATATACATTCGTAGTGACCCATATTTCTTTCTCACAAACAATACCAGTGCTTTCCAAGGTGGTGTGTTAGTCCTAATGAAGCCTTTTTCTAATAAGTCTCGTAGTGTTCCTTAAACTCCTTCAACTCCGTGGGTTCCATTCTGTAAGGGAGGGGGTGGATATGGGCTGAGTATCTAGCAATACATCTATAGTGAACTCTATCTCCCGCTCAGGAGAAAGACCTGGAAGTTCATTTGGGAATACATCTAGAAATTCATTAACTACCAGAAATGACTAAAGAGTCGGTTCTTCTGCTTTTAAATCATGCACACAAACCAAACGATAAATATAACCCTTTCTAACTATCTTCCTTGCCTTGAGGTATGAAATAAACTTACCCCTCGGCGATTCTGTATTGCCCACCCATTCTATGATTGGCTCTCTTGGAAATTGAAATTGAACTGCTTTCCTCTATAATCAACATTAGCATAACACGAAGCTAACCAATCCATACCCAAAATAACATCAAATTTTGTCATATCTAACTCTATCAAATAGGCCTTGGTATGACGACTATATATAATCACCGAACAATCTCTATATACTTACTTGGCTATAATAGAATCCCCTACCGGTGTACTACCTTAAATAGTTCTATTAATTCAGGTTTTATTCCAATTTTATTAGCAACAAAGGGAGATATATATGATAAGGTGGAGCCTGGATCTATCAATGCATATATATCTCAATATAGGATTGATAGTATACCTGTAACCACACTTGGTGACGCCTCCAGTCCTGTCTACTAGCTAATGCATATATGCGGTTCAAAGGATTGCTAGAACTAGAAACTCTGCCACGACCTCTTCCATGGCCTGCTGATGTCAAGATACCCTGCCCCACAGGGAGCATAGCTACAGAAGAATATGAACCAGCAACTGACCCAATAGGTTGAGTTGTACCACTTAGATTATCCCTGAATGGATAATCCTTTATAATATGAACTTGACGACCACAAGAAAAACAAGCACCAGTAGCAATATGGCACTTTCCAGAATGGGGCCTACCACACCGAGAACATCAAGGAAAAGGTGGTCTCGACTATATTTGAAGCCCTAGGCATCTATAAACCTGATGCCTTAGAGCTTTGATCGGCTCTTGAATCCCCTATGCTATCAAATCTGTTACCTGTGAACTGTGGGGGTGCACTCCAGGTTGGCTGAGAAAGAAACCTACTATACTACTAAGGCTTCTCTCCTCAAAACTCACCAGAACAACCAGCCGATCTAGCTCTCTTATGCTGGCCTCGGTCATGATCTCTATTGGGCTGATGCCCTCTCTACCGATCCTCTACCCCTTGGGCATATTCTGTACCCAAGAAATATCCATACCTGGCTGAGAAGCCATTGCCATACAGTTATCAATCAAATAACGATCTAGCCCCATCATATAATAATGCACTCTATCAACCATATCAGCTATAATAGTGGGCGCATATCTTGCCAACGAATCAAACTCAAGGCTATAATCTCTAGCACTTCTGCCATTCTACCTCAAATGTAAGTATCTATCTACTCTAGCTCATCTCATCTATGGAGGTAGAAAGTGGCCAAGGAAGGCCTCCACAAACTCATTCCACACCGCTGGAGGTGCACCATCGCCCCTAGACAAATCCCAGGACTCATACCAATTAACAGCTACATCACATAATTTATATAAATCTAACTCCACAAACTCAGTTTCAGAAGCCCTAATTATCCTCAATGTATGCTTTACCTGTCAGACAAACTCCTGCGGATCCTCTATGGGGTTTGACCCATAAAACTCTCAGAGGTTACAAGTCAAGAAGTCACGAACCCTTAAACTATCATTTCTATCTGCATAATAAACTCCTAATCCATACCTGCGAGCTTGTGTTTCTACTAATCTGGTCAGTAATTGAACAACATCTCTCATGGCCAGATCCTCCACCCCTAGCTAGGGATCTTGAGGCTCGGGTACTGGGGCCTCAAGATCTGCAACTTCTCTAAGCTTCTCTAGAGGTGGCAACGTAGTGAAGCTCGCCAACTGAAGCACAATATCGAGCATAGATTGGGCACAGGCCCTAGTAACTCTTGGGGTCTGGCTGGTTTCCCCTGCTACTGACTTACCCTTTTGGGCCGCTGTCACTTTTCTCAGAGGCATAGTTGTAAACATAATAATCCTGTTAGGGAGAAATTATCTTGATAATACATCTCTATCGCATAATTTAAAGTAAAAAGAAAGGATAACATCCTAAATATCCCGCAGGGCATAACACACCGATAAACAAGACTCTACTAGACACGGTATGTAGACACTCTAAGGATGAACTACTCTGATACCACTTCTGTCATGACCCAACACCGTAGGCCATGACTATTGTACGAATTGGACACTCGTATACACGCTTATTATCTATAATCAACCAGAAACTGAACATGATATGGGCTTTATATGGGCAGCACTTCATCTCAAAACTGTCACTTGTATATATACCGATATTACCTATCTCCTAAGGAGTTAAAATTTTCAAAGATAGTATAGCATAATATGCAAGCCGACAAGGCTGCACAACATAACACATCACAAAATAAATATTTACATACGCAAGCCGACGAGGCTATCACTCCGAATGGAAATGTCCCAAAACATAAGCCATACTAGTGCAGCCAAACAACACTTATATACAACCCACGCATGTGTCTACAGACTTCTAAGAGAATTAACAAAAATATATGATGGGACAATGCCCCTCTGTACCCCTAAATACATAAATATATACATTATAAGGATTGGTACCAAAAGCTTAGGCTCTAAGACAGTCGAGCACTTCAAACCCGGTGAGTAGAATCCTAAGCTGACGGTTCTCCAAAATTAGTATTTGTACCTGCAGGCATAAAACGCAGCCCCCCTCCTCCGAATAAAGGAGGGGTCATTATGACATATGTACTGAATATATAAGAATAAAATACAGTAAGAAAAATCATAGCTATAGTAGAGGTTTCAAAAGACAAGTATAATACTCAAGAAGTCATTGTACCTGTGCCTTATGAAATAAAGTCATGCATGCTTATATCATATATCATATCCGGCCCTTTAGGGACTCGGTGAATCCATCATATACATAGACATCATATTCAACCCATCATGGACTCAGCTCCATCATCATGTCATCAATTCATATCATCATATATATATATACCATACCTAGCCCTCTAGTGAGGGACTCAATGAACAATGCAGTAAAATTGTGCACGAATACATATCCGGCCTGGGACTCGGTGAAAGATACATTAAGACATGAACGAGCAGAGTAGTGAGTAACCATATGAATTTAAATCATCATTTAAGACTTAATGGAATAATCAAAATGAACCATTGTTTGAAAATTAAGACGGTAGTCATTTAAAGTAACCTTCGGTTGCCATTATAAATTATGCCAAATATGAATTATACCGAAGTATGACTTGTACTAAAATATTACTTATACCACTAGGGTGGATAAAATCATAAATATGAGTCAAGGCATAACGATATAAATTCTAAAAATTAAGAACATTCGCCATCGTAGTATCTCTAAGAATAAGAGCTTCGTTGGAATTCTATACATTTGTCATCCGTTTGTTATATTAGATCATGCCAAAAGAAGGAAAGGTTAGATTTACATACCTACATGTCTAACTAATGTCCAGCGGCTACTACTACTATTTATGTTTATAAGTCTACAAATAAGAGAGTAGCACTATAATTAGGAATTCTAACGAAAATTGGGCAGCATTTCCCCTACAATCCATACTTTTGGATTAACTCCAAAATAGCCCAAACAATGCATAAATTCAGCACCATTTACTTAACAAAAACAACCACCTTATTCAAAAGTTATATACCAATAAATACATGCACAACTATTTCAAAAATGATCTTAAAACAGCCCATAAGCAACACATGTCGACATCAATATTAGCGGACGGATTTCTGTCTCCAATTAGTTCTTGTAATTACTTCAATTTAACCCATACAAATTTGTTATTCTACTTCAACCAAATTTTATAGAAACTTTGTAGTTTACACTCTAAACATATCATGCACAAAAACAACATCTAACAGCCCCAACATAATTTCACAACACAATAGAATATTTGAACTCAAAAATCCTTACACCAAAAACATATAAAAACCCCTCTCAATTTTGTCTTTAAAAACACCAAAAATGAGCAATAAACCTTCCTTTAACATCACTATGTCCAAATCTTAATACCTCTTACTTCAACTTACTACTCCTCTTAGAATTAAAAAAAAGCACATGCCACCTTTTAAAATTTCAAACCATTACCACACTTTCAATCCATTTCCAACCAATACATTCACCTACAAGTCATGGTTTCTCATATATGTATGAAAATTCCATACTGAGTAAAATATACTAAAATGTTAGCAAATGAAAAATATGGGGTATTACAATGCATATGTGGGATAGGAACCATAACCGACAATAAGACAATGCGAGCTATAACATGGAATCCCGTTGTCTCCCCATATAATGAAGATAAGGGGAATCTACTTGCCAAGGTAGACTCTAACCCGTTAGACAGGTCATACATATGCTATATGTTGATCCAAAAGCTAGGACATGAAGGCAACCTATGGTGACATGTAGTATATGGGAAATGACACTGCTACTAAGGATTTTGGTATGTCCCCCATCTCAAGTCCACTCGGTGCTTAAGTCAAATCCCACGGAATATATGCATAGCATAGAAATCATAATTTCATATATCATTCATGATCATAGGTTTGAAATCATAGAGTAGCTCATTTTTATAACGTACTTGTAATATGAGAATTGTTCTTTCATCATTACAATCATATTTGTATAATTTATATCATTAGGCCTTAGGTCACCACATAGGGCCCTAAGTCCCCTTTTAGGCCTTAGGTTACCACATAAGGCCCAAAGTCACCTTAATTCATAACTTGCATGAAATTCATGCCTTGAACTTAGAGTAGAACTCAATTGCATATTCAATTGACTTTGAAAATCATGTAATGGACTTGAAAATATGCATAATCAAAAACTTTATATCATCCCATACATAATTAATATAGATAATATCCTTTGAAAGTATAATTCAAAATACTCATAATTTACATCATGAATCATAGAAATCAAAATAGGAGAATTCATGGATAAATTCTTCAATTTAATGCAATATCCATCAATTTATATCAAAATAGACTCATGACCATACTTTGAATCATAATTCATGTAATAGGAATAGAGATCATAAAACTCATAAAATACTATACTTTAATTTGATAGAAAATGTTGACAAATTGATTGGGCTTCATTGATGAAAGAATCTATGAATCAATACCCACATACCTTAAGTGAGAAAACCAAATAATTTGGAAGAACTTGAGAGTTTTGATGGAGAGCTTCAGTTAATTTACTTGAAGTCTTCAACGGAGCCGTTTAGAGTCTTTTGTAGAGAGAAAAATATTTGAGTTGGTGAATTGTAGAAAAATGAATAGAGTTAGAGGTTTAGGTCAATTTATAGAGTTGAATTAGGTCCTAAAAACGTCTAGGTTCATTAGTTAACGATTAGGGAAACGTCTAAAGTGCCTTTGCTAAAAACAAAATTCAGCCAGAAAACCCTCGCCAGGTCCAAGATGCGGATGCATGCAAATCCACGATGCGTACTTGATGCGCACCTTATTGGTTTGCACAGTTTCTTTGAAAAATTTATCTTTCGATCTACGGGTCCTAAATATCTATCGAGACTATTTTTCCGCAGGTTTTGACCCCTTGATCTAGATTTCGAACTCGAATTTTCTAAAAGTATTAAGGATAATGCATTACATGAGTGGCCTATTCCCAAGTCATTATTTAGAAACTTATGAGAATTTTGAGGGATATTACAGAAGGATAGCCAAATCAACCTCAATTTTTGAAACTGCAATCTAAAACCTCTATAGGATGATCAACCATCGAATTTAACATCTGAATTAACAACAAACTATCAAGAATGAAACATACACATCACAAGGAGTCCAACAATACCCGTATAAATAGGTTTCAAAACTGAGGTAAAATAGTCCAAAAATCGATAAATTCCAAAAAGGGTCGAATTTGGAAATATCTTTCAAAAACATGTTCTAATAGTAATAAGGGATTTATGGTTAGAAAACCCATAAAAATAGAGTAAGATTTAAGGTATAAATCACCATTTAAAGTTTCATGAAAAATCTCCAAAGTTTGATTTCAAAACCATGAATTTCAAGGTGAAATCACAAGATAATGGAAGGAAACTAAAGGATTTAGGTTATAAATACTTACCCAAATGAAATTCTCTAAAAATATACTTTTAAAATCACCCCTCCAAGCTCTTGGATATAAAATATGGAAGAAAAGAATCAAATCCCCTTTTTGGATGTCTCAGGTGTCGCAAAAAAGACATAAGGTCGCTAACGTGGAGGTTTGCTTTTGAGAACCTGGTTCACTTTTGCAAACCCCTCTTAAGTGAGCCCCTTTGCTTAAGCGATGGGTCTCGCTAAAATGAACCTTAGCTTTACCGAACTTGGTCTGCTTAAGCGTACCCTGCAGCAGCAACATAGAATCAGCTTAACTCCTAAATTCCAAATCTCCAACAAGACCCTGTAGATTCATTTAGAATCCCATGCACACAAGCCATATATGTAGTCCTACTATATTTGACATTTCGGACCTCATGGAATAATTGGAATTACAATTCAAGGTCTCCTTGACCAAACACTTAATAAGTGACAATTATACTAATTTTGGCACTCTAAATACCCAAAAATACCTCAGAACCTCTAAAAATTACAATGCAGCAATTTCTAGTGTTAGAATCACCCCTCAAATCCATTAGAATCATCAAAATTTCAATCTGAGTGTCTAAACTTGATTTTTTGAACCAAGTCAAACTTAGCTCATTAGAACCAAACTTTACAACTTGGGACCTTAAATTTACTATACAACTCCAAATTTGAAAACGAAGACACTCCTAGACCAATTTCCACTTTTCAAAGCTGCTGGAACTGACAGAATCCTGTTTCGAGATCCGTAGCGATGATTGGTACAAAAAACCACTTTTTAGTAACTTAAATCTTTAAAACTCAAAAACTTGCCTAATTCATAAATTATTAATATTTTAACACATTCAACTACACAAAATAATCAAATAACACTCTTGGGCACTAATGAGAGGGGGAAATGGTAATTTCTTGGGAATTTCTAAAAATTACCCTCAAGTTCATTACAACTAGGTCTAAGGGATAAAATTACTCAATCAATGTCCTAATGGACTGCATCACAACATCATCTAAATAGGCCTATAGTCATTTATTCTATTCTTTAATGGGGGCCTAAGACAAGTCCTAGCTCACCCGAAATATAAGAAGAAAGTCAATGAAATATTGTGAAAAGAATTTAATTTCCATGGTTAATAGAGGATTCGCCAACTCTTTGATAACTAATGCAACTCTAGCCACGAATAGGATAGTCGACGTCCACCTCTACACTTTGAGACAATATAAGCAAAATATGCGTTAGTACATAGAAGGTACTAAGTATGTGAGATATGCATGAGAAACTTAAGGAACATGTACAATATGACATAATGATGCATGATCAACATAATGAACATGAATAAGGTTTAAAAGCATTTGAAAACATATGAAAACTTATGGTCAATGCATCATAGAACTGCATGGTAAATCTCATAGCTTAACATTAAACTTGTATGGGATAAGACCTTTATCTGATATCTTTAGACCATGCGAGCTATAACATGAAATCTGATGTAACCCATATTGAAAAAGGGGAGGCTACCTTTTCAGGGTATACTCCATCGTGGTATTCAACTCTACTCAACTGTGCTATACATGGATAAACTAGATAGTCCATAAAGGCAATCCTACGTGGGCAACGTAGTTTGGGACTTTAGGTTGCTACTAGGATTCCCTTGGATAAGTAATTGCATTACCGGACCAAACCCCACCTATAAGTCATATCGATACTGACTCAATATCCCAACAAAAT
Source organism: Solanum dulcamara (assembly GCF_947179165.1). Lineage (NCBI taxonomy): Eukaryota > Viridiplantae > Streptophyta > Magnoliopsida > Solanales > Solanaceae > Solanum > Solanum dulcamara. The sequence continues at coordinate 21,646,542 of NC_077247.1, read as the reverse complement.
TCATTAAAACATGATCATAAACATTATAGAGAAAGATAGTAACTACCTATCAATCCATCTTTATAAAACATTTTAAGACTAAATCATTAACTTTAGTGATTCATAAGAATCCATAACTTCGGTGAGAATTGTCCTTATCACCATGTTAAACATGATTGTGTGAGAATTGTACTTATCACACCATAATAACAATCTTTGATCATAATTGATCATCATCATAACTTTATCATTAAATCATAATCTTCACTTTATTCAACAAAACTTTTTTTCAACGTTATTGAACTCATAATCATTCATGAAAATCATTAACTTCATAATCATGTTTTAAAATAGCTTTATGCATGGGCATTCATAATTCAAATTAAAATGATGAAATTTTGTAGGCACATGCTTTGAATAATCATTGATAAAAAAATTTTAAAAAATTGAGATAGCTCAATGCAATTCATCAAAACTAGGGTTAATAAGCCAATTGAAAATTAAGGAAAACTTGGAGAAAACTTTGAAACTCCATGGGTGAAAGGAACTCATGGATAAATCCCCACATACCTTGATTGAATTAAATTAGAATTTGAGAAGAAACATTGATGAGAATCTGAAACCCTAGCTTGAAACTTGGAGAGAAACCTTGAGAGAATTGAGTTCATGCCTTAGAGAAATTTAGATGAATGATCTAGAATGAGGGAAATTTGAAGGGATTGGATAGATATAGGCATAAAATTACCCTTAATTGTGTCTGGGTTCATTGAACTAAATTTGAGAAATAATATAACTACCCTTCATTAAAATCCAAAATTTGACCTTACGAGTTAGTTTCTATGAATCGTAGGTAGAATAACGAGTCATCAAGATGACTCATCCTTCAAGCCTGAGAAAAATCTAAAAAATCAAGCCTTTAAAGATGCCTCTATGAGTTGTGATTACGACTCATCTTTGGGTCTACGAGTCATCATATTGACTTGTCCTATAGGTCTAAAAACCAGCATGTTTGGAGGTCACAAAAGTTTTGTTAGAAGTCATTCTTATGACTTATCAACAGGATGACTCGTCTTTTTGAGTCATAGAATATATCCTGAGGGTGGTACTAAACAACACTCAAAGTCTCCCTCTATGACTCGTTTCTATGAGTCGTAGAGTGAGTTGTAACACAGAGTCCAATCAACATTTTTGAGTAATTTCTCCTTTGTTCCATCTATCTAACTTTCGGGGTCTTACATAAAAGAACCTCATAATCATCATAAGAACTCATAACTCAACTAAAACTGTGTGGGATAGGACCCTTAACCAATATATAAGACCATGCAAGCTAATACATGGAATCTGATGAATTCTGCATCGAGACAAGGAATGCTACCTTGCTAGGGAATACTCCATTAAGCAACTCCTTTAATTTTTCAATGTAGATCCACTAGCTTCGCTATATTGGAATATGTACACCTACATGGGCAATGTAGTTTGGGACTAAAGGTTGCTACTAGTATTCCCTTGGGTAACTATCTGCATTACCAGAACAAACCCCACCTAAAATTCCTCTCGATGCTTAGTCAATATCCCAACGAAAATCATAAAACATGATCATAAACATCATACGAAAAGATAATAACTAATATCAATCAATCTTTATAAAACATCATAAGAATAACTCATATAGAATCATCATAGTAACATAATAGGATTAGCTCATCTATCATATAACTCATGCAATGTGAGTGAAGGCCTTCCATCATTACATATCTTTGATCATAAATATCTTTAGCGACTTAACTATACCTATAATTAAATTTCTTGAAACATCATAGAATCATCTTTCTTAAACTTCTTCGCATAAAGTATCCTTAACTCATAGATAAAACTTTCATTGAATTAACTTGAAAATTATGATTAAATCTCATAAATCATACTTGAAACTAGCATATAGCTTGGATCATTGAAAATCAATTTGAAATCATGCAATATTATATGAATTATGTATAATTAGGCTAAAAGCGTTGAAATATATCATAATTGAGAAGACTCAATGCAAATCATTAAATTGGGTCTTTTAATTGAAGAAATCATAAGAGAAATTAATAAAAAAACTTTGGAATTCCATGGGTGAAAGGTAACCATGGATGAATTCCCTTATACCCTTGACCTTGATGAGCTCTAAATAAAAAGAAATGGGAGCTTGACCTTGAAGAACCCTTTTGAATTGCTTGATGGAAAAGAAGACCTTGAGAGAAAACTTGGGAGAGAAGGTTTTATGATTTTGGGAATTATAGAGAGAATGAGACGGTTAGAAGAATTTGGGATAGTAAATGGGTAAGAATCTAGCCCCCAAAACCCTTCACATTCATTAATGAAATATAGAAAAATGAACAAAATAACCCTCATTAAATTTGAAAACTAAGGTTGTACAACAAAACCACCACGGTCCGTGTAACTCACAAGGTCTGTGGTTATGATCGTGGTCAAAGCCTTATACTTTGGGAAAAAGGGAAATCTGCAGGACCACCATCATATAGACCATGACGGTCTGTTAAGGTCACCATGGCCCATGGTGAGGGTCAAGGTGAGGAACCTATTAGGAGGGTCTGCAAGGGTGACCACCACGTAACCCACCATGGTCCGTGAATGGCAATACGACCCTTGGTGGTTGGGACTTGGTCTCTTCTTTTGAATAATTTTTAATGGTCTCAAGGGAGGGGCCACCATGGAGTGCACTACGTCTTGTGGTGCGTACCACGACCCGTTGTCCATGTCTTGGACCCTTTCCTTCAGGTTTTAAGTTTCTGAACCTTTACCACAGTGGCACACCACTAACTGTGGTGATGAATACATCTCGTAATGGCCTTTGTGGTCATCACCTGGTGCCAAAATTATATTTTTCTATGAAATTCATCCTTAGATCCTCATTTTCTAACTTTCCAACTTCCAAGGTCTTACAAATATCTCCTTTAATAAATGTTGGTTTTAAAGTACTTGAAATAGACATTGATAGTGTGTGTGTGTATATATATTTATATATACCCTCTAAGAACTGATTTATTATGTTAACATTTTATATTTTTCTCTTTTGATAAACTATGTGCCTTATTAATATCCTTCAGTTTAGGTTGTTTTAACTTTCTTAAAATAATCAAATGAGTTGTTGCTAATTTTTATCTTCTCTTTTCTTTACATATACACATGGGAGAAAAATGGAGTCTCAATTATGGACTCGAAAAAATAGAGTCTTATGGACTCAATACTGTTCTATCTGCACATGGAGTCTTCACTACATCCTAGACTACCCGAATAGCAAGCAAAACAAGCAAGCCTCGCTTGAACTCCCTCATGGCTATTTACATTGTAGCATTAATATATTATTTATTTTCCTTTATATATTAAAGTTACTCGTGTGATTTGAATGTGCTCATTTTGTTTTAATTATCAAATAATAAATAAAATATAGATGTTGGCTTTGGATACCTCTAGTTAGAAATGAACCATTTTAGTGATGGTATCTTTTCTTATTTAAAAAAATATAAAAAAGAGTCATAATTTTATTTTAAATTGAACCTATTCATAAAAATAAATTTTTCAAAGCATGCACCAATTTTATGTATAGAGGTCATATTTTAGTGCATTTCGTGTAAAAACTTTTATTTAATAATATTGTTTTAAACAAGTGATCATTTATTACTTTTTAAAAGAAAAGCACAAGTCATTTCATTCCAAATACAAAAGAGTTTTCAAAATGGGAAAGTCTTTTCTTAAGCTTTAATTAATTAACCTAAGTTGGCCGTTTATCATTTTTAACAAATCATAAATCATGCTTAACCCCTTCTCTTTGGGATAACTAGAACTCTTACCTAGAATTACGTAAGTTAGTAGACCTTCATTTTGAGTTAATCTAGCTTTGCTTTAGTTAAATATTTAGGTGTCCTAATTCACCTTAAAAATAATAATTAGGTGGTGATTCCTTAAGATAAATAATTTAGGAATTATTAATATGTTGTACACAACTTGACGCAAGTTAAAATGGGATATAACAACTCTCAGATCCTTCCTAAAGAAAAATATCTTCTCAAAATTTTGTAAACCCAGGATAATAATTAGCGATTGATGTTCCCACTTTTGCTATCGATTGTTCAAAATGTTGCTCGTGAAGTATGGGGCTCGACATAGTGTAGCAACTACTTACCATCCATAGAGTAGTGGGCAAGTCAAAGTCTCCAACCGCAAAATCAAACAAATACTTGCAAACACGGTGAACACAAATTGAATTGATTGGTCGAGAAACCTTGATGACACGTTATGGGCATTTTGCACTTGTGTTTAGGAAGTCTTGCCATATTCCCATAGAGTTGGAGCACAAAGACATGTGGGCATTAAAGAAGTTGAACTTAGATTGGGATGCCGCATCAAATCAAAGGATGAATCAAACAAATAAGCTTGACGAGATTCACCTAAATGCATATCAAAACTCTACCTTGTACAAAGAGAAAATGAAGAATTACCACAACCAAATGATCAAAAAGAGAATATTTGAACCCAGAGATTTGGTCCTTATTTTCAGCTCAAGGATGCACTTATTTCCTGAAAAGTTCAAGTCAAAATGAGTAGGAACATTCCTAGTGATTCAAGTCTTTCCACATGGTGCGGTCGAAGAAAAGAAAGATCGAACTAAGTTCAAAGTAAATGGATAAAGGATAAAAGAGTATATGGGCACCGAGGATGAGATCAAAGTTGTGGAAGTATGGGTGTTTGTTGAATTCTGAGTAATCAAGGAACCTACTTCGTGCCGCGATGTTAAATCAAGCGCTACTTGGGAGGATACCCAAGATGTTTTTTTTCATTATTTCAATGTAATTTTTAATTCTTTAGTCTTGCTTTTTAGGATTGTATAGGGTCCTTGTCAAAATAGAGTCAAGAAAAGCAAAAAAGTTGGTTAAGATATGTTTGCGTGTTCAAGGAACAAGAGTTAAAACTGGAAAATTCAAGTGTAGATGGCACTATGGATTGGATCTATGGGTCATAGGTTTATCTACTGCTCATAGACTTGAGTCATAGAAGCCACATCTCAAAACCCTGCAGAAGCTTTAAGTCTATGAGTTTACTCTTAGGGTCATAGAAACCTCTACAGCCTGTACACTAGACTCGTAGACCCCAGGTATGTTTTCTAAATTTTTCTAAGTGTCCACACGAGTTACAAGACCATCTATAGATCATAGACTTTTCTACGTTCTGTATACGGACTCATATACACCTAGTGCATTTAACTTCCCAAATAACCCAACCCGCATCTAAAAAAAATAAAAGGTCCCAATGGTTTAATTTTTCCCTCATTTTTAATTAAAAACTGTAACGAACAAATCATCCTTCACCTCCATTACCACTGAACTCGTCTTCACCATCTCCAAACTTCATCATCACCATCCATTCAAATTCATGAACATCCCCAATTCCCTAAACTCGTAAAACCTAGACTAGTGTAAATCGGGGGTCAATTGGCTATCAAGTTTAGAAAAAAATGAGTGTGGTTGATCCTAGATACTCACTCATTCCCAAAATTACACATACTAACGTAGAATTTTTAAGTCTAAGTTTTATTCTACTATAGGGTCTTTTGATCTTGGAAAACCTATACTCAGGGGTAAAATTGAAATTCGAACTTTGAACTAGGGAACAAATTGAACCACGGATGTGGGTTATGGGTATTTGAGTGTTGCACTGTAAATATAGCATTGTGATTGATTGAAATTAACCAACTTTAAGCATTTGGTACTAGATATTGACATGAGTCGCATGCCTATATAGGTTTTCTACAAGTTGTAGGTAACCCTAAGACCCATAGTTACCCTTCGTAGGCCGTCTACAAAATGTCCAAAAATTGAACTTCAACATATCAAACATTATGTGTTCTCCTACGGGTCGTAGACATTTCCACGACTAATAGTTTGGACTTGTACAAACACCATCCCAAACTATATCTAAGGTTTAGGTGCATGAATTATACGAGCACCTTCTACAAGTCGTAGAATATTCTATGGCTCAAAAGAGGGTCTTGTTTAAATTAAAGCCCCAAACCTGTTGCATAGGAAAGATTCTACGATTGAGCCTATGGTTCGTAGAGACTTCTATGGATCATAGGCTCAGTCTGTTGAACACTTCCAGTAGCTTTATTTGTTAGGATTGATTTCCTAAAATAGAGTATTATGGGGCATAGAGTCTTCTACAGTTCATACAAACTAATGGTAGGAATGGAGATACGCAATGATAATTTTAAATTATTTTTTCCTTTTCTTTTATTTCTTTGATTTTTTTCCTTGACATGATTGCTAACATTCACTCCACATGTACCATTCCACCCAAATCGACCATAAAATACGAGAAATAATGGCCACCCCATCCAAAATGGACAAAACTAAAAGATTACAAAATAGGCTACAAAATAAGCCAAGTGACGATAAGGCAAGATGGATGAAAGAAGAGTACCCAATCAAATTTCCCTTACCCCCTAATCAATAGACGATGTGGAACCAAAGAAAAAACCTCACAATGGATCTAGAGCACATCAACATAGTTGATCCACCTTTACATACTACCCCTAGTCTGACGAGGGGGATCAATCTTCTAGAGAGGAGAATGGCAGTAGCAAGTTGGGATCATAGTTCGGCTCAGGCTCAGGTTCCAAAGGATCATATTTTGAGGTCGTACCAATTAAGGGGAAAAATAGGTAAAGGGTATGTTCAATATATATCGGGAGGATATATTAAAAATAACAAAGGAAAGTTTACTAGGGTCATAATAGAAGAGTGCCATATTCGGACAGTCAGCCTTACATTGATACCTGAGATTCAAGAACTGTTTGATCAGCACAAATGTGGGTGAATGAAAGACCTACCCAACCAATACTGTGAAAACATGGTCTATGAGTTTTATGCATCTTATGCAATAACTTTGATGAATACCAAATCGACTAAGGTAAAGGAATTGGACCAGCTACCATTGCCCAGCACTCTAGTTTGTGGTGTTCTAGTCGACATATCAGAATGCACCATTAGTTATTTACTTTATGTGTTAAAATATGAGCTTCCTTCCTCAATGGTCAAATTTGAGTATAGGATGAGCATTGCCCATAATTAAAACATCTAGTGAGATTCAACACAAAAAGAAGAATTGTTAAAATGGGTAGCATGGCATAAAGCCGAGCAAGGATTTAATATCCTCAACTCCAATCAAAAAGGCATCCCTGAACTTGAAGGAAATATTCATGTGGGTGATAGTGCGATCACGTATATGCCCCTTGATGGCAGATAATCCCTTAACCTTAGATTAGTGATGGTTGGGAGTATCATGGCCAGGTATAACATAGATTTTTCTCGATGCATTATAGCTGAGATACATAGAGAGGCATTTTAAAAAGTTACGACCATGTCATTCCCTTGCTTGATCTATATGTTGTGCAGGAATTTTGGTGCACCTATCATACCCGAGGCTGATCGACTTACAGAGGTCACAAGGATCCAAGATGTTGGGATGATCAAAGATGACATAAATCCAATCACTCAGCAACGTTTCTCATAGCCCGAGGTTGTACTGTCAAAGTTATTTGAGGGGCACAAGATAACAATACACTTGTACCAGACAATTCTACACCTGTTATGAAGTCATCTGAGGCTATCGTGACATCTCCACACCTCTTTCTACTATCATACCATATTCATAACTGATTGGCATTGTCACAATTTCAACTGAGGTGGTGCAAAACTTGCTGCAGGGATAGACTTAGACTCAGGCTCAGCTAACTCAGCTGATATAGTAGCTCAAGCCAAGGGTACCAAAAGTGATAGCTAAGCTAGAAGAGCGAGCTATTGTAAAGCTTCAGGTAGCCTTAGATCGGAGGGATCAACTTATTATTGGCCAGATTTATGCTTTTGAGAGGAGGGTAAATAATTGATTTGTGGGTATTCAAAGTCCAAACAAGATTGATATTCTGACAAAGATCAAGTGACTCTGATCTGAGGTTAATACCTTGGAAGCACCAGCATAACTCTCTTTTCCTCTCCTCGCTATTCTACCTCCGACAATCTTGGATATGTTTTATGAGGATCAATCTCTGTTGGTGTTATACCCTGTATATTTGTACCATGGAAGGTTCTTAAGCTTCTTAAGTTTCTTGAAAGGATCTTATGTTTTTTGAAAAGTTCTTAAGCTCCTTAGAAGGCACCATTTGAGCCGGATAATCTATAACGCTATCAAACAACTCTGAGGAAGGGAGAATGTGACAACCCATAGTAAGGAAGATTGGAAATATGGTTATAAGAATCTAGAAGAAGTTGGAGGCCAAGTAATGAGTCATAGGACTCGACTTACTTACGTAAGCTACCAACTTGAAAATGTTATATTCTTAAGATACTTGAGTTCATACCAAGCTTACGTAGCAAGGATTACATAGGTTCGTAAAGTAAGATGAGATTATGAACCCATAAGGTGGAAAAGAAAGTGACACATGGAAGAAAGAAAGAGTGCCACGTGGTAGCAACTGGAAGTGCAATATGGCAGCAGCTAAAGCAAGGGGGATGGACTCCACCTGCCACATGGCAGCTTATAAGTGGAGGCTTAATGTGTTGTCCCAATAAGGGCTTGACATGTATCATCACTTAGGGGCTGACACATGTCTCCCCTAAAGTAGCCTATATATATGTTTTATGACTTTTAGTTCATCTTTATCATGTAGTTTCATTCTTAACCATGAAAACTCTAGAAAATAAAGAAGAGAAATTATTAAGCTAGAGAGAAAGAGCACTACGGATTTGGGGAGGAAAACGGGTAAGCTCTCTGATTTTTTTCCATGAATTAATTATATAGGGTATACCAAGATGGTATGAACGTATTAGTAATATATATTTATGGTTTGTAGCATCACAAAAAGGATAAAAAACAGCCACAAAGTTTCAGCCGAGCTAGGAGAACTTCCGAGATGAGTTTTGGCAAGTTTTGGCGAGTTTTGGGAAAGGTAAGGTTTTCCATTTCAAATTGGAGTTTATGATGTTGTTATGAATTATATTACATGTCGTAAATGAGGATGGAAGTGGAAAAATTGTATAAGGATGTTTGACATTAGAAATGAACTAAATTGAAGTCGTTAGAGTTAAACCGAAGTCGAGTAGTATATTGTGATTGTGGTGATGTGGTTGAAGCTGAGTTGGTTTTGCGTTGCAGGGATAGAAATTTTTCTAAAAAGGGTGTGGTTTCTTCTGGTTGCATCCACATAACCCTCCGTTTTGTATGGTTAAAGGTTCTACAAAACAAAGATTAAAAACTCTATTTTGGTATCATAGTTTTGAGCGAGTTGGTTGGAGTTTGTAGTGTGTAATGTTGAAGTGATTTATTTGTATATATGCTTATGTTTTTTGTTTTTGGTTAAATTTATTAATTAAGCATCTAATTGGAAGTTTCTATAGGGCAAGTTATAGGGGAGAGTTGGTTGGAGTTTGTAGTGTGTAATGCAAAGCTTCCAGTTGTTAAAGGATAAATTGACTACAACTCTTGTTCTAACTATTTCTGAAGGACCAAATGTCTGTTATTTATTGTGATGCTTCCATTATTGGGCTGGATGTGTACTAATGCAACATGGTAGAGTTATAGCTTATGCCTCCCGACAGCTTAGAAATCACGAAAGGAATTACCCAACTCATGATTTGGAATTAGCAGCGGTGATTCATGCTTTAAAAATATGGAGGAACTACCTATATGGCATACATATTGATATCTATACAGACCACAAAAGCCTCTAGTACATTTTTAAATAGAAAGAGTTGAATCTACGATAGAGAAGGTCACTAAAATTGCTGAAGGACTATGATATCGACATTCTATACCACCTTGGGAAAGCAAATATGGTGGAGGATGCACTTAGCCATAAATCAATAGGTAGATTGGCAGGTGTACAACCAGAACAAAGGGAGATAGTCCGTGAGATTTGCTAATTAGCTAGCCTTGGAGTCTGGTTAGCTGATTCGGATGATGGTGCGGTTTCTATTCGAGGAGTTGATGAATCCTCAATCATGGAAGAGATAAAGCAATGTCAGTACAAGGACCCTTGGCAGGGTAATACAATATAGGGGCAGAGTCTATGTCCCAGAAGTTGCAGGGCTACAACAAAAAGTACTAGGAGAGGCACACCATGCCCATTATTATGTTCATCCGGGGTCAACCAAGATGTATCATAACCTCAGATGTTTATATTGGTGGTATGGTATGGAGAAGGATATAGAAGAGTATGTAGCCTAATTCCCAAATTGCCAACAGGTTAAAATTGAACATCAAAAACTGAGTGGGTTACTACAGGAGATGGAGATCCCAACTTTGAAATGGGAAGCAATTAACATGAACTTCATTACGGGCTTACCTCGCAATCTCTGAAAATAGGATTCCATATGGGTTATTGTGGATAGGTTGAAAAAATCAGTCAACTTCCTTCCAGTTAGGACCACATACTCAGTGGAGGACTATGTAAAGTTATATATTAAGGAGATAGTAAGACTTCATGGAGTTCCCATATCTATTATATTAGACAGGGGATCTCAGACTTCATGGAGTTCCCACATCTATTTTGGTGAGTTTCAGGCAAGGTAAGGTTTTCCCTTTCAAATTGGAGTTTATGATGTTGTTATGAACTATATATTATGTATTAAATAAGGCTGGAAGTGGAAAAATTATATAAGGATGCTTGGTGTTAGAAACAAACTAAATTGAAGTCATTAGAGTTAAACCGAAGTCGAGTAGTGTGTTATGATTGTGGTGTTGCGGTTGCAGCTGGGTTGGTTATGTGTTCCAGGGCTAGAAAGTGTTCTAAAAAGGGTCTGGGTTCTTCTTGTTGCAGCCACACGACCCTCCGTTTCGTATGGTTAAAGGTTTTATAAAACAAAGATTAAAAACTCTATTTTGGTATCGTAGTTTTGAGCGAGTTGGTCGGAGTTGGTAGTGTGTAATGTTGAAGTGATTTACTTATATATATGCTGCTCATTTTTGTTGTTGGTTGGATGTAGTAATTAAGGATGTAATTGGAAGTTTGGATAGAGCAAGTTATAGGGGAGATGCTGCTCAATTTCCGATAACTTCGGAACTAGTAATGAACTAGTCGAGGGAAATGGATAGGGAAATGATTCCTATGGATACTTGGTTGTAGAGTTGGAAATTGGAAAGTGAAAGGGTATTAACCTTAGTATTTTTTTCATATTAAATAGGTTCAAAAGACGACAAGGCAAACGTGGTTAAGGGTAATCCATAAGAGGTATGTGAAGCTACCTTCTTTCTCTTGGCATGTTTTTGGCATAAGTATGTAAAGCTACCCTTCTTCTCTCTTGATATGTCTTTGACATAAGTTATGATGTTATGATGAAATGTTTATGGTACCGAGTTCCTTGATGGGCCAAGTATGATATATGTTACTATCTAAGGATCGGGCCAAACATTCCTCGGCATATGTTACTATCTAAGGATCGGGTCGTACGTTCCACGGCATATATGTTTATGACGACTACATGAGGGAAAGTAGAGAGTATGTAAAGCAACCCTTATTTCTTTTGGCATGTCTTAGAATTAAGTAAGGATTAATATGAGCTTTGAGGGTAATTTCATTCATAAGTCTCGAGGGTGATTCATGATTCCTGTTCTTAGAGATTCTCCGATATTTAATGTCCTTGGCTTTTATATGTTACTTTGTATCATCTTTATTCATGCCTACGATTTCTAAGGCTCTTTTTATATGATCAATAGTGATATTTGAGGGGTGATTGATATAACTATCGTCCTGATTTTCAAATGACAATTCATCTTTATTACTTCACTTAGACTTTGACAATGTTTTACATTGCATATTGTTACTCACTACTCTACTTGTGTATACTGTAACCCCTCCTATCACTGAGTCCCGAGCTGGGTATGTAATCGTGTACAGATCACTGCATTATCCACTGAGTCCCTCACTAAAGGGTCAGGTACGCTATATGAGGAAGTGATAATTCAATGACATGAACAACTCATCGAGTCCATCACTAGAGGGTTGGGTACGTATATATATATATATATATATATATATATGTATATATATATGTATGATGATGTGATGTGATAAGGTGGTAATGGCGCTAAACCCTACGATGGTCCTTTAGTTATGATTCACCGAGTCCTTAAAAGGGCCGACTATATTATATAATATAAGGATGCATGTTTTCATGATCCACAAGGTATAGGTACAGTGTTTTCTTAAGTAACATGTTTATCCCCCTGACTCTCTCTATTTCAAATATTCTTTCAGTTATGCTTTGTATACTCAGTACACATGTTGTACTGACCCTCCTTTCGAAGGGGGCTATGTTTCATGCCCACAGGTACAGGTACACACTTTGGGGATCCGCCAGCATAGGATTCCCACTAAGCAATTAAGAAGCCTCCATTGTGTCGGTGCCTAGATTTTGGTACCAACCCTCAATGTATATATTTATCTATTTATGGGTAGGGCGGGGGCCCTGTGCCGCCTTATATTATTGTTCTTACTCTTAGAGGTCGGTGGATGTGTATGTGGGTTGTGTATACGTGTATGTGGGTTGTATATATATGTATGTGCAGTTGTGCCTATAATATGGATATTTTGGGATGTCCACTTTGTCATAGCAGCCTTGTCAGCTTGCGCAGGGTTTATTATAGGATGACCCTATATGTTATGATGGACTCTTCTTCCTATATGTTATCATGCCTGTTGATACATTATAACCCAAATAGGGGACAGGCTTACTTATAGTTTGTAGGGGTATATGCGAGTGTCTAGTTCGGGCACCCGTCACGGCCTTTGGGATTAGGTTGTGATAGAAGTTGTATCAGAGTAGTCCTTCATTGGAATATCCACAGACCGTATCTAGTAGAGTCTTGTTTATCGGTGTGTTATGAACCACATCTATAAATAGGAGGCTATAGGATATTTAGGATATTATCTTTCTTTCTTGTCTTAGATCGTGTGATAGAGCTATGTTCTTAGGATGACCTTTCACTAACCTACCCTTATGTTTGCCATAATACCTCCGAGGAAATAAACAACCAGCCAAAAGGGCAAATCGGCAGCAGGGGAAACCAGTCAGGCCCCGAGAGTTACTAGTGCCTTAGTCGGCGAGTTCTACTATGCCGCCACCTCCAAAGGAGTTTATAGAAGCAGCTGCAGGTCTTGAAGCCCCAGTACCAGAGCCTCCAGCCTCATATCAAGGGGCGGAGGATAGATTTATGAGAGATGCAGTGCAGTTGCTGACCGTACTGATGATAGGAAAGGCTCGAAGGCATGGCCTATATGATGCAAACAAACAAGACAGCTTGAGAGTCCGTGACTTCCTAGCCTATAATCCCCAGGAATTTCACGAGTCAAGACCTGTAGAGGATCCACAGGAGTTCACTCGGTAAATGCAGCGCACAGTATGAATCATTAAGGCCTCAGAGACTGAGTCTATTGAATTGGCTTCATATCGGCTGTGTGATGTGGCCGCTAACTGGTATGAGTCATGGGAATTGTCGAGGGGTGAGGGTGCTCCTCCAGTCTCATGGGATGAGTTTGTGGAAGCTTTATTTTGCCGTTTTCTACCTCCAGAAATGAAACGAGCTAGAGTTGATAAATTCTTATTGTTAAAATAGAATGGTAGGAGCATTAGAGATTATAGCCTTGAGTTTGACTCATTGGCAAGACATGCGCCCACTATTGTGGCTGATATGGTTGATAGGGTGCATCATTATGTGATGGGGCTAGATCATCACTTAAATGATAGATGTATAGCCATGGTTTGTCAGCCAGGCATGGATATTTCTCAGGTACAAGCATATGCATAAGGAGTGGAGGATCGGCACAGAGGGCGTCAGCCCGAGAGAGATTCTGACAGATGCCAGCATAAGAGAATTAAATCAGCTGGTTATTATGGTGGCTTTCGAGGTGGGCAGCCTCAACAACATAGTAGATATCTCTCTCAACCAGCTCGGAGTGCACCCCTATAGTTTCTAGGTGGAATATTTGAGAGCACCGGGTATTCAGGAGCTGGTCAAAGCTCCAAGGTTTCAGGTACACAGATGAATTGGGGTTATCGACAATCAAGACCACCATTGCCCAGTGTCCCCATTGTGGTAGACCTTATTTTGGAGAATGTCATTGGAATACAGGTGCTTGTTTCTCTTGTGGCCGCCAAGGCCATGTTGCGAGGGAATGTCCATTAAAGGGTAGGTAATGCAGCTTGGTCAACTAGGTCAGTTGTGAGTTCTTCTTCTTCAGTAGCTATGCGCCCTATGGGGCAGGGTATGCAGACACCAGTAGGCCATGGCAGAGGCTGTAGGGGAGCTTCTAGTTATAGCGGTCCTTCCAATCGAATATATGCCTTAGCTAGCATATATGATCAAGAAGCATCACCCAGTGGGGTTACAGGTATATTATCAATCTTTTCCTGGGATGTGTATGTAGTGATAGATCCAGGCTCTACTTTATCATATATATCCCCTTTTGTTGCTAGTAGAATTGGAATAAAGCCTGAGTTAATGGAGTCATTTGAGGTGGCCATACCAGTGGGAGACTCGGTTATAGTAAACAAATATATAGAAATTATTTGGTATATGTATATGATCGCCATACCTTGGCTGACTTGATAGAGTTAGATATGACGGAATTTGATGTTATTATGGGTATGGACTGGTTGGCTTCTTGTCATGCCAATGTAGATTATAGAAACAAAGTCGTTCAGTTCTAGTTCCCAAAGTGAACGAATTGTTGAGTAGTTAGGGAACACAATATCGTCGAAGGGTAAATTCATTTCATACCTCAAGGCAAGGAAAATGATTAGAAAGGGGTATATCTATCATCTAGTCCATGTGCATAACCTGGAAGCGGAGGTGCCAACTCTCCAATTGATGCCCATGGTAAATGAATATCCAGATGTATTCCTATATGAACTCCCAGGTCTTCCTCCTGAATGGGAGATAGAGTTCACTATAGACATGCTACTAGATACTCAGCCTATCTCTATCCCTCCATGTAGAATGGCACCCGTGGAGTTAAATGAGCTAAAAGAGCAGCTGAAAGACTTGTTGGAAAAGGGCTTCATTAGGCCCAGCACATCTCCATAGGAAGTACCAGTATTGTTCATAAAAAATAAAGATGGGTCATTGCGAATGTGCATCGACTACAAGCAGCTGGACAAGGTAACAATTAAGAATAAATATCCCCTTCCCAGGATTGACCTGCGGTCGAGCTATAATTAGGTGCAAGTAAGGGAAGCAGATATCCGAAAGACCGCATTCACAACCCGATACGGATATTATGAGTTTAGAGTGATGTCTTTTGGGCTAAAAAATGCTCTAGCAGTGTTTATGTATCTGATGGACCGAGTGTTCAAACCATTTTTAGATTTATTTGTGATTGTATTTATTGATGATATTCTGGTTTATTCACGATCAGAAAAGGATCACGCGGATTATTTATGGGTAGTACTGGGAGTACTCCAAGACTATAATTTGTATGCTAAGTTCTCTAAATGTGAATTCTGGCTGACTTCAGTGGCATTCTTGGGGCATGTTATTGGGGTCGATGGTATTCACATAGACATAAAAACGATTGAGGCCGTGAAGGCCTGGCCAATACCTACAGCCCCTATAGAGGTACGTAGTTTTTTAGGGCTAGTAAGATACTACAGGAGGTTCATAGAAAAGTTTGCTTCCATTTTGGCGCCTTTAACTAGACTAACTCAAAAGGAAGCTAAGTTACAGTGGACTGATGCTTGTGAGCAAAGCTTCCAGTTGTTAAAGGATAAATTGACTACAACTCTTGTTCTAACTATTTCTGAAGGACCAAATGTCTGTTATTTATTGTGATGCTTCCATTATTGGGCTGGATGTGTACTAATGCAACATGGTAGAGTTATAGCTTATGCCTCCCGGCAGCTTAGAAATCACGAAAGGAATTACCCAACTCATGATTTGGAATTAGCAGCGGTGATTCATGCTTTAAAAATATGGAGGAACTACCTATATGGCGTACATATTGATATCTATACAGACCACAAAAGCCTCTAGTACATTTTTAAATAGAAAGAGTTGAATCTTCGAGTCCGTGACTTCCTAGCCTATAATCCCCAGGAATTTCACGAGTCAAGACTTGTAGAGGATCCACAGGAGTTCACTCGGTAAATGCAGCGCACAGTATGAATCATTAAGGCCTCAGAGACTGAGTCTATTGAATTGGCTTCATATCGGCTGTGTGATGTGGCCGCTAGCTGGTATGAGTCATGGGAATTGTCGAGGGGTGAGGGTGCTCCTCCAGTCTCATGGGATGAGTTTGTGGAAGCTTTCGTTTGCCGTTTTCTACCTCCAGAAATGAAACGAGCTAGAGTTGATAAATTCTTATTGTTAAAACAGAATGGTAGCAGCATTAGAGATTATAGCCTTGAGTTTGACTCATTGGCAAGACATGCGCCTACTATTGTGGCTGATATAGTTGATAGGATGCATCATTATGTGATGGGGCTAGATCATCACCTAATTGATAGATGTATAGCCATGGTTTCTCAGCCAGGTATGGATATTTCTCAGGTACAAGCGTATACATAAAGAGTGGAGGATCGGCACAGAGGGCGTCAGCCCTAGAGAGATTCTGACAGAGGCCAGCATAAGAGAACTAAATCAGCTGGTTATTATGGTGGCTTTTGAGGTGGGCATCCTCAACAACATAGTAGATATCTCTCTCAACCAGCTCGGAGTGCACCCCTATAGTTTCTAGGTGGAAGATTTGAGAGCACCGGGTATTCGGGAGCCGGTCAAAGCTCCAAGGTTTTAGGTACACAGATGAATTGGGGTTATCGACAATCAAGACCACCATTGCCCCAGTGTCCCCATTGTGGTAGACCTTATTTTGGAGAATGTCATTGGAATACAGGTGCTTGTTTCTCTTGTGTCCGCCAAGGCCATGTTGCGAGGGAATGTCCATTAAAGGGTACTCCAGGTAATGCAGCTTGGTCAACTAGGTTAGTTGTGAGTTCTTTTTCTTCAGTAGCTATGCGCCCTATGGGGCAGGGTATGCAGACACCAGCAGGCCATGGCAGAGGCTGTGGAGGAGCTTCTAGTTATAGCGGTCCTTCTAATCGAATATATGCCTTAGCTAGCATATATGATCAAGAAGCATCACCCAGTGGGGTTACAGGTATATTATCAATCTTTTCCTGGGATGTGTATGTAGTGATAGATCCAAGCTCTACTTTGTCATATATATCCCCCTTTGTTGCTAGTAGAATTGGAATAAAGCCTGAGTTAATAGAGTCATTTGAGGTGGCCACACCAGTTGGAGACTCGGTTATAGTAAACAAATATATAGAAATTATTTGGTATATGTATATGATCATCATACCTTGGCTGACTTGATAGAGTTAGATATGACGGAATTTGATGTTATTATGGGTATGGACTGGTTGGCTTCTTGTCATGCCAATGTAGATTATAGAAACAAAGTCGTTCAGTTCTAGTTCCCAAAGTGAACGAATTGTTGAGTAGTTAGGGAACACAACATCGTCGAAGGGTAAATTCATTTCATACCTCAAGGCAAGGAAAATGATTAGAAAGGGGTATATCTATCATCTAGTCCATGTGCATAACCTAGAAGAGGAGGTGCCAACTCTCCAATCGATGCCCGTGGTAAATGAATATCCAGATGTATTCTTATATGAACTCCCAGGTCTTCCTCCTGAATGGGAGATAGAGTTCACTATAGACATGCTACTAGATACTCAGCCTATCTCTATCCCTCCATGTAGAATGACACCCGTGGAGTTAAATGAGCTAAAGGAGCAACTGAAAGACTTGTTGGAAAAGGGCTTCATTAGGCCCAGCACATCGCCATAGGAAGCACCAGTATTGTTCATAAAAAATAAATATGGGTCATTGCGAATGTGCATCGACTACAAGCAGCTGGACAAGGTAACAATTAAGAATAAATATCCCCTCCCCAGGATTGATAATTTGCTTGACCAATTGTAAGGTGCTAAGTACTTTACGAAGATAGACCTGTGGTCGGGCTATCATTAGGTGTTATGATGAAATGTTTATGGTACTGATTCCCTTGATGGGCCAAGTATGATATATGTTACTATCTAAGGATTGGGCCAAACGTTCCTTGGCATATGTTACTATCTAAGGATCGGGCCGTATGTTCCACGACATATATGTATATGAAGATTACATGAGGGAAAGTAAAGAGCATGTAAAGCAGTCCCTTCTTTCTTTTGGCGTGTCTTAGAATTAAGTAAGGATTAATATGAGCTTTTCAGGAAAACCACCAACCAAATAGTATTATACTATTTTGAACCAAAGATTTGAGCCTAAAAAGACCTTTTTGATTTGAATAAATACAATACACATTCCCCTTCATTGACTGTAAACCTTTATTTTGGCCCTTGTCTCTCATAGGATAATTTGCACCTCAACTAAAAGCCTAAGTTGAGGGTAGTTATTATAGAGGAAAGCAAGAAAAGAAGGGGTATAAAAAAGTGATGCTTAATAAGAGAAAAAAGGATATATTTGGGGTGCGTCCATGATAAAATAATAGTATGAATGAGAAAGAAAGCAATGAAATCACCAATCATAAAAAACATTGATAAAAGAGCAAAATAAATACATACCCAAGAATAAATGAAAGTAAAATATAGGGGTGAAACAAGTTATGGCTGTCAAACATGGAATCAAGTTAATGTAGTGTCTAGGAGGGAAAATGTCACTAAATTGATCCATGTAAGTTAGCTTGATTTCAGATATCTCTATTGGTGTCGTTATGTCATAAATTGATCCATGTAAGTTAGCTTGATTTGAGATAATGATTGCATTGTAATTTGCTTGTAAAGTGGAGGGTGTTTTTAGTTGAGAAGCCATGTGATTGTCGTAAATTCTTGGACTAAATTTGCTTAGTAGTGTTGCTTGAGGACAAGAAACCATATTAAGTTGAGGGTGTTTATGTACTATGAACTTACGATACTTTTAATACTTAAAACTTAATAAATTGCATGTCTTTTAAGCATCTGAAGTAGATTTGATATTGTTTGTGCCTTATTTGTAGGAAAATATAGTTCGATAACGAAACTAGAAGAAGACTGTGTTGATATCATCTATTGGCAAGCTATGAGTCTATCCTATGAGTCGTTATCTCTTCCATGAGCCATAGGTAGATCTTATAGGTAAGTGGTAGAGGAATTGAGAACAAGTCAGAAGCTATGAGTTGGCGAGATGAGTCATGGGTGTGTCTACGAGTGGTAGACTGAGTTCGTGCATTGAGGTTTAGTTTCTAATAGTTTCTAAGGGGTGTATCTACAATATTGTTCGATTTGGAGATGATAGTGTTGAGACACCATCCCTTCAGTCAGTTCCATTCGTAAATGAGCTTCCTGAATTTTTCCATAACAATTTACCTAGAGTACCTCCTGACAGGGAGATAGACTTTAGAAAATAAGCTCTTCCCGATACTCACACTATCACTAATGGCTCCAGTTGAGTTAAAGGAATTAAAACATAAGTTGAAAGATCTTCGTGATAAGGGGTTTATTATACCAAGTATCTCTGTCATGACCCAACCCTGTATGCCATGATGGGTGCCTGAATTGGACACGCGCGTGTACCCCTGCCAACTATAAGTAACGCATTTCCTGCTCAACTTATAGTGTATCAACAGGTAAGGAAACATACAAGACGATGGTACATACATACACATACCACCCATATACCACCCACGTACATATCCATATACCTCTAAGAGTAAGAACAGTAGCATAAGGCGGGACAGGGACCCCATCGTACCTGTGAACAAAAGAATATATACATTAGGGTTTAGTACCAAAATCTAGGCTCCAGCACAAAGGAGCACCTCTGGACTGCTGAGTGGGACTCCTATGCTGGTGGATCCTCTAGGGTTAGTACGACATATGTACTGAATATGCAAAACAAAACATAGCATAACTAAAGGTATATCAAAACATAGAAGCAGGGCTAAAATCTCTTATAAGAAACCTATACCTATATCCTGTGAATCGTAAAAGATATGCATACTCAAATTATATAATATAGCCGGCCCTATTAGGGACCCGGTGAGTCATATATATAGGACCATCATAGGCCTAGAGCCATATGGGACTCGATGTCATAATCATATCATCATATACCTTACCCGGCTCATTATGGGGCTCGATGTCATAATCATATCCTCATATACCATACCTGGCCTATTATGGAGCTCGGTGTCATAATCATATCCTTATATACCATACCCGGCCCATAATGGGGTTCGGTGTCATAATCATATCCTTATATACCATACCCAACCTATTATGGGGCTCGATTTTATAATCATATCCTCATATACTGTACCCAACCCATTATGGGGCTCGGTGTCATAATTATATACTCATATACCGTACCCGGCCTATTATGGGGATCGTTGTCATAATAAACCATACATAGGTAGATCATCACCTGAGACTCGATAAAACAGTCAAGTGAACTATCACCTAAAGACCAGAATAGTAATTGTCTTAAGTACCTTCAAAACACCGTTCGGGATCATATTAGCTGGAGTTTCAGGGATCGTAGATTGGTATCGATATAGGGTTAAACAGTTGTTTGTCATCGCAGAGACCGTAGGAATAGGAGCTGATGCAATCAATTATTATTCATCAAATAAGAGACTCAAGGGCAGTAATTTAACTACTTAAAGCATTCTAATATCAAGTAATGAATAAAAGTCACAAGTTATACTCGGAGCTTATAACTGGAACTACCTCCACCTCATATCATATGCCATTGCATTTATACTTAGGAAATTCCCAAAAGGAAGAAGAGACAGGCCTTACATATACTATCATTCATGATCTAGCAGCCTTAAAAGGTAATCATACAGAACTATTGTTCGTGGATCAAAATGCTAATCATCTCGAGTACCCTTTAAGTACCATTAGGGCTACATTAAATAAAGTCTCAGGAATCATAGACATATTTTAAGGTAATGCCAATCGGCTTAAGAAATTAGAGACATTTGTCATCCTAGAGTCTTTAGGAATAAGAGTTTTACATCCCACTACTAATTGACATATAGACGGTTCAGGAAAGGTAGCTCAACTACTTTAAGAGTTTGACACCCAGAAGTGAGTAGGAGACACGAATCACATTCAGAGCTGAAGAATAGAATTACTCTAAAGCTCGTATCACATGTTATCTATCCTTAAGCTAGGTCCCAAGAAGAAAGGGATAGGCTTTACATATTTATCACTTCCCATCTTACAGGTGTTTGAGAGACAATAACTCAACTATTATGGGAGTTCTAGTATCCAGTGGATAAGAATCAGGAAGTATGACGGGATTTCATGCATGGGATTATTCCCAACTTGCATACGCATATATATACATTACACTTTTATCAACGATATGCCAAGAGGAAGGAGATAGCTTTACATACCCTCTACTTTTCATCATCTAGGAGATAGTGGGAGGCACTAACTCAATTAGCATAGGAACTCCCACTTCAAAAAGTAGATAGGGGTCATGAATCATATTCGGAGCTTTATGAGTAGACTTTTCCCCACATTTCATATACACATCCTACTTACGACTAAGATATGCCCAAAATAAAAGAAAGATAGCTTCACATACTCATCCCTTTCTAATGTATGGAAGGCTTCAGAAGCCCTAGTCCAATTAAAGTAGGAATGCTTTCATTAAGATGCAAATGAGGGTCGTGAATTACGCTTGGCATTTATGAGTAGTTTTACCCTCAAGTTTATAGAAGGGTTACCGTATATGCGAGTAGAGTAGTGAGTAACCATATCAATTCAAAATACTATCATAGATCTGATAGTATAAGAGGATTAAGATATTGTCTGAGGACCCGAGTAGTAGTGTAGTCATCTTAGCTGCCCTCTAAATGCCATTAGGGGCTATATAACATAGCATCTCGGGGCCCGTAGACGTTTACTAAAGTAACGCTAACCACTTAAGGACTTCATAGCACTTGCTTTCATATAGTCCTATGACTAGGAGTCCGTATATTCATTAAGTCCTTAGCATATAAAATGTTCAAGGAAAGTAGTTTACTATCATAAAAGTTCAACATCCAGAACTGAATAAGAGTCACTTAGGAATGGAATCACTTTAGAGATCGTATCACTTTTTACTTACCTCTATGACATGCCAAAAGAAAAGAAAGAATAGGCTTTACATACCTTTTATGGACTTCTCTTAATCGTGTTTACGTCGTCGTCCTCCAAACCTGTTTAACATGGAAGAAATACGAGTATCAACAACCCTTAACTGTTCAGTACCTTAATTTATACACGAGTATACACAGAACCTATTTCCTCGCTCATCTTCTCGAGTAGTTCCTTAACTAGTTAAAGAGTTAACTGAAATCGGGCAGCACCTCCCCTAAATTTCTCTATCCGAATTTCCAATCACACTTATAATAACTACAGACAACCAACAAAAACAACCTGCAGCACATGTATAACCAGTTCACACCAACATAATACAACACAAACTTCAAATGACTCGCTCGAAACCACGATACCAAAATAGAGTTTCTAGTTTCCATTTTACAAAACCTTTAACTATACGAAACGGAAGGTCGGGTAGCTGAAACCAACAGCACCCACACATATTTTAGAACATTTTCCATCACCTTAATACGCCACCACACGACCAGCAGCTGCAGCACCACACACACAACTCACTATTCAATTTTAATTTAATTATAACGACTTCCATTTAGATTGTTTCCAACGTCGAGCATTTTTACGACATTATCATACTTCCAGCAACATAAAATATGTATAACACACCCTATAAAAACACGAAAAACTTCAAATTGAAGGGAAAGAACTTACCTTACCCGAAATTGGCCAAAACTAGCCAAAACTCATCTCGAAAACTCTTCTAACGCGATTAAAACATCGTGGCTGCTTGCTACTCGTTTTGTGCTGATTCAAGCCATGATTTTATACTATTAATACCTCCATACCATCATGGTATACCCTATATAATTAATTGACGGAACAAAATTGGGACTTACCCTTTTTTTTCCTCAAGCCGTCGCCCCTCTCCTCTTTAGTTTTAGGGTTTTGTTCTCTTTGTTGCTGCTGATTTTTGAATAAGGAACTGAAGTCTTAGTCACTTAATACATATATATAGGTTCCCTTAGGAGGTGACATGTGTCATCCCCTAAGGGTGACACGTGTCCAGCCCCTATTGGGCCACCGTATACATGCTGCCAACTAGGGGCTGCCACGTGGGAGTGGGGTCCACCACCAAAGTAGGTGGGTCACCTACTTGACCCCAAGAAGGTAGGTCACCTTCTTCTATGTGTCACCTCTCTATGCTGCCATGTGTCATTCTCTTCTTTGCCTCATGGGTTCGTAATCTCATCTTATTTTACGTACCTATGTAATCCGTGCTATGTAAGCTAAGTACATACTTACGTAACACTTCTAAATTAAAAGCTTACGTAGGGAAGTTGAGTCCTACGGCTCATTATTTTGCCTCTAACTCTTTTCGACTCCTCGTGACTCTATTTTTAACCTTCCCCACTATGGGGTATCACATTCTCCTTCCCTTAGAGTCATTTGACAATGTCATAGATTATTCGGCCCATATGATAACTTTTAGCAACTTAAGAGACATTCCGAGCTCAGGAGTATGGGGTGTAACAAGCTCACCTTTGGGGACTTTTGTCCTATTCATGTGAAAGAAATATGGTTACCTTAAAATGTGTATTGACTACCGTCAGTTGATCAAGCTTACAAGGAAGCATAAATATTCTCTTCCAAAAAAAATGACATGTTCGACCAACTTCAGGGTGCCACTTTTTTCTGTAAGATAGACCTTAAATCAGGCTTTCATCAGTTGAAAGTGAGAGAAAGTGACATTCCAGAGAAAGCCTTCCAAACCCGATATGGTCATTCTGAGTTTTTATAATTTTATTTTATTTGACTAATGCTCAGGGAGCATTCATGGACCTCATGAATACAGTGTTTAAGTAATATCTAGACATGTTTGTTATCGTGTTCATCCACAACATCCGGCTCTATTCTAGAAATGAGGAGGCACATGCCAACCATCTCAAAATCTTTCTCCAAAATCTCAAGGATAGGGAGTTATATGTCATATTTTCTAAGTGTGAGTTGTTGCCTGCATCTGTGGTATTATAGGCTACATTATTTCGGGTGAAGGTGTTCGAGTTGATTCACAGATAATAGAAATAATAAAAAATTAGACCGGCCCATATCCTCGACCGACATAAGAAGTTTCTTAGGTTTGGTTGGTTACTACTTAGGATTTTTTGAGGAATTCTCTTCCATATCATCTACATTGACTAAGTTGATAGAGAAGAATACTAAGTTCCAATGCTCAAATGCTTGTGAGAAAAGTTTTCAAAAATTGAAAACTATATTGCCTATTACTCCAATGTTGTCCCTACCCGAGGGAACAAATGTCTTTGATATTTATTATGATGTTTCAGAGTTGTATTGGGTTTTGTATTGATGCAAAGAGGTAAAGTCATAGCTTATGCTTCAAGATGACTTAAGATTCATGAGAGAAATTATCTGAATCATGATCTCGAGTTGGCAATGGTAGTATTTGCTTTGAAGACATCACTATCTCTATGATATGCATGTGGATGTGTTCACTGATAACAAGAGCCTACAGTATACTTTTAGTCAAACAAAACTAAACTTGAGGCAGAAGAGATGGCTTGCATTGCTCAAGGATAATGTCATGAGCATCCTCTACCACCCAAGTACAGTTAATGTTGTTGTTGATTCTCTCAACAGCTTATCCATAGGGAGTTTGCTCATGTTGAGAGAAAAGGAAGGAGTTGGCTAAAGAAGTGCATAGACTTGCACCTTTGGGATGCCTCCATGTGGACTTAGATGATGGTGGTGACATTGTTTAGAATGGGGGTGAGTATTCACTATAGTTGAAGGAAGATGTTTTCACGACCCGAATCATCGAGTCATGATGGCGGCTACTATGACCCACCAGTTGGGAAGCCAACTTGTATCCCAAAACTGGAGTAATGGGATGTAAGGGTAGAAGACCAATAATTTGAACTAAAACAATAATAAAATAATAAGAACACAAATGAACGGGCAGAAGCAAATCAAAATATATACAAACGAAAGATCACTCCCAAAACCTAGAAGTCACATGTATAGAGTTAATAACAAAATGAGTACAATTCCCAAAAGTGCACTACAAAAACATGATTGTCTCAAAAAGAATACAAAAAAATATATAGAGAGAGAGAGACAGGTAAATCCATAATGCTATATGCTCACCCTCTCCTCCGAAAAAGAGTGTTTTTTGCTCGAGAACAACGCTGATAGCTAGTTCTCAGACTTGCATCACGAAAATAAATGCAGAGTGAAGTATGAGTACCAAAATAATAGGTACCCAGTAGGCATCATAGGCCAACTGAGAAAGGAAAGTGAAACTAAACTGAAATGCGAGAAACTAAACATAACTAGACTCAAGAACAACAAATCAAAATAGGTATGTACACGAGTGTACTCACACATAAAGAGAAAGGCAGAAACTAGTTAAATCCATCAGGCTCCCACAAACCTGATGGGTACACACGTGGATAAGTCTTAAAGTAACAACCCGAATAGACCCCCATAAGTCCGATAGGAGTAATGATAGTTGAAAAAAGATGAAAAAATCCTAAAAAGTCCCAATAGTATCACAATATCCCGCTGACTTGAACCCGACCATTCTAAGAGCCTGAAGTTATAAATCGAAGCATAAGAGAGTTTAAGAACTTGAACCGAAGAAATATAAGAGGATCAGGGACTTGAACCAAGATTTGGAAATAACCAAGAAATTAAACCATGGTTTGGATGATTGTGGACTTGAACTACGTGTAAAAGAGACCAAGGTAATAATATCTATGGACCTAAACCAAGGCTAATAAGTAGCTTATGGACTTGAACCAAGGATGATATTGGCAGTAGACTTGAACTATGGCTAAATAAGACTAAGGACTTGAACCGAGGCAATAATACAAGGGCAAGGACTTGAACCATGCCCGATGGAGTGATTTGGGGACTTGAAGCATGAATAGAGTCAAGTGGCTTTCCGCTGCTCTCCGAGACAGTTCATTTAGCACCAACCGAGCGTCATGGGGAGTACCACAAATCCTAATGCTATCAATAAATCACTCTATCTTGAACCACAACCAACCAAAATCGGTTAATTTGACTTCTAGAACAAAGAATCAAGAGATACGGAACCGATGAAAGTAGGAAATTATGGACATAAGGTTTCAAAGTTGTGTTACTGCCTATATAAGGCCTAGACTATCAGATTTAAGTCTACTATATTAGTCTACTGGGAGCTTAGCCGTCCGAAGCGATGTTGGAGAAATTACAAGGTTTAACAGCACCAAAAATATGTAGGTCTAAGGCATATACTAGTTTAAGCCTAGACTAAAGCCAAACATACTTTCAATGACATAAATGAAATGCACAGTACAGACCATAAGGTATGGATGATAAACAATAATAGGAGATATGCTTTAATAGCCCAAATTTCCTAAAAATAAATCCTAAGACATGAATTCTTGGAATTTAGTATGCTCGACACCCAAACACCCCCAATGTCATACAATTCAGTATAAAAATACTTAAACATGCTCAGTCTAAAGAGATGAAAGTCGGAGCCTACCTATAGGCCGACTGCACGCTCTTCAACTCAATTGAAGATTTTTCCTTCTGTACGACCTCAAAAATACTACCACACTATCAAAAATAGAATCACAATGTCAATACAGTCATTTAAACACTAAAGTTACTAAATTCAGAGATAGACCAATTTTGGAGAAAAAAATTGGAATGTGGGACAGCAATTATCAGAATTAACTTCGTTAAAGGGTCCTAAACATAGACCCTAACTTGTGTTTTAAAATAGAAGACAATTAGGGGCTCGAACCAGCCCAAATAACCACATGCATAAAAGCCACTATTTTAAAGCTTGAACTCATCAATGGAAGCAGCTAAATATGAGAATTTACCTCACCCGAAGGGTCTCCAACACTTTCCAAATGCTAATCTACCAAACCTCAACAAATCCGAACATTTGGAAACTTGAATCACCCAAATTGGTGGAGAAATGAGAGAGATATCTCAAAATGAAAATGAAAAACAAGGGTTTTTCGAGGTCTGGTGTTAAATTAAAAGACCAAAATAATTTACTCACCGCGATTGCAAAGGCCTTTTGGCTAGAGAATCGCAAATGCAACCCACTAGTCTCGCGAATGCAAAGGCCAAGGGTGGCTTGCACCAACATCAGCTGCAATAGCTGATTTTCCAAACTACCAAATCTTCGATGGGGTGCACGAAATTTATTCTGAATCCCGTATGCGAAAAATGGAATATGCTACCCCACCAAATTTGATGTTCCGGAATCAATGGTGCATTTGAAATTATGATACAAGGCAATTTCAATAAAAAGTTGGTCCCACACTAAAATGTCATTTTAATCCACTTCCACAACTGGCCTCGAGAATAGATTGAAAGCCTCGGGAAGCAAACAAAGGGTTGTTCTAGACCAAAATTGACATTTTGGAACTAACCGCACTGACGATATTTTTATCCAAGTGCATTTTCCAAGAATGTTTTCCAAAGTCAATCTTAGATCAAATTTCAAAGGCTAAAGCATCAAATGGCGCCACACTCATATCAACTACTTCGATACTTGTGCCAACTATGCTTTTAGCCTAATTTTATTATTTTGGAACCGATGAAACTGTCAGAATTAGGTTTTGAGGTCATTTAACTGAAGTAATGACCGAAGTCAAATTTTAAGTTATTAAAGTCTAAAATAGGAAAACGGGCCTAAAACCCAAATAAATGACCAGGCGATCGAACAATCAGTGCCAGCAAGTCATAAATGACTTAGGGTTGCTATTGGAATTCTATAAATGATAAAATGAATTTTTTCATTCAAAAATGACCTAGAGAGTCATTACAACATCCACGAATAAAAGAACTTTCATCCGCAAAAGTAAGAGTCAGGAAGTACCTGAAAGCATAAATAAGTCGGGGAACTATTCCCGTTCTCCTGCTTGGTCGCTCAGGTAGCCTTCTTGACTGGATGATGCCTCCAATGGACCTTAACCACAGGAATGGCTCTGGATCACAACTGTTTGAAATCTCTGGCAAAACATAGCTACTGGCTCCTTAATATAACTCAGACAATCATCCGACTCAACTACATCATATTGGAGCACATGAGACTTGTCTGGAACATATCAACCAACATTGATATATGGAAAACCAGATAAATAGCTGAAAAGGCTGAGGGAAAAGCTAACTCATATGCAACCTCACCAACTGTCCTAAAAATCTAAAAAGGGCCTATATATGTGGGGCCAAGCTTGCCTCGTCTTCAAAATCTCATCACGCGCTTTATGGGAAATTGTCACGACCCAAGCCTAGTTCCTAGACGTGATACGACAAATGAGGAACCTGGAAGTACCTCAAACAAGCCTCTTAGCATTTATTTAGCCTTTTATAGGTAATGATAAAAAAACACGCGGAAACCGTAATAGTAAATCTTCAACTTACATATGTCCAACAATACCTCTAATATTTAGATTTATCGGGGGATAAGACAAATTCCTAGCTCACCCTCAATCAAAATAGAATGAATTTACATAGTAAGTGCTTAGAGGTCTCAACATATCATAAGCTAGAAAGACAAAGGAGTATTGTTCTCGAAATATGGGAACTCACCAAAAGTAGCCTTCAAACGAAATCTCAACTAGTCACGTGGAGAAGAACGAGGAGGAGAACCGGTCCCTACATGGTGATATCATGTAGGCAAAAGAGTATGTGTTAGTAATTTGAATATACTAAGTATGTAACCATACATGAACATTGAGAAACATTAAAATATTTATGTAATATGAAACATAATGCAATGTATGCATAATTAATCATATAGATATCTTTTAAAACATTCATTTTGTAGGAAAATGACTATAACCGATATTTAAGACCATGAGAGCTATTACATGGAATCCAACATAACCTCCTATGTTGGACGGGGAGAGTACTTGCCAGGTAGAACTCCATCAACTTTATTCATTTATTTAACTTTAACTTTAAGGGCTTTCATAGATCCATTATCCTAAGCCTACAAAGGCTCCTATATTGGCACATAGTTAATGAGATAAGGGTTTGCTACTATGATTCTCTTACCGAATCCCACCTCAATATCCAAGTCAGTGCTAAGTTAATCCCACAAAATAGTTTAATACTTCAAAATCTTCATAGAGTATAGCTTGAGAATTCAAAAGATCATATTTGGTGGAATAACTCATTAAAATACTTGGTTATTAAAATATGCAAGAATTGTCCTTATTGCATAAAGAATACATCATTCATATAATTTCATCATTCTTTTATTTCATAAAACTCCCTTTTAATTATAGATATTGCATTCATAAATATTCATTTGGAGTCAAAGCTTTCAGGTCAAACTTCATTGAAAATATAGTAAAACTAGGTGGGGTCAAATCACTTCAACTTGCAAACATGTATGTAAATAAATATGCATAAATACTTTGAGATCCATTAAATAAAAATCATGCTTTAAACAACCTACCATGACTTTCAAGAACTTTTAAAGAGATAAATAGAGAAATTACTTGCAAATTATCAATTCATATATATAAAATAATGTTGCATCAAAATAGACCAATAATCATTAGTTTAACTATGATTCATTCTGTTAAGTAAAAATAATAATTACCCATCAGAAAATATTACTTGAAATCAATAGATATAATTGAAAGAGTTTTTGGACTACATGGGAGGAAGAACCCATGGATAAACACCCACATAACTTAGAGTAAAGCTTAAAGAAAATAAATATGATTTGTCATATAATTAAAATACTTTAGGCATGAGAGTGTAAGGAATACTCTCATTGAAGCCTTACATACGCTAATATAAGATAGGTAATTAAACTAAAATACTTAATAATCTATGCATTTGTAATCATAATATGAAAACCCATAAAATTTATACTTGATTTAAATAGAAGACTTTGATAATTCATTTGGGCTTAATGGATGAAAGGATTCATGAATCAATACCCACACACCTTACAGTAAAGCTTAAAGAAAATAAACATAATTTATCATATAATAAAAATACTTTAGACATTAGAGGGGAAGGAGTACTCTCATTTAATCCTTACATACCTGGAATCCAAAGCTTTACTTAGAATTGAAGGACTTAATGAACACTCTTGAATCCTAACCTTTTCTCCTCGCCGGAGTGTTTTGTGTACTACCCGTAGTATATGAATCACCTGAATAGTATTTCTACACTACTTAGAACTAAAACTATATTTTTAGAATGAGTAAAGGAGTGTATAGAGAGAAGGGTTGCTTGAAAAAGCTTGATGAATAAAATGATGGAATAAGATTGGTATTTATAGGTATGAAGGAGGGAACTAACAATAATTAAAATAATTATAAAGGAAAAATATAAAAATTTAATGGAAGATTATGATGTCATGGATGATGTCAAATGAAGGACAATTGATGTCATGGATGATGTCAAATAGATTTAGATCTTTCCAGGTTGGTGAGATGAACCTTCTTTTTACGGAATACCATTTTTCGGAGATGCATTTGAAAAGATAACTTCCTTATTAAGATTTGGTGTGTTCTTATGAATTATTTCTCTAGAATTCTATTTTTATGTCATTTAAGAATAAATCAATTTGGAGCAACCTATAGTGAGATATGATTTTTCTTCTATAAATACACCATTTTGTCACAGCACCATGTCTTGCAAAAATTAATTTATTTGACCTACTTAACCTCCAAAACATATAATATAGTCTTCAGAAAAGTTATAGGTAATGACGTCAGGATTATTTAATCACCTAATTTGGAGCATCCTATTAAAAGTTATACCCAAAATATAGAAGCAATATCATTTTCATCGAGAATTGGAACATCATATACAATATTTTTAGGGGGTGCTACATTATCTCCCCATTGGGAACATTCTTCCTCTAATGAGAAAAGACTTAGCTTGAGTAAAGTAGAGAGTAAACCAACAACCCATCATTAATGCAATAGTGCAATTTAAAACATCGTTCGAAACATATTTCATAATCTTACAAGCATATAACAAGAAAAAGTGAAATGCAAGGATTTCAAATAATTGAGCAAGGACAACTTAATACCTTAGGTTTGGGTAGAGGGAAAAAAATGAGGGTATCTCTTAATCATATCCTCTTTCTCTTCCCATATAGCACTTTTGATTTGTTTATTCCACTAAAGGATTTTAACAGATGCTACTTCTTTGTTCCTCAATGTCTTAACTTGCCGGTCCAAAATTTCAAATGGAACTTCTTCATAGGTCAAGTTTTATTCAACAGTCATTACTCTCAAAGGAACAATGGAACTAGGATCACTCACACATTTTCTCAACATATACACATGGAACACTGGATGAACCATGGTCATTTCTAATGGCAACTCCAACTCATATACAACCTTTTCAACACGTCTCACAATTCTATAAGGTCCTACATACCTAGGGCTCAATTTCCCTTTCTTACCAAATCGAACCACACCCTTCATGGGTGAAATCATTAGATACACCCAATCATCCACATTAAACTCAAGATCCCTTCTTCTAGTGTCGAAATAGGACTTTTGATGACTTTGAGCCATCTTCAACCTTTCTCTAATGATGTTCACCTTCTCTAATGCATCAAGTACAAAATTGGGGACCAATAAGGTCATATCACCTACTTCGAACCAACCAACTGGGGATCTACATCATCTCTCATACAAAGCCTCAAACGATGACATCTCAATACCTGAGTGGTAACTATTATTATAGGCAAACTCGATAAGCAGTAGATGATCATCCCAACTTTCTTTAAACTCCAACACACAAGCCCTTAACATATCCTCTAGTGTTCGAATCATCCTTTTGACTTGACCATCCATCTAAGGATGGAATATGGTGCTTAACTTTACCTTAGTATCGAGGTTTTTTTGAAACGATCTCCAAAAGTGAAAAGTGAATTGGGTACCATGATCCAAAATAATGGATAACAACATACTATACAACCTCACCAACTCCCAAATATACAACTTGGTATAGTCTTCGGCACTATAGGAAGTATTAACCAGTATGAAGTAAGTCGACTTAGTCATTCTATCAACAATTACCCAAATCAAATCATGACGCTTCCGGGTATGAGGCAAACCCACTACAAAATCCATATTCATATATTCCCATTTCCAAGTAGGAATTTTAATGTCTTGAGCTAGGCCACCCGACTTTTGATGTTCAGCCTTCACTTGTTGGCAATTCAGATATTCAGACACAAACCTTGCTATGTCTTTATTCATACCACCCCACCAATAGAACTCTTTTTAAGTCTCGGTACATTTTCGTCGAACTGAGATGAATGGAATATGTAGAATTATGAGCCTCCATCAATATCAAACTCCTTAGGCCATCAACATCCATAACACATAGCCAACCTTGGTAGTATAACACCCCATCTACACATTGGGAAAAGATTTCTATCTTTTTTTCTTTTACCAACTTTTTAAACTCGATAAATATAGGGTCAAGATCTTGCTTTTAGTTAACATCCACCATCAAAAAGGATTCAGACCTAATTTGAACAATCATACCACCATCATCAATACCACACAACTTCACCCCTAATATAGCCAACCGATGAACATGTTTCACCAACTCCCTCTTCCCTTCATCCATATGGGCCACACTCCCTATAGATACTCGATTAAGTGCATCGGCAACCATATTGGCTTTACCCAGATGATAGTGCACACTAATGTCATAGTCCTTAAGGAGTTCTAGCCACCTCCTTTGCCTTAGAGTAAGATCCATTTGGGTGAACACATATTGAAGACTTTTATGATCGGTATACACATCCATATGAACCCCATAGAGGTAATGCCTCTAAATCTTTAGAGAAAAAACAATGGCCGCCAATTCAAGATCACGGGTAGGGTAGTTATGCTCATGCCCCTTTAATTGTATAGGAGCATAGGCTATGACCTTGACATTTTCCATTAAGACACAACCTAAACCAATCTTTGAAGCATCATAATAAACTACAAACCCTTCTAATCCTTTTGACAGAGTCAAAATAGGAGTGGAGATAAGTCGATATTTCAAGGTCTGGAAACTCTTCCCACACTCATCCGTCCATATGAATTTGGCTGTTTTTGGGTCAATTTCATCATAGGAGATTAGATGGAAGAAAACCCTTCAATGAACCTTCTATAGTATCTGGCTAGATCCAAGAAGCTCCTAATGTCGAAAGGAGACAACGGTCTAGGCCAATACTTGACTGCCTCCATTTTCTTAGGATAAACCTTAATCCCATCAGCGGACACTATATGACCAAGAAATTTCACCTCCTTCAACCAAAATTCACACTTACTAAATTTTGCAAACAATTTCCTATCCCTCAACGTTTGAAGCACAACTCTCAAGTGATTTTTATATTTTTCCTTACCCTAAAAGTAAATAAAAATATCATCAATGAAGACCACCAAAAAAGTATCAAGTTAAGGGTTGAACACCCTATTCATCAAGTCCATGAATGCCGCCAGTGCATTCGTCAACCCAAAACTCATCACCATAAACTCTAAGTGATACCTTGTTTGGAAAGTTATTTTGGGAATGTCACACTCCCTCACCCGTAGTTGGTGATATCCAGACCGAAGGTCGATCTTGGAGAACTGACTTTCCCTTTATAATTGATCAAACAAGTCATCTATTCTAAGGAGTGGGTACTTGTTCTTAATGGTCATCTTATTTAATTTTCGGTAGTCTATGCACATTCGAAGTGACCCATCCTTCTTTCTCACAAATAACATGGGAGCACCCATGGCGAAATACTTGGTCTTATAAACCCCTTTTCTAACAAGTCCTTTAATTATTCCTTCAACTCTTTCAATTCTGTTAGGGTCATACGGTAAGGAGAAATAGAGATATATTAGGTATCAGGGAGGAGATCGATACTAAAATTAACTTCCTTTTTGGGAGGGACATCGATAAGATCATTGGAAAAGACATCGGGGAACTCATTAACTATAGGAATTGACTCAAGAAGAGGACTTTTGGAGTTGACATCCCTTACCCTCACAATGTAGTAAATATAACCCTTAGAAATTATTTTTTGGACCTTAAGATAAGAAATGAACTTACCGTTTACCACCGATTCACGACCCTCCCATTCACTAACAGACTCATTTGGAAATTGAAACTTGACTCGATGAGTCCTACAATCTATAGAAGTATAAAATGCATGTAACCAATCCATCCCAAGAATGACATCGAAATCTACCATGTCAATCTCAATGAGATCACAAGGAATAACTTTATGCATGATATACATGGGACAACCCCTATAGACCTTTCTAGCAATAATCGACTCACCAATGGCTCTAATAATATTTTGGGTGACATATCAAACCTATTAGCAATGAATGGAGTAACAAATGATATATTTGCACACAGATCTAATAGTGCATACACATCAAAATAAAAGACCTTTAACATACCAATAATGACATTGGGTGCGTTCTCAACCTCTTATCTCCCATGCAAGGCATAAAAGCAAATGGTACCTTAGATACCTCCTTGGGCTGGTTGACCATGAGCAATTTATCCTTGAGACCTAACACCACCATCTCTATAATCCCTAGCATGGTGGCCCAGCTTGCCACACTTAAATTATGTATTAGAGCCAGTTAAGCATTCCCCTTTGTGAGTCCTTCCACACTTCTTACAAGCGGTGAAAGTTTGAGCAGCAATATTCAATCTTGGAACCATTGGTTTAGCACCTATGTCTTTGTTGAACCTTGGAGGAGGTGTATTGGTGGAACCTTGTCCCACAAACTATTGCCCATCCTGGCCTTTGCCATTGGTACTATAACCAAACCTTTGAGGGTTAAACCCTCCACCATCCACTCTAGCCTTTTGAACCCACTTAATCTCTCTCTTAGCTTCTCTTCTTCAATTCGTTATGCGTAAGTCATTAACTGAGAGATGTCCATCTTTTTGACCAACATGGCCATCTTACACTCCTTGGACACCAAGCTTGTGACACCGGAAATAAACTTGCACATCCTAGCTCTTGGGTCGGAGACCATGAAGGGAGCATACTTTGACAACTTAGTGAATTTGAGAGCATACTCCCTCATGCTCATACTCCTTTGACGGAGGTTGATAAACTCTTAGATTTTGTCCTCCCTTATCTCCAATGGGAAGAAGTGATCTAAGAAGGAACCTTTGAACTCTTCCCATCCTATCGGCCCCATTTCTTCATCTCTCTTAACAGCCCATTGTTTGTACCACACTCTAGCCACTCCTTTGAGTTGATAGGCCACTAGCTCGGCTTTTTTATTTAGTGGCACACTCATGATAGCCATAATCCAGAACATCTCATCAATAAACTACATAGGGTCCTCATATAGTTTAGAACCATCAAACTCGGGCGAATTCATCCTTTGGAAATCCCAAATCTTAGAGGTCTGATTTTGCATTTGGGGAGAAGGAACACCTTGATGCTTTTGGTTAGCTACAACTTGAGTTAACAACATAATGATATTGCGAAACTCGGCATGGGTTACCCCTTCCTCATGATGTGGGGCATTAGAAACCGGAGGAGCTTGGTCCTCATCGCCAACCCTTTCTCTTGGAGGTTCTCTTTCATGAGTCATTATCTAGAGAACACGAAATGGGTCGTTAGTTAAAAGAAAGCTTAGGGCACTCTAAGGCATTATATGAATTTGAAAGAAGTGAAAACTTTCTAAAATGTTCCATAGTCTCCTATTCATAGTTATGGCATGCTTCACAACCATGAACAAAATCCTATTTGATGTTGTATGTTGGACTTCGAGGACCATTCAAAACCTCAGACTCTGATACCAAGCTTGTCACGACCCAAGCCTAGGGCCTCGACATGACACGACGAATGAGTAACCCAAAAATATCTCAAGCAAGTCTTTTAGCATTCATTTAGCCCTTCATAGGTAATAATAAAAAAAAGTAAAAACCATAATAGTAAATCTTCAACTTACATATGTCCAATAATACCTATAACATTTAGATTTATCGGGGGATAAGACAAACCCTAGCTCACTCTCAATCAAAATAGAATGAATTTCCATAATAAGTGTTTAGAGGTTTCAACATATCATAATCTAGAAAGACAAAGGAGTACTGTTCCCGAAACATGAAAACTCACCAAAAGTAGCCTTTAAATGAAATCTCAACTAGCCATGTGGAGGAGAACGAGGAGGAGCACCGGTCCCTACATGGTTATATCGTGTAGGCAAACGAGTTTGCATTAGTAATTTGAATGTACTAAGTATGTAAGCATGCATGAACATTGAGAAAACATTAAAACATTTATGTAATATGAAACATAATGCAATGTATGTATAATCAATTATATAGATATCCTTTAAAATATTCATTTTGTAGGAAAATGACCATAAACGATATTTAAGTCCATGTGAGCTATTACATGGAATCCGACATAACCCCCTACGTTGGATGGGGAGACTACTTGACGGGTAGAACTCCATTAACTTCATTCATTTCTTTAACTTTAACTTTAAGGGCTTTCATGGATCTATTAGCCTAAGCCTACAAAGGCTCTTATGTTGGCACATAATTAATGAGACAAGGATTTTCTATTAGAATTTCCTTACCGAACCCCACCTCAATGCCCCATACGGTTCTAAGTCAATCTCATAGAATAGTTTAATACTTTAAAATATTCATAGCATATAGCATTTCAATTCAAAATATCATATTTGGTGGAATAACTCATTAAAACATTTGGTTATTCAAATATGCAAGAATTGTCCTTATTGCATAAAGAATTCATCATTCATATCATTTCATTATTCTTTTATTTCATAACACTCCCTTTTGATTATAGACATTGCTTTCATAAATATTCGTTTGGAGTAAAAGCTTTTAAGTCAAACTTCATTAAAAATATAGTAAAACTAGGTGGGGTCAAATCACTTCAACTTGCAAACATGTATGTAAATAAATATGCATAAATACTTTGAGATCCATTAAATAAAAATAATGCTTTAAACAACCTACCATGACTTTCAAGAACCTTTAAAGAGATAAATAGAGAAATTACTTGCAAATTATCAATTCATATATATAAAATAATGTTGCATCAAAATAGACCAATAATCATTAGTTTAACTATGATTCATTCTGTTAAGTAAAAATAATAATTACCCATCAGAAAATATTACTTGAAATCAATAGATATAATTGAAAGAGTTTTTGGACTACATGGGAGGAAGAACCCATGGATAAACACCCACATAACTTAGAGTAAAGCTTAAAGAAAATAAATATAATTGTCATATAATTAAAATACTTTAGGTATGAGAGTGTAAGGAATACTCTAATTGAAGCCTTATATACGCTAATATAAGATAGGTAATTAAACTTCAAATACTTAATAATCTATGCATTTGGAATCATAATATGAAAACCCATAAAGTTTCATACTTGAATTAAATACAAGGATTAGATAATTCATTTGGCCTTCATAGATTAAAGGATCCATGAATCAATACCCACACACCTTAGAGTAAAGCTCAAAGAAAATAAACATAATTTATCATATAATAAAAATATTTTAGATATGAGAGTGGAAGGAATACTCTCATTGAAACCTTATATACAGCATATAAGATAGGTAATTAAACTTCAATTACTTACTAATCTATGAATTTGGAATCATAATATGAAAACCCATAAAGTTTTATACTTGAATTAAATAGAAGACTTTGATAATTCATTTGGGCTTCATGGATGAAAGGATCCATGAATCAATACCCACACACCTTAGAGTAAATCTTAAAAAAAATAAACATAATTTATCATATAATAAAAATACTTTAGACATGAGAGGGAAAGGAATACTCTCATTGAAGCGTTACATACCTGGAATCCAAAATTTTACTTAGAATCAAATGACTTAATGTATACTCTTGAATTCTAGCCTTTTCTCCTCGCCGGAGCATTTTAGGTACTATCCGAAGTATATAAATCACCGGAATAGTATTTATACACTACTTAGAACTAGAACTATATTTTCAGAATTTGTAAAGGAGTGTATAGTGTCATGACCCGAATCCGGGTGTGATGACACTCATCTTAACCCACCGAAACAAGTCAGCCTAAAACTCAACGGAAAGTAAATGCGAAAGTAATTGAGATAAAACAAGGTTTAACTTAGTCAAAAACAAATAAATAATCTCAAAATCCCCTAAGACTAGTTTTCACGTATACAAGTCACTAATACATTACCGAAGTACGAAAGAGAATACAGTCACAATGTCTTTGTCTCTAGAATAGGACTAAAACATATTAAAGAGTAAGAGGTGTCTGCTAGATGGATGTAACAGCTACCTCAACACTCGGAATGATAGCCTTGAATATAGTAGAAATCAGTATGAGATCAAGAAGGTCCGAGCTCACAACCTACACAAGTGTAGAGGCAAGGGGTAAGTACCAAACAACACGGTACTGAGCAAGTGGATAACTAAAACTAAGCCAAGCTCAATAGATACAAGTATTCCTGTCCTCCCAACCGAACCTCCTTAACTACAACCTACATAAAACCAGCCCAACTTTACACTTGTACAATAATAACAGTAATACAGTCCACGAATACTCATCAATAGTCTCATCAATGAATAATATCAAGTCAAGTTCAGCATATACTGAGCCATAAAGGGGTAAACACAAATTCACAAATATCAATAAAATATGATGCAATGCAATGAGATGATGCATGTTTGTTCTATCGGTATACATCCACTAAATTATAGTCTGAAACCCATGGGGGATATTTCTGTCCATGTAACCTGCCATGGAGCGTGTGGCCCGACCCCTCAATATATATATCCTGCCATAGAACGTGTGGCTCGACCCCTTTGTTTCTTAATACCTGCCACGGAGCATGTGACCCGACCCCTTTATTTCATATTATTTTCAATTTCAACACAATATGTCAGAACCAATGCAATCAATTCATGTTCATATAATTCACGATAATAACATCACAACAACAATAATTTTTCCTATCTCACATCAACATAGTCATTTCACATGTCCAAAATAAATCCATAATCACAACATATCAATTCCACCAATACATGTCATTAGATCACCATTTTATACCCCTCATCTCTATTTTAAAGGTCAACCATACAGTCAATGACCTAACCTAATTCTCATTACTCCCTATTACACATAACACGGAAATACAAGCATCTACAAGCTTAAACTGAGATTTAGAAATTCACTTGCCTTAATTAATCAAGCAATCTCTCTGGGACTTGAGCCTTCCATTTTCGTTGGGCATCCAAATCAATATAATCTAGTCAAATAAATAATCACAATAAGAATTCGAAATTAACATTACCCAAGATACCATATGTTTAGCCTTGACCCAAATCAATAATCAAGTTCCTAATATTGATATCAAATAACATGTCAACTCTCATATTTTTCAAATTTCAAATTTAGAGTTATGTCTTAATTCCTCCAATTAACACTTAATAATATTCGTATAATTTCTACTCCTAATTAGTCACTAATGTAGCCAAATATTTAGTCACCCAATAATCCTAAAGAATCACACCCACGTTGTAGCAGCAACCAAGAACCCCAAAGAAAAATTTTATTTCTTTAGTTCTTTCCAATCCAAACCTGCCATACAAATTAACTAATCATTACGTCCCATTTTTAATTTTTTTATACTTTAGTTAATTATGGAAAACTTAAAATATTATCCCCTCAAAACTTCAAACCAAAGGAACGTTACAGCTTGCACTTCAATTTCATTATCCAATCACATTAATATATAGTTGATTTGAGAAGCCATCAAGTTTTAATGTATGCATGACAAATTTTGAATCAAAAAAAAAGGTTCACTTACCAGAATGTTGTCTTTCATTGCCGATGCTGCACGAAGTAACGTTCTAGGGCAAGTCTTTTCTTTTTTAAAAAAAATGATTATGAATTAACAGTCCTAAATTTCACTAACTCATTCTATTATATGGGCTAAGTGGTATAAGATATTAAATAAATTAACACTTTACCCATCAATTAAATTAATTCTCTAAAATTATCCATCAACTAATTAACCGAAGTTATCAAAAGTTCCAAAATTTTCAACTTAAATTTACAAAAAAGGTCTTTTGTGAAAGGAGGAGGACTCGTTCTCGAAATGACCTAACGGGTCATTATATTATCCACCACTAAAAACCATGTTTGTCCTCGAACATAAAGTAAATAAAAGTACTTGAAGCTTCGAAAAGCTGGGGATATCTAGCATGAATATCAACCTCTATTTCCCAAGTCGCCTCTCCGACTGAACGGTGCTTCCATTGTACCTTCACTGAAGCTATCTCCTTGGTTCTAAGCTTACGAACCTTTCTATCTAGAATAGCTATAGGCTCCTCCTCAAATGTTAGGTCTGGACCCAACTCCACTGAATCGAGTGATAACACATGGGACTCATCCGAAACATACTTCCGGAGTATGGAAACATAAAACACGTTATGCACAGCCAATAAGCTAGGTAGTAGGGCCAATTTATAAGCCATTTCTACAACTTGCGCCAAAATCTCAAATAGGCCAATAAATCGAGGGCTGAGCTTGCCCCTTTTTCCGAACTGCATCACGCCCTTCATGGGCGACACTCGAAGCCAAATATGATCACCTACCATGAAATCCAATGGTCAAACCCTCTAATCTGCATAACTCTTCTGCCTACTCTAGGCTGTCAAGAGTCTACCCTGAATCCTACGAACCTACTCCATAGCATCTCTAAGCAAGTCTGTATCTAAAAAGTGCATCTCAGCTAAATCAAACCACCCAATAGGAGATCGACACCGCCTACCGTACAAAGCCTCAAATGGGGCTATCTGGATACTGGAGTGATAAATATTGTTGTAGGCAAACTCCGCTAAGGACAAGTGTTTATCCCTTCTAGCATCAAAATCAATAACACAAGCTCAAAGCATGTCTTCTTACACCTGAATCATCCGCTCGGACTAACCATCGATCTGTGGGTGAAAAGATGTACTCATATCAAGTCTAGTGCCCAAACTATGTTGTAATGCCTGCCAAAAGTGTGAAGTAAATACTGAACCTTAGACCGAAATAATGGATACTGGGATACCATGAAGCCGAATGATATGGCTAATATACAACTGGGCTAGCTTATCCGCTGTGTCAGTCTGTCAATAACCACCCATATAGAGTCATAACCACCCACGGTGGGAGGTAAACCCACAAAGAAGTCCATAGTGATCATTTCCCATTTCCAAGTAGGAATAGGCATCCTCTGACTTACACCCCAGGCCGCTGGTGCTCATACTTTACCTACTAGCAAGTCAAACACTTGGACAAGAACTCTGTGATCTCCTTCTTCATCCCACACCACCAGTAGTGCTGGCACAGATCATGATACATCTTGGCCTCTCCCGGATGGATGGAATACCTTAAACCATGAGCCTCTTCCAAAATAAGTCTAGTCAGGTCACCCACTTTAAGCAGACATATTTTGCCACTAATCCTCAATACACCTTCCAAATCAAGTACCGTCTCCTTAGATTCACCTCTCAATACCTTATCTCAAATGATACATAACTTCTCATCCTTAAACTGCCTCTCCCAAATCTGCTCAACCAAGAAAGAATGTGCCTCCACAAAGGCAAGAACACCACCATCCTTTGAAATCTGCAACTGGACAAGGTTATTAGCCAGCCTCCGAACATCTCTAGCCAATGGTCGCTCCTCAACTCGGATCGCGGCAAGACTCCCCATACTAGAGGACTTCCTACTCAAGGCATCCTCCACCATATTGGCTTTTCCTGGGTGATACAAAATACTCATATCATAGTCCTTCAGCAACTCAATCCATCTACGTTGCCTCAAGTTCAGATCTCTCTGATTGAATATATACTGAAGACTCCTATGATCAGTGAAGACCTTGTAATGCACACCATATACATAATGACGCCATAACTTAAGCACAAAAACCAAAACTACTAACTCCAAATCATGAGTAGGATAGTTTTTCTCATGGGCCTTCAATTGTCTCGAGGCATAGGCAACCACTTTCCCCTTCTACATCAACACACCACCTAAACTAACACCGGAAGTATCACAGTATACAGTAAATCCCACACCTTCCTCGGGTAGAGTCAAAATAGGAGCCGAATTAATAAAGTCTTGAGCTTTTGGAAGCCCGCTTCACACTCATCAGACCAAAGAAAATCTACGGCCTTGTGAGTCAATCTAGTCAATGGAGCTTCAATAGTGGAGAAGCCCTGCATGGATCATCTATAATAACCAGCTAACCCCACAAAACTACGAATCTCAGTAGGAGAAGTAGGCCTTGTCCAACCTCTAACTGTCTCAATCTTATTTGGATCAACTCTAATCCCCTCTTTGGACACCACGTGTCCTAAGAATGTCACAGAATCAACCCAAAATTCATACTTAGAGAACTTTGCATATAACTTTTCTTTCTTTAACTTCTGAAGTACCAACCTCAAATGGCAGACATGATCTGCCTTAGTCTTAGAATACACCAGGATGTCATCAATGAATATTATCACAAAAGAATCCAAGTATGGGAAAAATACTCCGTTCATCAACTCCATGAATATTACGAGGGCATTGGTCAACCCAAATGGCATCACCAAGAACTCATAGTGACTATAACGAGTCTGGAAAGCTGTCTTAGGGATATCTGATGCCCTAATATTCAACTGATAATAACCGAACCTTAAGTTTACTTTGGAAAACAATGCTGCTCCCTGTAGCTGATCAAATAAATCATCAATACGGGGAAGAGGATACTTATTTTTAACAGTTACGTTGTTCAACTGCCTGCAATCAATACACATCCTCATAATCCCATCTTTCTTCTTTATAAATAAAATTGTTGCACCCCAAGGCGATATACTAGGGTGAATAAACCCCTTACTCAACAAGTCTTGCAACTGATCCTTCAACTCCTTCAACTCAATTGGAGCCATGTGATATGGAGGAATAGAAATGGGTTTAGTGCCAGGCTCTAAGTCAATAGCAAAACCAATGTCCCTATCCGGAGGAACACCAGCAAGATCAGTAGAAAATACATCAGAAAACTCCTTAACCATTGGAACAGCCTCTATAGGAGGTGGCTCAATACTGGTATCCTGAATAAGGACAAATAAGACATACACCCTCTATCAATCAACCTCTAAGCACGAATATATTAGATAACCTTACTGGGATAGGAGCCATTAGTACCCTTCCAGTCAATCCTCGGGGCACCAAGTATCGCTAAGGTAACAGTTTAAGCATAACAATTGAGAATATCATGATGGGGAGAAAGCTAATATATACCTAATATAACATCAAAATCTACCATCCCCAGAATAATCATATCTACCCAAGTATCATACCCCACTAAAGAAATAAGACAGGATCGATATACTCGATCCACCACTAAGGATTCACCCACGGGTGTAGAAACATGAATGGGCACAGACATATGATCACATATCAAATCAAAGTCAAATGCAAAATAGGCAGACACATAGGAAAATGTAGATCTTAGATCAAATAATACAGATACAGGTTGATGGCAGACTGGGATAATATCTATGATAACTACATCGGAAGTCTCAGCCTCGGTTCTCCCTACAAAAGAATAACATTGAGCTACCCTACCACCTTCGACTTGCCCAACACATCTACCTCCTCCCTGAGGGACAATAGCAGCACCAGCACCCTTACCAACATTGCGACCACCTCTACTAGTCTGGGCTCTACCTCGACCTCTGACCGGCGGTGCTGGTCCTC
This sequence comes from Solanum dulcamara, assembly GCF_947179165.1. Lineage (NCBI taxonomy): Eukaryota > Viridiplantae > Streptophyta > Magnoliopsida > Solanales > Solanaceae > Solanum > Solanum dulcamara. The sequence continues at coordinate 21,602,533 of NC_077247.1, read as the reverse complement.
TAACCAAAATTGAAGAACTAGACTAGGTTCCTCCTCGACCCTGAGATATACACTGCCATGAAAGATGATCTGAATCACCACAAATATAACATACTCTCCTGTGCGAAAACCTCTACGATGAACCTGAAGAACTTGTATAACCACCCTGGCTAACCATCCTCTACTGTGACCCTTGGTAACCCTGACCTGTACTATAGGAACAATGAGGTGTATGACCATCCTCATAAGCCGGCATAGATGCATGAACTGGTTCTTTACACTGGAAGGAACCACTTCCTCTATAGGATCATCTACCTCTAGATGAGGTACCTAAAACTGACTAGAAGCACGGTCCCTTTTGGGGTCCCCAAACTCCTCTCTCTCCATTAACTCTACCTCCTTGGCAGCACCCACGATGGACTAGAAGGAAGCTCCCTCACAGGTGGGTCAAAATATTATTGTACGAATGGTATAGTTCAGTCCTCGAACAAATCTTTGGATCTGCTCTGTATCATCAGGAAGGACAGCCATGGAATATCTAGACAACTGGTAGAAATGAGTCTCATACTTAGCAACTATAAAACCCTCCTGTCTCAAATTTTTGAACCGTAATCGGCTTTCTTCCTTCACACTCCAGGGGATAAAACAGTTATAAAAGGCACTAGCAAACTCATCCCAAGTAATCTAGGATGACCCAACTGGCCTGGAACTCAAATACACTCTCCACCACTCTCTGGCTGGTCTACATAACTAGAGTGTAGTATAACGAACTTCGTGAGTCTTAGCTAACCCTACTACCTCTAATAACTCTCGACACATGGTTAGGAACTTGTGTGCATCCTCAGTTTTCCCACCCTAAAACTGTGGTGGGTCCATTTTTTGGAACGTCTCATATCAGTGTTCCTCATTGTCAATCAACATGATTATAGGTGCACCCTAGGCTCCCCCTACCTATACTCCATTCTCATTTACTCTAGGGCCCGTATGTGGCTGATGCTGCCCTGGGGCCTGAGCTCATGCTCTAGTCTAAGAACCCTCAGGTGTACCATTCGCCCTCACACTCTAATTAAATCCTTCGAGTGCATCCAATTCTCGCATCAAAGTGGCCTGAAGCAATGGTGCAGTAGCAGGCTCTAGAGGGACCTGTTCCTCTCTAGCATTAATTTGTGGATCAAGAGAAGCCTCTCTAGCATGACCTCTAGTTAGCGCCGCTCCTCGGGCACAACCTCTGCATGCCGCCACACCCAGACCATGGACTCTAGCTCAACCTCTATCTCTACCCCTAGTTGGGGTCCGAACATCAACCTCAAGAAGTGCCTTCCTTCTTCTACCTCTGGTCGTAGTCCTGGTCTTAGCCATCTGTCAGAAGGGACATGCGAAAATTCAGTACCAACACAACACGCACGATACAAAGTGAAAGAACAAAGGGAAAATTTCCTAAAAGTCCTCATAGCCTCGAAGATAAGTACAGATGTCTCTGTACCGATCCTCAAGACTCTACTTAGACTCGGCTTGTATACACGTGAGATATATGAACCTGGGGATCTGATACTATTTTTTTCATGACCCTAATTTGGGTATGATGGAACTTATCTCAACCCACCAAAACAAGTTAGCCTAAAACTCAATGGAAAGTAAATGCGGAAGTAATTGAGATAAAACAAGGTTTAACTTAGTCAAAAACAAATAAATAATCTTAAAATCCCCCAAGACTGGTTGTCATGTGTACAAGTCACTAATACATTACCGAAGTACGAAAGAGAATACATTCATAATGTCTTTGTCTCTAGAATAGGATTAAAACATATTAAAGAGTAAGAGGTGTCTGCTAGATGGATGTAACAGCTACCTCAACACTCGGAATGATAGCCTTGGATGTAGTAGAAATCAGTATGAGATCAAGAAGGCCCGAGCTCACAACCTACACAAGTGTAGAGGCAAGGGGTAAATACCAAACAACACGGTACTGAGCAAGTGGATAACTAAAACTAAGCCAAGCTCAATAGATACAAGTATTCCTGTCCTTCCAACCGAACCTCCTTAACTACAACTTGCATAAAACCAGCCCAACTTTACACTTGTACAATAATAATAGTTATACAATCCACGAATACTCATCAATAGTCTCATCAATAAATAATATCAAGTCAAGTTCAGCATATACTGAGCCATAAAGGGGTAAACACAAATTCACAAATATCAATAAAATATGATGCAATGTAATGAGATGATGCATGTTTGTTCTATCGGTATACATCCACTGAATTATAGTCTGAAACCCATAGGGGATATTTCTGTCCATGTAACCTGCCATGGAGCGTGTGGCCCGACCCCTCAAGAAATCAAAAAAAGTATGGACACAAGCATACTTACACACTGTTATGACCAAATTTACCAGGCCATAATGGCACTTGCTAACACCCACCAGCAGGTAAACCTAACCCTTTACCCTTAGCAGGAAACAGAGACAACGGGCTATCAAGCGGAATATGTATAAATAAATTGGAAAGTAAGTGATAATGAGAAGAGAAAGAACAACTGAAACAAATACAAGAAACCACCAAGACCTAACATCAGTCAGTAATCTAGCTTCTAAAAAACAGAACTACAAGTACAGACAATCTTCAAAAGCAAGTAAAGACTAGTGTTAATTTAACATGGATGGAAATGAGCAACTCCGAACTCCAGGAGCTCACCAAATCTCTGAATTAGAAGCTTGTCCGCACCAGTCTAAGTCAACAGTGATAACCCATACTATGATTTGCAGGGGGAAGAAGTGTAGTATAAGGACCAAACAAATGGTGATCAGTTAGCATAGGCCGACTGAGCTCCAAAAATAAAGAAAGTATAATTAACATATAATTAGGTAAATACAGCACAATTAACCAATCAAGGATTTTCACAATAATGATAGGAAATAAGGCAAGAAGACTAGGAACATAGATAAAATAACATAGTCAAAGAACGTACCTAAAACATAATCCAATGGCCTATTAACAGGAAGAAGATATCATAGGATTGTACTCATGAAAATATAGTGCTAACTAGAAGCTCTAACCCCATAGTCACCTATGAATTACTCCGATTGAGCCTAGCAGGAAGAACCAACCACCATCCAACTCAAATACCACGTAGACCAACTACAAATACAACCCAAAGGTACCAACTACAAGTACAACAAGAGATAACAACAAGTATAATCAGATAATAACCAATCGAACACCCATACCACTGGAAAGTACACATAAAGACAAATGTACCCCGACCCCCATAAAATTAGGGTACCATACCATACAAGTAAGTTAGTGATAGGCGATGCTAATGAATACAAGTCTATAGTAAAACCCAGTGACATCATTGGTAGCTCTCAGAAATCAATAATAACAAGTGTATAGACCCACCCGGGCCCCATCCTGTCAGGTGGAACCCATGAAACTCCCTTATCCAGTTCAGTGGTGCACTGGCTATAGGGTCCCATAGGGGATGGGGAAATTCGTATACACTGCTTGGGCCCGAACCAGGTCTTACATAGATAAATAGTATCCCTATAGTGGTACCAAAGAGTGAGCAGCCAAGCCGATGTAGAAAGGGCGATGCCTCACCGAATATCAGTAACAATTAACCTCAACCGTGAGCACCTTGAGAAGGGTCCACCCACCTAGCCAATAAACTCCCAAGGGCATGGTCCAGCTAGCAAGAGTAAACTTGGGGGCATCGGTGGGCCAAGAAAGGGTTTCAACACGCCAAATAGCCAAGTAAAATATAGAGCATCCCAGATGCCTCGAATTCCTCAAATAGAAAAAGGAGCACGTCCTTGATAACTCATAAGTTACCAAAACTAGTGACCAAGTATCCAAGTTGTACGACTTCCATTAAAACCAGTTTAAAATAGTAAAAATGAGAGAAAGACATCTCAAAAGTAGTAGTGAAAATTCCAATATCAATACCAGAATCGTACCACAAAATGAGTGAATATGCTCAAACAATGCAAGCATTCCATCACGGCATCCAAACAAGATACACGAGCCATTAAGAAATATTAGGTCCTAGCAAACAAATAAGTCAAGGGACTAACCTTTGATCCAATCGCTCCTCAAATATGGGCTCGGGTCCAATAATAGATAATAGGTGAGATGACATCATAAGCATATATCTAAACTAAAGCAAGATAATTGAAACGTGGCTCAGAATTAGAAAGGGGAGAAATATCTCTAGGTTCGATGCCTTAGACCAAAACATGCCACCTCAGCTCCCAACAAGCACAGTTAAGCCAAACCTATGGCTACAACGAGACCCAGAAGCCACAGGCACTACCATAAAGAGTATCATATCTATAATAATCCCTACCAGAAGCTACGTCTAGCTAAGAGGGAAATAAATACCTGAGAAAGCACCTAACGCTCAAACCTAGCCAAAGGCCGTTAATAGCAATCATAAATAGGATAATAATGCTAAGACAACACTACAACTAAGGCCAACAACCTAATCTAAGGATATTACGGGACTACTCTAACCTAAGGCTCAGCTGGGAACAAGTAAATGGAATCAAATGAGGGGAATTCTAATTTTGGCAAATACTCACCTAAGTCACATCTAAAATATACTACACAATATCTAATAGAGTTCAGTCAAAAGGGGGAGATTGTAGCCTACCTCGAAGCCGAATATGAGCGCTCTGAATCCACCACATTAAAGCTCTCAACCTCCGAATCACCTACAATATCTACTATGCTAAAAAAATATTTATCACCTCGTCAATACAGTCATTTTGATGATAAAATTATCAAATTCAGAGACGGGCAAATTCTAAAGTCAAAAATCAAGAATTGTGGGACTGACTCTGTAACTTACAAAATTGACTCTAAAAATAGGTACTAAATGCTAAACCAAGCTTGTCTTCCAAAACGAAGCACAATTCACACACGAAAATAGCTTCAATATCAACATGCATCTATATTCATAATTTGGCCAAAAACAAGAAGGGAGCACAACAAAATGGAAGAAATTATCTCCAACGAAGGTTCTAAAGTAACTTCTGAGAATACCATCTGATTCCCCTCGAAACACAATGCGAAATAGCCTTTTGAATCGCCTAAAATGCCCTAATGTAGAGAGAAATATCAAGTATCTATGACAGACATTAAACTAAATATTTGAACGTAAAAATGACTCTTAGAGTTGCTTAAGCGGACCCTTGATGATCGCTTAAGAGACCACCTCAAAGAGGCGGGTCTCGCTTAAGCAAGGACCCGGTCTCTTTAGTGACACCCTCCCATGAGGGACTGGTCGCTTTAGCGACCTTCTAGATACTTTAGTGATGGCACCAGACCCAAATGGTGCAAAATAGACTTGGCATATCCAAATTCTCCAACGAGGTGCTCGCAACTTATTTAGAACTCCATGCGTGCAAACTAAATATGCTACCCTACCAAATTTGACATTCTGAACTCAATGACGTAGTTGAAATTTCCATACAGAGTCATTACGATAGAATGTAGATCACACTCCCTATGCCATTTTAAGCAAACTTCCATAATGGGCCTCGGGATTAGATCAAAAGCCTCGAAAAAGGGAATGAAGGGTCGTTCTAGACCATGTTTAACATTTCAAAACTGACCGCTATCAGAATTTTAATTCGAGCCCGTTTTCCAAGAATGTTGACCAAAGTCAACCATAGGCCAAATTTCAAAGGCAAAAGCGACAAATGATCCCAAACTCGTGTTAATTTCCTCGATACTCATGCCGACCATACTACTAGCCTAATTTGGCCATTCTAGAGCTAATGAAATTGTCAGAATTCTATTTTTGTGATCATTTCCTTAAATTTATGACTGAAGTCAACTTTTCAAGTTATAAAAGCTCTAGAACAGGGAAATGACCATAAAATCCAAATGAACAACTAGGTGACTAAACTGTCAATGCCAGCAAGTTATAAATTATGTGGAGTCAGTTTAGGAAATCTCTAAATGCTAAATATATTGGAGAATAAAAAAAATAAACTGAAGGATAATTACAACATCCACTACTAAAAGAACTTTCGTCCGCAAAAGTAAAAGCATAATTATAGCCTGGAGGCACAAAAATGAGGGTATTGGGACCGCATGCTCCGCCAGACCCTTGAACACCCTCTGGTATTGAACAACGCCATCACAGAACTAGGCTGAGAGGTAAAACCTCAAATTCCATTCAAACTTTCAAAACTCCTCCAATTCCTTCCTGGGTTCCAACTCTCACTCGCTTTGCCCGCACTTGACCAAAAATACAGGTTTCAGCAGAGGTCGACCAAACTAATCCAAAACCACCGATATGAGCAATACAGGACCATGGAAGATACAACTCACTCAAAATTCCAAATACTTATCTTATTATTCCTGAATCCATTTTCTTCTAGACCACGATTAGCTATCCTGAAAACCTTCAATGCCATTCGAAAATTGCCTAAAAACACATACAACACCAACTGGAAAGGAGTTACACACTCTATCTGAACATCAAAGGATGAAAACAACCAACATAAGGAGACACCCCAAGCAAAGACCCAAATCTCCAATCTCAGCTCAAAAAACCCACAATTCAAGCACGAAAACACAATCTTTTAAAACTGAATTCTCCATTCCAAGGGATGTTTATCCCGCGAATGACCAGGCCATTCTAAGTACAGCTCCACTGACTTACTTCTATCATAGGAACTCCTAAAACATCAGCACTATGTGCCTACAAACTACTTTGCCACCTAAAATCTGAGCCAACTATCACAATAGAAGGTAAACCATGCCGATAGGTGATGCATAGGCATGAACAACTAATCAATAATGGTCCAAGAGCACTAGCTCCAACTCACAAATACCGCAATCTATCGAATATGATGAAATCAAGCCTTTCATCCTGAAAAAATTCAAAAACACAGACTCCATGAATTACTTTGGCCCCATTTTGTAGATGAACCTTCTAAACAACTTCTAATTCTCCAATAGAAGCTTAAGTTTGAACTTGCAAAGGGACATCACCATTCTTTCTCTAACTCTAACTTATCAACAAAGCCTTGAGGGCTACCAACACTACCACGTAGAACAAATAAAAGCAATAACAAGACACAATGGGAGATCACACATTCCAACTTCTAAACAAACCATAACTGGCACCAAAACTATTAAAGAGACATCTCTCAAAAGATTGAACGAATGGACTATAACGTACAACTGAGAAAAAGACTGAGGTAAATGGGAAGATATCACCAACTAGGATTACAACAAAGAATCCAACCAGGTAGGATACCGAGCAAACCTCAACCCATAACCTACAACCAAACCAAATGATACCCAACAATAAATATAGCCGTCTAGGCTAAGAAACTAGAATGGTCAGAGAGAAATACTAGGCAAGGCAACTTTAGCTATGTAAAAAGGATATGAGGAGCTATTAAACCATTATCCCACAGGACAACAAGCAACTAAGGTGACCCTTAATGCCAACTAGATCCTCTAGCAACACAACTCCAAAAACTAACACATTTGGTCTAGCCACCTTTCAAACAAGGGTCGGCACTACATTAAAATCAATGGTAAGGGAGACAGAAGGGAAGGCTAACTATCCTAGTTGCAACTCAAAACAATATCACCCCGGCAAGGCATAAGGAGTTGCTCAGCCGCTACTACTCAAAATAAGAAATTAACCTAGTCGATACAATACTAAAAGAAATCAACTACGGAACAAAAAGACACATACATATATCCAGATAAGGGAGACATAATAGTCAGGAGGTAAATAACAAGACAAATAGACACGTACGATTGTGAAAACCCCAAAACGACAAAAAAATAAACAATATAAAGCAAAACAAGGAAATCAAGCGAATATCATTGATACCTGGATCCTCAGCCTCAGACTTACTCATAGAAGCATGGAATGGATCGTGACCAACCTCAACTCAAACAACCAAAGCATCATCAACAACCCTCTAAGCTCTACCTCTAACTGGAGGCGGCATAAAACCCTAATACTAACCTGACTGAGAAACCTATGCATGGGTTGTATATCAAGGACAATCTCTAGATCGATGACCAAGCTCTTCATAGGTACAAAAAGGCCTAACAACCTTGTTCTGGTGAGTATGAGGAGCCTGAAACATCGAATCACGCCTGGGGAACTCCCGGGACCAGTGGTCAAGTTACCCGCAGTCATAACACCTCTGTGATTGTCGGTTGAAATCTAGAGTTTGCCAACCTCATCCATGACTCAGATCGGCACTAGAGATACCTTGACAAGGCGGGCTAACATAGGTGTCTCTTCCCCTAGTTGTCTCCATCAGGGCCCTTCTATACTTTCTAACAAAGCGGCCTTTCTCACCAGCCCCAGAGCAACTATCACTAATGACATCCTGCTTAAAGGGCACGAATAGGATAGGATAAGCTCCAACACCTAAAGGCCTAAAATGATCAACCTAAGAAGTCTAACCTGAACCCTGTCCGCTGTAAACCCCATATCCTACCTCAAAACCTTTTGAAACCTAAGGTACTATCGATGTGTGCCTAATAGGTCGAGAAGGAAGATGACTCTCACCAAACTAATACTCGTCTTGAAGTATGATTCTATTACTGTGGTGTTGATGGAGAAAACTGTTACCACTTCCTCTGTACTCCTTAAAACCTGATCCACTCCCTCACATGGCTAAAAATCTGGGGAAAGGTAGACCCAGCTGTTATCAAATGCTACTATGCCAAATGGAGTGGAAAAGATAATCTCTTGATGAACTCTTGACTCATACCCAGATCCGTAGGGGATGATGTAAGGTTACTCCCAACCCCCTCAAAAAATTACATGACATAGTCCGATATTGAGGACAAACCTTGTTGAGGAACTATTAACCCATCTCTAGCCTAGGAACCATCTATCGAAACTCTAGTAGAACCTATTGATGCTCTGACCATGTCTACCAGGAAACTCGTGCTCTCCATTTAAGAAATAATAGATTCCAAATAATCAGTTTAGAGATTGTTCAAACAAGGACACACTATAGGGAGCCAAGAACAAATTCCATAAAATTGCCTTATAGCCTCTTGAAGATAGGATACGGACGTCTCAACATAGATCCACCAGACTCTACTAAACATTTCCCTCACACCAACAATGCTGATCAACCTAAAGCTCTGATACCAAATTTAATAACTAAATTACTCAGGCCTTGATGGCATCCACTAACACCCACTAGTAGGTAAGACTAACCCTTAAACCTTAGTGAAACCAGAGGCAACGGGCTATCAAGTACAAAATTTATCAATAAAGTGGAAATTAAGTGATAATAAGAAGAGAAATAACAACTAAAAGAAACACAAGAAACCACCCCCAGACTTGGCATCAATCAGTAATCGAGCATCTAAACCAAAACAAAAGGACAAGGCTTTTACAAATATAATATGAGTACAGAAAGCCTTTGAAAGCAAGTAAAGACTAGTCCTAATCTGGCATGGATGGAAATGAGCAACTCCGAATGTCAGGAGCTCACCAGATCTCTGAATCAAAAGCTTCTCCGCACAAGTCCAAGTTAACGGCGATAACCCGTACTATGATCTGTAGAGGGTAGAAGTGTAGTATGAGCACCAAATAAATTGTACTTAGTAGGCATAGGCCGACATAGCTCCATAGATAAAGAAAGTATAATTAACATATAATCAAGTAAATACTGCACAAGTAACTAATCAGGGATTTTCACAATAATGATAGGAAATAAGGCAAGAAGACTAGAAAAATAGATGAAATAACAGAGTCAAAAAACACATCTGAAACATAATCCAACAACCCATTAATAGTAAGAACATATCATAGGAGTGTACTAATGAAACTACAGTGCTAACTGGAAGCTCTAACCACATAGTCACCTAAGAACTATTCTGACTTAGGCTAGCGAGAAGAACCAACCACCATCCAACTCAAATACCACATAGACCAACTACAAATACAACCCAGGTACCAACTACAAGTATAATAAGAGATAAGAACAAGTATAATCAAATTAAATAACCGATCGATGCCCATACCCCCAAAAGGTACAAATAAGGACAAATGTACCCTCTGCTCGTATAAAACCAAGGGACCACATAATACAAGTATGCTGGTGATAGGCAATGCTAATGAATGCAAGTCTATATTAAAAACCAATGACATCATCGGTGTCTCTTAAAAATTAACAACAATAATTGTATAGACCCACCCTGGCCCCCGGCCGGCTAAGTGGGATCCATAAGACTCCTTATCCAATTCAATGTTACACTAACCAGAGGGTCCTATAAGGAATGCCGAAAGTCTGTATACACAGTCTGGTCCTGAACCAGGTCTTACATAAATAAATAGTATCCCCGTAGTAGTACCGGAGAATAACCAGCCAAGTTGATGTAGAAAGGGCAACACCGCACTGAATATCAGTAACCAATAACCTCAACTATGAGCACCCTTAGAAGGGGCCGCCCACCTAGCCAGTAAACTCCCAGAGGCATGCCCAAGCTAACAAGAGTAAACTCGCAGGTATCAGTGGGCTAAGAAAGGGCATCGACACACTGAATAGCCAGGTAAAACTGAGCGCATCCCAGATTCCTCTAATACCTCAAGTAGAAAAAGGAGCATATTCTCGATGCCTCATAAGTTACCAAAACCAGTGACCAAGTATCAAGGAGGTACAACTTCCGTTAAATCCAGTTTAAAATAGTAAAAATAAGAGAAAGACTTCTCAAAATTAGTAGTGAAAATTCCAATGTCAATATCAGGATCGTACCACCACAAAATGAGTGAATATGCTCAAATAATGCAAGCATGCCATCACTAGCATCCAAACAAGATACTCGAAGCCTTAAGGAAATACCTGGTCCTCCTAGTACACAAATAATTCAAGGGACTAACCTAGGATCCAATCATTCCTCTGATATGGCCTCGATCCTAACAATAGATAATAGGTGAGATGACATCATAAGTCTACTGCTAAACAAAAGCGAGATAATTAAGATATGGCTCAGAATCAGATAGCGGGAGAAATATCACTAGGATTGACGCCTTGCCCTAAAATATGCCACATTAGATCCCAACAATAACAACTAAGCCAAACCTATGGCTACAACAATCCCATAAGCCACATGCACTAGCATAAAGAGTATCCTATCTATAATAAGCCCTATACGAAGCTATGCCTAGCTAAGAGGGAAATAAACACATGATAACGCACTTAAGACTCAGACCTAGCCTAAGACCGTCAATAGAAATCCTAAATAGGATAATAATTCTAAACCAAAACCACAACCAAGGCCCATAACTTAATCTAAGGATATTACGGGACTATTCTAGCCTAAAGCTCACCTGCGAACAAGAAAACAGAATTGGATGAGGGGAATGCTAATCTCGATGAAAACTAACCTAAGACACATGTAAAATAAACTACACGATATCTAATAGAGTTCAGTTAAAAGAAGAAGATCGTAGCCTACCTCGAAGCTGAACACGCGCGCTCTGAATCCACTATGATAAATCTCTCAATTCAAAATCACCTTTAATTGCCTCCACACTAAGAAAATGTTAATTACCTCATCAATACAATGGTTTTTATGCTAAATTTATCAAAGTTAGAAACGAGCCAATTTAAGAGTCAAAAATCAAGATTTATGGAACCCGCTCAGTAACTTACAGAATTGACTCCAAAAATAGGTCCTAAATGCTAAACCAAGCCTATGTTCCAAAAGGAAGCTTAATTAGCACACTAACAACTTCAATATCAACATGCATCTATATTCATAATTTGGCAAAAAAACAAGAAGGAACTATAACAAAACTGAAGAAATTACCTGCAACGAAGCTTTAGTAGTAATTTCTGAGCATACCACCTGATTCCTCTCGAAAAACATGCGAAATGGCCTTTAACATCGCCCAAAATGCCCCAATATTGAGAGAAATCAAGTCTCAAAGATAGCTATTAAACTGAAAATTTGAACCTTTAAATGACCCGCACCTTAAAACGACCCTCAAGTGTCGCTTAACTGGACCCCCGATGGTCGCTTAAGTGACCACCTCGGGCCTCGCTTAAGCAAGGACCCGGTCTCTTTAGAGATATCTTATCACTTTAGCGAGACTTGCCCATAAGGGCCTTATCACTTTACCAACCTCCTGGCCTCTTTAGTGGCACTCGCTTTAGTGACGGCACCAGACTCAGCTGGTTCAAAATGGACTTGGCATGTCCAAATTCTCCGACAGGATGCTTGGGAGTTATTTAGAACCCCATGCATGAAAATAAGATATGCTACCCACCAAAATTTGACTTTCCAGACTCAATGGCGCAGTTGAAATTTCCATATGAGGTCGTTACGACTCAATATAGGTCCCACTCCCAATGCCATTTTAAGCCTATTCCCACAAAGGTCCTCTGGATTATATTGGAAGCCTTAGAAAGCGAAAGAAAAGTTGTTCTAGACCAAAATTGATATTTTAGAATTGACCGCACTGTCAGAATTACAATCCGAGTACGTTTTCAAAGAATGTTAACCAAAGTCAATCATAGGCCAAATTTCTAAGGCAAAAGAGACAAATGTCCCCAAACTCATACCAATTGCTTCGATACTCATGCCGACTATGCTACTTACGTAATTTAGCCATTTCAGAGCTAATAGAAGCGTTAGAATTTTGTTCTGAGTTTGTTTACCTGAAGTCAACTTTTCAAGTTATAAAAGCTCTAGAACAGGGAAATGGGCATAAAACCCAAACAAATGACCAGGCGAACAAACTGTCAGTGTAAGCAAGTCATAAATGACTAGGGGTCACTGTAGGAAATCTTTAAATGTTGAAAATATTGAAGAATGAAGTAAATAACCTAGAGGATTATTACACACAAAGAGAAAGAGACAAACTAGCTAAATCTACCAAACTCCCATAAATACGATGGGTACACTCGTGCACAAGTCTAAAAGTAACAACCCAAATGAACTCCCATAAGCTCGACAGGAGAAAATATAGTTGAAATAAGATGAAGAAATCTGAGGTTGTACCAATATTGTCATAATATCCCATAGATTTGAATTACACCATTCAAAGAGCTCTAAGCAGGAACTCGAAGCATAAGAGAGTTTAAGGACTTGAACCAAAGAAATATAAGAGGCTTAGGGACTAGAATCGAGATTTATAAGTAACCAATAACTTGAACCAAGGTTTGGATAATTGTGGATTTGAACCATGTGCAAAAGATACCAAAGACTTAAACCAAGATAATAGTAGCTATGGACTTGAACCAAGGCTAATAAGCAGCTTATGGATATAAACTAAGGCTGATAGAAGCGGTGGACTTGAACCACAGCTAAATAAGTCCAGGGAATCGAACTGAGGTGATAATACCAAGGCTAGAACTTGAACTGCAGCCGGCGGAGTGATTTAGGGACTTGAACCATGAATAGAGCCAAAATGGTCAGAATTAGGATTAGCAGTTGATCGAGTGTTATGAAGAGTACCCCAAATTTGAATTCCATCAATAATTCACTCCATCTTTAGTCACAACCAACCAAAATCAATGAATGGACTTCCAGAACCAAAAATCCTTGAGTATAAACAAACCAGAATCAGCGAATAGACTTCCAGAACAAAAAATCAAGAGATATAGAACCGATGAAAGTAGGAAATTATGGATATAAGGTTGCAAAACTGTGTTACTACCTAGCTAAGGCCTAAATTATCAGACTTAACTCTTCTATATTAGTCTATAGGGAGCTAAGCCATCTAAAGCGACATCGAAGATATTCCAACACCTAACGATACCAAAAATATGAAGATCTAAGGAATATACTAGTCTTTGCCTAGATTAAGGCCAAATATGCTTTCAATGTCATAAAACGAATGCATAGTACACACCACAAGATATGGATGATCAATAATAATAGGAGACATGATTTAATAGCCCCAATTTCCCAAAAATACAGCCTAAGACATGAATTCTAGATATTTAGTATGCTCAACACCCAAACACCCCCAAACATAACAATTGTGTATAAAAATGCCTCAACATACTCAATCTAACAAGGGGAAAATCATAGACAACCTATAGGCTGACCACGTGCGCTCCAACTCAAGTAACTAGAGCTTTTCCCTTTCGTATGGCCTCAGAATGCTGCCATGCTGTCAAAAGTAGAATCACAATGTCAATACGGTCTTTTTATTACTAAATTAACCTAATTCAGAGATAGACCATTTCAAATTCAAACACAAAAATATGGGACCCGCTAAGGAATTTTGTGAATTAACTCACTAAAAGGGTCTTAAACACTACCCCAAACTTGTGTTCTAAATAGAACACAATTCGTGGCTCAAATCAGCCCAAACAACCACATGCATAAAATTCACTATTTTAAACCTTGAACTCATCATGGGTAGAATATAAATATGAGAATTTACCTCACACAAAGGGTCTCCATCACTTTTCGAACACTAACCCAGTAAGCCTCGACAATTTCGGACATTTAGATCTTTGAATCACCCAAATTAGTGGAGAAATGAGAAAGATATTGCAAAATGAAAATGAAGGGTTAGTCAGGGTCTGGTCCTAAATTAAAAGACCACACAAATTTACTCATCGCTATCGCAGAGCACTAGGCTCACATTCGCGGGCCACTAGGAAACTTCCTCTTCACGATCGCGAAGGAAGTCTCGTGATTGCGAAGGTCTTTGGACTAGAACATCGTGAACACGACCCACTGGGCTCACAAATGGAAAGTCCAAGGGCGTTCTGCACCATCATCAACTACAACAACTGATTTTTCAAACTCCCAAATCTTTGATAGGGTGCTCAAAATTCATTCAAAATTTCTTTCATACAAATGGGAAATGCTACCCTATCAAATTTCACATTTTGGAGTAATGGTGCATTCAAATTCTCATATGAGGTCATTTTAATAAAATGTGGGCCCTACACCCAAGTTCCATTTTAAGAAAACTGCCACAACGGTTTCGAGATTAGACTGGAAGCCTTGAGAAGTGAACAAAAGGTCATTCAAGACCAAACTCAATATTTTGAAACTAACCACAGTGAAGGAATTCTCAGACGAGTGCATTTTAAAAGAATGTTAACCAAAGTCAACTTAGGCTAAATTTCAAAGTCTAAAGTGTTAAATGGCCCCAAAGACGTATCGATTGCCTCGGTACTCATGTCGACCATGCTACTAGCCTAATTTATTCATTTAAAAGTTGATGGAACCATCTGAATTTTGTTATGAGATTTTTTCTTAAAGTAATGACCGAAGTCAACTTTTTAAGTTATAAAAGATCTAAAATAGGGAAACAAGCCTAAAACCCAAATGAACGATGAGCCGACCTGTCACAACCCAACCCCTTAGGCTGCGACTGGGGTTCGACCTGGACCCCCATATACGTATCTATCAGCTATAGTCCAGTTGAATCGTGTGTGATGTGATACTTTACACAAAAACCCCAATAGGTCAAAAACTTTTTCATATACATGTAGTCTCTTTCACCTGTATCATAACATGAAAGGGCACGTAAGCCGACAAGGCTATCATAACACAAAACATTTGCAACTGAACAAACTTGAAAACAACCCACAAACACATGTCTACAAACCTCTAAGAGTATTAACTGTATCATATGGTAGGATAGGCCTCCGCCGTACGCCTAAATAAATAAATATATATATATATCAAATGACCAGTATCAAAAGTTAGGCTCCGGAATAGTGGAGTGCTTCCAACATTGCTAAGTGGAAACCCAAAGCTGGCAGATCTCCAAAATGAATATATGTACCTATGGGCATGAAACGCAAACCCCCAGAGAATGGGGGTTAGTACGATATATATATTGAGTATATAGAGAATAACATAACATAACTGAGATAACAATTGAAATAGGGATGCAAGAAACCAGTATGACAGTTAACAATTCACTATACCTACATCTTATGAAAAGAGGGCATGTATATCATCCTCACATATCACTCCCGGCCCGCTATGGAACTTGGTGTTACCATATCATCATATACGACATCATACCATCGTATACAACATTATTTCATACATTACAAGTACATCACTATGTTTTCATATGTATACCTATCTATCATATCCGGCCCTTTAGTAAGGGTCTCAGTGAAAGAGTGGTGTACATGTCGTACCGTACCCGACCCACTATGGGACTCGGTGCCATTATCACATAGTAAAATATACCGAGGAACGTTCGGCCCGATCTATAATTTAAAATAATGTCGAGGAACGACTGGCCCGATCCATATTTTAAAACAATGCCGAGAAATGTACGACCCGATCCATATTTTAAAACAATGTCGAGGAACATACAGCCCGATCCAGATTTTCCATCATATCATCATATATATGTACGTCCCGGGATGCAGTGATGAGAATTATCGCATACGGCATCATCATATGCTTCACTTTATTGTATATGACATTTTATCCTCGTATACTTCATACATATATATATATATAGCTAGCCCGGGACTTAGTGAACGAATAGTAAAGCTAGGCATGATAGCGTTTCCGGCCCCTTATGGGACTCGGAGGAAGATGGGTTATAGTGTGTACGAGTAGAGTAGTGAGAAACCATATGCAATTTAAATTATCATTTGAGACTCAATGAAATAGTAAAGTGAACCATCACTTGAAAAACCGAGTAGTAATCGTCTTAAGTACCTTCTAAACACCATTAAGGATTATATCAACAGGAGTTTCAGGAATTGTATACGTGTATCGAGGAAAGGTTAAACAACTTATGGAAGTAGAAACATTTGTCATCGCAAAGATCTTAGGAATAGGAACTGATGCATTGAATTATTATTCATCAGATAGGAGACTCGAGGGTAGTAGTTCAACTACTTTACGAATTTTAGCATCAAGTAGTGAATAAAAGTCACGAGTTATACTCGGAACTCATAACTGGACCTACTTCCACCTCATATCATATACCACTTCATTTATACTTCAGACATTATGAAAAGAAGAAGAGACAAGCTTTACATATACTACTGTTCATGATGTACTGCCTTAAAAGGCAATAACTCAACTATTACAGGAGTCTTAACATCACAAAGTGAATAAAGTCTATGAATTACACTTGGAGTTTCATGAGTGGAATTATCCCCACATTTCATATACAAACCATTCATAACTTATACCTAAGATATGCCAAAACAAAAGAAGAATAGCTCTACATACCTGTTATGGGTTAATCGCATCCAGACTCACTTCGTTACTCCTTTAACCTATTTAACATGAAAGTAATGCTAATGTTAGTGACTTTCGACTTTCCAGCTCCTAAATCCACAACCAAGAACCCATAGAAATCAATTCCTTATTCGCCTTTCTCGACTAGTCGTTTAGTTAGTTAAGGAGTTAATGGAAATCGGGCAGCATCTCCTCTATAACTTGCCCTATACGAACTTTCAATTTAACCCCCAAACCTTAAAACCCAACCAAGAACAACAATACGCAGCTCATATACAATTAAAATATGGCAACATTATGCAATACAAGCTTCCAACAACTTGCTTAAAACTATGATACTAAAATAGGGTTTTTAGTCACTATTTCATAAAACCTTTAATCGTACGGAATGGATGGTCGTATGGATGAAACCAGAAGAATCCATGCCTTATTTATACCATGTTCCAGACCTTCAATACATCACCATGCACATCCAATACGCAGCACCACAACCACAACACCTTACTCGACTTTGATTTAACTAAAACAACTTCAATTTAGTTTGTTTCTAACGCCAAGCATACTTATGCAATTTTCATACTTAAAGACACATAAAAGACGTATAATACACTCCACATCCACTCCATAAACCCCAAATTGAAAGGAAATAACTTACCTTACCCGAAACTTGTCGAACTGTGCCTAAGAAGCTTTCCAACGCCACTGAAAAGTAAGGGACTGCTCGTTACCCTTTTTTGCTGCCCTAAATCAATAATGTACATTATTAAACACCATTATATCACCTTAGGATACCTTAAATAATAAATTCATGGAATAAAATCGGGTCTTACCTTGGTATCCCCTCAAACCCGCAAGTCTCCCTCTCTAGTCTCTAAGTTCACTTTTCTTTTTTTTGTTCTTGTTTTGGATAAAGAATGACTCTAAGAATTATATAAAATACATTTATATGTTTCCTTAGGAGGTGACACGTGTCATCCCCTAAGAGTGACACATGTCAAGCCTTCATTGGTCTACCTCAAATATACAACCACCCCTAGGCTGCCACATGGCAGTGGGGTCCACCCCCTCCCCCAACTAGGTAGGTGGGTCACCTCCTTACTTCAGCTGCTGCCATATGGGACTTCCTCCTGCTGCCACGTGGCACTCTCTTCTTGCTTCCATGTGTCATCCTCTTTTCTCCCTCGTGGGTTCGTAATATCATCTTACCTTAACAACCTGTGTTATCCCGGCTACGCAACCTTGGTATATAATCAAGTAGCTCTAGTATGTAAAACTTTTAAGTTAATAGCTTACGTAGGTAAGTCGAGTCTTATGACTCATTACTTTCCCTCCAAATCCTTCTAACTTCTCATGACCCTATTTCCAACCTTACCTACTATGGGGTATCACATTCTTCCTTCCTTAGAGTTTTTTGATAGTTTCATAGATTATCCGGATCATATGATAACTTTTAAAAAACTTAAGAAACATTCTGAGCTCAAGAGTATGGGGTGTAACACGACCGAACAGTCAGTTCCAGTAAGTCATAAATGACATAGGGTCACTAAAAGAACACTCCAAATGATGAAATAAATGCTTTAATTCAAAAATGACCTGGAGTGTCATTACAAGTGTTCACAAATAGAAAGTGATGGATTTTTCCAAAGGAGAAGAGGATATATTGAGGTAAAAAAGTAGATTATGTGTCCCAAGTGTTGATGGACTTTTAGACAAAGCCCTATCACACCTGATATTCAATTCATTCAAGTTCCACGAAGAAGTACCATGATTTGAGAGAAATCTACTGGTGGAATGATATGAAAAGATATATTATAGACTTTCTCTCTAAATGCCCAAATTCCCAACAAGCAAAGTTGAGAATCAAAGGCTTTGTAGAGTGGCTAAGAATATAGATCTTCTGAAGTGGAAATGAGAGATGATCAACAATTATTTTATTACAAGCTTATTGCGATCTCACAGATATTATGATTCAATTTTAGTGATTGTAGATAGGATGACTAAATTAGAAAAATTCTTACCTGTTAAGACTACATATTGAGGACTATGACAAGCTGTATATTTATAAGATAGTCAGACTTTATGGAGTTCCTTTGTCTATCATGTCAGATAGAGGTGGTCAATTCAGCAAAGGACTATGCCCGGCTATAAATTCATGAGATAGTCAGACATCATGGAGTTCTTTTGTCTATCATCTCAGATAAAGGTGCTTAATTCACTGCCTTATTTTAAAAGTTATTCAAGAAAGGTGTAGGCTCCAAGGTAAATCTTAGTACCATTTTCCCTTCTCAAATAGATGGTCAAGCAGAGTACAAGATTTAGAATCTTAAAGACATGTTGAGCACCTGCATTATTGGCTTTATGGGTAGCTGTGATGATCACTTGCCTCTTATAGAGTTTGTATACAACAACAGTTATTACTCAAGTACTCAGATGGCTCTTTTTGAGGCTCTTTATGGAATGAGGTATACCTCACCAATTAGTTGGTTTGAAATTGGTGAAGCTGAGTTGATAGGGACAAACGTGGTTTATTGTGCTATGGAAAAGGTGAAGATCATTCAAGAGAGGTTTAAAACAACTCGAAGTCATCAAAATTCCTACATTGATATTAGGAAAAATGACTTAGAGTTTGAGGTGAATGGTTGGGTATACTTGAAGGTTTTACCCATGAAGGGTGTTATGAGGTTTGGGAAGAAAGAAAATATTAGTCCTTGTACATTGGTCCTTACTAGATTATTAAAAGAGTTGGTAACATAGCTTATGAGTTAGAGATACCATCACAGTTAGCAGTCGTTCATCCTATGTCCATATTTCTATGCTTAAAAATGTTTGGGAGATATTTCTCTCATTGTTCCTATAGTGAACATTGGTGTGACAGATAGTGTGTCTTATGAGGAGATTTCAGATTAAATTCTTGATCATTAAGTTCACAAATTGAGAACCAAAGAGGTTGCTTCAGTCAAGGCTTACGGAGGAATCAATTTGTGGAATAGGCTACATAGGAAGCCAAAGAGGATATAAATCTAGCTATCCTCATCTATTCTTTCTTCACAGTGCTGATATTGATAGTAATATTCCTATTCCTATTCAGAGTTAGTACATTTTCGAGTGTTTAAGTATTTCAATTCTTGCATTGAATTCATTTCTTGTGTAAATTCATAGCTTGGTCATTATTAGAGGATGAATGATCCCAAGGGATAGATATTGTAATACTCCAAAATATTCTAACTTAGATCAGTCCCAAAGAGCCAAGAAAATGTAAGATAAGATTCTATGAGTCGTAGAGAGGAATCATAGACCCCATCAAGACAAAAATTTTAAGTATTGGGACTCTTCTATGGATGGCTTCTAAGACCTATAGGAGACGTTTGTATGAGAGGTACCCAAGCCCATTCTGAAGACACAATTCTATAAGCCCTTCAATAACCCGTTAAAGGGTCCATTACCTATATAAGGGACTCATAGACCCAATGTCACATTATACTAGCTACTAGAATGCAGACCAAATTCCATAAACTGGGTCTACAATCCGTAACAAGGTCCACAACCCATAGAAGGGTCCATAAAACCCAACCTTTATGATACCCTAGTGTTCCTATGAGCTAGTAGGAACAAGCTAGTCCCATGACTTATCATAGGATCTATAACTCGTATAACGTGCCCATAGATCCATGATGGAAAATTCCAGTAAGTCTAATTTTTGGATACCATATTCTACAGGGGTCTTCTACGGACCGTAAAACTGTAAATGACTTTAATGAATGGTAGTTTTATCTTTTCCCACTTTTACAAATCAAAACTCTGATATTTTAGGACTAATTTGAGTCTGTTATCAGTACTCTACGATGCTTTTCACTCATTAACATTTAGAATATTCAGAGCAAGGATTGAAGAGGAGGAAAAGCTAGGGTTCAAGAGCGTACATTGAGTTTGTTGAGCTTTATTAAGAACATTATTCTTTCAGGTATGTAAGGCTAATTATAGCATTGGAATACGTTCTTCCTCGTGCCCTAAATCCTAATTTGTTAGTGAAAAGCTCAAGATTAAGTTTTCAAAATCTATTATATTGAGTTGTCGATTGGGTTACAATTCTTTCATTGACTTCATTGTATACTTATTGATATCAATATTATTCCTATGTATCCAAACTCTTGAATTTGTTGTTCATGTTTATATTTACATGAACCCTAATTGAGTATCTAGATTGCTTAATTCTATACAATTATTTTGAATTAAAGAATGTCATATTTCATGTATTAACTGAGAAAGGAGTTTGAGCATATACTTGAGTTTGAAGTGTCTTTTATTCACTAATTTTAAGCATGAGCCTAATAGATTTTAATGAGTTAAGAGTATTTATTCATGAAATTATCTTGAGACTGAGTTGACAAGCTAAAATCTATATTTTGATTCATTCACTAAGTTTGATGACTATAACTATTTTTAATGATAGTGTAGTGAGTTTAAGCTGAGTGAGTTAAATTAAGTAAAGTCCAATGAGACGAATGAGTTATTTTTTGAGTATTTTACTTACCTGAGTATATGAGAATTAATTCATATTATTTTGGGAGTAATATTGAGCACCGATTTTAATAAAAGTTTAGATAACTCAAATCCTATAAATATCATAGCCAGTGTAGGATGGGATTGTGTCATTGGTTTGGGAGACTCATCACTTCAGGTTTTTCCCTTACCCTGGTAAGATATTAGACGGCTCTGGCAATGAGAGCAGTTCGTTGTATCATCACGAGGCTCATAGTGATGATTGTCAGTTTGAGAAACTCCCCAAAGAGAATATTATTTTTACATTGAGTTGTATTCACTTGTGTTTTTCAAAGCATTAAATCATTTTATAATTGCATGATTTATTGAGTTGAGTTACTTAAATATTAATTCCAGTATTTTGTTCGGTGAGTATGTTTCATTTCAGTTATTTTACATTTTGTACATTCTATGTACTAATGTCTTTTGATGCTGCATCATTTTGTGATGCAGATACAAATGATAGAGATCCTCTACAGGCACATCATTGAAAATTACCTTTCATCCATCTTTTGGTAAGAACTCCCTTCTTTCAAACGAGTTCATTTAGTTTATATTTCATTCTTTATTTATCTGTCTTTAAGGTAGCCCTGGCCTGTCATGACACCTATCTTATGAGGTTTAAAGGCTTCATACACAGAGATAGATTGTAGTCAGTTAAACCTTTAAATGTTTATTTTTAAAATAATAATTCATTATATATTTAGAGACTTACTTTCAAGATGCATGATATATTTCTATTGAATTTAGTCTTCCGCTGAGTAGTTAGCAAGGCCAAGAATTCTCTTAAAAACCAGAAATGGTTTTTGAGTGCCGTCCACGCTTAAGTGTAGACTCGGTGCATGAGAAATTTATTGAAAAAGGATAGGATATTCATATGAAAAATATGCATATTTGACTTAGAGATTCAAGTAACAACGTAATCGCTAAAATGCATATGGCAAAGGATAGGTTGTCCCTTTCAATATTAAGATCATTGACCCAAAGTGTTTGAAGATTAATGTGCAAAATGACTCATGGTGTTGGCACATGAATTTGTGCACTAGAATTTTGAAGCATTTAAATCAATGGGTGAGAAGAACATGGTTGATAGAATTCCGTCAATCAACCATCCCAATGAGTTGTGTGAATCATGTCTTTTTGGAATTCATGCAAGAAGGAGTTTTTCTAAAAAGGCCACGTCAAGAGTAGCCAAACCACTCTATCTTATATATATTGACATGTGTGGTCCAATAAATCTACTTTTTTTGGTAAAAGTAAATACTTTTTTCTCTTTATTGATTATTTCAGTAAAAAGACTTGGTATAATTGTTGAAGCAAAAATTAAAAACTTTTTTTCTTTTTAAAATTATAAAGAACTTGTAAGAGGCTATGAAATAAATATATAAGGTCTGATGTAGAAGGCGAATTTAATTCAAGAAATTTAAATGACTTTTTTTAATCTCATTAAATTTGTTTTCCTCTAACAATACCATACTCACCCCAATAAGATGGAGTTGCAAAACATAAATATAATAATTCTTAATATGGATAGATGTATGTTGAAAGCTAAAAGTATGCTAAAAGAATTTGGGTCGAGGTTGTTCTTTGTGTAGTTTATTTGAGCAAAGAGTCTCTAACAAGAAAAGTGAGAGATTAAACGCCTCAAGAATCATGTGAAAGAAAGCTAAGTGTCAAGGACTTGATAATCTTTGGGAGAAATAACAAGTTGGTGGTGAGATGTGATGTTGACTTTGATGAATAAGAAAAATGGAATTAGGAGGATGAATAAGATAGAACATATGATTTTCTTCCATACTTTTGAGATGAAGAAGAAAATAAGACCATGACACTTGCACAAGATACAACCCTACCTCCTACACCACTAAATTTTGCATATCCATCTACTCAAGAGAGTTCAAGTCAAAGGCTGCACAAGATGAAGAGCATTCAAGAACTCTATGATGACACAGAAAAAGTTACTATTTTTGATTTTTGTATTACCTCTTTACTGATAGTGAACCAATGAATTTTGATGAAGCAGTTTCAAAGTGTGTCCCGCAATTTTTTATTTTTGACTCTAAAATTGGCTCAACTCCGAATTTGATAATTTTAGTGTCATAAAGATCATATTAAAATTTTGATTCTATTATTGATAGCATGGTAGCATTTGGAAGCTGTTCGAAAAGGAAAAGCTTTAGTTTCATAAATTGGAGCACCCGCGGTCGGCCTACAGGTAGGCTATGGTTATTCCCTCATAAGACTAAGCATGTTTTGGAAATTGTATCTTGAATTGTATGAGTTGGAGGGGTTGGGTTGGTGGGATGCTAAATTCCTAGAATTCATGTCCTAAGAGCTATTTTGGGAAATTCTTAGACTGTTTAAGTATAATTCTTGCTATTGTTGTTCATCCATGCCTTGTGTTGTATGATTTGCCTGTGGTTATATGTTTGGAAGCATGTTGGGCCTTAGTCTAGGCTTAGACTAGTGATTTCCATAGAATTAGACCATTTTGGTGTCGTTGGGCTTTAGAACTCCTACAATGTTGTTTGAAACGATTAGCTCCCGATAGACTGACATACCAAACTTGGGTCTGATAAGCTTTAGCTATGAAGTAACAAAGCTTGTAAACTTACCTCTTTAATTACCTATTCTCCTAACGGTCCTGTACCGCTTAGTTTTTGATTCTAAGAGTCTTTGTGATGATGCTAGTTGTATATGGTTTGGGCTGGAGTGATATATTAATGGCACTTGGCTTGGGGGTACTCCCTGTGATACTCGGTTGGTAACTAATTCTAATTTGGTTCGATACCTTAGCTACAGTTATACGATTCAAGCCCATGGTCTAGCTTACTTATGTTCAGTTCCTTAGCTACAGTTACCCAGTTGAAGTCTGTGGTCAAGATTACTTGTGTTCAGGATCCTTAGCTACAGTTACCTGGTTGAAGTTTGTGGTATAGCTTACTTGTGTCGACACTTGGAAATATTCACCGGGTTGAAGTTCGTGGTCTAGCTTACTCATGTTGACTCATTAGCTACAGTTACCAAGTTGAAGTCCGTGCTCCAGCTCATATGTGGTTCAATTCCTAATTCATTGATGAATCTTTATTTCAACTCTTCATCTACTCTCGGCTTTAGGTTAAGGTATTAGAGTTTGGTAATGGTTCGATTTAAGTCCAAGAAATGGTGATATTATTGGAATCCTTTGGCTGTGTTGATTTTACTTCAGTTATTCTTGCACCAGCCGAGATTATAGGCCTCTTTGAAGGTGGTTACCTTTTACTTGTGCATGAGCGTACCTGTCGGTTTTATGGGATCCTGGCGGATTTAGTTAGATTCTTTCTATTTAAATGTTAAGTACGCACGTGTACATACCTATATTTACTTCTTGCCTTGTCTTTGGTTGTGCTCATTTACTCACACATCAGTTTACTTTTGCTTTCTTACTCAGTAGACCTATGATACCTAATAGGTACCTATTGTTTTGGTACTCATACTACACTCTGCATGTGTTTTTGAGATGCAGATCTAAGTACTAGCTACCAGCATTGATTCGATCCAGCTACGATCACGATTAGAGGCAAGGGTGAGCACACTACATCTTTGTTTACCCTTCTCCTTCTGTATATATATATATATTGAATGTCTTTTGATTTTTGAGACAGCTCTGTTTCCGTGGTCCACTTTAGGGACTTGTACTATTTTTACTAGTAGCTTTGTGCATATAACTTTCAGGTTCTGGAAGGGATTTTTGTTTGTATATATTTCATTTATTACGCCCGTTCATCTGTGCTCCTATTATTTCTTTACTATTTTAGATTGAGTTGTTGGTCTTCTATCTTGACATCCTATTACTTACAGTTTTAAGGTATGGGTTAGCTTACCTACTAGTGGGTCATAGTAGGCGCCACCATTATCTGAGAAATAAGGTATTAACAAGTTTTTATTAAAGCCAAGATTCGCCGGTCTCACTTGTACAGAGCTAACATCTAGTAGAGTCCTACGGATTGGCACGGAAGCATCCATGACTTATCCTCAGGAGGCTATAGGATGTCTTATTAGTTTTTGAAAATTCACTTATTCCACTCTTTTACAGGATGGATCGTATGCACGCTGGAGGTAGAGGTCAATCTCAAGGTTGTTCTAAGGCTGCAACACCAGCCTGAGACTGAGAGAAGACTTTGGTGCCAAATTTTGGTGATATTTTCCTTGGTTTTGGCTGCAATTAGGGGTATGTAGTAGGCCCCAACTCTTATTGCTCCAATGCCGCAGGACTAGCCTACACTAGTTGTTCAGCAGCCACCGGTACCCACCACTCAACCGAATGATTTAGAAGGCATCATGTCGCTTCAAGAGCAGAGATGCTCAGGGTTTTCTTAGACTATCACCAGTGAGGTTTTCTAGGACTGTGGGTGAGGATGCCCATAAGTTTCTACTCACTTGTTGAAAGCAACTGCAGACCTTAAGTCTAGTAGAGTCGAGAGGAGCCAACTTCACTGCTTATCAGCAAGATGGTCCCGCCTAACTATGGTGGCGTACATACTTAGAGACCAGGCCAGTTGGGTCTCTACTGGTGATGTGGGCTAAGTTTTTAGAGGCGTTCTTAGCCCAGTTTATTCCCAACACCGTTAGAGATCAGCTTTGAGATTAGTTTTCATGATTGGAGGAGGTTCCAAGACCGTGTTAGAGTATGAGGCCTGATTCCATGAGCTCTCTAAACATGCCACCATGATCTTACCTATAGAGGAGGAGATAGTTTGGTGCTTTATTAGAGGATTGAGAATCCAGCTGCAGATTAAGACTTAGTCTTTTATCTCGATGGGTCGCTCATTTCTGAAGGTGGTAGACAATGCCCGCATACTCAAGCATCTCTATTGTGAGGCCCAAGGGGGCGGGGGCAAGAGATCCAGATAGGATAATAGTCAGGGTGAGCGCATCTATAGACCTCGGGAGTCCTATGACAGATCTCGCCAAAGATTTTAATTGGGTCAGTCGAGCTTCCCCTTCCAGGACTCTCTTAAAACTTTAGAGGGTGATCAGCACCTATAGGTTAGCTCTAGTCCCAGTCTGAGTCAGGGACGAGGTGGTTAGAAGATGGGTTCGTCCCACTGAGGTGGCCGATTACCAGCTCTAGAAGTAGCTAGACCTACACCAGCATCAGCACCTTCAGTTAGAGGTGGAGGCCAGGTCCAGGACCACAGGGGTGGTCATCAAGGTGCATGGGGAGGTACCCATAGAGGAAGGCCAGACGGCAGAGTCGATGCGTGGGGTAGAGGATCCCAGGCCTACTTCTATGCAGCTCCAACTAGAGTAGAGGCTGAGGCCTCGAATGATGTGATCATAGATACGATTTTATTATGCCATCATCCTACATCCATTTTATTTGATCCCATATCCACATATTATTATATATCTATATATTTTGCCCCTCAACTGATCATACGTTCGGAGCCCTTAGTTGATCTGTTGCGTGTTATGACCCTGGTAGGCAATTCTTTAGTAGTGGATTAGGCTTTTAGATCCATGTGGTGACTATTCAAGGATGTGACAGTAGGGATGATCTCAGTTTGCTTGATATGGTGGATTTTGATTTCATTCTCATCATGGACTTGTTATCCCCTCACAGAGAGGTCTTGGATTTCTATGCCATGACTGTTACCTTAGCCATGCCTAGTATTTCTTCGATGGTATGGTAGGTCTCTTGTTGTCACATGTCGATTGTGTTGATCTCTTTTTTAGGCTCGGAGGTTAGTAGCTAGTGGATGTTTGGCCTACTTGTCTTGTGTTAGAGATGTGAGTAGATACGATCGTACACTTGATGCAGTACCTATAGTCTGAGAGTTTGTAGATGTGTTTCATGCCGATCTGTCTGACCTTTCTCCTGAATGTGATATTGAATTATACATTGATGTAGAGCTTGGTACTCCTCCTATTTCTATCCCACCATACTATATGGCCCCTATAGAGCTCAAGAAGCTTAGTGTTCAACTTCAGGATTTCTTAGATAAGGGATTCGTTCGGCCAATGTATTTTCTTGGGGTTCCCTAGTCCTATTCGTTAAGAAGAAGGATGGTACTAAGCAGATGTGTATTGATTACAGGCAGTTAAACAAGGTGACGGTGAAGAACCATTACCCCATGCCTAGGATCAATTACCTTTTCAACCAGCTTCAAGATGCCATGGTGTTTTCTAAGATTGATTTGACATCTGGCTACCACCAGTTTAGGATTAGGGAAGTAGACATCCCTAATACTGGATTTAAGACTCGGTACGGTCAGTACGAGTTCCTAGTGATATCTTTTAGGTTGACTAACACCCTTGCCGCATTCATGAACTTGATGACTTGGGTGTTTAGGCCGTACTTGGACTCATTTTTCGTAGTCTTCATCGATGACATTCTGGTATACTCGCGGAGCTAGGAGGAACAAGATCAGTAATTGAGAGTAGTGCAATAGACTTCGAGAGATCAGTGGCTTTATACCAAGTTCTCAAAGTGCAAGTTTTAGCTTGAGTCTGTAGCATTCTTGGGGCACGTGGTATCCAAGGATGGCATCAAGGTAGATCCAGCAAAGATTGAGGCTATTTGTGATTAGGATAGACCCACTTTTGTGACTGAGATTCATTGTTTCATCAGATTGGCAAGGTACTATAGGTGTTTTGTTGAGGGGTTTTCTACTATAGCGGTACCTCTAACTCAGTTGACTCTCCTAGATGTTCCGTTTGTGTGGTCGGAGGAGTGTGAGAGGAACTTTCTGAGGCTCAAGGAGTTGCTTACCACTACTCTTATATTGACTCTTCCAGTAAAGGGCGAGGGGTTTACTATTTATTGTGATACATCCACCATTGGTTTGGATTATGCACTGATGCAGTAGGGTCGGGTTATTATTTATGCATTGAGGCAGCTTAAGCTGCACAAGCAAAACTACCCCACTCATCACTTAGAGTTGGTGGTGGTAGTTTTTGTGCTTAAGATTTGGAGACACTACTTGTATGGAGTTTGATGCAAGATTTACTATAATCATAAGAGCCTTCAGTATTTTATGAGCCAGAGGGATCTTAATGTGAAAGGTTATGCCTAGAGGTTCTGTATTACTGGTCAGTACTACTATACTAGCGGAAATAGGCAGCATGGGGGAAGAAGCTCTACACTTAGGAATCAACAACATAAAAACTTTATTCTAAGTCAGCCCTTTCCTTAGTGGGCTTGGGACTAAAACAATGGTCGGGACAACAAACATCCACCTAGTTTGTCCTTTGGATACCCGCATAACCATCGAAGGCTATTGAAGTGACTAATTCCTGGAAATTAGGAGGCATTAAAAATAAAGAAATTATTGGAGCTATCTTATCATTCCACTGGATTGAGCTCCTGAAGGACTATGACCTCTTTATTCTCTGCCATCCGAGCAAGATAAATATAGTAGCGGGCGCCTTGAGTCAGAAAGCGGTGAATATGGGTAGTCTAGCCTTTCTTTCTACTATGGAGTGACCAATAGCTTTGGACATCGAGTCTTTAGCTAACTGGATGATTCGACTCGACATCTCTGATTCCTGGTACGTGTTAGCCTATGTGGGAGATCATTTATCTCTAATGGATCAGATTCATAGTCGTCGGTTTGAGGATGAGGATTTAGTTGCACTTTGAGATCGGGTTTTGGCTGGTGATGCTGGCTGGCTACCTTAGATTCAGATGTGGTTTTAAGGTTTAGTAGTCATCTCTATGTTCTGGGATTTGGGGGTTTGATTCAGATGATCCTTAGCAAGGCCCATGATTCCAAATATTTTATCAATCCGGGCACTACTAAGATGTATCGTGACTTGAGAAAGCATTACTAGTGGAACGGCATAAGGAAAGGCATTACAAATTATGTGTCGCGTTGATTGAGTTTTCAACAGGTTAAGGCCGAGCATATGAGGCCTGGTGGAGAGCTCCAGAGATTACCCATTCCCGAGTAGAAATAAGAGTCGATCACCATATATTTCATTGTGGGGATGCATCGCACTTCCTATGGTCTTGATAGTATTTGGGTTATCATGCATCGATTGACCAAGTCGGCACACTTCCTTCCCGTTCATACTTTCTACAGTGCTGAGAGGTTAGCACGTATCTACGTAGGTTGTTCGCCTTTATGGTATGCCTGTCTCTATCATCTCAGACCAGGGCTCAAAGTTCATATCTAGCTTATGGAGGAATTTTCAGGAGGAGTTAGGTAGCCATATCGACCTTAGCACAACTTTCCACTCACAGACTGTCACGATCCAATCCTAGGGCCTAGACGTGACATGGCGAATGAGGAATCCAAAAGTACATCAAACAAGCCTCTTAGCATTTTTTTTAACCTTTCATAGGTAATGATGATAAATAAATAAGCGGAAATCATAATACTAAATCTTCAACTTACATATGTCCAACAATACCTCTAACTATTAGATTTAATGGGGCTAAGACAAGTCCCTAGCTCACCCTCAATCATAATAGAAGAAATGCCAGAGTAAAATATCTTAACATATCATAAGCTAGAAAGATAAAGGAGTATTGTTCCCGAAACATGGGAACTCACCAAAAGTAGTCTTCAACAAAATCTCAACTAGCCACATGGAGGAGAACGAGGAGGAGCACTGGTCCCTACATGGTGATAGCATGTAGTCAAAAGAGTATGTGTTAGTACGTTGAATGTACTAAGTATGTAAGGATGCATGAACATTGAGGAAATATTATAACATTTATGTAATATGGAACATAATGTAATGCATGCATAATAAATCATATAGATATCCTTTAAAACATTCATTTTGTGGGAAAATAACCATAATCGACATTTAAGACCATGCGAGCTATTACATGGAATCCAACATAACCCCCTACGTTGGCCGGAGAGACTACAGGCCAAGTAGAACTCCGTCAACTTCATTCATTTCTTTAATTTTAACTTTAAGGGCTATTTATGGATCCATTAGCCTAAGCCTACAAGGGCTCATATGTTGGCACATAGTTAATGAGACAAGGGATTGCTACTAGGATTTCCTTATCGAATCCCACCTCAATGCCTCATTCGGTGCTAAGTCAATCCCACAGAATAGTTTAATACTTGAAAATATTCATAGCATATAACTTGAGAATTCAAACATCATATTCGGTAGAATAGCTCATTAAAATATTTGAAAATTCAAATATGCAAGAATTGTCCTTATTGCATAAAGAATCCATCATCCATATCATTTTATCATTCTTTATTTTCATAAGACTCCCTTTTGATCATAGATATTGTTTTCACAAACATTCATTTGGAGTCAAGGCTTTCAAGTCAAACTTTATTTAAAACATAGTAAAACTAGGTGGGTTCAAATCACTTCAACTTGCAAATATGTATGTAAATAAATATACATAAATACTTTGAAATCCATTAATTAAAAATCATGTTTTAAACAACCCACCATGAATTTCAAGAACCTTTAAATAGATAAATAGAGTAATTACTTATAAACCATCAATTCATACATATGAAATTATATTGCATCAAAATAGAGCAATAATCATTAGTTTAACCATGATTCATACTATTAAGTAAAAATAAGAATTAATATAAGAAAATATTACTTGAAATCAAGAGATTTAGTTGAAAGATTTTTGTACTACATGGGTGGAAGAACCCATGGATTAACACCCACATAACTTATAGTAAAACTTAAGGAAAATAAACATAATTTATCATATAATCAAAATAATTTAGGCATGAGAGTGGAAGGAATACTCTCATTGAAGCCTTACATACCTGGAATTCGAAGCTTTAGTCGGAACCGAAAGACTTAATGAATATTCTTGAGTCCTACTTTTTCTCCTCGCTGGAATGTTTTGTGTACTACCCGGAGTATATGAATCACCGGAATAGTATTTCTTCACTACTAAGAACTAAAACTATATTTGAGAATGTGTAAAGAAGTGTATAGAGAGAAGACTTGCTTGAGAAAGCTTGATAAATAAAATGAGAAAATAAGGTGGGTATTTATAGGTGGGAAAGAGGGACCTAACAATAAATAAAATAATTATAAAGAAAAATCTAAAAATTTAATGGAAAATTATGATGTCATGGATGATGTTAATTGGAGGACAATTTATGTCATGAGTGAAGTTAAATGTATCTAGATCTTTCCATGGTAGGTGAAATGAGTTATCTTTGACAGAATACTCCTTTTCGGAGCTTCTTTTGCATAAGATAAATTCCTTATTAGGATTTAGTGTCTTCATAAGAATTGTAGATATAGAAGTATAGTTTCATGTCGTTCAAGAATTAACCAATTTGGAGCATCCTACAGTGAGATATGAATTTGCTTCTACAAACACTCTATTTCATCACAACACATTGTCTTACAATAATTAATTTATTTGACCTACTTAAACTCTGAAACATAATTTATGGTCTTCACAAAGGTTGTAGGTAATGAACCTTTGGTTACTCAAAAATTTGAATCACCCAATTTGGACAATCCTATAAAAAATATGCGCAAAATACAGAGGCTGTATTATTTTTAGACGAGAATTGAAATATCGTATACAACGGTTTTAGGGGATGTTACACAGACTGATGGTCAGTCAGAGTGAACTATGCAGGTTCTCAAGGACATGTTGCGAGTTAGTGTTATGGATTTATGGGTCCAAAGGGATCAGTTATTTCCCTTGCCGGAGTTTGTGTACAACAATAGCTACCAATCTAGTATTTAGATAGCCCTGTTTGAGGCCTTATATGATAGGCGTTGTCACTCTCTAGTTGGTTGGTTTAAGTCTATGAATCCCAGGCTACGCATTACAAACTTGATGTAGAAGACCTTAGATCATATGAGGGTGATTCAGGATAGGCTTATCACAGCTTAGAGTAAACACCGGAGCTATACGGATCGTAGAAGTTAACCTTTAAGATTTGTAGTTGGTGATAAAGTATACTTTCGTATATCTCCCATGAAGGGCGTGATGATATTTGGGAGGCGGGGTAAGTTTAGCCCAGGTATATTGACCCTTTCGAGATATTGAGGACAGTTGGCGAGGTTGCATATGAGTTCGCTTTGCCTCTGCCTTTTTCAGCTATTCATTCAGTTTTTCATATTTCAATGCTGCGTCGGTATGTTCCAGATGAGTCTCATGTGCTTCAGTATGACAGGGTTGACCTGGATGATGTTTGAGCTATATTGAGGAGCCACTTGCTATCTTGGCCAGAAATGTCAGGAAGTTGCGTTCTAAATCCATTCATGTGGTTAAGGTCCATTGGAGGCATCATCCAGTCGCAGAGGCTACCTAGGAGACCGAGCATGAGATGCGGGCACAGTTCCTAGGATTATTTGAGCCTTCATGTACTTTTTAACTCTTACTTTCTTGGATGAAAGTTCTTTTAGTAATGGATTTTGTAATGACCCTTGAGGTCATTTTTGAATTTAAGCATTCATTCCATCATTTAGAGCATTTCTATAGTGACCCCAAGTCATTTATGACTTGTTAGCATTGACTATTCGGTCGCCTGGTCATTCGATTGGGTTTTAGCCTATTTTTCAATTTTGGAGCTTTTATAACTAGAAAAGTTTACTTCGATCATAACTTCAGAAAACGACCTCAGAATGAAATTTTAAAGGTTCCATCAGCTTTGTATTGGCCAAATTAGGCTATTTATATAGTTGGCATGAGTACTGAGGCAAGATACGAGTTTAGAACCATTTGGCATTTTTCCCTTGAAATTTGGCCTATAGTTGACTTTGGTCAATATTCTTGAAAAACGCACTTGGATAAAACTTTTAACAGTGCGTTTAGCTCTGGAATTTTGAGTTTTGTCTAGAATGACCCTTCGTTCACTTCTCGAGGCTTCTGATCTAATTCTTAGACCCATTGAGGAAATGGGATCAAAACAACACTTGGGTGTAGGACCCACTTTTCCATAAAATGACATTGTATGGAAATTTTGAATGTGCCATTGTATTTGGAAAGTCAAATTTGGTGAGGTAGCATATCTCGTTTGCGCGCACAGGATTTCGAATGAATCCTAAGCACTTTGTCGGAGGATTTGGCATGCTAAGCTCATTTTTGCACCAGCATGGTCTGGTGTCGTCACTAAAGATACCCCAGGTCCCTAAAGCGAGTACCGCTAAAGCAGCTAGGAGCTCACTAAAATGACTAGCCCTATTAGATGGGTGTCTCTTAAGCCACAGCGTTGTTGCTAAAGCGACTAGTCGCTTAAGAGACCAAGTGTTGCAAAAGTGATCCCCGCCTTTTGGTTGGTGTCTCTTAAGCGATGACTGGGTGGCCGCTAAAGCGACATCTGAGGGTCGTTCTTAAGAACCAATTTCTAGATTTCTCTCCAATTTTAAACTTTATTTTCTCCTTCAATTCTTGGGTTTGAGGCTTCCTCTGAGGTGAAATTCCCTTTTTCCCTTGCATTTCTAAGTTCTTAGGCCTTGAAGTTGATCATTTATGCATGTTAGGTTTGGGTCTATTTTGGTGTATTAATTATGTTCCCTTGTGGAACATGAGCTAAGGGTAATAGTAGAAGCCTATTCTCGGAGTCAATTTCGTGAGTTATGGAGCGGGTCTCATAATTCTCAATTTTTGACTCCAAAACTGGCCCATCTCTGAATTAAATAATTTTAGTGTCATAACGACCGTATTAATATTCTAATTCTAGTATTGATAATGTTGCAGCATTCGCAGGCCGCTCGAAAGGGAAAAGCTGAATTTTCATTAATTAGAGCATGCACGGTCGACCTACAGGTAGGCTATGGTTTTTCCCTTGTGAGACTGAGCATGTTTAGGCAAGTATATCTTGAATTGTATAATCTGTAGGGATTGGAGTGCCGAGCATGCTAAATTCCTAGAATTCATGTCCTAGGTGTTATTTTGGGAAATTATTGGACTATTTAAGCATGATTCCTTCTATTGTCATTAATTCGCACCTTGTGTTGTATGCTTTTTCTATGGATATATGTTTGGAAGAATGTTGGGCCTTAGTCTAGCCTTAGACTAGTGGTTACCTTAGACTTGTGCGATTTTGGTATCGTTGAGCCTTAGAATTTCTCCGATATTATTTTGGACAGTTAGCTCCTTATAGACTGACATAGCAGACTTGAGTCTGATAGTATGAGCTTTAGCTAGGTAGTAACATAGCTTGTAACCCTACCTCGATAATGCCCTATTCTCCTAATGGTCCTATACCACTTGGTTCTTGATTCTGAGAGTCTTCGCGATGATGCTGGTTGTATATGGTTCAGGCTGGAGTGATATATTGATGGCACTCAGTTTGGGGGTACTCTGCATCATGCTTAATTGGTTGCTAATTCTAATTCATTTTTATCCCTTAGCTATAATTGCCCAATTCAAGCCCGTGGTCTAGCTTACTTGTGTTCGGTTCCTTAGTTACAGTTACCCGGTTGAAGTCCGTTGTTTAGATTAATTGTGTTCAGGATCCTTAGCTACAGTTACCTAGTTGAATTCCATAGTATATCTTACCTGTGTCGACGCTTGGCTATAGTTACCCGATTGAAGTTCGTGGTCTAGCTTACTCGTGTTGACTCATTAGCTACAGTTACCCGGTTGAAGTCCGTGGTCCAGCTTATACGTGGTTCAATTATTGATTCCCTGATAAATCTTTGGTTCAAGTATTCATCTACTCTCAGCTTTTGGTTGAGGTATTAGAGTTTGTTAATGGTTCGGTTCAAGTTTGGGAAATAGTGATATTATTGGAATCCTTTTGGCTCTGTTCCTTTTACTTCAGCTATTTTTGCACCTACCGGGCTTATGGGAGTCCGTACAGATGGTTACCTTTATACTTGTGCATGAGCGTACCCATCGGATTTATGGGAGCCCGAGAGATTTAGTTAGATTCTTCCTCTTTGATTGTTAAGTATGCTCGTGTACATACCTACATTTACTTCTTTCCCTATCTTTGGTTGTGATCATTTAATCGCACTTCAGTTTACTTTTGCTTATCTTTCTTAGTAGGCCTATGATGCCTACTGGGTACCTGTTGTTTTGGTACTCATACTATACTATGCATCTATTTTTGTGATGCAGGACCGAGTACTAGCTATCGATATTGATTCAAGCCAGCTGCAGTCGTGATCAGAGGCGAGGGTGAGCACATTGCATCCTAGATTTACCCATTCCCCTCTGTATATACATTTTGACTGTCTTCTGCTTTTTGAGACAAATTTGTTTCAGTGGTGCACTTTTGGGCCTTGTACTCTTTTTACTAGTAGCTCTGTACATGTGACTTCAAGATTTTGGAAGGGATCTTTTGTTTGTATATATTTAGTTTCTTTCACCCGTTCATGTATACCCCTATTATTTCTTTACTATTTTAGATTGAATTATTGGTCTTCTACCCTTATATTACACTATTCATAGTTCCGAAATATAGGTTGGCTTGCCTACTGGTGGGTCATAGTACGCTCCATCATGACCCAAGAAATCTGGTCATGACATTCATAGTGATGGTTTTCTAGTAGAGAAACTCCTCAAGAAGAGAAAATAATATTTTCATGAGTTGCATTATTTGCCTTACTTTATTCGTAAAGTTTTGTGATTTTCATTATTCTTGCATGCTTTAATTTTGAGTCAAGTCATTTTCAGCATTTTCTCAATTGAGTATGATGTGCAGTTATGTTTTCCTCAGCTATTTTACATACTGTATATTTCATGTAATGAGGTCGATCGGCGTTGTATCATTTTATGATGCAGATTCAAGTACTCATGATTGCAGACGCTTCAATAAGATCTCTTTCCATCAGGAATTGGTGAGACCATCTCACTTTCTGAGGTCTCTAGTTTAGCTAGTGTAGTTCATTAAATTTGAGTCATGTTTAGAGAAGTAGTGAGGTAGTCGTGGGTCTTGCCCCAGCACTATCTTAGTTTAGCAGAGGCTTCATAGAGAAAGTTAGTTAATCTATCCAGTTTATTTAATCTGATGTTTTAAATGTTGTAAATAATATTTATATTAAGAGTTATTTTTTAGACTTTGCATAAATTAAGATTGAGATATTTTGAGTTGTGCTTAAATATTTTAAGGTTCACTTTAAAAAAAATTGCATATTTGTTTAGTCTTCCATTAAGTAGTCAGCTAGGTCAAGGTTTCTTTTGGAACCAGCAATGGTCTCTAAGTACCGGCCACGTCAAGACTGTGAGCTCAGGGCGTGACAGCAGACTCCACTTTTTCAAAAGTCTCATGCGAAGTCTGAGATACTAGACATGTACGAGACCAAATATGCTCTTTGCAGTTGGAGTAGTAAGTTCTTTCATGAAAGCTCCTACATCCACTCACTTGAAGGCTGCTAGAAGAATTCTTCATTACCTAAAATATACGATCAATCTTGGACTATTTTATTGCTTTGATTTTAACCTTGTGGGATATTGTAACAGTGATTATGTAGGAGATGTTGATGATTAAAAAACCATAAAAGGTTTTGTGGTTTTCTTGGTTGATTGTGTTGTTTTTTGGATTTCAAAGAAACAATCCATTACTACTCTCTTGACTTGTGAAGCTGAATATGTAGTAACGTTATTATGTACATGTCATGTTGTTTAGGTAAGAAGATTGTTGAAGAGCTTAATTTGCCAGATTAACTCCACAATAATTTGAGTTGATAATAAATATGAGTAAGCACTTGCCAAGAATTCAGTATATCATGACTGAAGGAAGCACATAAACACAAGGTATAACTTTATCAAAGAATGCATTGATAAAAAAGAGGTAGAACTCATATATGTGAAATATCATTCAAGTTACAGATACATTTACTAAGCCTCTCAAATTAGAAGCCTCTCAAATTTGAAGAATTTCAAAGAATGAGATCAAGTCTGGGAATGAAAAAATAATCAAAATTAAGGGAGAGAGTTTTGGGGTTCATCCCCATAATTAAGGTAAGAAAGTCTTCACTAGTTGCATATTGCAGTATATAAATCGCACCATATTGTCAATTATGAAATTATTTGGCAAGGAAAAGTAGAGAACATATCTGCAAGTTTGATTTTCTTGTATTCATTAATGTCATTAATCACATAATTTTGAATATTTCTTACCTATAAAAGGAGCTCTTCAACTCCTCATTCAAAACACACCAAAACAAAGAGAGCAATAGAATGTAGTGAGAGCAATCCACATGCTATATCGTAGTCTGTGAGAAAATAGTGTGGGAGTAATATTATAGTGAGTTGTATGAAACAAAAGAGTATTATTTTTTTAAAAAAAAATAATCGTCTTTTGACACTACTAAGTTGGAGTCAATGTTATGTGTTACTTTATCCGGATATCATATTTAGCCTAGTATAATATTTGGTGTCATTATTATTTTTTGTTATTATTATTTAGCATGGATATTAATCTGAGTGGAAATATAATTTTCTCAACAGAAAGATCATCATCTCTATCTGTAAGTGTGATCGACTCCCTTTCCACTTAATATCAATATAATAAATTAGTTATAATCAAAAAGAATAATTCAAAATTGAAATATATTGGGAGGTCGATCACATGTAAAAACTATAGCTATAAGTAATAAAATATTTAAAAATAAATAAAAATTTTGGTATTGAGTATTAAATATGTAAGACATTATTTTTGAGGTTGTGCTAAAATACTTACCTGCGTAGGGCTATCCTAAATCCTCGGAACTTGTAACCATGCATTTTTGTGTTTTTCTTATTTCTCAAGTGTTTATGGAGACTTGAACATAGCTAACGATTTTTACCCTTTTTTCCTTCATATTTTATCTTGATCCTGTCTTTCCCAGAAAAATTTACCTAAGATTATTTTCTCAAAAGTAATCAGAGATCAAACAGCGGTGTCATTAGGTTGTCTTCTTTAATTCTCTTTCTTTTTTGATCTATGCAATTTTAAGGATTTTGATTGCAAATTAGTAATGTCAAAATAAATTATGAGATCTATTCCTTTTCCATTACCACCCCCTCTCCTTCCAGTAGTGGATGCATGGTCCTTAAATCTAAATTGGCTCAATCATTTTATTTCAATTTATTAGACTTTTGAAATTGGGTCCACAATTTGTTAATAAACTTTAATAATTTTTCACATGTACCGCAAAAATATTTGGCATATGTTTATTTAGATTTCTGAGATTTTCACAATTCAAACTTTGCATAAAAGTATTGATTAATTTTTTGATTATGTATCTTGTGGTCCAGGGTGCCAAGATGGTGGCACAGGGATTCACAGTGGATTTAAACAAGCCACTCGTTTTCCAGGTCAGATATATACTAGTATTAATTTTGTTTTAATAAAGCAAAGCTTAATTACATTACATTTTTAATGAATTATATTAGGTGGGCCATCTTGGAGATTCATATGAGGAGTGGGTTCATCAGCCAATTATTAGCAGAGAAAGTCCAAGATTTTTTGAAAATATTTTTTTAGAATTTTTTACTCGAACGGCATGGTGGGCAATTCCTTCAGTGTGGATACCAGTAGTAGGGTGGTTGGTTTGGACATCATTGAAGAGAGGTGCTGGTGGCGGTGAACTATTTCTTACACTAGTTGGTGGCATATTTTTATGGACATTCTTGGAGTACTCTTTACATCGTTTTGTTTTTCACATGAAGCCTAGTGGATATTGGGGAAATACACTTCATTATCTTATTCATGGTTGTCACCACAAGCATCCTATGGATGGACTAAGGCTCGTCTTTCCCCCTGCTGGAACTGCTATTCTCCTACTCCCAGTAAGTAAGCGGTAATAAATGCACATTATCTATATTTTATTTATAAATAAATATTCATCTTAATTATGTATGCATGCAGCTGTGGAGTGTAGTTAAACTGTTACTACCTTTCACATATGCCCCTGCCTTTCTTGGAGGAGGTTTGTTGGGTTACATCATCTATGACTGCACCCATTACTACTTGCATCATGGAAAGCCATTCAAAGGACTTTCACACTCACTCAAGAGGTTTCATATGGACCATCATTTCAAACTTCAAGATAAGGGATATGGAATCACTTCAAACTTATGGGACAACATCTTTGGGACACTACCTCCTAAACCAACCAACAAAATTGGATGAAAATTAATTAATATTTCTTATTCTTATAAGCTGAAAAGGGGGAATTAAACAAATGGTGTAACTGTGCATGACTGATTAATCGCCTCCTGAAAAGTATATATGTTTGGATCTCTATTTGTTTTTTTATTCATTCCGTTTATAGTTTTTCTTTGCCTTTGGTTTTTAAGTCCTTAGGAAATCTTAATTTATGGCGATCAAAAATCAATTAGGGTGAGTGACACTTAATGTGGTTCACATTGTAAATTAGTGTTTCAAAATAAATAACTCCATAGATGGTATATATATGTTATCTTATTTTAAATGCTTTTTTTTTTTCAAATTACATTGTTACTTACATCATGCATATGAATAATTCAAGTCTTTTTCCACAACAATTAATAGGTGGTGCACCCACTAGTAGTATACTTATTTGATATAGTTTCTCTCGTGATGTTAAAAGAATTGTTCCCTACAACTGGGCTTGGAACAAAATTGTAAAGTCTGCCCACAAAAAAATTAGATCGATCCCTAAAAAATGAAAACATGACTTGAACAAGAATTTCTCCACAAGTCTTAAAACATGTTTCCAAATTCAAGTATCTATATCTATATATCTACATTAATTTAAAGCATGAAAGTCTTTAAAAATATCCATAAACTTTTTATCCTTCATTAAAAACTCCACAATAGGCAAAAGGGGAAAGAGTCATATTTTGTTCATGTACTCTTAGAAAAAAGTTATATCTATCCTTCATCATACTATTTTTATATATTTATCCTTTTCATCAAACTTTGGGTTCATATTTTCTTTTAGAATATTAACTTTCATGTGTTGAATTTCAACACATATCACAAAGCCAAAAGCAGTGAAAAAATAAATCGAAACGTACCTTCAGCCATATTGTCCAAGTGTTGTAGAGAATCGTGTTTGCCTTATCAAGAACTTTATCAAAAAAAAGAAGGAACTCTAAAAATCTTCTACCCTATGTCTACAAAAGTGTATGCCAGACTGATGGAGCCACGGGCGTATTTATAGATATGCTAGGGACTCTTAGGCAAATAACTATAACTCTAAGGACTTCTCATAATTATTTCTTTCCATCAAAGAAATATCATATGTGCATAACTTGGAGAAAAAATAATTGATTGATTTATTATTTTACTTGAGAGGCGAGCTAATATTTAATTATCAAATATGCGGTCAACATTAAAGTTTCCTAAAAGAGACTTAATTCTTATATTCTCCCAATGTATAAAGGTACCATAAGTGGTTCCCTTATTTCTTTCAATTCCACCACTTGAGTTGAACCACTCCCACTCACTTCATGTTCCTCAAGAAACTTAACATTTCTAGCCTCAAAAATTTTAGGAAAATGAGATAGTCAATAAATTTAAACCATTTAGAGTTAACAGTGTAGCCTATAAAAAAACCGTTTATTGTTCTTTCATCCAAAATTTTTATATGTGGATTGTAAACACTCACCTCAGTTGGACATCTCTAAATGTGTAAATGACTTAAAGTGAGTTTCCATCTTTTAAAAAATTCAAAAAGTGTATTTGGGACAGCCTTGGATGGAATCCTATTTAAAATATACATAGCAGTTTTTAAGGCTTCACTCCATAAAGATAAAGATAAAGTTGATCGGCTAATCATGCTCCTTACCATATCCATTAATATCTGGTTCCTTCTTTCAGCCACACAATTTTGTTGTGGTGTTCCTGGTATGGCATATTCAATAATTATATCTTCCTTCTTAAGAAAATCAGTAAATAAACCTTCAACTTGTCCCTTATCTATGTACCTATCATAATATTCTCCACCCCTATAAAATTTTACAATTTTAATGTGAGCTTTATTTTGTTTCTCTACTTCTGTTTTAAAACCTTTAAAAGCATCAGTTCTTTTGATTTATTAAATAGAAAATGGAGATACATGTATCTTGGATAGCATCAATAAAAGAGATAAAATATCTCTCACCATTCAATCAAGGGGTAGAAAAAGGTCCACAAATATTTATATGTATGATCTCAAGCAATTGAGAACTTCTTCTTGCATCTTTAGTGGATTTGTTGGTTTGCTTACCCTTTATACAGTCCACACAAGTTCCAATGTCAGAAAAATCAAGAGCTTCTAGAACTCCATCATTAACTAACCTTTTGATTCTTTCAATTGAGATGTGTCCTGATTTTTTGTGTCAAAGACTTGATGAATACTCACTGATAATATATCACTTACTGTCAACTTATTTATCATGGAGAGTTAAGATATTACATTCAGTCGTGGTAGCTAGATCAAATTTAAACAATTTTCTATACAAAGTTTCAAAACCAATAACTTTATTTCCTTTCAAAGTTTCACTAAAGAATAATGAAAATTGAAATCATAACTAGCTAATAATAGTCTTGAAAGATAAATTAAATTCCTAGAATAAGATGGAACATAAAAAGTGATTTCTAAATCTAATTGAAAATCATCTTTTAAAATTAGTCTATACTCCCCACACCTTCCACGTGTGATATCGTTCTATTTCCAGAATAAACATTTTGTTCACTTTCCATCGACTTTCTTAGAGTTACAAAGCCTTGCATAGTTTTAGCAATATAAGTTGTGGAACCAGAATTGATCCACCATGTGTTATCAATAATTTCAATGAAATTAGATTCATAACATACAAAGATAAAATTACCTTTCTTCTCTCATCATTTCTTATATTTCAGGCAATCTTTCTTCCAGTGCCTCTTTTTTCTTTAGAAATGACAAGTATCTATATCAAGATTGACTTTCTTCTTCATAGGAACACTTTTTTCCCTTATTTGCATTTCTCTTATAATGAGTCACCAAATTAATGCTTTTATGCATCTCATGTTTCAACCTCTCTTTTTCTTGAACACACATGGTTAAAAGTTCATTGATTGACTATTTATCTTTATGTGTGTTATAAGATATCCTAATAGGACTATATTTCATAGGAAAAGAATTAAGAATAAAATGCATAAGAAATTATGCAGACATGTCAACCTCAGGAGACTTGAGTTAGCAGCAATATCTCTCATCTCCATAATATCCTCACGCATGGTACGACTTCTATTAAATGTCATACTTGAGAGCCTCTTCATAAGGGTGCTGGCCAATTCCTTGTCAGAGCTTACAAATTGTTCATTAATTATCTTCATTAAATAATTGATTGTCAAGGATTGAACCCCTAATGCTCTGGCCTATATGAAATTGTATGAGCATTAATCTCAAGTAGTTGAATCGCTCCCACCTCTCTTAAAAATTGTTAGCCTCTGGCATACTTGATTCCATGGGTTTAGGTGGTTTTTCCACATAGAGGGCCAGATCCAGATTCAAGCACCCTAAAGTTAGATGGACTTTTTTCTTCCATTCAGTAAAGTTGCCACCAGACAACATTGGAATTTGATCATTTTCGTTAAACAAAGCAATAAGAAAAGTTGTGTTAACTGCAAAACAAGGATACACATATATAAGCCATGACATATATAACCATCAAAAGTGAATCGCATAAATATCGATTCTAAGTAGATTTTAAATCTTCCTGTGGGTAGAGGTTGCAACCCATGCATAAAATATACTTAACTTTATTTAGACTAGTAAATCAAATAAATCTAGAAAATAATTCCTACTTGTGGGCATAGAATAATTTTCAACTAAAAGATTTACTATCTTCTTTCAATTAATTTAACCAAACTAGTTAACTCCCTATGGTGTGAGGTTACTATTTTGATAAGATAATTGAACTTTATAAATGTCATTATTATATCTTAATCATTTTATTTTATATGATTTAATAATTTTAAATTTTCTTTATATTATATAGTCAGGATGTTGTGGCTAACCCAAGCAAATGATAAACAGAACTCAGAATAACATCTCACATTAGTTAATGTTAATAATTAACTTAAACTTGATGTTGATTGTCAAAGTACAAAAACATATTATATAGGTAGATCCTGTTGGTTTTAAGTGAAGTTTAAGTGAAGTGTGAATGGAAATAAGAATTAGAAAATGTGAAGGAGAAAAATGAAGGAAAAATGAAACGTCATTTCTCCCTCATTGGTAGATGAAAGTACAAGTCTTATCCTTATATTAGGAAAAACTTCATCTAACTCATAAAGGGTTAAGTAGAGGGTACCCCCTCACACTGCCGTCATTGTTTCTTGCTCGACTATGGCTACGCCTTCGGCTTTGGTTTTGTCTTCGACTTTGGCAAATGATGTGATCGATTTATAATTTTTTAGAAAAAATTATTTATTAATCTCATTAATTGATTTCCTTTTTCTTAATATTTATTAAGTATTAATTTGGAATTATTGATTAAATTTGCAGAATTAAATAATTACTGAATTAACTAATAAAAAGAATTTGAAATTCAAGTCCCTTCCGAACAAATGTTTCCCTTTGCGGATTCGGAAAGGACATGTTTCTTCC
Organism: Solanum dulcamara; assembly: GCF_947179165.1. Taxonomy (NCBI): domain Eukaryota; kingdom Viridiplantae; phylum Streptophyta; class Magnoliopsida; order Solanales; family Solanaceae; genus Solanum; species Solanum dulcamara. The sequence goes on along the minus strand of NC_077247.1, from coordinate 21,558,356 downwards.
GAACAGACACTTCTCTTCTCAAAAGAAATCATGCCTTTTCTGAACAGATGAGACTGTTCTGAAGAGGTGAGTTTGTACCCTTGTTGGCTATAAATAAAGAGGCCTCCTCTCAGTTTTTAAAAATAAAAAATATCTCCCTCTTCTGCATATATTTTCTAACAAATAAAGTTGTGTCTTTGTGTGATTAAATTGTTGTTTTTGAGTTTGCTGGAATTAAAGAAGTTTGAGGGACCGCTACTTCTTTAATGTTCTATATGTTTTATCCTAGGAGGAAATAATTCATACTCAGATATAGTGAGAGAATTAAATTCCTTAAGGACACACAGTGAATTATGTGGACTCGTATATTGTTTCTTTCTTTTTATCTTAACTATTTCTGATTTACTAACTTTAATAAAGGAGATTACAAGCTTAAGGAATATAAATTAATATTCCTGTATCTGACAGTTTTGGAGATTAAAACGCTTTTTGGTTTTCTACTCTGTCTAAATCTAATATTGGTTGGAAGAATATAAAAGCTTCATCAATATTTAAGATTCACTTAGTTAACGATTGGAAGAATATAAAAGCTTCATCGTCAAACTAGAAACAAGTTGTATATTTCTACTTCATTTTATATTTTGTTTGAGGTCTGAAGACTAAAATTGAAAGACTTTCTACTCCAGTAATTAATGTGGTTCGAAGAAATAAAATCTTCATCAAGATAATCAATTTTTTGGTTATCTCAGTTCGAAGAATATAAAAACTTCATCGAGTTGAAGAAAAATTCCTATTTCGTTATTCTGTTGTTTAACACTACTTTTGTTTTGTCAAATGGAATTGGAGATACAAATGTATCAAGTTTTAAAGCAAACGAAATACCTTCAACCAGTAGAACACCAGTTTCCACAGCAATGGCTACTGCAAAAAAAACCTAGAAAGTTTGCTAGTATTGACTTCAAACGATGGCAATAGAAGATGTTTTTCTATTTGACACTCAGTCTACAACAGTTTATCAATGAAGATGTTCCTGTGGTAGAGGAAGGAACTCCTGAAAATGAAAAGTTTATTGTGATTGAGGTATGGATACATTCCGATTTCCTTTCCAAGAACTACATAATCAATGGATTGGAAGATGACTTGTATAATATCTTCAGTGTTTGTAAAACCTCTAAAGAACTCTGATATTCTCTTGAGAAGAAATACCAAACTGAAGATATAGGCTTAGAGAAGTTTCTGGCTGCAAAATTTTTAGACTATAAGATGGTTGATAAGAAGACTATCATGTCTCAAGTACAAAAAATATAAGTTATTATTCATGATCTCCTGACAAAAGGTATGATCAAATTCAATAGTCTTATTGTTAAAATTGTCTAATGCATTGTTGATTTTAAATTATCCATTGTAGGTATGATCATAAATGGAACATTTCAAGTAGAGGCACTTATCGAGAGACTGCCTCGTTCATGAAAAGACTTCAAAAATTATTTGAAGAACAAACAAAAAGAAATGACTCTTGAAAACTTGTTTGTTCGTCTCATGATTGAGGAAGACAACAAGGCTACCGAGAACAAGGTTAGAGAAAACTCAATAATTATGGGAGAAAATATTGTTGAGGATGGTCCAAATAAATCCAAAAAAAAGGAAGAAACCTTCTAGAACAAAGAACTATCCTAGTAAAAAATAGTTCAAAGTAGACTATAACTATGGAAATACTGGACATAAAGTTATGGAATGTCGTGCTCCCAAGAAGGAAAAGAAGAAAGGTCAAGCCAACATGGTTGATACAAATGGGGATGTTGAAAACTTGTGTGCAATGCTGACCGGATGCAACCTAGTAGAAAATCTCAAAGAATGGTGGCTTGATTCAGGAGCCACGTCACATGTTTGTATGGTTCGAGAAGCCTTCGCTACTTATTCCCCTGCTGCACCTGATGAGACTATCTATATGGGAAATTTTGCAACGGCTAAGGTTAGAGGATATGGTAGAGTATTCCTGAAAAATAACATCCAGTAGGGTGGTGACTCTGAACAAAGTTTGCCATGTTCCAAAAATGAGAAAGAACTTGGTATATGCCGGTCTTCTTATCAAAAATAGATTCAAGTGCATTCTAATTTCAGACAAAGTAGTTGTTAGTAAGAATGATTTGTATTTCGGAAAAGGCTACCTCACTAAAGGCCTTTTCAAACTGGATGTAATGATTATTGATAATAATTAAGTTCAAGTTTCTTCTTACTTATTTTTGTCAAATAATTTATGGCATTCACACTTAGGACATGTCAATTATAAAACCTTGTGAAAACTTATCAACTTAAATATATTGCCTAACTTTGAGTGCAATAAATCAAAATATTAAGTGTGTATTGAATCTAAATATGCTAAGTATCCTTATAAATCTATTGAAAGGAATTTTATTCCCTTAGAATTAGTTCACACAGACATTTGTGATATGAAGTCAACACCAACTCATGGTGGAAAAAAGTATTTTATAATTTTTATTGACTATTGAACTAGATATTGTTATGTCTATCTATTGAATAGTAAGGATAAAGGAATAGAAGAATTTAGAAAATACAAAACTGAAGTTGAAAATCAGTTGGATAAAAAGATAAAAATGGTAAGAAGTGATAGAGTTGGAGAGTGTGAATCTCCTTTTGCAGAAATATGTTTGAAAAATGGAATAATCCATCAAACTATTACCCCTTACTCACCTAAATCTAACGAAATTGTAGAAAGGAAAAAACCAAACTTTAAAGAAAATGATGAATGCATTACTTATAAGTTCAGGTTTACCACACAACTTGTGGGGGAAAGCCATCCTTACCGCAAATCAAATACTCAATAGAGTTCCCCACACCAAAACATAGTCTATTCCATATGATAAATGGAAAAGAAGAAACCATACTTGAAATATTTTAAAGTGTGGAGGTGTTTAGCCTAAGTCTAAGTTCCTAAACTTAAGAGGGTCACAGTAGGACCTAAGATTGTGGACTGTGCTTTCATTGGATATGCTACAAAAAGTAAAGCATGTCGATTTGGGTACATAAGTCCGAACATCCGGATATTCATTACAATACGGTAATTGAATCAGATAACACTAAGTTCTTTGAACATATCTATCTGTATAAAACTAGTCTTGATTTATCTAGTGAAGGTTCTAAACAACCTCGAGATGAACCAAAGGAGAATATACCTAGTAAAGAGATTTCAAGGTGTAGTAAACGTAAAAGGATATCTACTTCATTTGGATCTAATTTTGTGATATTTCTTCTTGAACATGGGGTCTCAAACATTTAAACAAGCTATGTCTATTGCGGACTCATCCTTTTGAAAAGAGGCTATAAATAGTGAGATTTATTCAATATTGAGTACTTGAGAATTTGTTGATCTTCCTACAAGAAAAATAAACCTTTGGGTTCAAAATGGATTGTCAAAAAAAAAATTAAAGTTGATAGAACTATTGACAAATACAAGGCAAGATGTGTCGTCAAAGGATTTAGACAGAAAGAAGGTCTTGATTAGATACCTACTCACCTGTAACTAGGTTTATATCCATTCAGATGTTAATTGCACTAGATGTTGTGTATAACCTTGAAATCCATCACATGGATGTAAAAACAACTTTTTTAAATGGAGAATTGGTGGAAGAAATTTGCATGGAACAATCTGGGGTTTTTTGGTTTTAGATAAAGAAACGAAAGTGTACAAACTTGTTAAGTCACTTTATAAACTAAAAAAAGCACCCAAACAATGGCATGCGAAAGTTTGACAAACCACGTTCGCAAATAGATTTAAGATTAATGAGTGTGATAAATGTGTTTACATTAAAGACACTCCAAACAAAGTTGTCATTGTTTGTTTATATGTGGATGATATACTAATAATGAGTAACGACATTGCGAACATAAATTCTACTAAGCATATGATTTCTAGTAAGTTAGATATGAAAGATCTAGGAGTTGCCGATTTGATATTGGGAATTAAGATGCACAAAACTCTTCAAGGTCTAGCATTGTCTCAAACTCATTGTATCCAAAAGGTACTTGAAAAATACAAGTACTTAAAGTTTAAAAGTGCAAAAATATCAATTGATGCTAAGAATAAAGGTGAAAGTCAGGCTTAATTGGATTATGCAAAAGTGTTGGAAAGTTTGATGTACAACATTAATTATACACGACCAGACATAGCTTATGCTATAAGTAAATTAAGTCAGTACACAAATAATCCCAACCAAAAACATTGGATGGCAATAAAATGAGTTTTGGGGTATTTAGAACAAACTCAAAACTTTTCTTTGCATTATAATAAATATCCAGCAGTTGTTGAAGAATATAGTGATGCAAATTGGATTACTAAGTCAACTGAAACTAAGTCCATAAGTGGATACATTTTCACCGTTGATGGAGGAGTGATGTCTTGGAAATCATCCAAACAAACATGTATAGCTCGCTCTCTAATGGAGTATGAGTTCATAGCCTTAGACAAGGCCGATGATGAAGCAAAATGGTTTCAGAATTTCTTAGAAGATATTCCATTTTTGCCTAAACTGATGGCTCCTATATGCATACATTGTGATAGTGAAGCTGCAATTGAAAGAGCTGAGAGCGTTATGTATAATGGTAAGTCTCATCACATACGATGAAGACATAGTACCATTAGGAAACTACTCTCTAGTAGAATTATCACAATTGACTATGTAAAGTTAAAGGATAATGTATCAGATCCACTTACAAAAGGCCTACCTAGAGAGGGAGTTGAGAGATCATCAAAAGGAATGGGACTATGGCCGAGGACAAATCATCGTGGCGTTAACTCTACCTTGAAGACAGGAAATCCCAAGATCTAGGTTCAAGGATATCAAACAAAGTCATTGATGACGGTTCAACATTGTCAAAATAATTTTTATGATTCATTTTTATGATGTGATAGTGTTCTGTAATAAGGATAAGGCATTAGGACCTTTTAATATTATCTAAGTTTGATACAGGACATATCAAATAGTGTTTCAATGGGATAACACATTTAGATATCGCATATGTAAGTGGGAAGTGTAAGCCGCTTCAAGGAGAATTCAGGTAAGGCTAGTTCTCTACGCACTTATGAATCAGAAAGTGTTCATGGTTGAAACGAACAAAATAATGAGAATCAAAAATAATGAAAGTGTTAATTTTGTGAATTATGTTGTCTAAGTATGCACCAAAACTCGATGATTCAAGGATATCAAATCTACCGATTGATCTAGTATAGCTAATGTATATTCACTATGGAAAGTTCAAAGAGAAACCTACTTATCCAGATGCAATTAATCCTTACTTACAAATCACAAAGTTTTTCATGCATATATTTTAAACAATAGTCATTCTCCATTCATGTGGGGGATTGTTGGGTTTAAGTGAAGTTTAAGTGAAGTGTGAATAAGAAATAAGATTTGGGAAATATTGGAGAACCAAATGAAGAGAAAATAAAAAGTCATTTCTCCCTTATTGGTAGAAGAAAAGAAAATTCTTGTCCTTATATTAGAAAAGACTTCTTTTAACTCATAAAGGGTTAAGTAGAGGGTGCCCCCTCGTGTCATCTTCGTCGCTCACTCGTTGACTCATCTCGGCTTCGGCTACAGCTACGGCTTCGGCTTTGGCTTTGGAAAATAATGTGATTGATCCATAGATAAAATTTATTTATTAATCTCATTAATTTATTTCCTTTTTCTTAATATTAATTCAATATTAATTTGGAATTATTGATTAAATAATTAATTACTTAATTCGTGGATTAATTTAATTAATTAAATTATGGAATTAAATAATTACTGAATTAACAAATAAACGAAATTTGAAATTCGCGGATTCAAAAGGGACTTCTTCCTTCCGAACAGATTTTTCCTTTCGCGGATTCGGAAATGACATGTTTCTTCTGAACAGACACTTCTCTTCTCAAAAGAAATATTGTCTTTTCTGAACAGATGAGACTGTTCTAAACAAGTGAGTTTGTACCCTTGTTGGCTATATATACAGAGGCCTCCTCTCAGTTTTCAAAATCAAAAATATCTATCTCTTCTACATATATTTTCTTACAAACAAAGTTGTGTCTTTGTGTGATTACGTTGTTTTTGAGTTTAATGGAATTAAAGAATTTTGTGGAACCACTAGTTCTTTAATTTTTTATCTATTTTATCCTGGGAGGAAATAATCTATAACCTCAGGGACAGTGAGGGGATTAAATTTCTTAAGGACACACAGTGAATTCTGTGGAGTCGAATATTGTTTCTTTCTTTTCATCTTAATTATTTTTTGTTTAATAACTTTAATACAGGATTTCCTGCCTGAGTTGTTGACCATCACCTGAACTCACACGGGAGGCCCCGCGCCGAGTGATTCTCCCCAAAAAAAGTCTACATGTGATGTTCCGATAACAGTTCCTACATCATAGATAATTTGGTGCACAAATCTTCTCACGTTAACATTATGAAAAGAACGACACAATGAAAATATAGGCAGGGCCTACATATCCTTTTTTAAAACATGATTTATTCTCATGTTGTAAAATGATAAATCTTAATCCATAATAATAATAACTTGCCAAGAAACATTATGTTAGAGCTTAAACAAATAAATATAATAATCAATATTTGTTAACTCTTCATGACAAATTATGAATCCAACATATCAAAACAAGAAAGTAGCCAGGATTCCTAATAAAATTAGTTTTTATCTCCATTTTATTATTATTTTAATGATCAAAAGACATTTATAATAAGCAAAAATAGTGAGCTAAGAAAAAAGAATATCAATATGCTATGGTTTTCTTTTACACACAATTATAGAATTGTGTTTCGATCATATTGTCAGAAATTTTTAGGTTTACAGAAAATTAAAAAGAAAATTTTTTCCCTTATTTAATTTTAATCAGATACAGAACAATACGGCTAAACAAGTCTCTTGATACCACATGTTGAATTTCAACACATATCACAACGCCAAACGTAGCGGAAAAATAAATAGGAATTTACCTTTAGCCATTATTGTCCACGTGTTCTCTAGAATCGTGTTTGCCTTGTCAAGATCTTTAACAAGAAAGAAGAAGGAACCCTTAGAGTCTTCTAGCCTATGCCTATCAAAGTGTATGCTAGACTGATGGAGTCACAAGTTTATTTATAGGTAGGCTAGGACTCTCAGAAAAATAACTTTAACCCTAAGGGCTTCTCATAATTATTTATTGCCATCAAAAAATACCATATGTCATAACTTGGAGAAAAATTAATTGACTGATTTATTATTTTACTTGGGAGATAAGGTAATATTTAATTACCAAATATGTGGTCCACATTAAAGTCTCCCAAAATGGAGACAAAATTCTTGTATCATGTTCCCATCTTTATTATCTTACATGACACATACATGGATATATTTGTGTCCAAATTAAAATTTTCTAAAATATTTAATGTTACACCCCGTACTTTGGTACCTTAGAATGCTTCTTAAGCTTCTCAAGTTTCTGGGAAGGCTCTTAAGTTTCTTAAAAGTCGTTATGTGAGTCGGATAGTTTATAATGCTATCAAATAACTCCAAGGAAAGGAGAACGAAATGCTTCATAATAAGGAAGATTGGAAATAAGGTTATAAAAATTCGAAAGGAGTTGGAGGCCGAGAAATGAGTCGTAGCACTCGATTGACTTGCGTAAACTACCAACTTGGAGGTCTTACATACTTAAGCTAATCGAGTGCGTGTTGAGACTAAGTAGCAAGGAATACATAGGCTTTTAAAGTGCGATGAAATTACGAACCCACGGAAGAAAAATAAGGAAACGACGCACCTACTTGAAGCAAGTAGGTGACTCACCTACTTGACACATGGAAGCACGTGATAGGTACACATGGCATCACATGAAAGTGACACGTGGCAGCAGGTGACACACCATGGGGTGGACCCCCACCTACCACGTGGCAACCATGGATTAGTTGCATAATTGAGGTGGCTGCCTAAGGGTGTTACATGTGTCACCCTTAGGAGATGACATGTGTCACTCTCCAAAAAGATATATATCTATGTATGGATGACTATTAAGTCATTTTTAGCCAAAAACTTGAACAAAAATAGAGAGAAAAACGTGGAGAAGAAAGCAAAGGCAGCCATGGTTTGGAGAAACACCAAGTTGGTAATACGAGTATAACTCCTTGTGTAAGGCTTATTTTTGAGTGATTCAAGATGTTTTGGAAATTTATTTCATAGGGATACAACTTTCATTTAGCCTCTAAAACCCATTTTTGCTTTTCTCTGCTCAAAAAAGGGTGATGAAGTATGGGGGAGGTGCTGCCCAGATTTTGTTTTGGAAATCCTACACGGACAGCTGTGAGTATTTTGGGAATATATTTTCGTACAAAATTGTTGTAGGGGTAATTCAAAATTTTTTGCAACCTTGATACACGTTTCTATAACTTTCATTGAGGCCACAAATCCTGTTTCCCTCAATTACCCCTCTGAAACTAAGCGACAATATAAGACAGTGGGCTGTCCAGATTTCGCGTTTTGATAGTTTTGGCGAGTTTGACAAGTTTAACGTAAGGTAAGGCCTTTCATTTTAAATTGGAGTTTATGGTGTTTTTATAGAGGGTATTGTACGTTGTGTAAGTGGCTGGAAATGTGAAAATATGATCAATATGCTTGACGTCTGAAATAAACCAAATTGGAATCTCTATAGTTAAATTGTAGTCGAAATGAGGCGTTGTGCATGTGGGGGCTGTTGCAGGTGTGTAATGGTGTGTTGCAGGTCCTAAAGGCATTTTAAAAGAGGTGTGGGAGCTGATGGTTGCAGCCACATGACCCTCCGTTCTACATGATTAAAGGTTTTACGAAATAAAGGCTAAAGACCCTATTTTGATATCGTAATGTTAAGTAAGTTGTTTGGAGCCTATGTTGTGTAATGTTGCCATGTTTTATGTGTATATGAGTTGCAGGTTATTGTTTTTGGTTGTCTGTAGTGATTAGGGATGGAAGTGGAAATTCGGATAGGGCAAGTTATAGAGGAGATGCTACCCGAATTCCGTTAACTTCTTAATTAATTAATAAACTAGTCGAGACTAGTCGAGAAAGGAGAATAAGGAGTTGGTTCCTATGGGTTCTTGGTTGTGGATTTAGAAGCTGGAAAGTTGAAGGTTACTAATATTAGTATTACCTTCATGTTAAATAGGTTCAGAGGACGACGAGACAAGCCGGGCTAAAAGCAGTCGACCAGAGGTATGTGAAGCTTTCTTTTGGCATATTTTTGGAATAAGTATGTAGAGCCTACTCTTTTTCTTATTTTGGCATGTCTTCAAGTTAAGTAATGAATGGTGTGAGCTTGAGGGTAAATCTACTCATAGATGCCAAGCGTAATTCACAGTCCTTATTTACTTCTTGATGAAAGCACTCCTACAGTAATTGAACTAAGGTTTCTCAAGCTTCCTTACGTTAGGAAGTGATGGGTAGGTAAAGCTATCCTTCCTTTCTCTGGAGACGTGTTTGGCATGGGAAAGAGGTTATGATGCCATGGTTGTTCACCGAGGCCCATGATGGGCCGAATACGAAATGTGACTATGATGACCACATAAAGGAAAGTACAGACTGTGTAGAGTTCATTCTCTTTCTTCTTTTGGCATACCTTAGCTATAAGTTAAACATGATACGATCTCTGAGGTAATGATCTAGCTTGCATATGGTTACTTACTACTCTGCTTGTGCATATGGTTTACATATCTTTACCGATTCCCATAGAGGGCCGGGTACGACTGAAGTCCCAAAAAGGGGTTGGGTACGATATAAGATAATACACCGAGTCCCAAAAAGGGCCGGGTATGACCAAGCCCCACCAAGGGCCGGATATGCTATGTAAATGCAATGATAAGATGATATTATTGCAGATTGAGTCTCATTAAAGGGCCGATTATGGTATATTTATGCATATGATGACATAAAGATAAATTTGTAACACCGAGTCCCATAATGGGCCAGGTGTGGAATATCATACTGAGTTACATGACCTTATTTTAGAAGGTGCAAGTAATGTGATTTATCAATTGTTGTACTTGTTCTCTGCATCCCCGTGTCAACTATACTTTCCTTGTGGTATTTTATGCTTTACATACTCAGTACACATATCGTACTGACCCCCTCTTCTTGGGGGGTTGCGTTTCATGCCTGCAGGTACAGATGTTCATTTTGGAGATCCGCCAGCTTAGGATTTCTGCTCAGCTATGTTGGAAGTGCTTCACTGTTTCAGAGCCTAGCTTTTGAGTGCTGGTCCTGCGATGTATATATTTGTTTATGCAGGGGTACGGCGGGGGCTCTGTCCCCCCATATGTTGTCATTCCTATTTTTAGAGGTCTGTAAACATATGTGTGTGGGTTATTTAGGAGTTTATTTTGGTTATGCCTATGCGATATTTTGTAAAAGCTATTATGTTGTGGCAGCCTTATCGGCTAGCTTTCCTTTTCATGACATGATGCAAATGAAAGAGGCCACACGTGTATGAATATTTTATCACCCACTGGGTTTATGTGTTTGGTTCCTATATCTAGGAGGCTATATGAACATGAAAAAGTTTTAACCCATTGAGGTTTTTGTGAGCAGTATCACATTATACATAGTCCAATTTGACTGTAGTCGACAGTTACGTAAACGGGGGTCCAGGTCGGACCCCGGTCGTGGCCCACGGGGTTGGGTCGTGACATTTAATTAATTAAGCCGATAAATGCATTACCTAATACCATTTTTATTGTTACTTGGGTGTTACAATCTTTCTTTCATTGATCAGTTCATGCTCCCAGTATACATGTGAGACCAGAGACCTTCACTATGTATGGACGTCAAGTCAATCAAAGCTTTTGAAACTTACTCCTACTGATTAGAGTAAATTAAAGAGACCATTACTCAAAAGTAGTAAAAAGAGAAATGAATACCTAATAAGATAAAGAGTTCAAGAGAAAACTAAGCTAAGGTTCCAAGCAACAATTAGAGAAACAAAATTCACTCAGTAGCATGGACAAAATTATATTCTATTCATACTAAATTTGAACAAAGGAGGTATTGGGTCTATTTATGTGATGACTCTCTAGGTCATTTTCTCTATATTATGTTATTTTTGGAATTTAGAAATTTTCTATAGGACCCCAGGTCGTTAATGACTTGTTGGGACTGATAATTTTGTCACCTTATCGTTCATTTGGTTTTTATGCTAGTTTTTACATTATGAAGCTTTTGAAAGTAAAAATATCAGGTAAACAGACATAAAATGTAGTTATGATTGTTCCATGAGCTCCAAACCATCTAGTTTGGTCAGGAAATACCTTTCGTTTGGGTCCCGAGATTCCAGGCTCATTTTGAACAACCTTGTGGCTTATTACTAAAATAGAGCCTTAGGCATGGGATCCAATTTTTCTCAAGGCAACCTTTATTGGAAGTTTAAACATCTTTGTTGTGTCCGAAGTATTGAATTTGGTGGGATAACATAGCCCCTTTTTTGCATGGTTTCTGAATCAATGTCGAACATCTAAGCATAGTACGTTAGGACTTAGCTCAATTTGCTGGTGCACTATGCTGATGTAGCAGCCTAAGAAGCCCTGACATCACTTAAGTTGTAGCCTCTTTAGCGAGGAGCACTTCTTTAGTAGGCTTTCCATCGGTGGTCTTAGCCGCCTAAGCACCCTAGCACTGCTTAAGTGGTGGCCTCTTAAGAATCCAGGGAGCCACTTTAGAGGAGGCCACCAGCAAGGCCTAGCCCCTTAATGGGTCATGCCACCGCTTTAGTGGATCACTCAAGCATCCAAAGTGGCCACTTTAGAAGCCATTGCTTGTGTTTTATTTGTAATCTTCCTCGAAAATAAGTTCACATTTCCAACTTTAAAGTGTGATATCTTGAGCTAGGGATCTCCATTTGAGTTGATTTCAGTTGCTAATTATTGGTAATTATTGGGGCTTAGAGTTAGAATCATTGGGGAAGCGTGTTGGGCTAGCCTTGGAAGCAATTTATTGTCCCAAATACCTCTCCTCTCTCTTTAATGGTTGTATTTGATTTTTACTGTTACAAGAATTGTTTTGACTGTGTATGGAGGTCGGATTGTGACCCTTTTAGGGGCACAAATTCCTTGAGCTGAATGGGCCTATTTGGAGGAGCCAATTTTGGAATTCTCCTTATGGGTCCCACAATGCCATTTTGGGCTCATTTGTTGTCCCGTCTTAAACTATTGCAAATTAGGAGTTAAAACATCCATATTAACATTATGGTCATTTATTTGATAGTATGGCAGTTAATAGTGGTGTTTCATAAGGGTAAAGCTTTGATTTAGTTTGCTTTGGAACTTCGTGATTGACTTTAAGGTAGGCAACGACTTACTAATCTTAGATTGGAATTTGTTGGTATTTACATGTTGTTTTGGGATCCTAGGTTGTATCATGTTTATTGGATAGAATTCATACCTTAGCCTTCTTTTCAGGTAGTTTTCGGGGGATTGAGCATGTCTACCTTGTTTATTTTGTTTTATCATGCCATGTTGTAGCTATTTGCCTGGTTGTATGGTAAGTTTTTCTTTGCCTTATCCTAGGCATACGCTATTGATTCTCTTAGACTAACGATTTTGTGTTTTTATGCCTTAGAAATCATCCGGAATGGCCTCGGACAACTTAGCTCTCTTATACTAATAAAGGACACTTGGTTTTGATATTATTCTAGGCATGGACAAATTACCCCCCTACGTGTGTTCTTGGATTGTTATGCTAAGACCCTTACATTAGTCATGTCAGGTATCCCTCCAGTGGTGTGGCAGGGCATTTTTAGTCACACAATAATTGGGGATATTTCTTATGTTTGGGCTCCGAGACTAGTATTGTAACACCCTAAAAGTTCTAGCTCAAATCAAACTTGAAACAAAAAAGAAAAGTTAGAAAATTCTTTTGAAATTGAAAACCACGAGCAACATCTACAGTCCGTAGATGGAACCATAGCCCATAGATAAGTCTTGTAGTTCGGAATATATAGAAGAAGATTGAAGATGCTTGTGGAAAGGCAACTATAATGGAAAATATAGTGTTTTATCAATTCTAAATTGGATTTTACAGTGGTCAACGATACTGAACAACAACTAGCACTATGTTTAAAACATCAACAACAGACTCATAAGTTTATTGTTTCATTAGTCTATGCTAAATGTAATGTTAAGGATAGACTAATGCTTTGGGAAGACATATATCATTGATCAATAGATATGGATAGCACATGGTTAATATGTGGATATTTTAATTTGGTCTTAAATGAAGAAGAAAAGATTGGTGGTTTTCAAGTTCAAGATGCTTGCCATGAAGATTTTGATGTTTGTATCCAAAGTTGCGACCTAGCAGAAGTTCAATTTAAAGAAGCCAATTCGCCTGGTCGAATGGAAGAATTAAAAATGTTGCATTTTTGAGAGATTAGATTGAATCTTATCTAATCAAATGATACAAAACTGGTTCAATCATATGGAGGTTGAACATCTTGCTATAAAAGGATCTGATCATGCACCTATGTTGTTACATATTGAAGAGGGGATGATTAGACATAGGAAACCTTTTAGGTTTATAAATTTTTGGACTGAAATGCTAGTTTTATTAAAGTTGTGAGACAGAACTGGATAACAGATGGGAATCAGAATCCTGCTTTGTTGTTCAAGGAAAATATCGGGAGAGTTAAAACTGCTTTGACTAAGTGGAGTAAAGAGACCTATGTTAATATTGTTTTCAGCAGTTAGTGATTAAGGAAGCTATTTTTAAAGTTAGTAGTTGTTTGAGGAGAATCCTAATGCAAAAAATAGAGAAGTACTCTAGAAAGCTCTAGAAGAACACAAGAAATACTTGTACTTTGATTAAATATTTTTGATTGGTTTGGAAAAATGGGACAAAAATATAAGTTTTTTTCATTGCATTGTGATAGGTAGAAGGAAGAAATTTAACCTTAATAGAATGTGGAAGAAAAGGAAGTTGCGGAAGAGGAAGTGAAGTTCTATAAAAATTAATTTCATCAAGAAAAGGATGCTACTTACTTTTCCTTATTGAGGCACATCCCTGAGAGTATTAATGAAGACGAAAATGAGGATCTATGTAGAGATCCTAACTTTGGTGAAGTTAAGAGAGATATTTTCAACTTGAATAATGACAGTGCGGGTGGCCCTGATGAATTAATAGTTAAATTATATCAAAGTTGTTGGGATATAATAGGTCAAGACATATTGAGAGTGGTTCAGGAGTTTCTGGTGGTAATTCTCTACCTAAGTCAATTATTCATACTAATTTGATCTTACTTCCCCAGAAAGATCAAGATAACACTTTTGTTGATCTGAGAGCAATTATCTTGAGTAATTTTACCAACAAGATCATATCTAGAGTTGTGCATGATAGAGGGGAAGGTTTACTGCCAAGGTTAATCTCTTCTAACCAATCTGATTTTGTGAAAGGTAGAGGTATTATTGAAAATGTGATACTAACATAGGAGATGGCTACATATATCAGAAAGAGGGGTAAGCATGCTAATGTTATTTTTAAGCTTGATATGGCTAAGGCTTATGATTATTTTTTGATTTTTCCTAATGAAGGTACTAACGAAGATGGGTTTTTCTGAGAACTTTATTGATCCGATATGGAGACTACTGGCCAATAACTGATACTCTATTTTAATAAATGACCAATCATATGGTTTCCTTCATTATACTAGAGGGGTGAAACAAGGGGACCCACTATCTCCTGCACTCTTTATACTGACAGCTAAAGTTTTATCAAGGGCCCTAAATGTTTAATTTAAGGATAACCAGTTTCAAGAACATGGATTATAAAAATAGAGTTCTAATATAAATCATTTGGCTTATGAAGATGATATTATTACATTTTCATTAGCTCACATATATTTCTTGAAGAATATTATGACAGTTTCTCAGAATTATAAGACTCAATCAAGCCAAAAGATTAACTGAGACAAGCGTCTTTTATATACACCAAAATGCAACTATTGTTAATAGATCATTGGTGTAAGAGTGTACATATTATAATAGAGGTCAATTTCCTCTCAAATTCCTAGGATGTTCACACATGCCAGGAAAAGAAAGGAACACTATCATAATCTTATTGTAAGAGTTAAAGCAAAATTATAGGCTTGGAAAGGAAATTTGTTTTCTTATGGAGGTAAAAAAGTTTTAATTAGTAGTATATTGCAAAGTGTTCCTATTCATGCCCTATATTCTATTGTTCCTCCAATTTGTGTTTTAAAATAACTCGATAGAATCTTTGGTAAAGTATTTTGGAGTAAACAAAGTCACTAGTAATAGTAACATTGGACTGCTTGGAAAATATTTGATTAACTTAATAGGAAGGATGTTTAGGTTTTAGATCTATGTTTGACATATCTCATGCATTAT
The DNA here is from genome assembly GCF_947179165.1 of Solanum dulcamara. Lineage (NCBI taxonomy): Eukaryota > Viridiplantae > Streptophyta > Magnoliopsida > Solanales > Solanaceae > Solanum > Solanum dulcamara. The sequence continues at coordinate 21,542,970 of NC_077247.1, read as the reverse complement.
ATGCTAAGCTTTGGTGGTGGTTTAGAACGTAAAACTATATGTGGTCTAATTTCATATGGAATAAATATTATACGAAGCAAATGCCAAGTTTAGTACAATGGAAAAGATGTTCACAATTATGGAAGAATATGTTGATGAATAGGGATATTATTGAACAACATCTTTGGTAGAAACCTAGAGGTGGTACATCTATTTGGTTAGATAATTGGACAAGATTGAGTCCTTTTTTCACAACTAACAGAGCATTAAATATGCCATAATATTACTGATATGATGTTTTTCTGAATGATATGATGAGATGCAGATGCAAGTACCTTCTCATGTAGTGGAGCATGTCAAACAAAATATGGAATATGTGAGATAGGTTGATGTCTCTGACAGACCTTGGTGGACTAAAACTTGTTTTGGTAAATTCACAGTCATAGGTGCATGGGAGCTACGTAGAAGGAGAAAAGAGGACACTGGTTTTTACAAGAAATTATGGGTACAAGGTATTCCTTTCGGCATGTCATTCTTGGCTTAGAAGGTGTGGACAAATTATATTACCATCGCTAATTTAATGGCACAATTAAATTTAAATATTTCACCAATGTGTGGTTGTTGTGAAGTTCCAGTAAGGGAGATAGTAGAGAATTTATTGTTATAAGGGGAAACTTCTACTACTATGTGGACCTATTTTGCTAATGCAACTGGTTTGTTGGGACCCTAGATCCAAGTGAAATAGGTCGTGATAATATGGGTGGACACAAAACATGATCCTAGACAAAAGACGGCCTTTCATACAATTCCTAATGTGATTATATTGTTATTATAGAGGAGAATCAGACAGTTGCATGAAGGTAACATATTCTATCAATAAGGTGATTTGGGATATTAGTAATACTATCAGAAACCTCATTAAGGTGAAGTTTAAGTATACTATATTGCCCAATACTTGTCCCTAAATGGTAGCTCTATTAGATATATTAAGGTAGGTATTTCATACTAAAGTAGTTAGATAGCTGCATCCACCTTTGTATTGGTGTAAATTCAATACAAATGGGGCATTGTAATGAACCTGAAGGTCATTTTTAGAATTTTGATAAAATAATCATTTTAACCCATGCTTTAGTTGCACCAAGTCATTTCTGATTGGCACCGAGTGTTGGTTTTTAAACAAATCCTATGAAAAATTGAGTCTTTGAAAATTTTGAGTTTTTATAAGCATTACCTATTAAAAAAAAGTGGTATTTGGGACCAAACAAAGATGCAAGTCTCAAAATGGAATTCTATCGATTCCAGCAGCTCTGAAATATAGAAATTGGTGTAGGAAAGTTTACAAAATCAGTTTTGAGAGTTGTAATGAAGATTTGAGATCTTGAGTTGAGAATTTGAGGAATTTTAGGCCAAGATTTGACTTCGGTAAACTTTTGGAATTTCGATGCTCAGAATTGAATTTCAACAACTCCGTTAGATTTGAGGGATGGTTTTTGGTCTAGAAGAAGTGTTGGTTGAATTTTTAGAGGTTCCAAGCCAGTTTTGATATTTTAAAGGCCTAAGTTGGTTTAGTTGTGACTTTTTAAGTTCTGGGTCAAGAAGACCTCAAATTCAAATTGTGATGCTTCCATCAGCTCTAGAATGGGCAAATTAGGCTAGTGGCATTGTTAGCACAAGTATCAAGGAAATCAATATGAGTTTAAGGTCATTTCATGCTTTTGACTTTGAAAGTTAACTTATGATTGACTTTGGTCAACATTCTTAGAAAATGCACTCGGATAAAATTTTTGACAACGTAGTTATTTTTACAATGTTGATTCTAGTCTATAATGATGCTTTATTCGCTTTCGGAGGCTACTGATCTAATCTCGAGGCCCGTTGTGAAATGTGGCTTAAAATGGTACTTGGGTGTGGAACTCACTTTTCATTAAAATGACCTCATATGGGAATTTTGAATGCGCCGTTGAGTTTAGAATATCGAATTTAGTGGGATAGCATATCTGATTTATTTTTATCGGGTTCTGAATGAATTTTGAGAGTTCGATCGGAGACTTTAAATATAGCAAAAAGAAAGAAAATCTGGCGCAAAGTGCAGATTTTGTTCAGCTTTTCTCTCAACTTTGGACCTTGATTTCTTGAGCTTTTCAAAATTTGGTGATTCAAGAGTCTATATTCAAGAGATTTTCGCTAGGAATTCATTGATGAGCATGGAATCTTGATGGAAGGGTTTTGTGCGAGGTAAAATCTCAAATTTACTCGTTGTTTTTCTCATTTTCGAGCAAGATTTCTTATGAAATTTGAAATTTGATTTTGTGGTCGTTTTAACTCTATTTTCAGCAATTCTTGGGGCTACGTTGTGGGATTTTTCACAAGAAACGTGTTGGTGTGATTAGTTTCATTTGTTGAAGTGTCATTTCAGGTAAATTTCATCCCTACAAGACTACCCTCTTTCTTGAATTCTCTATCAATGGTGAAAATTATGCATGGGCTATTTTCATTGATTTTGAGCATCAAAATGTATTGTAATTTGGAAAACAAGTTCATTATGCTCAAATTCACCTTTTCACAGAGTCGTTTTTGGAATTTCCATTGCAGATCCCACAATTTTGTTTTAGACCCAATTTTGGATCTATCTCCAAAAAAATGCAATGTTAGTGTCAAAACATTAGTATTGACGAGGTGATCAACATTTTGATAGAGTGCAGGCATTTGGAGTCATTTTTGTAGCGAAAAGCTACCGAAAAGTGGACTTAGAGCGTGCTCATTCGGCCTTGAGGTAGGCTACGATCTCCCCATTTTGACTGAACTCTATTAGATATTGTGTAGTATATTTTCTGAGATTATCATTCTCCTCATCAGATTCTATTTTCTTGTTCCTGGGTAAGCTTTAGGCTAGAATAGTCCTGTAATATCCTTAGATTAGGTTATGGTGTTGACTTTAGGGTTGATATTAATGACCTTAGGCTAGGTTTGATCCTTAGGTGCTTTATCAGGTGTTTATTTCCCTCTTAGCTAGGCGTAACTTCTGGTAGAGCTTATTATGGATAGAATACCTTTTATGATGATGCCTGAGACCTCTGGGGATCGTCGTAGCCATCGGTTTGGCTTAGCTATTCTCATTTGGAGCTGAGCTGGCATATTTTCTGGTAAGGCATCGATCCTAAAGATATTTCTCCCCTAGCTCATTGAGTCATATCTCGATTTTTCATTTTTGCTTAAGTTGTAGGCTTAGGATGCATCTTTTTCTATTACCTATTAATTGGGCTCGAGGTCGTGCTTGAGGAGAAATTGGATTCAAGGTTAGCCCCGTCTTGCCTTGACCATGTGGTTTTAGCTCGATGTTATTGTTTATATCACGTGTTTCTTATTTGGATGCTGGTGATGGCATCCTTGTATTGATTGAGCATATTCACTCATTTTGTGGTACGATCCTGGTATTTTACTAGAATTTCACATCTAATTTTGAAAAGGCATTCTCATACTTTTACAACTTTTAACCTAGTGTTTAATGGGAGTCGTTCCACCTGGACTACTTTGATAAAATGATTTGAGATTTGTGAGGCGTCAAGGATGAGCTCTATTTTATACTTTATGAGGTATCGAGGAAGTGCTTTGTTTTATACTGACAGTCTGAGGCATAGAGGATGCACTCACTTTCTATTGATATCCGGTGTGGCGTTGCCCTTTTATACTTTGGATGCATTTGGGTTGTCTTTAACCTGTACTTGATTATCCGATGTGGCATTGCCCTTATCTACATTGGCTTGGCCACTCACTCTTCGGTATCACTACGGGGATACTATATGTCTATATAAGGCATGGTTCAGGCCTAGGAAGTGTATACGGACTTCCACGTCCCCTATGGGCACCTCTAGCCAGTGCACCAAGAAATTGGATGAGAGAGTTGCATGGGTCGCACCTGGATGGCCAAGGGCCGGGGTGGGTCTATACACTTATTGTCGTTGTTGATTTGCTGAGAACCACCAATGATGTTACTGGGTTTTATTACAAACTTACATTGTTTAGCATTGTCTATCACCAGTATATTTGTTTGTTGTGTGGTCTCCCGATTTATGGGGGCTGGGGGTATGTTTGTCATTGTTAGTACCTTCTGGGGGTATGGGCGTCTGGTTGGTTATTGTTTGATTATAGTTGTCCTTATCTCTTGTTGTACTTGTGGTTTGTACCTTTGGTGTATTAGTAGTTGGGTTGCGTGGTATTTGAGTAGAATTATGGTTGGTACTTCCTATTAGGCTCAGTTGGTATCGTTTCTAGGTGATTAAGTTGTTAGAGTTGTCATCTAGCACTATATTTTCCTTAGTAGACTCCTATGATGCCTTCTTCCTGTTGATAGGTTGTTGGATTGTGTTTTAGGTGCATTTTTTGACTCTATTCCTTTATCTATATTTCCAGTCTTTTTGCCTTACTTCCTGCCATTATTATGATAATTCCTAATTAGTTACTTGTGTAGTATTTACCTGATTATATGTTATTCATTTGGTACTCATACTACATTTTTCCCCCTTATAGATCATAGTACGGGTTATCGTGGCTAATTTGGACTGGTGTGAAGCAGCTTCTAATTTGGAGATTTGGTGAGCACCTGGCGTTCGGAGTTGTCGATTTCCATCCATGTTGAATTAGGAATAGTATTTACTTTCTTTTAAAGACTGTCCGTACTCTTAATGCATTTGTAGAAGCCTTGTACTCCTATTTTGATTTAGATGCTCGACTATTGACGGATGCTAGGTCTTAGGGTGGTTTCTTGTGTTGTTTTATTCTTTTTCTCTTTCTTCTAATTATTACTTACTTTTCACTTTATTTATTCATCTTCCTCTTGATAGCCGTTGCCTTTGATTCCGAGCTAAGGATTAAGGATTAGGATTACATGTTGGTGGGTGTTAACAGGTGACATCACGACCTAAGAAATTAGGTCGTGACAAATTGGTATCAGAGATCTAGGTTGATTGGCATCGTTGGTATGAGGCCAATGCCTAGTAGAGTATTGCAGATCGATGCGGAGACATCCGTATCCTATCTACAAGAGGCTATGGGAATTTTTAGGGATTTATGTTCTTGACTCCTTAACGTGTGTCCTTGTTTTGAATAATTATTAAACTGATCATTTGGAATGCATTCCTTCCTAGATGGATAGCACGAGTTTCCCAGTAGACACGATCAAAGCATCAGCAGGTTCTACTAGAGTTTCGGTAGGTGGTTCTCAAGATAGAGATGGGTTAGTGGTTCCTCAACAAGGTTTGTCCTCAGTATCAGACTATGTCATAGAATTTCAAGAGTGGGATGGGAATAGCCCCACATTATCCCTAATGGATCAGGATATGAGCCAGGAGTTCATCAGGGGATCATCTGTGTCGCTCTATTTGGCATTGGAGCATTTGATAGCAGCTGGGCGTACCTTTCCTGAGATTGTTAGCCACATAAGGGCAGTGGAGCAGCATACTTTGAGGCGTATAGATGCAGTGGTAATAGGCCACTATATCAGCACAGTGATGATAACATCCCACTTCAAGGTGAGTATCAGTATTTAATGAGTCAGTTATTTCGATTCATATATAGCTCAAAACGTAAGAAATTGGTGTCCTCTTTGCCCTTGTAATGTCAAAAACAGACTCCAAAGTGATCATTTGCAGGTGCAAGGTGTTGAGGATCAATCATGATCTAAACGTTGAAGAAAAGAAGTAAAAAAAGACAACATTAGACAAAATGGAAGCTAAAGCTCGCAAAGAGCTTTATGCGAGTATCCAAAGGCGTCAACAACTCGCCAATTGCATCAGAACTCAAGGTTAAAAGCTTGTGAAGTTTGGTGAGGAAGATGGAATTTGGTGATCCATCAAATCAATATGGGCAAGTTGTATCGCGATCACCTAAATGCCATTGGAAAAAAGTATCAAAACAACATCAGAAGGGCGAGCAGAGGAGAAACTCAGTGAGTCACGTATAGGAAAGGCAAGCTTGTCTAAGCTCGCTTAAAATATCAAAACCTCAAAGAAAGAAAATGACTGAAGAACCATGTGAGAGATGAAAGCAGTAACTCGCCGAACATATCATCGAGATAGATCAAGCTCGCCTAATCAGAGATCATGAACTGAAGGAAAACAGTTTTAAAAGGTGAGGAAAAGAACAAATTGGTGATACGCTGACCACTTTGGTAAGCGCAACTAATGTTTTCGAAGTGGCTCCAAGTGACAATTTTTCCTGACATTTTGCACTCGTATAAAAAGATTTTTCAAAGCCAAATGAGGCACTTTTTTCACTGCTAAGACTCAGAGACAAGAACGTTGATGCTATCTTGGGGTTTTAAATTTGTTTTGGTAATTTTACCTTTGGGCCTTGGATTTTGGATTTCAAACTTTGCTGAATCAAATGGATAATAATTGTTTTGGTGTAATTCATTTAATTTTTATAATGTGTGGCTAAGTCCCCTACTTCTAGGGGGTACTATTGAATTAGATTGTTGTTCTACATTTGGGTTTTTGTTACATCTCATAAATTATTAATTTGAAATGAGTTTTGTTAATTTGGTGTGGAATCAATTATGAATTATTATTGCACACATATTTATATGTTAGATCTTCATTATTAGCTAGAAATTGTGGTGTGAAGTGACCAAATTAGCAAAGATCCGTTGATTCTTGTTTATCAATTGTAACCTCTCTCATGAGAGGAGGTTTTGCTAAGAATCGGGATAGTTTTGCTATATTGCATATTTAGGCTCGAAAATGCTTGAATGTAGAAATAAATAGCAATTATCTCATATGATTGATTAACCTTTGCCTATCCATTTAGAATTAATGATGTTGAGCTGCCCATTTACCCTTATTAGAACCTCAATTTTAACTTTGCACCTCTCCTAGAAGCCCTCGTTATCTTGTTACAAATCAAATTTGTGAAATCGTTTTAATATCGAATCTTGCTAACTCTCAGAATTTTGATAATAAAATTTACAGATTTAATTTATGTTACAATTTACCCTTTTTTATGCTACAAAAGTCTAGAGCAGGTTCTTACTTTGTAATTGAAGTCTATTTTCAACCATTCCTTGTGGAATTCGACCCCGGCCTCACACGTTGGGTTTATTTTTCTAACGATTGCCTACACTCTAAATCTTAAGAAGTGTAGTTTGAGCGTTATCAAAAATGGCACCATTGTCGGAGAATGGTGATTAGATTTCTTTTAGTGAAGTGGTTTGTGATCTAGTTATTGGTAGTAGGACTACTTTACTATTGTTTGTTAATTTTTATCTTTGGTAGATGAATAAATGAGCATTAATGGAAGTAATGTTGCAGATAAATGATGACATTGGAAATTTGCACAATGTGAATGTTGATCAAATAGGTAGTGCCGGAGCTATAAGATTACCCCCTACTATGGGTAACGCTATCTTTCATGTCACTGGTACTATGTTACAGTTGCTGCAAATGAAAGGGTTCTTTGGAGACCTCGCTTAAGGGGATCCTCATGATCATATCCAAAATTTTATAAATGTATGCTTCCCCTTCTCATTCAAAAATATATCGCAAGAGTCTATCTGATTACGGTTGTTCCCCTTTTCTCTTATGGGAGAGGAACCCAAATGGTTAGCAAAATTACCACGAGATTCTATTACCTCGTGATATGAGCTCACTGCAGCATTCTATGTGTGTTTCTTCCTACTGTCCAAGATGTTGTAACTTAGAGACAATGTTTAGAACTTCAAAACGATTGATGGGGAACCTTTACATGAAATGTGGCTTAGGTTTCAGAAGTTGCTGCTGCAATGCCCAACATATGGGCTGCCTGACAATATGGTAATCTAGTATTTTTACCGTAGTGTTGATACGGTAAACAAGGGGGTAGCAGATCATCTTGTTAGGGGTGGCCTTATGAGCCAACCTTTTTCCATTGCCTCATCTTTTCGTGATGAAATGACAAAGATTAACCGTGCTTGGCACACCCAAAAAGATCATGTATCTCCTCTTCATGTCGGGATGACTAAAGATCATCTTGAGAAGGACCATGAAAGGGATGAGAACAAGGCTAAAATGATGACCCAACTAGATTTTCTACCAAAACATGTTATGCGGGGAGGTTACAAAGTGGTGAATGCAGTGGATGTAAATTTTAGAGTAAACCTGAAAGATGCCAAGTTCGACGTTATGTATAATTAGGAGGTACAATTCCTAGAAAATCAGTCGGGGGATCCTGACCGACCTATCTAAGGTCGGGTGGGAACCAAGGTTGGAATAAAGAATGCAAAAATGGTTAGAGAGATAGGGATTGGCGAGACAGAGGAAATGCTTGGAGGGATGTTCATGGTGATCATGATAGATATGTTCCTCCTCATCAAAAGCCTAAAGAGGCGAGTGCTGATCTGGAAAGTTTTCGTACGGAAGATATGATGGCTAGAATTTTGAACAAAGTCAAAGGGTTGAATAAGGTGTTAAAAGAGATGAAATCTGATTTCTCTTCTTTAAATTAAATGGTCACCTCTCATTCAGTTTTAATTAAGCAATTGGAAGCTCAAAAGGGTCAAATCTCTTCTCATCTTAACCAAAGACAAAAGGGAGGTCTCCCAAGTGATACCGTTGTTAATCTAAAGAATGAAAACGTGCAATCCATGGGTATTTTGACAAGAAGCAGAAAAGTTGTTGATGAGGATGTGCCAACTAATGAAGCTACAAGTTCATCCAAAGGGAAGAGCAAAGTATTCGAAAAAGCTAATAATGATCAGTCCAACCAAACAAAAGATGCACAGATGGAGATTGATTCGGGTGTGTCTCCTAATTTCAATCTCCATATGTTCGGGTGTGTCTCTTAATTTCAATATAGGTGTTATCCCACCGGTGCTGTCTCCAAAGCCTCTTCCAAAAGTGAAACATCCTTTCCCTCAATGTTTGAAAAAGAAAGATGAGGATATCAAGTTTCAAAACTTCCTCTCGGTGTTCAACACTCTTTCAATAAATTTACCTTTGATTGAAGCACTATTGTAGATGCCCGAGTATGCAAAGTTTTTGAAGGAGCTTATGACGAAAAAGTGTAATATGGACTTCAAAACTATCAAGGTGTCTTACAGGTGTAGTGCAATTATGTCAAGCAATATTGTGGTAAAAAAGAATGATCCCAGGGCGTTCACAATTCCATGCACTATAGGGTTGTACCAATTCTCTAAGGCACTTTGTGATTTGGGTACAAGCATAAATTTGATGCCCTATGCCATTTTCAAACAGCTCAGGTTGGGTGAACCTAAACTGACTACTATGAGGTTACTCATGTCCGATCAAACAATCAAGCATCCCATTGGTATTCTCTATGATATCTTGGTAAAGGTTGACAAATTCATTTTTCCTGCAGATTTCATAATTCTTGATTCTGAAATTGATACGGAGTGCCCATTATTCTTAGTAGGTCGTTTTTGGATACCGGATGAGCTTTGGTGGATGTGGAGAGTGATGAATTAAAATTTTGAGTAAATGGTGAGGAAGTCACTTTTAATGTTTGTAAGTCAATGAAAAAACCTAGTGATATTCACGTCATCTTCGTGATCGATATTGTGGATGATTCTATGGAAAGTGTACTAAAAGTTTCTAATATTGGGGAGTCATTAGCAGCGGTGTTGCTGAAATATGATGGGGAAGAAATCCCTGACTATGATGAAGTGGTAGCAACGCTTACGGGTATCGGATTCTACCCCAAGAACCCTGTGAGATTAGAGATTGATCTGGAAAATAATGACTCACCACCCGCCAAGCCTTCTATAGATGAACCACCCAAGCTTGAGCTTAAGGTACTTCCATCTCATCTTAAATATGTGTTCTTAGGGAAAATTCTACTTTGCCCGTCATAATAGGTGTTGATTTAGTCGAGGATCAAGTACATGCTCTTGTGAGCATGTTGCAAAAATTCATTAAAGATATTGGGTGGATAATTACCGATATTATACACCTTCCTCTCGGTGTGTGTACACATAAGATTCAGTTGTCCATCCATATCAACCCTAGCATCGAGCACCAAAGGAGATTAAACCCTCCAGTTTAAGAAGTGGTGAATAAAGAAATAATCGAGTGGCTTGAAATAGGTGTTGTGTATCCCATTGCCAATAGCAAATGGGTGAGATCGGTGCAATGTGTTCCTAAAAAGGGTGGCATGACTGTCATGCCAAATAAAAAGAATGAGCTTATATCGATGCGACCGGTTACCGGTTGGAGGGTATGCATGGATTATTGGAAACTGAACTCTTACATAGAAAAAGGCCATTTCCCTATGCCTTTCATAGACCAAATGTTGGATCATCTTGCAGGTCGTGGTTGGTATTGCTTTTTAGATGGTTACTCCAGGTATAATTAGATTTCTATCTCCCCCAAGGATTATGAGAAGACCAACTTTCACGTGTTCATATGGCACTTTTTCTTTTAGGCGGATGCCTTTTGGGTTATGCAATGCCCCTACGACTTTTCAAAGGTGTATGCTATCCATTTTTGCTGACATGGTAGAAGATACCATGGAAGTGTTTATGGATGATTTATCGGTAGTGGGGAACACATTTGATGTATGCCTTGACCATCTTAGTCAAGTGTTGAAAAGATGTGTCGAAATGAATCTCATGCTAAATAGGGAGAAGTGCCACTTTATGGTGAAAGAAGGTATTGTATTGGGACACAAAATTTCAGGACATGGCATTTAAGTAGACCAAGAAAAGGTGGAAGTGATTCCATGATTTCCTCCTCCTATAACAGTAAATGGTGTCCGAAGTTTTTTGGGACATGTCGGGTTCTATCAAAGGTTCATCAAGGATTTCTCTAAGGTGGCCTATCCATTGTGCATGTTTTTTGAGAAAGATAGTGTGTTCGAGTTTGATGATGCTTATATCAAGTCCTTGTGCTTAAAAAAGAAACTTATTTCATCTCATATTATTGTGGCTCTGGATTGGAGCATTCCTTTTGAACTCATGTATGATGCCAGTGGTGTGGCATTGGGGACTATTCTTGGCCAAAGAAAGGAAAATGTATTTCAACCTATCTACTATGCTAGTAAGACGTTGAATGTAGCCCAAAAGAACTACATTGTTATTGAGCAAGAGTTGTTAGCGGTTGTTTATGAATTCAAAAAATTTCGTGCTTATCTCTTGGGTACAAAGGCAGTGGTTCATACCATTAATGTTGTAATCCATTATTTAATGGCAAAAAAAGATGCTAAACCCCGATTGATCTATTGGGTTGTTGCAAGAATTCGACTTCAAGGTGAAAGATCATAAAGGGTGTGAAAATCAGGTAGCTGATCATTTATCAAGACTCAAATCAGAAGTGGTTGTTTCCGGAGACCAAGAGATTGAGGAAGCCTTTTCGAATGAATTGGTAATAAGGATTTCCCATACTTCACTTCCATGGTATGCAGATTTTGCAAATTTCATTGCGTGTGGGATTATCCCAGATAACTTGAGTTTGCAACTATAAAAAAGGTTCCTATTCAATGCAAATAAATACTATTGGGATGAACCTTATTTGTTCAGAGCATGTGTAGATCACATGATCCGGAGATGTGTTCTAGAGGTGGAAAGTAAAGCGATCCTTAATGCTTGTCATTCGTCACCAGTTGGTAGCCACCATAGTGGGATCATAACTGCCGCTAAGGTCTTGCAAAGTGGATACTATTGGCCTTCCTTGTATCATGATTCCAACGTGCTTGTGAAAAATTATGATCAGTGCCATAGGCAAGGCAGTGTGTTTAGACGCCATGAGTTTCCTCTTAATTTAATTTTAGAGGTCAAATTTTTGATGTATGGGGAATTGATTTTATGGTCCCTATTGTGAGCTCGTATGGGAAAAAGTATATTATCGTAGTGGCTGATTATGTGTCAAAGTGGTTAGAGGCGATAGCCTTACCTAACAATGAGGGTTGAAGCGTGGTTCAATTTCTCAAGAGATACATCTTCACAAAATTTGGCACCCCACGTGCCATCATTTGTGATGGGGGGTCTCACTTTTACAACTACATGTTTGCCTCCCTATTGGGCATGTATGGTGTCACTCACAAGGTTACCACAGCCTACTATCCGCAAACAAGTGGAAGAGTTGAAGTGTTTAATTGTAAGATTAAGGCAATCTTGGCAAAGACGGTGAATAGAAATAGGTAGGATTGGTCCCAGAAGTTAGAGGATGCCTTATGGACCTATCGAACTGCTTACAAGACACCGATTGGCATCTCCCCATAACAATTGGTGTTTGGAAAAGGATGTCACTTGCCGGTTGAACTGGAACATAAGGCTCTATGGTATTTAAAAGGTATGAACTCTAACTAGGAGTCGGTATCCAAAGATCGAGTTGACCAACTTCAAGCTTTAGAGGAGTTCAGGCTCCGAGCTTATGAAAGTTCAGCTATCTATAAGGAAAGGATGAAGAAATGGCATGATGCTCACATCTTGAAATAGGATTTTAGAGTCAGATATTTTGTATTGCTTTTCAACTCTCGTCTCTGATTATTTCCCGGGAAATTAAAGTCTAAATGGCCTGGGGCCTTAAAAATGGTTCATGTGTTTGGAAATGGTGCTATTGAGGTTGAAAACAAACATGGGTCAATGTCCAAAGTTAATGGGAAGCTACTCAAGTTGTATTTTGGTAAAGGCCCTACTCTAGGAATGATTGAAGTGGTGTATTTGGACAAAGGTTGAATGCATGTCCACGTCATGCCACGACGTTAACTAAGGCGCTTCTTGGGAGACAACCCAAGTTTTAGTGTTTTTCAATAATTATGTGTTAATTGTGTAGGTTCAATAATTGGGAGGCAACGACATGTAGGTTGAAGTTGGACGTGATTGAAGTGCCTCCATGGGCGAGTAACGGTACTTATTTGGTGAGCCACGGAACATGGGTAGCTCACATACCTTTCCAGACCTATTTCTTTAATAATCACTTCATCTCTATCATACTTCAGACATCGACTCATATTGCTTGAAAGTCTAGGCGAGCCCATTGGAGATCGTCTTTTTAGGCATCAAGATGGCAAATTTTTCCCTAGAGGTTCTGATCATTTAGGCGAAACATAGTTCCATTTGGCGACTCGCCCAAATAATAAGGCGAGCCCGCATGATATCGCCTTACAGACTCCAAAAGACCTTCAATTTCCCAGGTGTTCTTCTACTATTGGTGATCTAGTGTACGATTCGGTGACTCGCCTACATATGTTGTCAAGCTCTATCATCTTGTCCGACTCACTAAACAATTCCCTAATGCTCATGACATATTTATCAAGCACTGTAATGATTGGCGACTCACCAAACTTATTGGCGACATTAGTTGCTCCTTACCGATTTGAATGGACACCTGGAATTAAAAGGGCCCTCTTTCATTTAAATTTCTAACTCTTCAAATTTTGCTCCTTTATCTTCCTATACTGTTCAACTCCCCTATTTCCCTTATTTTAGTACATTTTTTGTCATTTGATTTTCATTCTCTTTCATATCTATATGGATTGAACTTGTGCTCTCAACCATCTTTCTCTTGTTCATCATTTTAGCATTTTACAGGTGTGTTTTCTTGGTTCAGGTTCTGTATTACTTCTATTGTTGTGTTAATACTTTGAATGGTTTAGATGTTATTCACTTTTTGTTGATTGGGCATGAATACATGAGGTTGTTTTTCTCAATTATGTTTGAATTCATAATCGTTTGTTGGTTGAGACTCATATTGACACCTTTGGCCTGGATTTCATGTGTGGATCCTTCAAAATTAAATGCTAGGGCATCAAGTATGTTTAATATACTGCTTGGGGTGAATTCTAAGCAACCCCGACTCCATGAATAATTTTGTCCAATTATAAATGGGTGACGTCATTCTTAAGGGCAAATTTTGTCGAATTCTTGGTGTGCTGATTTATTTTGAGGGGAGTAGGAGTCCTTATGTTGTTGGGTAATAGGTGAATATTGTTATCTATGCACTAATTATAGGGGGTGTTTTTCATTGCCTGTGGGATAATTTGATACTCTGAACATTTGAGATATTTGTGTTTGTGGCTAGTTATATGGGCTAAAATAAGTTTGCCCAGCTGTTTGGTGAGTCGCCAAAGGTCGATTTCACTCTCCCTTTTTAATCTCAATTGTTAGTTCTCTTTGAAAGATTCGGCTAGCTACTAATGGCTCGCCTATACACCTCCACGACTCGTCGTTCTGTACTTTCCCTTTCTCTTTCCCTATGCAAAATTGAGTTTTAGTTCAAAATCATTATGTTACTTTCGGCGAGCTGATCTTGCCCACTGATCTTTTTCGATGGCTCACAAACTCAGTCAGAAGCCCGCCTAATATGATACCCTTTTGGCTTTCTGTGTTTGGCGAGCTCGACTAAGCCCTCCATTATTCATTAGGCGACTCACCTTTTGCTTTGGTGATTATTAGCCTTCTTTATTCCTATGTTTAACCCAATTGATTTTGTTTACTTGTGTTTGCACTAAATTATCACCAAATGCGCTTTGCTGGTGTATATCTAGTATACAGGTATGGCTAGGGACAAGCATCTTACATGTCATCTTATAGATAAAATTGATCCACCTCCTCAAAAAAAGTCCAGAGGTATCACTATCACTGAACCATCTGAGCCTCACCAATCCACTCAATGTCTACCTCAACGTATGAGTAAGGAAGACAAAAGGAAAGGAAAACACCAAGTGGTTGTTGAATCCAATTCTCATGATTCCTCTTCTAATTAGGAAATACCACGATGTAAAGGTGAGTGGTCCACAACCCAGTATAAGCGCCTATTGTGGAATCTCAGCCAGCTCATTTAGCTATAAAGCAGGGCTATGAGCGTGCACGTATTGAAAGGCTCTCTAAAGCAGCTTATGACCCGGCAGCTAACCAGGTAGTCCCCATGGTTGTACCTTGCTCAATGAACCGATTAAAAGTTATTGGTATTCATACAATCTTGGAGGAGAAATGACTCTCTACTAATGGAGTAGTCGATAGGTACTCGGACATCTGGAGAATGATTCAGTTCCACCAATTTGAGTGGTTCACTAGAGCTCAAACTCCATATATTCCATCATGGATCCATGAATTTTATGAATCCTATGCATATTCCCTCCCAAAGGGTAAGAAAAAGGTACTTGCAGCAGGGCCGCTTGAAGGTGTGACTATTTGGGGAAAAGAGGTGAAATGAAGTCAAACCGATATTAATGATGCTTTAGTCTGCACCTACCAGTATCTCTATTCTCTAGCAGGTAAACTCAAAACTTGCACTTTAGATGACTTAAATGGATGGCTAGCACCATTGATTTTAGATAGTACTCCTCCGTGGATTGTGCAAGGAGCTGTGATCAAGCAAAAGGATATCAATGTTGCTGCTAGGTGTTGGTTTGGCTTCATTAGTAGTACATTGATGCCTAATCAAAATGAATACATTTTGCGATATCCCAAAGTTGCATTGTTGGGCAGTATGATTGCTAGGGTGGGCCTGAACTTAGGTGTTATTATTATTCCTGAGATATTCTTGAGGTTTCGGTACCAGCAGACATTACTACCATTCCCCATCCTTATTACTGATTTGTGTGAGTGTGTAGGGGTACCATTTATTGAGTCTATAGATGTGAAGGTGGCACCTGTATCATCTAGTGACATCCACTGAATTGAGGTGGACTATTTGCATGATGTTCAGGCTAGGAGAAGGCCTCCACCAATTCACACTACATTGGTCGTTGATACAGAGTCTTTTGAGGCTGGCACTATGTCTTCCACTTCTGATATGGTGGGTTTATCTTCTACCCTGTATGCTTCTACATCCCCTAAAGTAGTTCTATACCTCGGCCTCCATTGACACAGGCTTTGATTTATAAAATGGTTAATCTATCCTATTTAGCCGATATAAGAGCCTCGAGATTGGAGATGGTTGTCCCTTATATGATATCTACTTCTATTGAGGTTTCTCTTACCCCTTTACGAGCTGAGGTAGTGGAACAGCAGACCACATTGACTAAGATAGCTAAAAAGCTTGCCTTTCTTATTACTCTAGTTGAGGAGCGTGAAAAAGTTGAGGGCTACTCTACTAATTTGGAGTCCATTCATACTGATATTGTTGGGCTGAGAAAGGATGTGGACGAATTGAGGTCCATAGATATTTTGATATTGTGGGATAGGGTTGATGCCCTAGAGGGACCCAATTCTGAGCTTCCTCATTCACAGAGTATTGTTTGTTCTGCTGATCCTTCGGCTCCCTTGGCCAAATTTGTGCCTATTATTGGTGATATTGTTCCTTTGGTTACTACGGTCGGAGATAATTCTGTGGTGGGTGTTGACGATGAGGAGATTATTGAGACACATGAGGAGGACTTGGAGTATACTGAGTTGCAGTCTGAAGATACCTATGTTGACCTAGCTGATTTTACAGATGCACAGCTGCAGACAGCTATAAAGCATTTTCTTGCTGAATCTACTCGGTCCGTTACTGATACTTCTCCTGAGGCACCCTATCTGACGCCTTCTAGTATGCCACTACCACCTTTAGCTACCATGACTGAGCTATCAGTACTGATGCCCTAGTTGAGGATGCTACTGTGATCTTGAGATCTCCTTAGGCTTAGCCTGACAGGGGGACACTTATCTCACTCTCCTTTACTTCTTGTTTTACTTTTCACATTGAGGACACTTCTTATTTCTTTTGGTAGGGTGAGGGTACCTCAGGTAGGTACATGCACTAGTAGTTTTTCCATTTTGGCTTGTAAATAATGTTTTGTTAATTCGGTCATTTGTATATATTTGATTTTGGAAACTTGTGGGTTTCACCTCTATTTTGGAAACTTATGGTTTTCACCTCTACTTAAATTGTCATGGATGTATCTAGTGTTCAATTATATATTTGAGTATCGATTTTTATCAATATCGATGGCTTGAATAGTTCTCTTGATGAACGATATATTTTGTGGCCAAAAATAAAACGTATAAGTCTTATGTGAACTCCTGGCATCTCATTGTGACTGATCGGAACTCAAGTGTGAGTCTTATAATGATTGGTGCATGTGAGATGATATTGTAAAGTAATGTTCAATGTTCATAACTGTAATGCCATGAGTGGTGAGGTCTACCTAAAAGACATGCATGATGACACCTAGAACTTGCCTCACTAGTCCAGTTGGTTGTGATTGGTGATTGAGAGAAATGATCTTAGGCATAATTTCGATGAGTGAGTCCGAAATACCTCTAATCTCTTGTGATCCCTGAATGAGCATGTGAACCCAATTTGGCACCATTTGAGCCTAACTTTTTCCTTAGATACAACTCATACCTCAATGGAAAAATCATCCTTCGAAATCCTTTATTTCTACCTACCCATAAACTCTTTAGAGCATTGGATATTTTGAATAGCCAACTTAGGTCGGGGTGTGATAAGATTGAGAAGGAAATGGTAAAGTAGTTTGTGAAAGGATACCCTTGGATGATTGATAGAAGGAAATGAAATACCTTTATATACTCCTCCATATATATAAATTAATTAATTAATTAAAAAAGAGGAAAGTAAATGAAGAAAAGAGTTAGTCTTTTCAAATGAGTAATATAAAGGGAAGAGTCCAAATACATAAGGAAAATCTGAGAGTGACATGAATGAAATAGGGTGATGCATGATCTCAAAAGTAGAAAAGAAAGGAAAAAGGGAGATGCTTAATATTGATCCACACTCCTAGAAAGTTAAGTCACTAAAACCAAAATAATCATACCTTGCACTCAGCCTCATTACAAGCCTTAAAAGTCCTTTTTTATATCTCATGATCTGATTAATCGATTGATTGGAAAATAAAGGCAAGCATATAGGTGGAATTATACATGCTTTTGGTGTTTTGAGTGTGAGAGTAGTGTGTGACTCCGACGCTATAACATCTGATTGGCATATTGAGAATGTGGAATAGAATCATTTTTTAAGGTGAGGGCATTCTAATATGAGCATTGGGCATAAATTTGCACTTTGGAACGAATATTTGAAAGCATGAACTCGCATTGGGAATTGATTAGTCATCATTTGAAGCCTTGAGTGCACAATTGAATATTGCACGCTAATTTGAACCTTGTTTGCACTTCTTGTGTTGAGTCTCATTGAGAACTATTTGTAGTCTTTGTTTTTGAACTAATTAGCTTCTTGATTTACTTGAGAACAAGCAAAAGTTTAAGTTGGGGGTGTTGATGAGTCGGGAATTTTGACTCATTTATAGCTCAAAAAGCAAGAAATTAGTGTCCTCTTTGCCCTAGTTATGTCCAAAACTGACTCCAAAGTGATCATGTGCAGGTGCAAGGCGTTGAGGATCAATCATGAGCTAAACGTTGAAGAAAAGAAGTAAAAAAAGACAAAATTAGGCAAAATGGAAGCGGAAGCTTGCAAAGAGCTTTGTGCGAGCGCAGCTAACCTCGCTAAAGTGGCTCCAAGTGAAAAATTTTCATGATATTTTGCACTCGTATAAATAGATCTTTCAAAGACAAAAGAGGCACGTTTTCACTACTAAGACTTAGAGACAAGAACCTTGAATCTATCTTAGGGTTTTGAATTTGTTTTGAAGATTTTAGCTTTGGGCTTTGGATTTTGGAATTCAAACTTTGCTGAATCAAATGGATGATAAATACTTTGGCATAATTCCTTTAATTTCTATAATGTGTGGCTAAATCCCCTACTTCTATGGAGTGATATTGAGTTAGATTGTTGTTCTACATTTGGATTTTTGTTACATCTCATAAATTATTAATTTGAAACGGGTTTTGTTAATTTGGTGTGGAATTAATTATGAATTATGATTGTAAACATATTTCTATGTTAGATCTTCATTATTAGCTAGAAATTGTGATGTGAAATAACCAAATTATCAAATAGCCATGGATTCTTGTTTATCAATTATAACATCTCTTGTGATAGGAGGTTTTCCTAAGGATCGAGTTAATTTTGCTAGATTGTATGTTTAGGCTCGAAAGTGTTTGTATGTAGAAATTAATAGTGATCGATAGATGTTATCTCGTATGATTGATTAACCTTTTCATGTCCATTGAGAATTAATGATGTTGAGCTTCGCATTTACCCATATTAGAACCTCAATTTTAACTTTGCACCTCGCCTAGAAGCCTTTGTTATTTTGTTACAAATCAAATTGGTGAAATCGTTTTAATATCGAATCCTGCTAACTCTCAAAATTTTGATAATGAAATTTATAGATTTAATTAATGTTACAATTTACTTATTTTTATGCTACAAAAGTATAAAGAATGTTCTTACATCGTAATTAAAGTATATTCTCAACCATTTCTTGTGGAATTTGACCCTAACCTCTCACGTTGGGTTTATATTTCTAACAAGCACCTACACTCTGAATCATGAGAAGTGTAGCTTGAGCTTTATCATTTTGGTGAGGGTCACCTTCCTTCTCGACCCATCAGGCCCACAGTGATAGTACCTCAAGTCCTAGGAGTTTTTGAGGCAGGATATTGGGTTTACAGCGGACAAGTTCAGGTCAGACTTCTCGAGGCTAGAATATTGGGCCTTCAGGTGTTTGAGCTTATCTTATCTCATTTGGATCCTTTTAAAAGGATGTCATTGATGATTTCTATGAGGCTGGTAAGGAAGGCCACTTGGTTAGGGATCATCGTAGGTCCCTATTGTAGTCGAGTAGGGAAAGGGACATATGTGGTAGCCTGCCTCATTAGGGTGGTCGGGGTGCGGGCCAGTGGTAGAGGGATCAAATTCTCTCCCTTCCTATCGTGGATGGGTGATTACAGGGCATTCAGCATTAGGGATTTTTAACTGCGGTTCACTTGATCACTGGTCCCAAGAGTGCCCTGAGCGAGATTCGATATTTCAGACTTCTCATACTCACTAAACCAGAATTGTTGGATCTAGTCGTACATGTGGAGAGCTTGGCAATCGATCTAGAAGTTTTCCCCTGCATGGGATCCATGCATAGTTTTCTCAGCCAGGACAGTATCAAGGTTTTATGTCGCCTCCTATTAGAGGTAGAGCTCAGAGGGTTGCAGGTGATGCTTCAGTTGTTCAACCCGAGGTCATTCAGTATCCATTCCATGCTTTCACAAGTCAGTCTTAAGCCGAGGATATAGGTATCAATCTGATATCGTAAATTTTATTTCTAGGACCTTCCTTGCTTGTAGTGCTTAGGTGTTGGCATTTTCATACCTATCGTTGCTTACTTGACCAATTATTTTCATCTTGTAAGTCTGATGGTTTCTTTACTAGGACGTATAAGGGTGTGCTTGCTTAGCCTGATTACTTGGCTATTGGTTAGTATGATAATTTTACTTGAAACTATGTGTTTATGTTTGTCTTATAAAGGTGATTTCTTTTAGTTATGGATGATTTTGGTTTTACTGTTATGCTACAGTAATTGTAGTGTTATACCTTATGGATGTTGAGATTAGTTGATTGTTCTGGTGGGCTTTGTTCAACTATTTTAGACCTTCTGAGCTTAGTCCTTTCCCTTTCCTAACTTGCCCCCTCATTTGTGTGCTTAGCTGGTGTGAGGTTGTTGCCGAGAGAATGGTGTGTTAGTATTGTGGCCCTTGTGGTCTACTACAGATCTTATGCATCCATTCTTTCTTTGTTCTATTTCCTATTCTTAGTTTTTAAGGTGTCAAAGCTAAGGTTCATATTGATGAGTCGTGGTTTATCAAAATCTCATTTTTGTACTCTTGTGATTAGTGGACTTTTAGGTGATTAGTCAATACATTCTGAAAATCTCAGTCACAGGCTTATTATACCTTATAACTAGGACTATCTTCAGTTTCGGTGATTCCGTGTCATGCCTTGGTTCTACCGATAAGCTACAATGGGTGTCTCAATGGTTTAAAAACTCAGATTATTGAATTGGGTCTTCTATTTTGGTATGCTTTGACTAATTCAGACCCTTGCTTCCATGGGTGAATAGAATTTCTCAAATGACTCTCCTTCCGGATGGAATCAAAGTAATTCATGGAATCATCTCTTGGTTTCTTGTTCAGGGTGCGAGGTTCGTGTGTGTTCTTGTGGTGTTCCTTAAGATGGCAGAGCGGTTTCTGGGCATCTAGTACCAGTGTTTTGGAATTTTCTATGATAGGAATAAGCCGGAGGAGCTGGACTTAGTGCAGTCTTGTCCTTTGCGGGGTAAACTGGTGTTTTGGAGTGGAGTGTTCAATTTTAGAATGGGTGTTTTAGTTGGGTTTTTAGATTTTGAAGTTGATATTGGAATTTTGTGTTTTTCCCCAATTCAGTTTCCTTGTTTTGGCTATTGTCATCCCTTGAGGTTCATTTGAGTTATGCAACTTCCCAGAGGTTATACAGTGCGGTTCGGTAAGAAAGTTTCAAATGGTATTAGTAGTACTTAGGATAGTTGAAGACTAGCAGAACGCCCTTGGTGGCTTGGAGTAAGGGATTTGAAAGCATAGGACAAGAATTTGGAATTTTGAGTGAGTTGTATCTGCCATGGCCTTATATTGCTTATATCAGTGGTTTTAGGTTTAGTTTGGTCAACCTCAGTTCAAACCCGGTGTTTATGGACAAGTTTAGGCTAAGCGAGCAAGGGTTGGAGCCCATAAAGAGACGTGGAAGAGTTTTGGTAGTTTGAATGGAATTTGAGGATTTTCCTCTTAGCCCGAGTTTTGGGACAGCGTTATTCGATCCGAGAGGGTGTCTGAGGGTCTGGAAAAGCATGTGGGCTTGTTACCCTCCTTCTTTCATTCCTCCAAGCTAAAACTATAGTTTTATTTTCACGGACGAAAGTTCTTTTAGTAGTGGATGATGTAATGACCTTGAAGGTTATTTTTGGAATTTTTCATAAAATGACCATTTTACCCCTTTCTTTAGTTGCCCCGAGTCATTTTTGATTGGTATCTGGTGTTGGTTTTTAGAAAATCCTATGAAAAGTTGAGGCTTTGGAAAATTTTGAGTTTTCATAAGTTTTAAGTGTTCAAAAATGGTATTTGGGACCAACTGGAGCTACGAGTCTCAGAACGGAATTTTGTTAATTCCAGCAGTTCCAAAATGTGCAAATTGGTTTAAGAAATTTATGGAATCAGTTTTGAAGTTGGAATGAAGATTTGAGGTCTTGAGTAGGGAATTTAAGGAATTTTAGGCCAAGGTTTGGCTTTGGTCAAATTTTGGAGTTTTGTTGCTCGGTATCAAATTTTGACGACTCCGTTGGATTCGCGGGATGGTTTTTGGTCTAGAATAAGTGTTGGTTGAATTTTTAAAGGTCCCGAGCCTATTTTGGTATTTTGAAGACCGAAGTTGGTTTAGTTGCGACTTTTCGAGTTTCGAATCAAGGAGATCTCGAATTTAAATTTGTATGGTTCCATTAGCGCAAGAATGGCAAAATTAGGCTAGTGACGTTACCAACACAAGTATCGAGCCAATTGATATGAGTTTGAGGTCATTTGGCGCTTTTGACTTTGAAAGTTAGCTTATGGTTGACTTTGGTCAATATTCTTGGAAAACGTGCTCAAATAAAAATTTTAATAGCGTGGTTAGTTCTAAAATGCCAAGTTTGGACTAGAACGACCCTTTATTCACTTCCCAAGGCTATCAGTCTGATCTCAAGGCCCATTAAGGAATGTAGCATAAAATAGTACTTGAGTATATGACCCATTTTTTATTAAAATGACCTCGTATCGGAATTTCAAATTCTTTGTTGAGTTTGAAATGTCTAATTTAGTAGGGTAGCATATCTGGTTTATTTTTATCGGGTTCCAAATAAATTTTGGGGGTCCATTCGGAGATTTTAAATATAGCAAAAAGACAGAAAATCTGGTGCAAAGTGTAGAGTTTTTGCAGCTTTTCTCTCAACTTTGATCCTCGATTTCTTGACCTTTTCAAGATAAATCTGGTGATTCAAGAGTCTATCTTCAAGAGATTTTAGCGAGGAATCAGTTGATGAGCTCATAATCTTTAAGGGAGGGTTTCTTGTGAGGTAAAATATAGAATTTATCCGGTGTTCTTCTCATTTTCAAGAAGGATTTTCTATGAAATTTGAAATTCAATTTTGTGGTCATTTTAACTTCATATTCAGCAACTCTAGGGGATAAGTTGTGGGGGTTTTCACAAGGAACATCGTGGTGTAATTAGTTTCATTCGTTGAAATGTTGTTTGAGGTAAATTTCGTCCTTACGGGAGTGCCCTCTTTATTTAATTCTCCATTCATGGCGAAAATGATGCATGGGCTATTTTCCTAGATTTTGAGCATCGAAATGTGTTTTAATTTGGAACAGAAGTTCTTTAAGCTCAAATTCACCTTTTCACCCAGTCGTTTTTGGAATTCTCATCGCAAGTCCCACAATTTTGTTTTAGACCCAATTTTTGGTCCGTCTTCGAAAAATGTAATTTTAGTGTCAAAACATTCGTATTGATGAGGTGATCATCATTTTGATAGCTTGGAGGCATTTGGAGCAATTTTTGGAGTGAAAAGCTACTGAAAAGTGGACTTGGAGCGCGTGTGTTCAACTTCGAGTTAGGCTCAATCTCCCTCTTTTAACTGAACTCTATTAGATATCGTGTAGTATATTTTACATTTGACTTAAGGAGTATTTATCGAGATTAGCTTTCTCCTCATCTAATTCTGTTTTCTTGTTTTGGGTGAGCTTTAGGCTAGAATAGTCATGTAATATCCTTAGATTAGGTTGTGGGCCTTGGTTGTGGTGTTGACTTAGCATTATTATCCTGTTTAGGGCTAATATTGATGGTCTTAGGCTAGGTTTGAGACTTAGGTGCTTTATCAGGTTTTTATTGCCCTCTTAGCTAGGCGTAGCTTCTAGTAGGGCTTATTATTGATAGAATACCCTTTATGATGGTGCCTGAGACTTCTGGGGCTCGTCGTAGACATAGATTTGGCATAGCTATGCTCTTTGGTAACTGAGGTGGCATATTTTGGGTAAGGCGTCGATCCTAAAGATATTTCTCCCCTAGCTGATTTTGAGCCATGTCTTGATTGTTTTCTTTTCTTTAATAGGTAGTCTTAGGATGCCTCTTTGTCTATTACCTGTTGATTGGGTCTAAGGTCGTGCTCGAGGAGCGATAGGATTCTAGGTTAGCCCCTTCTTGCCCTGACTGTGTGGTATTAGCTCGATGTTACTGTTTGTACCACGTGTTTCTTGTTTGGATGCTAGTGATGACATGTTTGCATTGATTGAGCATATTCACTTATTTTGTGGTACAATCCTGGTATATCACAACTAATTTTGAGAAGGCATTCTCAGACTTGTACTAATTCTAAATTGGTTTTAACGGGAGTCATACCACCTAGACTACTTTGAAAAAATCATTTGAGATTTACAAAGTGTCAAGGATGTACTCTGTTTTATACTGACTGTTCCGAGGCATCGTGGATGCGCTCAGTTTCTATTGATATTCGGTACAGTGTCACTCAATTATACTTTCGCTGCATCCGAGATTCCTTTAGCCTGTACTTAATTATCCGATGCGACGTCGCCCTTTTCTACATCGACTTGGCCACTTACTCTCTAGTAGCACTATGGAGATACTATAAGTCTATGTAAGAACTATTTTGGGCCTAGGCAGTGTATACAGACTTCTCACGTCTCTTATGGGCCCCTCTGGCCAGTACACCATGGAATTAGATGAGTGAGTCATATGGGTCCCACCTGGCTGGTCGAGGGCCGGGGTGGTTCAATACACTTGTTGTCGTTGTTGATTGCTAAGAGTCACCAATGATGTTACTGGGTTTTACTATAATATTGCATTCATTAGCATTGCCTATCACTAGTATATTTGTTTGTTGTTTGGTCCCCCGGTTTATAGGGGTCGGGGGTATGTTTGTCATTATTTATACCTTTCAAGGATATGAGTGTCCAATTGATTATTGTCTGATTATAGTTTTCCTTATCTCTTGTTGTACTTTTGGTTGGTACCTTTGGTTGTATTGGTAGTTGGGTTGCATGGTATTTGAGTTGAATTGTGGTTGGTACTTCCTGTAAGGCTCAGTTGGTATCATTTCTAGGTGATTAAGTTGTTAGAGTTGTCATCTAGCACTATATTTTCCTTAGTAGACTCCTATGATGCCTTTTTCCTGTTGATAGGTTGTTGGATTGTGTTTTAGGTGCATTTTTTGACTCTATTCCTTTATCTATATTTCCAGTCTTTTTGCCTTACTTCCTGCCATTATTATGATAATTCCTAATTAGTTACTTGTGCAGTATTTACCTGATTATATGTTAATTGTACTTGCTTTATCTGTGGAGCTCAGTTGTCTTATTCCTACTAACATACTACACTTCTGCTCCCTCCAGATCATAGTACGGGTTATTGCGGCTAATTTGGACTGGTGCGAAGCAGCTTCTGATTCGGAGATTTGGTGAGCTCCTAGCATTCGGAGCAGTCAATTTCCATTCATACTGAATTAGGACTACTCTTTACTTTCTTTCAAAGATTGTATGTACTCTTAATGTATTTGTAGAAGCCTTGTACTCCTGTTTTGATTTAGATGCTCGACTACTGATGGATGCCAGGTCTTCGGGTGGTTTCTTGTGTTATTTCAGTCTTTTTCTCTTTCTTTTCATTATTACTTACTTTCTACTTTATCAATTCATCTTTCTCTTAATAGCCATTGCCTTTGGTTCCAGACTAAGGATTAAGGGTTAGGCCTACCTGCTGGTGGGTGTTAATAGGTGTCATCATAGCCTAAGAAATTAGGTCGTGACAAGCATCTAGAGGTAATCCAACAAGTGACCTTGTAGGTGCTAAGGGATGAAGTTTCAAGTCCCTTAGCATTATGGTTGAAGTTATTGCTGTGAGGCAAGGTCTATAATATTCTTAGGAACATTATTTTTTTTGCAAGTATTGTTAGAATCAGATTATTCTGCTTTGGTACAAATGCTTAATAGGGATTGGGATATCCTATGGAGTGTAAATTTGAAAGTCAACTTCATTAATAAATTGAGGGGATTGATGACAGTAAGAGTACAACACTTTTTAAGGGAGGGAAATACTCTTGTGGATTATTTTTCTAACTTAGTTTTTCATTTTCCAAATACTTTTGATTTCAATCAGTTTAACGATGTTCCAAGTGCTGGGAAAATAATAATAAATGGTAACAAATATGGTATTCTGCATCTAAGAACAAAGCAACCTAATCAGCTTTGTTCTAACAATATGTAGTATTTTTGTAATGACCCTCCAGATCACTTTTGCCCTAATGCCTTCTTTTCATTGTTTAGAGCATTCATGTAGCAACCTCAAATCATTTATGACTTTCTGGTACTGAACATTTGGTTTCTTGGTCATTTATTTGAGTTTTAAGCCAGTTTCCCTATTTTGGAGCTTTTAAGACTTTAAAAGTTGACTTCGATCATAACATCAGGTACATAACCTCAAAATAGAATTCTAACAGCTCCATTAACTCTGAAATGGCCAAAGTAGGCTGGTAGCATGGTTAGCATGAGTATCAAGGAAATTGGTGTGAGGTTAGGGCATTTGGCGCTTTAGGCTTCGAAATTTGGCCTAAGGTTGACTTTGATCAATATTCTTGGAAAATGCACTCAGATGGAAATTTAGTCAGCGTGGTTAGTTCTAAAATATCGTGTTTGGTCTAGAATGACCCTTTGTTCACTTTTCGAGGCTTCTGGTCTAATCCTAAGGCCCGTTGTGGAATTTGGCTCAAAATGGCAGTTGGGTGTGGGACCCACTTTTCATTAAAATGACCTCATATGGTAATTTTGGATGCGTCATTGAGTCTAAAATATCAAATTTTGTAGGGTAGCATATCTGGTTTGCCTGCATGGGGTTCTGACCAAATTCCGAGCACCCCATCGAAAACTTGGCCTTTTCTAAAACTCAACTTATATAGTTGAGTCTGGTGTCATCGCTATAGAAAACATCATTAAAGTTTCTAGGGCATCGATAAAGCGATGGCCTACCTTGGTCGGTTGTCGCTTAAGCGACATGAGGTCATTTTAGCTACATGAGCAAGGCCCTCCTTTTTGGTGAGGGTTACTTAAGCGATCTTCGGGGTCACCTTTGCGACGCTTGTAAGTTTTTTTAGTCCTAAAATTTAGTTTATTTTATAAGTTCAAGTTCTCATATCTCTTTTGTTTTAAGGCAAAATATGGTGATTGATAGCCTAGTTTGTAGGCAATTAGTGGGAGAAGGTGTTGGAAAATTCAAAAGGTGGTATAGGAACTTTGTTCGAGGAAAAATTGCTTGTGAACCTGCTTCCATTAAGTATTTTAATCTTATTGGAGAATTTTCTTGCATGCTTGATTTTTTCGCTGATTCAAGCCTCGAATTGTGTTCCATTTTAGAACACAAGATTGAGGTAGTATGTAGGACCTTTTTAAGGAGTCAATTTTTAGAATTACCAGAGTGGGTTCCATATTCTCATTTTTTACTCTGAAATTGGTCTATCTCTAATTTTAGTAATTTAACTATCAAAACGACCGTATTAACATTGTGTACCTATATTTGATAGCATGGCAGCATTCGGAGGCCGTCTGAAATGGGAAAGCTCTAGTTTAGTAATTGGGAGTGCGTGTGATCGGACTGCAAATAGGCTACAGCTTCCCCCTCTCTAGATTAATCTTGAAACGTGTTGATTAGTTGGAATTTGGGATTGGATAGTATTGAATCATGCTCAAACATTAGAAATCATATTCTAGGCCTATTTTAGGGAATTATCGAGTACTTGTAAACATGCTAGTTTCCTTATTGATCAACCATGACATGTGGTGTAATAGTATACTTGTTTTATCGTCTATTTGGAGTATGTTTGGCCTTATTCTAGGTTTGACTTGAGCATTCCTTAGAAATGCATGATTTGGACCTGATAGGCCTTAGTCTTGCCCCGATGTCATTTTCGCCGATTTAGATCCTTGTAGACTGGTGTAGGAGACTTAAGTTTGATAGTCTGAGCCTTAGTGAGGTGGTACGCTTTCTTCGATGAAATTCTATCCTTACCTCTCGACCCTATAGTTTTATGAGTTTTCAGTGATGATACTGAGTTCCATTTTGCGATCCAAGATTGGTTTTGGGTTCATCCCAAATGGCTTCATTGGTTAGGCTAGGTGGGGATGGAATTCCATGAATATATATGACTATAGACCGGCGGGATAACTTTTAGTAGCTACCTTGAAACTTTTGGCGGGCATCTAGATTCAAGGTTTGGCCTCGACCATAACAATATCTTCGGTGGGCATCCAGATTTAAGGTCTAGCCTCGGCAACCTTGATTATTTTGGCGGGCATCCACATTCAAGGTCTGGCCTCGACCACACAGGACTCTTAAAGAGCATCTAATTTAAGGTCCGACCTCGGTTCTATTGGATTCTACTAGTTTGGTATGAAGTTCAGATTTTGCATTCTTCAGTCTTGGATTCTCAAATTTAGTTTTTGGTAGTTGTAGCTATTTTGTATACTCGTTGGGCTTATGGGGGTTCGTTCAGGTTTTTATTTAGCTAGCGCATTAGTGTACCTTCTGGGCTTATGGGCGTCTAGTTAGGTGTAGTTTAGCTGTAGATTACTTTAGTTAATTCCTTTTACACTCATGTGCACTTCATTACTTTATTTTAGACTTCCGCTCTTGGACTTTGTCAGTCCTATTCCTCCTTTTCATATCACTGTTACTTTTCAAAGCTCAGTCGGCCTGTGATGCCTACTGGTACCTTTTGTTTTGGTACTTATACTATACTCTACATCTATTTTTGTGATGCAAGTTCAAGCACCTATGGCAAGCATTGATTTGATCTTAGAGTAGTCTGATCTGGAGACGGGGGTGAGCACTTGGAGTTTTGTACTATTGTGGTGTCCATTTGTATACATATGACTAGTCTTTTGTTTTTGAAACAAGTCTTAGTTTTTTGGTTCACTTTTGGGACTTGTACTCTTTTTATTTAGTTAATTCTGTACTAGTAACTTCTAGCTGGGAGGGATCAGTTGTATATATTTATTTTGGATCGTCTTCCGCTTACGTATTATGTTTATGTTCGAATTGATTATTCCTATTTAGGTTCTACCCTTAAATCCATTACTAGTATTTTCGGGTTATAAGTTGGCTTACCTACTAATGGGTTATAGTAGGTGACATCATAACCTGATAAATCGGGTCATGAAAAATTGGTATTAGAGCCCTAGGTTCACTGGTCTCACTTGTACGAAGCTATTATCTAGAAGAGTCCTACGGATCGGTGCGGACACGTTTGTGACTTATATTTGGGAGGTTATAGGATTTCATTAGAAAGATTTCCCTTTTTTTACTTTCGTGTAGCATATGTCTTGTTGATTTCTTGAAATCTCACTTGTTTCACTCTTTCGTATAAGGCACACTGGCCGGAGATGATGCACTCGAGCTCGCAGATAGAGCCTCAGCTAAGGTAGAGGCCAACCTAGAGGTCATGCGAGGGCTACAGCACCAGCTCATTACAAAGAGGATGCTCCTAAGCTCGAGAAGGAGTCACAAGCAGTATTTGTACCTCCAGTGATGTGGGGCCAGAGCCAGACCAACTACCACCCGCACTAGATGAAATGCGTAAGTTTTATGCCATACTCACCCAGAGTTTAGTAGTTATAGGTGATATGAGACAATCCCCAACTCAAGCTCCAGCCTCAGCACCGCAGGTTCAGTTAGCAGCATTAGCTTTAAAAGGCTTGCCACTACTAGCTCACGTGGCTGTACAGCTAGGTATAAATAATGGGGTCATTCCACTATGTGAGCAGAAGATTCTCAGAGTATTTCAGACACTTTCACCACTGATATTTACTGGTGCAATTAGGAAGGACGTGTTACACCCCACACTCTCAAGCTCGGAATGTCTCTTAAGTTCCTTAGACATTATCATGAGAGCCGGATAAGCTACGACACTATCAAACGACGCTAAGGAAAGGAGAATGTGATACCCCATAGTAGGAAAGGTTGGAAATAGAGTCATAAGAATCCGGAAAGAATTGGAGGCCAAGAAATAAATCGTAGGACTTGATTTACCTACGTAAGCTACTAATTTAGAAGTCCTATACACTTGAGCTACTTAAATACATATCAAGCTTACGTAGTATGGATTACACGGGTTCTTAAAAGAAGACGAGATTATGAACCCACGAGGAAGGAGAAAAGACGACACGTGGCAGCCAATGGAGGAGCGACATGTGGCAGCACCTCAAGCAAGCAGGTGACCCACCTACTTAGGGTCAAGTAGGTGACCCACCTACTTGGGAGGTGGGGCCCACAAGGACACGTGGCAGCCCCTCCTTGATGGCATAGATTCCTGGCCCAATAGGGGATGGACATGTGTCCCCCTTAGGGGATGACACGTGTCACCCCCTAGTACCACCTAAATATATGTATATATGACTAATAGCTGCAGTTCTGATCCAAAAAAATCAGCCAAAGATAAGGAAGCAAAACCCTAAGTCTAGAGAGAAAAAGAGGACGGCTAGGAGAGAAAAATAGGTACGTTCTGATTTCTCTCCATAAATTAATTATTTAAGGTATACTACGGTGGTATAGCGGTGTTTAACAACATAAAAATCCTATTTGGGGCAGCAAAAACGAGTAACAAGCAGCCACAACATTTCAGCCGCGTCAAGGAGGTTCCGAAGTTAATTTTCAGCATGTTTGGAAAGCCATTTGATAAGCTATGGCTTGATTCTCTTCTACCATGTGTTATTAAAGGTTTTTAAATGTTATTAGGGTGTTAATAATGTAAATTTAAGATTTGTATCAGCACCAAACGGACAGCAACCAGTCCACTCCATTTCAGCACATCAAGAGATTTTCCGAGGCGGGTTTTGCGAGTTTTGGCCAATTTCAGAAAAGGTAAGGTCTTCCCTTATAATTTGAAGTTTATGGGGTTGTGTTAGTGTATTATATACCTTTTATACTTCTGTAAGTATAAAAAAGGTCGTGGAAATGCTCGACGATAGAAACAATTGAAATTGAAGTTGTCGTAGTTAAATTGTAGTCAAAATGAGGCGTTGTGTGTGTGGAGGATGCTGATGGTTGTGTGGTGTGTGTTTCAGGGCCTAAATGTATCCTAAAATATGTGGGTGATCTACTGGTTGTATCCACATGCCCCTCCTCTTCGTACGGTTAAAGGTTTCGCAAAATAAAAACTAGAAACCCTATTTTGGATACCATAATTTCGAGCGAGTCATTTGGAGGTTGTATTGTATAATGTTACCATGTTTTATATATATATGAGATGATGGTTATGTTTTTGGTTGGCTTTAGGTATTAGGGACATAATTTGGAATTCGGATAGGGCACATTATAGAGGAGGTGCTGTCCGATTTCCGTTAACTCCTTAACTAGTTAAAGACTAGTCGAGACTAGTCGATAAGAGAGAATAAGGAATTGATTCCTATGGGTGCTTGGTTATGGATTTAGGAACTGTAAAGTCAAAAGTTACTAATTTTAGTATTACTTCCGTGTTAAATAGGTTAAAGGAGTACCGAAGCGAGTCTGGATGCGACTAACCCATAACAGGTATGTAGAGCTATTCTTCTTTTCTTTTGGCATGTCTTAGGTATAAGTTATGAATGGTTTGTATATGAAATGTGGGGATAATTCCACTCGTGAAACTCCAGGTGTAATTCATAAACTTTATTCACTTTGTGATGTTAAGACGCCTGTAATAGTTGAGTTATTGCCTTTTAAGGCTGCTAGATCATGAATAGTAGTACATGTAGAGCCTGTTTGTTCTTCCTTTTGGAAGGTCTTAAGTATAAATGTAATAGCATATGATATGAGGTGGAGGTAGTTCCAGTTATAAGCTCCAGGTATAACTTGTGACTTTTATTTACTACTTGGCATTAGAATTCTTAAAATAGTTGAACTACCCTTGAGGTGATCTTCAGGTGACGATTCACTTGACTGTTTCATTGAGTCTCAAATAATGACTTAGTTGCATATAGTTTGTCACTACTCTATTCGAGCACACTGTAACCCATCTTCCTCCGAGTCCCATAAGGGGGCCGGGAATGCGGTTGTGCCTAGTTTTACTATTCGTTCATCGAGTCCCGGGCCGGCTATATATATGTAGAAGTATACGAGGATGAGGTATCGTATACAATGAAGTGAAGCATACGATGATGTCGTATGTGATGATGCTCGTCACCGCATCCCAGGCCGGATATATATATGATGATATGATGGAAAATATAGATTGAGTCGTATGTTCTTCAGCATTATTTTAAATTATGGATCGGGCCGAATGTTCCTCAGCGTATTTTACTGTATGATGATGGTACGCTATAGACGTGCGCTACGTTTTTACCAAGTCCCTCACTAAAGGGTCGGATACTTTATGGAGGCATGCATATGAAAATATAGGAATATATTTGTGACCCTGAGCCCCAGAGTGGATCGGATATACTGTGATGACATATGAGATTATTCCATATACGATGATATGATGATGTATACAATGACATGATAAAATGATATACATGATGATATGAGAACACGTGATTATGATGAAACGATTATGATTCTGAATTCACTAGAGGGCGGGTACAGGGTATGATAAGGTATATGACTGCATGTCCTAAGCTGCAGGTATAGTAATTTGTTGACTGTTATACATGTTTTCTATATCCCTATTTCAGTTGTTGTTTCAGTTATGATATGTTATGCTTTATATACTCAGTACATATGTCGTACTGACCCCCCGTTCTCCGGGGGGCTGCATTTCATGCCCGCAGGTACAGATGTTAATATTTGAGATCTGCTAGCTTAGGGTTTCCACTCAGCTATGTTGGATGTGCTCCACTGTTCCGGAGCCTTATTGTTGATGTTGGTCATTGATGTATATGTTTATTTATTCAGGGGTACGGCGGGGGCCCTGTCCTGCCATATGATATAGTTATTACTCTTAGAGGTCTGTAGACATGTGTATGTGGGTTATTTATAAGTTTGTTTCATTTGTGCTCATACGACGTATTGCAAATATTTTCGTGGTATGGCAGCTTCATCGGCTCGCGTGCCCTTTTCTGTTATGATACAGGTGAATAAGGCTACAGGTTTCTGAAAAAAATGTTTTTGACCCATTGGGGTTTGTATATAGTATCACATCACACATGGTTCAACTTAAGGGTAGCTAATAGATATGCATAAGGGGGTCCAAGTCGAACCCCAGTCGCGGCCTACAGGGTTGGGTCGTGACTGGACGCTCGTGATTTCTTGACTATATGCTAGGAGCAGCTTCATTCCTTACGCCATGTTGAGTTGATATGAGCCGACTTCACTGTACATCAGTTTCACAAGCCCACCAGGCAGTGTTGGCACTCGTACTTCTAATCTAGGCCAGTTGGGTCACCTCTGGTATGTAAGGAAACGTTCTCAGAGGCTTTCTTGGCTAGGTATATACCATGGAATATCCGAGATAGGCTTTGTGATATGTTCTCCAGATTAGAGCAGGGCTCCATGACCATCTCAGTGTATGATGTGAGATTCCATGAGCTATCCCACTATGGCACCATGATCTTACCCACGGAGGAGGAGAGAGTTTCATTTCTTTGTGTGTGTGTTACAGTATAGACTGAGGGTTGATATGGAGCATCTGGCTTTAGCAGGACATTCGTTTCTTGATATGGTCAACCATGCCCGATCAAAGGAGCATATTTATCGCGAGTCCTAAGGGGGAACTAATAAAAGGCCTCGCCACCAAGGTAGCTACAATGGGTCCAAACTAGAGGGAAGGACTCTTATGATATGCCTTACCAAAGATTTCAATAGGGTCAGTCTAGTAAGCATGTTCAAGTAGCATTACTTGGTTCTGAGAGTAGTCATCATCAGCATGGTATTCCTAGCATGGGATAGGGTTCAAAGGGATTGGGTGCAGGTTCTTTAGGCTGTGGAGACCATATTCTTATACGTTGATCTTCTCATGGCTGATATGACTGCAGCAGCTTAGACCATTGGTCCCAAAAGTGCCCCCAGTGAGGGTGAGGGGTAATTGTACCAACTCCTCTAGCAGCTAGATTAGTGGTAGCATTTCCTTCTCTAATTAGAGGTGGAGTTTAGGACTAGGATCATCAAGGCGACTGACAAGGTGCTAGAGGCAGAGCACATGAGGGTAGGTCAGGTGGTAGGTCAGACACACTAGGACGACAAAGGTGTTCAAGGTTATTTCTATGCAGCTTTGGCGAGGGTTGAGGCTAACACATTCGACGATGTCATTACAAGTACGCTTATATGATATCATTACAAGTATGCTTCTATTATGCCACCAACCTGCCACATGTTTATTTGTTTTAGGATTCATCTTTTTATATGTATCTATTTATTATGCTCCCTTCTTGGGTATGCGGTCGGAGTCTTTTGCAGAGTCGATTCATGTTTGGACCTAGGTGGGTGAGTCTTTAGTAGTGGATCAGGTATTGCGGTCTTTCTTAGTGACCATCCAAGGTTATGATAATAGTTTCTACTAGATATGCTAAATTTAGATGTGATTCTGGGCATGGACTGGTTATCCCCTTACCATGTAATCTTGTATGGCTATGCCAAGATATTACTTGGTCATGCCTGGCATTCCCCCAATATTTTGGCACGGTGCTTACAGTCACACACTGATGGGTATTATCTCTTTTATGTAGGCTCAACGGTTGGTTTCTTTGAGTTATCTAGCGTACTTGGCCTATGTGAATGATGTTAGTAAAAAGGGCCCATTGGTTGACTCAGTTCCTATAGTTAGAGATCATATGTTTCCCTATAGACCTACCAGGCCTTCCTCTTGAGCATGATATTGATTTTACCATAGATTTAGAGGCAGGCACCCGACCTATATCTATTCCACCTTATTGAATAGAATCTGAAGAGCTAAAGGAGCTTAGTGTGTAGCTTAAGGATCTCTTAGGTAAGAGGCTCATCCATCCGAGTGTGTCTTCATAGGGTGTTTCCATTCTATTTGTGAAGAAGAAGGACGACACTATGAGGATGTGCATTGACTACAAGCAGCTAAACAAGGTGACAGTGAAGAACTATTACCCCATACCTCACATTGATGACTTATTCTATTTGCTTTAGGGTTTCGCGGTGTTTTCTAAGATAGACTTAAAGTCTGGTTACCATCAGTTGAGGATTAGGGCATCGGACTTCCCTAAGACCACATTTAGGAATCGTTACGGCAACTATAAATTCCTTGTGATGTTTTTTAGGTTGACTTATGCCTCTGCCGCCTTCAAGGACTTGATGACTTGAGTATTCAAGACATACCTTGATTCATTTTCCATTATCTTCATTGATGACATATTGGTATACTCGCAGAGCTGGAGTGAGCATGAGCAGCATTTAAGAATAGTGCTCCAGATATTAAGAGATCAGCAACTTTATGACAAGTTCCCAAAGTGCGAGTTTTGGCTTGAGACTATAGAATTCTTGGGGCACGTGGTGTCCAAGGAGTGTATTATGGTTTATTTGGTGAAGATTGAGTCTATTTGTGATTGGGACAAGCCCATTTCTATTTACTGAAGTTCATAGCTTTGTCGGGTTAGCGAGTTACTATAAATGCTTTGTTGAGGGATTTTCCACTATTGCAGCCCCATTGACTCGGTTGACTTATCGAGATATTCCTTTTGTATGGTCGGAGGAGTGTTAGATAAACTTCCGAAGGTTCAAGGAGTTATTTACCACCACTCATGTATTAACTCTTCCAGTTGAGAGTGAGGGATTCACAGTTCATCGTGATGCATCCGGCATTGGTTTGGGTTGTGTACTGATGTACTGAGGTCGGGTTATATCTTATACATCAAGGCAGCTTAAGTTGTATGAGTATAACTACCCTACCCATGACTTGGAGTTAGCGGTGGTAGTTTTCACGCATAATATTTAGAGACACTACCTATATGGGGTCTGTTGTGAGATCTACACCAATCACAGGAGTCTTCAGTACATTATGAGACAGAGGATCTTAATTGAAAGCGACGTTGGTAGATTGCTCCTAAAGTACTATGAGCTCTTTATTCTCTACCATTTAGGCAATGTGAATATAGTAGCGAATGCCTTAAACCGAAAGGCGGTGAGCATGGATAGTCTAGCCTTCCTTTTTATTTTAGAGCGACAGTTGTCTTTGAACATCCTACCCATGACTAAATGGATGATTCGACTTGATATCTCAAACTCCAGATGAGTATTATCCCATGTGGGGGTTCAGTTATCTTTGCTAGATCATATCCTTGGTCGTCAGTTTGAGGATGAGTATTTGGTAGAACTCAAAGATAAAATGTTCGTAGGTGATGCTAGGTGGGCTATATTAGATTCAGATGGGGTTTTGCGATTTGCTGGCCAATTATGTGTTCTAAGAGTTGGGTCTTTGATTGAGCTGATTCTTAATGAGGCCCGTGATTCTAGATATTCCATCCATCCGGGCACAGCTAAGATGTATCATTATTTGAGGTAGCACTATTGGTGGAGATGTATGAGGAGAGATATCTTAGATTATGTGTCTTATTGTTTGTGTTCCTAGTAGGTGAAGGCCGAGCTTATGAGGCCTAGTGGTGAGTTTCAAAGATTACCCATTTCAGAGTGGAAGTGGGAGCATATCACCATGGACTTCGTTGTTGGTTTGCCTTGGACTTCTATAGGTTTTGAAAGTATTTGGGTCATCGTGGATCAATTGGCCAAGTCAGCACATTTCCTTCCCATTCATAATTCTTTTAGTGCTGAGAGGTTGGCTCGTATCTATATTTGAGAGGTGGTTCATCTTCATGGTGTGCTTGTATCTCTTATTTCATAACGGGGTTCACAGTTCACTTTCATCTTTTGGATGGCTTTTCAAGAAGAGTTGTGCACCCGTATTCATCTTAGTACAACATTTCACCCACAGATTGATGGCCAGGTAGAGCATACTATTCAAGTCCTTGAGGATATATTGCAGGCCTGTGTTATAGATTTTGGGGGTCAGTGGGACTCATTCTTATCCTTGGCGGAGTTTGCGTACAACAATAACTATCACTCTAGTATTTAGATGGCCCCATTTGAGGCCTTATATAGTAGGCATTTTTGCTCTCCGCTTGGTTTGTTTGAGTCTACGGAGCCCAGGCCGCATGGTATAGACTTGCTTTAGGAGGCCTTAGATAGGATGAGGGGGATTCAAGATAGGCTCAGGACAGCTCAGAGTAGACATTAAAGTTATGTTGATCACAGGCGTCAGCCATTGAGGTTTTCCATTGGTGATTAGGTCAGCCCCAGATATATAAGGTCGTTTGAGATTTTGAGGAAAGTCGGAGAAGTTGCCTATGAGTTATCCCAACCTTCAATACTCTCAGTGATCCAACCAATCTATCATGTTTTGATGTTGTTCCAGTATATTCCAGATGAGTCTCATGTGATATAGAGAAGAGTCAATGGCCATTTTAGCCAGAGATGTCAGGCAGCTATGATCAAGAGAAAATCATATTATTAGGGTCTGTTGGAGGCACCGTCCAGTTGAGGAGGCTACCTGGGAGACCAAGCTGGAGATGCCGGAGAAGTTCCCTGGCCTATTTTGAGCCTTTAGGTACCTCTTGACTCTTACTTTCAAGGATGAAAGTCCTTTTAGTAGTAGATGTTTTAATGAACTTCGAGGTCATTTTTTCCCTAATTCCTTCTTTTCGTTGTTTAAAGCATTTCTGTAGCGACCTCAAGTCATTTAGGACTAGCTGCCACTGACAATTCCATTGTCTGGTCATTTGTTTGGATTTTAGGCCGGTTTCCCCATTTTGGAGCCTTTGAAACTTGAAATTTGACGCCAGATATATGTATAACATGACTAGAAGCACAAGGTTTTCATGCTTATAATTAAACTATGCTCTACTTTCTGGTCTCTGTAACCTTCAATAATAAACATAAATGCCTTGCATTAATGTAACACTCCGCAACTCTATTTTTTGAATCTGATTCTTTAATCGTAAGTATATAAACTTGAACAGAGTGATTTTCTAATTTTTCATATGTGTTAGGTTTATTGATATGTGTAGAAAGTGTGTCGGAATTGGTTTAGGGCCATTAGAGACCTCTAATACTAAATCGAGTTCAAAACATTTCTACAAGTTAAGTTTTTCACATTAGTTCATGTAAGGGCCAACTTCAAACAATCATATATATTATCCTATAATTAATTAGTGTCCTATGACCTATCAAACTAAAAGTATATGAGTCTTATTTCTAATGATACCAATTTTGGCTCATTTGGAGTTCGGAGTAAAACGTTATGACCGTTTTATCAGAGACTGGTAAATTAGAGTTTTCAGGATCAATTCCTATGGGTCGTAGGAAGAGTTACGGCCCATAGAGTTCAATTCATTTTTAAGGTTCAAATTCCTACGGACCCAACTATGGATCGTAGAAGCACCTACGGGCCGTAATTTGGGCCCATAGAATGAAGTACAGAACCCTAAATTTCGGCTAAGTTTCTATGGTTGGCTTCTACGGGCCGTAAAAGCTTCTACTGACCGCAGATGCCCCTCATAGAAGACTTGGTCAGTTTTAAGAGGTTCCCACCTCTTATAAGCCTAAACCTCAATGGTTTTACACCAAATTAAGGTCCTAAGCAGTCTTTGTCAACCTCATTACGCTAAAAACATTCTCTAAGTCTTAGAACAAGATTCAAGAGGAGAAAAGCTAGGTTTCGAGAGTCTTCTTCAAGAAATTTGTTCTTCCTGGTATGTAAGGCTACTAAGAGTATTAGACTGAGTTCGTCTTCACGCCCAACATCTAAGTTCAGTTAATAATAATTAAAGTTAGGGTTTTCACCCCAAGTCTTCTTGAATTCAAATATTTCTTGATTTTCTTATTTTATGATCTGAGTATTATCTTTGAGATTATATTTATTCATATATTTTAAGTTCTTAAATGGTTGTTCATGTTTATTTTTCACATGAACCCTATTTATTGAAGAAGTGTTAAATCTTTGGCATAAATGATTTCATGCGTTGATTTTCAGATAAAGAAAAGGTCAAGTGTTTTAAGTTATCAGTTTAAGAAGAGTTTTTTCAAAAGGAACGTTAAGCATTCCAAGTGTATTATTTTTACAGAAAAGATCATGGTTATTTCTAAAAAAAAAGCATAAAATAAGTTTTGAAAGAGAAGTTCAATTAGATAAAGTGTTTGCATTACTATCCATCATGCATGATTTTCAGAGTTTTCAATAATTTAAAGTATTTTGCATTATCATCGAGACTGAGTTTAAATGGAACATAAATGGTTCCAAATGCATTATTTTGCAGTACTATTTCGAGAAGAGCATTGATAGTTTTCAAAAAGTAATTCAGTAAAGTAATGTAAAGCAAAGTTCAGTTCAAAGAAAGTATTTTGAGCAGAGGCTCTAAGTATCAGATTTTTAGATTTTTTATAAAGAGGGCTTTTTGAGTTGAGTATTGTCTCAACACAAATGTTATATGATCACTATTATTATTGCATTATTTTTTTCAGAGTAGTATTGAGCACCAATTTGGGTAAAAGTTTATATAACTCAAAGTCCTATAAACTACATAGCCAGCATAGGATAGGATCGTACCACAATTTGGGCGACTCGTCACTTGCCTCTGAGAAGGCCTATTAGATGGATCCATAAGTTAAAGTTGTTGCTCTATGCCCTAGAAAGGTATAGGATGGCTCTGCCAATGTGTGCATGATGTTGTATCATCACTGGTCTCATCAGTGATGATTTTCGATTAGAGAAACTCCCCAATAAAGTAAAGTATATTATTTAATATTTTGCTTTCATTGCATATTTTATTGTCGAGAGTAAATAATTTTTACTTCATGTCTATGCCTTATTTTAGTTGATTTATGTTTAGTCTTTCAGTTCAGGTATTTGTTCCATTTAGCTTGATTACATATTGTCACACCCCAAGCAAGACCTTAGAAGTGACACGATAATCGAGAATCCGAAGGATTCAAACCAAGCCTCTTAGCATTACATTGCATTCCAAAGGTCAAGTAAAACATAATGAAACAAGACAAAGAACAATCTCAATCATAGAAGTCTAGAGATGAAAATGAGAAATTAAATCATATGTCCAAGATCGGACTACATCAACTCTATGTCTAAGCATGCCTCTATTTAACTAGACGGAAGCTTAGGACAAGCTCCTATCTCACCTTAAAATGAAGACAGTCAAAAGTGACAACTACAAGAAAAGTATAGTCCTCGATGAATGAGGACTCACCCAAACACTCTAGAGGTAGCAGTAAGCTCTAGCCACGAATAAGATGCATAGCGTAATCATCCGTCCCTACATTATGATACAATGTAGGAAAAATATGTGTTAGTACATAGAAGGTACTACGTATGTGAGATATCCATGAACAATGAAGTAAATCATGCGCAATATGGACATAGCATGGATGACCATTGTAATGAAAGCATAGACAAGACTTAAAAGCATTGGAAATCATATTGAAAGCTTGTGGTCAATGCATCGTAAACATCATAGTAAAACTTAAATAATTTCATATTAATTGTGTAGGATAAGACCTTTAACTGACATCTAAGACCATGCGACTATAATATGGAATCCAATGTAACTCCCACATCGAGAAGAGAGAGGCTAGTTGCCAAGTAGACTCCGTGAGAGAATATTTAATATCACGAGCTATATGTAAATCCACTAGCTAGGCCATAAAGGCAACCTATGGGGGCAACGCAGTTTGGAACTTTAGGTTGCTACACGGATTTCCATAGGTAACAAAACTTTGGTAACCGGATTGAAACCCGCCTAAAATTCATACCGCTGCTTAGTCAATATTCCAACGGAATTCATTAAAACATTAATACTTTATCAATAACATCATCATGAAAAATAATCATAAGAGTAGCTCATTAACTTAGTGATTCATAAGAATCCATGAATTTAGTGAGAATTGCCCTTATCACCTCTTTACCATGAATTTAGTGAAAATTGTCCTTATCACACTATAAGAAACTTCTTGAACATCATTGAAACATCAGCTATAACTTTCATCCACCATTTATAAGTCTTAAACACTATTCATAAAGCCTTCATTAAAAATCCTTGAAAATTGATCATAGTTCATGGAAATCATCATTGAAAATAGCATTATGCATGAGCACTTGTAAAACACATTAAAATCGTGTGTTTTATGCCTAATATAATTATTGAAGACAAGTAAAAACATAATTGAAATAGCCCAATACAATATCATCAATCTAGGGTTAATTAACAATTGAAATTAAGGAAAGTTTTGAGGAAAACTTTGGAACTCCATGGGTGAAAGGAACCCATGGATTAAATCCCACATACCTTAATGAATTCTAATCTGGAATTGAATAGAAGACTTGTGTTTTTTAAACCCTAGCTTGACTTGTAGAAGAAGACTTTGAGAGAAACTTCCTTGAATGCCTTAGAAAAATTTAGGGGATGAATAGGAATAGGAGAAAATTTAAAGGGTTGGGGTATTTATAGGTTCTGAACTTTCCCCCAAAAGTGTCTAGATTTATTGAACATAAAACGTGAATGGAAAAAATTACCCTTCATTAAATTTACCCGGAAGACCCTGTTACTGGACCTTATGAGTCATAGAGGACTTCACGAGTCGTCAACATGAGTCGTAGAACTCAAGTTCCAAAAATAGTTGTCACGACCCAATCCCGTGGGCTGCGACTGGGGTCTGACCTAGGCCCCCATATACATATTTGTCAACTGTAGTCAAATTGAACTATGAGCAAGCGACACTACTCACAATAACCCCAATGAGATAAAACTTTTTTGTGTACTTGTGGCCTCTTTCATTCATATCGTATCATGAAAGAGAATGTAAGCCGACAAGGCTGCCATAACGTAAAAACATTTACAACGTGTCGTATAGGCACAGCCGAAATAAACTCATGAACAACCCACACATACATGTCTACAGACCTTTAAGAATAGGAACAACAATATATGGCGGGACAGGGCCCCCTCCTTACCCCTGCATAAACAAATATATACATCGCAGGACCAGTACCCAAAAGCTAGGCCCCGAAATAGTGGAGCACTTCCAACATAGCTGAGCGGAAATCCTGCACTGGCGGATCACCGAAATGAACATCTGTACCTGCGGGCATGAAACGCAGCCCCCCAAAGAAAGGGGGGTCAGTACGATACATGTACTGAGTATATAAGCATAACATAACTGAGATAACAATTGAAACAGGGATGCAGGAAATCAAGTATAACATTTAATAGGGTACTGTACCTGCACCTTACAAAATAAAGTCATGTACACCACTCTCACATACCGTATCCGGCCCGCTCGGGGACTCGGTGTTACAAACACATCATCTATCATGGTAGGTATATATATGCCATTAACGTTGTGGAACATACAGTCCGATCCCTGTATATAAAAAGTACATACCGAGGAATGACGGCCCGATCCATGTATCATATAATAATGCCGAGGAACGACGGCCCAATCCGTATATCGTATAACAATGCCGAGGTACGACGGCCCGATCCATATAATGCATAATAATTCCGAGGTATGACGGCCCAATCCGTATAATGCATAATATTGCCGAGGTACGATGGCCTGATCCGTATAATGCATAATCTGTCGTGGAACGTACGACCCAATCCTTACATAGCAAAACGTGTTGAGGTACGTTCGACCCGATCCATATATAGAAAAATGTGTCGAGGTACGTTCGACCCGATCCATATATATATCATAATGCATATACATGTACGCAAAACTCTATAACATATCAAACATCCCTTAGATATCACCATACAGCATGTTCAAGAGCCCCTAGGTATAGGAGCTTACACATTCCAATATTATTCAACCTATAGAAGGCTTAAGGGTCGTAGTTCAACTACTTCAAGGTCCTTATCATTCAAAAGTGGGTACAAGTCACGAGTTACATCCAGAGTTTATAAATGGGGCTATATCCAAATCCATGTCCTATAGTACCTTTAGTCTAGTCTTTCTAGAAGTAGGAAAAGACAAGCTTTACATGTACTACCTTTTTATCAATTCAGTAGGTAGTGGACAAAACTCTTAACTCATACTCAGATTTTTAGAATGGAACAGTTACCAATTTCACATACATAATTCTTACTTCTAAGACATGTCAAAAAGAAGAAAGGGTAGCTTCACATACCTTGTATGGACTTCTCTTAATCACGTCCACATCATTGTCCTCGAAACTTATTTAACATGGAAGTAATGTAAGTATTAATAACCTTGGACTTTTCAGCAACTTAGACTACCCACGAGTATTCATAACATTCATCCCTTTGCTCGCCTTCTCGACTAGTTCCTTAACTAGTTAAGATGTTAACAAAAATCGGGCAGCACCTCCCCTATAATGTGCCCTATCCGAATTCCCAACCATGTCCTTAGCACCTGCAGCCAACCAACAATGCAACCAGAAGCCCATACATATACATATTACGACCAAAATTACACAATATAAACCCCCGACAATTAACTCGAAACTAAGATACCAAAACTAGAGTTTTTAATCTTTCTTTCGCGAATTCTTTAATTGCAAAGCGGAGGGTCATGTGGCTGCAACCAGAAGCTCCCACACCTCTTTTAGAGAACTTTTAGACCCTGCAACACGCCACAACACAACCAGCAGCAGCCCCCACGCGCACAACACCTTATTTCGACAACAACCTAACTATAGCGATTCCAAATTCGTTAATTTCGAACGCCGAACTTTTCAACCCTTTTCCCTAACTTCCAGCAGCCCCTAAGGTGTGTAATACACCCTAATTTAACATCATAAACTTCAAATTAGAGGGGAAGAACTTACCTTTCCCGAAATTGGCTAGAACTCGCCAAAACCGCGCCTCGGAAGTTTTTTTCAGCGTGCTGTAACGTCGTGGCAGCTTGCTGTCCGTTTTGTGCTGCACCAAACTCTAATTTTATACTACTAATACTTCCATATCATCGTGGTATACGCTAATTAATTAATTTACGGAACGAAAACAGGACTTACCTATTTTTCTCCCAAAGCCGTCGCAATTTTCTCTCCTTAGCTTTAGGGTTTTTTTTTGTTCACATTGCTGCTGGAAATTTTGATGAACAAGCTGAAGTTTGAGATATATATCATTCATATGGGTGGTCCCAAGGGATGACACGTGTCGGCCCCTAAGGATGACACGTGTCAAGCCATGATTGGCCACCGTGTCATGCTGCCAATTAGGGGCTGCCACATGGCAGCGGGGTCCACCTCCCCCAAGCAGCTGCATCACCTACTTGACCCTAAGTAGGTGCATCACCTGCTTGCTTGAGGTGCTGCCACGTGTCGCTCCTCCATTGGCTGCCACGCGTCGTCTTTTTCCCTTCCTCGTGGGTTCGTAATCTCATCTTACTTTAAGAGCTCATGTAATCCGCACTACGTAAGCTTGGTATATCCTTAAGAAACTTAAGTGTATAATACTCTTAACTTAGTGGCTTACGTAGGTAAATCGAGTACTACGACTCATTTCTTAGCCTCCAACTCTTTCCGGATTCTTATGACTCTATCTCCAACCTCCCTTCTTGCGAGGTATCACAATCTTCTTTCCTTAGAGTTGTTTGATAGTGTCGTAGCTTATCCGGCTCACATGATAGTGTCTAAGGAACTTAAGAATACGTTCCGAGCTCAAGAGTGCGGGGTGTAACAATAGTAGTCATTGGAATATGACCATCGGCCCTACGACTCAAGTCTACGAGTCGTCAAAATATCTATGGGCCGTAGGACCCATTCGTCCTGTAACTATGAAAACCTTGCAAAATCCTGAGTCTCTGAAGTTTCTCTACAAGTATTTCCTATGACTCATAAACTTTTCTACAACTCGTCATGTTGAGTCATAGAAAAAGTCTTAAGGCTTGTATTTTTAGAAGTTAGACACTACCCCTACGACTCATTTCTCATAGATTTTCTTATGGGTCATAAACCCAGTTCTAAACTTAATTAAATTCCTTGCC
The DNA here is from genome assembly GCF_947179165.1 of Solanum dulcamara. Lineage (NCBI taxonomy): Eukaryota > Viridiplantae > Streptophyta > Magnoliopsida > Solanales > Solanaceae > Solanum > Solanum dulcamara. Next base: position 21,498,157 of record NC_077247.1, on the reverse strand, counting down.
TCAATATCATTCTTACAAGTCTCTTCTATGACTCATAAAGGTGCCTATGACTCATAGGTCGATTCATAAACTATGAAAAAGTCAAATTTTCTTGAAATTTCCATCTATTTCGACTCTGCAATTTTCGAGGTATTACAATATATCCCTCTTGGGATCATTCATCCTTGAATGAGATTCAACTAGCATATAAGGATAGAGAAAGAGGACTAGCAATCCAACATAAATGCAATGATACATCAAAAATAAATAAACTATGAGAGTTTCAAACTTAGCGTAAAACATGACTTTAAAAATCTACTTCATGAATCATGCATGCATATGAAAGACATGAGAAAATATGAAACAAAGGAATTTAGGCGATTTCAGCAAGAGAAACCTAATACCTTAAGCTTGGGAGGAAGGAAAGAGATATAGATATCGCTTCATCATATCCGCTTCCTCTTTCCATGTAGCACTCTCTGCTTGTTGATTCCTCCATAATACCTTGACGGACGCAACCTCTTTTTTTCTTAACCTCTATACTTGCCGGTCTAGAATTTCCACCAGAACCTCCTCATAAGTCAAGTTTTCATCAACACTCATACACTTCCTCAACATCGACACATAGAACATTAGATGAACCATAGCCAACTCCATTGGCAAGTCTAACTCATATGCCACCTTGCCAATACGTTTCAAGATTTTATAGGGCCCCACATACCTAGAGCTCAATTTCCCCTTTTTACAAAAATGCATTACACCCTTCATGGGTGAAACCTTCAAATAGACCCAATCATCCACATCAAATTCAAGGTCTTTTTTTCTAATGTCCAAAGAGGAATTTTGGCGACTTTGAGCCATCTTGAACCTCTCTCTTATGAGCCTCACCTTCTCCATAGTATCCAACACTAAATCGGGACCAATCAATGACATCTCACCTATTTCAAACCATCCCATTGAAGACCTACACCTTCTCCCATACAAAACTTCAAAAAGAGCCATTTGGATGCTAGAATGATAACTATTGCTGTAGGGAAACTCAATCAATGGTAGATGCTCTTCCCAACTTCCTTTGAAATCAATGACACATTCCCTCAACATATCCTCCAATGTTTGAATCGTTCTTTCACCTTGACTATCGATTTGAGTGTGAAAAGTGGTACTTAACTTGACTCTTATACTAAGACCCTTTTGAAACGACTTCTAAAACTGTGAGGTGAATTGAGTACTTCAATTCGATATAATAGACAAGGGGACACCATGAAGCGCTACCAACTCACGAATATACAACTTAGCATAATCTTAGGAACTATAAGAAGTCTTAATTGGTAGAAAATGTTCCAACTTAGTCATTCAATCCACAATAACCAAAATAGAATCATGTTGTCTCTTAGTATGAGGCAAACCTGTAAGAAAGACCATATTCACATCTTCCCACTTCTAAGTAGGAATCTCAATGTCTTAAGCTAAACCTCCCAATTTTTTATGCCCAACTTTCAGTTGTTGACAATTAGGACACCTTGCCACAAATTCTGCTATGGCCTTCTTCAAGCCTCTCCACCAATACACTTCCCTCAAGTTGTGATACATCTTGGTAGATCCTAGATAAATAGAATACTGAGAATTATGAGCCTCATACAAGATCAATTCCCTTAGACCATCAACATTAGGTACACATAACTGACCTTGATAACGAAGCACACTATTTCCCCCTTAGGAGAAAGCCTCAATGGCATTTTCAGCAATCGACGTCTTTAATTCAAACAACACCAGATCATTACCTTGGTTAGCCTTAACATCTGCCACAAGAGATGATTCCGAAATGTTTTGAACAAGAACATCACCATCATTAGAATCCACCAAATGAACACCTAAACAGGACAATATATGCACATCCTTAACCAACTCTTTCTTACCTTCTTCAACATGGGCAATACTATTCATGAAAAACCTAATAAGTGCATCGGCAACCATATTAGCTTTGCCCGAATGGTACAATACACTTATATCATAATTTTTCAAGAATTCAAGTCATCTCCTTTGTCGAAAGTTCAAGTCTTTTTCTTAAACACATATTGCAAGCTCTTATGATCGGTAAACACATCCATATAGACACCATAAAGATAGTGTCTTCAAATCTTCAAAGTGAACACAACCGCCGCTAACTCCAAGTAGTGAGTCGGCACGTAACATATCCTTAATTTACAAACCCAACACACATGCACATAATATATCCTTAATTATCTGAATAGTACACTCTGTTTGTCCATCAGTTTGTGGATGAAAAGTAGTGCTTAGATTTACTTGAGTGCCTATACCCTTTTGAAAAGATCTCTAAAAATCTATTGTAAATTGAGCCCCTCGATAATAGATATTGGAACTCCACAAAGGGGCATAATATCTCGACTGTAGATCTTGGCATAATCCGCGGCTGAATATGTCATCTTGAGTGGGAAGAAATCAATAGATTTTGTCAGCCTATCAATAACTACCCAAATAGAATCATACCTTTGTGGTGTGCGATGCAAACCAGTGATGAAGTCCATATTTATCATGTCCCATTTCCATAATGGTAGCTCAATATACTGATTTAGGCCTTCAAGCATTCGATGTTTAGCTTTAACTTGCTGACAGTTGGGACATTGGGCTATACGATATCTTTTTTCATGTTATTCCACCAATAGATCTGTCGAAGGTCCCAGAACATCTTCGTCGCTCAAGGGTGAGCTGCATATCTAGAATAATGGGCCTCTAAAAGAATCTTAGCGTGGAGCTATATGACTGTTGGTACACATGAATGACCCTGGTATCTAAGTACTCCATCTTCAGTTAGCTCAAATAAAGGTTGTCACTACTATGGAATACTTTCCCTCAGTTTCATAAGCTTACGATCCTCGTGTTATCGCTCTTTCACTTTAGTAACAAAGGAGGATTTTTTTGTATTTTGAACGACAATACATCCACCCTCTACATCTACCAATCTCACTTGCAACTTAGCTAGCTGGCATAGATCTTTGGTTATTTTGACCTTATCATCTTCAACATGGCTTAGACTGCCCATGGATTTTTGGCTAACTGCATCAGCAACCACATTAGCAATGCTGGGATGATATAAAATGTCAACATCATAGTCCTTTAGTAATTCTAGAAACCTTCTTTGTCGTAGTTCATCTCCCTCTGTTTAAATCTATACTTAAGACTTTGGTGGTCAGTGAAAACATCAATATGCACTCCGTATAGATAATGCCACCAAATATTTAAGGCAAAGACAATTGCGGCTAACTTAAGATCAAGCATAGGATAGTTATATTCATGTTTTCGCAATTGTTTTGAGGCGTATGCAATAACCTTACTATGTTGCATAGGAACATAACCTAGACTGATTATTGAGGCATCACAATATACAGTATAACCTCGGTGCCATCCGGAGGAGTCAAAATAGGTATCATGGTAAGCCGTTACTTTAGTTCCTGAAAACTATGTTCGCATGCCTCAGTCTCCATAAACTTTCAATAATACCCTGCCAAGCCTAAAAGCTAGGAACCTCCATCGGATTCAAAGGCCTCGACCAAGTTATCATAGCTTCAATCTTTTGGCCATCAACCTTGATACCATTGTTGGTAGTAAAATGACTAAGAAAAGCTATAGAAGTTAGCAAAAATTCACATTTAGAGAATTTAGCATATAACTCGTAGTCATGGAGAGTCTGTAATACATCTCGCAAGTGGTCCGCATGCTCTTCTTTCGACCATGAATATATTCGGATGTCGTCAATAAACATAATCACAAATTCATCTAAGAATGGTTTGAATACCCAATTTATAAGGCTGTTCGGGTATTTATAAGCCTGAAAGACATAACGAGGAATTCAAAATGGCCATACCTCACCCTAAATATTGCTTTTTAGATATCAATATCCCTGACCGACAGCTGGTGATAACCAGATCGCAAGTCAATCTTTGAAAAACATTTGGCACCATGCAACTGGTCAAACAAGTCATCAATCCATGGAAGAGGATATTTATTATTAATAGTGACTTTATTTAGTCTCCTGTAGTCAATATATATCCGCAAGGAAAAATCTTTCTTTTGAATAAAGAGCACCGGAGCACACCATGGGGATGTGCTTGGACTGATGAAACCTTTATCAAGAAAGTCCTTTAGTTGCTCCTTAAATTCCCTTAGCTCAAGAGGAGTCATTATATAAGGAAGAATAGATATAAGATGCGTATCAAGAAGCAAATCTATAGCAAAATCAATTTCCCTTTGAGGGGGAATTCATGGAAGCTTTTCAGGGAATACCATTGGGAATTCATACATAATATGAACTGACAGAATAGTCGTTGTCTCCTTATCTATATCCCTGACATAAACCAGATGGTATATACAACCTTTAGCAATAAACTTCTAGGCCCTAAGGTATGAAATAAACTTACCCTTGGGTGTGGCTGTATTACCTTTCTATTCAAGGATAGGCTTGCATGGAAAATAAAATCAAATTAGCTTTGCATGACAATCAATATAAGCATAACAAGCTTCCAACCAATCCATACCCATAATGACATCGAAGTGTAGCATAATCAATTCAACTAAATCAACGGAGGTTGGAGAGTCATTAATTAACACCGTATAACCTCGATAGACATGACTAGCTATAATATAGTCGCCAACCGGCATAAGCGTACCAACTAACTATGGAAATAATACAGATCTATCAATGCACAAACAATATGAAAATATATCATCAATATACCTGTGACAACATCTTGGGATACCTCTGAATCCTATCGGCCTGCGAGTGTATAAAAGTGGTTTTGGCCACCACTAGAACCTGAGGTGTCTCCTCCATCTCTCCCCCTATCACGACCCTGAGTAGACTGTGGACCTAGTTTGGGAGCATGGATTGAGGGTGAAGAGGCTGTTATGGATCCTGAAGACTAAGCTGGTACACCTCTCGTAACCTTGGGGACTGGCTAATAAAATGTCCTATTTTCCCATAATGATAACATACATCTGAACCCTTTCTACATTGAATAATGTGAGGCTTATCGCACTGTGTACATAGAGGAGTAGATTGTTTGATTTGTGTGAAATACTCCTACCGACGTCCCTCAGGTTGGCCTAAGCTCTTCCCCAGTCTAGAATGACTATAAAGATCAAACCATTGACCCTGCATCTGTGGCTAGACACTACCTGCCGATCGAGGTGGATATCAATGTGGTGGGGATATAAAATCACCTCATGGCTCCCTATAAGACCCTATAGTACGGGGCCCTCTTAGTCTACTTCCTGTCCTTGTGGGTATCACTAATTCGGTGAGAAATATCCTCTGTATTCTATGTGAAAGCCTGTATGCTGGAAATATCTACATCATCTAATAGAGATGCTACCCTACACTCTCTGATCATATAATCCCCTAAACCATCAATATAACAATGAACTTTGTCCCTAATAATACGTATCATATATGGTGCATACCTCGCGAAAAAATTAAACCTATGGATATAATCCCTCACAGTCATATCCCCCTTCTTCAGGATAAGAAATTGGTCAAGACGGGCCTCACAAACCTCCCGTGGAAAATAATGGGTTAGAAAGGCCTCAGAGAAGTCCTCCCACTCTGCTGGAGGGAGAATTAGGTCCTCTGAATCTCTCCCATGCCTCATACCATAAGACGACTATATCATGTAGCTGAAAAGAAGCCATCCACAGCCTCAGTGATGGATATATGTGTCACCCTTAATACTCTATAAAAATGGTCTATAAGTCCTGGGGATCCACAGTGTAACTGTATCCCGTAAATAATAGAGGGACCAGATGAAGAAACTCTTGAACCTTCGAGCTTTCTTTCCGATCTCTCTAAGCATCTTCTCCTGACTCTAACTGTCTCTTATGCATACATCCTAGTCAGCAACTAAAATTCCTCCTCATGCCCTGTAGCCAGTCTCTAGTGGGCGAACAATTGGTGCTACAGTTCATGTGTCTCTAGCTGCCTTAGGTACCTATGGAACTGGTGAGGCTGGGGGTACTACATCTCCCCGGGGTTTAATAAGTACTAGGGAAGCTGGTACTAGAGGTAGTGGAGACTCACGGTGTGCTTCCAAGGGAAATATATCCCTTTGACTTGGTGGAGAATGACTGGTACCTTCCCTTGGATCCATACCTGTCTCTCGATGTATCATCTCCTAAGTGTAGGTATCCTATTAGATAAAATACATAAATCACAATTTAGATTTAAAATGTTCTTATAGCTTCGCTCTATAGTACAATCTATTAATTAAAAAAAATGTAACCATTCCTAACTGACTCATAGCCTTCTGATTATAAATGTGGTTCACAATACACCCATAAGCATGACTCTACTAGACACATCTTGTGGACTCCCTAGGATATGACTTGCTATGATATCAAGTTTGTCACACCCTAAAATAGGGGAGGTGTGACTAGCACTAGATACCATATTCGATTAAGTTAGCCACTGAACATACTAGCTAACTAAAATGGGGGCCTAAAATATCGGGCAGCACACAATCTGAAATATTAAGCCTGCATTGTTAAGGTCATGATCTGAATAACAATAAATTATATAAACAAAGGTAGATAAGCCAAAATAATAAAGTACTAGCTAGACGACAAGGCTGCAACTTAAGATATACATGCATACACACACATATATATATACATGTCAAGACTATGGGCTGGAGACTGAAACCTGCAAAAAGGAAACCCATAATACTATGTCCACAATAGCCTCTAAGAGTGTCAAAAATACTATCAGGACAAGGCCCTGGCTATACCCTGACTGTACAACAAAAGTAAACATCCTATGAAAGCTCCAGGAAGAGGTGGATCTTACCAACTCACAGCTGAACCCTGAATCCTAGTAGAGGGGTCGATCTGAATCCCTACCTTGACCTATATGCACAAAATAAAAATGCAGCATCAGTAAGCAATAGGACCTCAGTACAAGTAAAAATATATTGGTATGTAAGGCAGAAAGTAGATTCATAAATAGTTGATGTAAAGAGGGTAATAGAGATACCACCTGAAACTAAAACTCAAATAACCTCCATGGACGACATTTGACATATATGTATATATATATATATGTATATATATATATATATATATGCATGACATATCCAACCAAATGATAGCAATGGCGGTCTTTTAGTAGCTAACCGGCATCATATTGCCAACCTGTGGCCATCTGTACAATATATAGTCTTCTAGGCAAATGTGCATGCATAATATGCCATTTATGATATGAAAATTGAATGCACATATAAGGTCATAACAACAACTTAGCCAATCTTGTCTCATTAGTAGTCTTATTCTCATAATCTCATAATCACTTTCGAATCACATACAAATGTCTCGAGGAACTTATATGTTTTTCAAATAAGCTTGAAAAATTAACTCAACTTTTTAGCAAGATAACTTAACCTTGAAGATGTTCATAAGGATATTAAGGTGCTTCACTTAGTTCTTATGCCTGATTCATTGATAATTAGTAAAAGAAAGTATTTTAAAAAATCAAGTGATTTAATAGTTTAAACATAAAAGTTATATTTGAGATTTTTGAAAATTGACATCTTACTTTGAAGTTTCTAAGATACACTTTAACAAGGAAGAAGGACAGATTGCAAATAATAAATTCCTTTCATAATATTTTAAAGTCACACCACCCAAAGATGAATAAAAATTCATACATATGGACATATGGTCAAGAAACTGACAAAATGACATATATAGATGTTGAATATCCTATTTAACCGAACGAGTGAAATATCAACCTAATAGCATCATGAAAATACTTCAGTTGCGATCCCAATTCCTTTCACAGAAATTGTTTCTTCTAATAGAATAGTAAAATATCACATTTGGCATTTTAGGAATTTCCTAGAATTTGTGCTAAAATGAAGGAAGAAGCTTAGCCTTAAATACCTTTCCAAAGAACATTCGAATGCCCGTAGTTCCTCACGAAAGTTGTTCCTTATGTCCTAAGCTCTAGATATATATGAACCTATAAATAGTTTATAATTGAGCTTAAATCAGCAGATTTTCCATAGGATTATAACTTGGAGAAACGTCTGTAGAACTTCGTAAAAACAATCATAAAAGAGTCCTGAGATGATTAACGTAGCAAAATAAGTGCAAATATTATAAAAACACCAAAAACTAAAAAGTTCTATCTTCAAAAAATAGTTCCAAACTCAGCTAATGGAAGGGGAAAATGATTTCCACGAGTAGAGATCGCGTTTCTAGGCATGGGGGCAAACTTTAACGGTCAAAATTATTAAAAACACACATTAATCACTCAAAGAACACCATGGAACCTTCTCTTCTGCTTGCTCACTATTTTTGAGCTGAAATAAAATATTTTGATGACTTAAAACTTTCAAATGCCGACTTAACCAAATTTTGACCTGACCCAATTCACGATCCAGTTTCAGCTCAAATAGTCTACGGTAAAACTGTCATAATATTTTACTCCAATATCGGTTTGACATGCCCTTTTTTTAGTTGCAAACTAGACTCGTTGATCTTCGATTTGATAGGTTGTAGGCCCAATAAATATTAATATATTGGAAGAAATAATTTGAGACATTTGACCCAAAGTTTAAAAAAATAATAAGAGAACAATAACTTTTGCCGACCTTTATTTTGAAACTAACATCACTTCAAAACATAACATACGACCATTGTGATCGTATAATACCTCATAGATAATTATTATTTGCATGATAAATACGCTTAGTCTTATCCCAAAGGTACAAGTTAATTTATCCCTTCCGGACGGATGAGGAGCTACCCATACCATTTCTCTAACCCCAAACCATTGTTTAAGAGATTCCTTTGACCTAAAACTTTAGTTTCTTGACATTACAACACATTTGTAGTTTCATTATCCCGATGTACTATACCAAGTCATATACACCTTATATAACCATGCTACGCTATGTATATTATGCAAGAAAAAAATATGGGGTTTCACACTATCTATAAGAGCAATTTGGGGCTTTGAAATAATTGCTACATAATCTCAACACTTTATTACAAATACATGTCTCTGCACTATTATGTGCATTCATGGTTTATAAAATTCCAAACTTTAGGCAAAATGAGAAAAACTAATTGTCTTTCTTTTCTCACTTGTACTAACCATTAGCGGTGAGAAAAACTTTCATAATACCATACTATGAATTCTAATACAATCCCTCAATTTATGTTTACCTTTGTCAAATAGAATAGCTGATTAACCATGCTTATTTCTATGAATCTCCTCATATTCCTATTGTTTGGCACATTCTATTTTAAATTACTGCCGTAGTGTAAAATCCTAATATATCATGTATACAACAAACATTGTAGGCATCGTATGAAGACTATTACACCTGACTTGTATATTGGAGGAATAATATAAAATGGCACAACAAGAATGACAGATTGGTCAAGCATCTCCCACCATCTTAAATTTAGCATATATTAGTAATTAATTACTGTATGCTAGAAAGAAAAACTATTAAAGTAAATAGAGTTACAATCATAATTAGTTTATGAGCTTTACGCACATCCAACCTTTCGGGTGTTCAAAATGTCGGCAAAATAACCTATCATATTTGGTCATGCATCCACGTTTGACCCTTCATAATTTATCACTAATAGGATTCCTTTGATGAATTCAACATATCAAGAACATAGAAAACTAATCCTGCAGATCAAATGACTAGGTACATATTTCACCAATATTTTTAAGAATTAAACGACTTTGTGGTTTACCCCCTTAATTTTGTTTGTCGATTTTCAAACAGTCATTAAACAACCAGCAGAACCTAGAGATTGGACGCACACAGACATCTACCAACTGAGGATTCAATTTATGAAGAAAAGATAGGAACAAAAGAGATTCGAAATTCATACAGGAGCAATGCAAGATCCACAATATGGATAATGAATGCCATTGTGCAAATATATTGATTTATGCATTAATATTATGCTATAATGTGTATGACATTTGGATTACAATTTCCCCCTTTGTAATTGTCACTCCCTGATCCTACACCCTAGAGGTGGCCGACACTCGAAAACCATTATTTGTCTCAAGCGAATCACTTGGCCTGGCTAACTAACTCAGTGGAAGACTTTAATTCATAAATACACTCTAAGCACAATGAATAATGCAACTTAATACTCTTTAACATAATCATGAAAATCAAATATATAAAATGTATGAGACTTATCTCAATGTTTCAAAACATACTCAGGGAATTAAATTAAACACTATTTACTAGTCTATGAAGCCTCTAGAATACTAACTCTGAAATAGGTATCAGGACAGATCCACGTCTATCTCAAACTAATAATTAATAACAAAAGAGTAAAGACTCAAGAGTTCCTCTGAATGCTAAGAGGTCTCACCAAAAGTTGGGTAGAAACTGATGTTCAACGGTGCACTAGTTGAGGATCTCGATCACCTGTATCTACAACATAAAATGATGCAGGTCAAATGACGGCAGTACATGGAATGTAAGAGTATGTAAAATGGCAAAATAAAACTTACTCAAGATACTCAACTCAAGAAATCAACTGTGAAAATAGCTCAACTCAAATAAGCATGAATATAATAAGAGATGATGCTTTAAAAGATAGTAGTGTAGTTCAATGTACAAAATATAATAACTTTCTTCTTGGAGAGTTTCTTTAATCTACAACCATCACTTATAAGATATGTAATGATATAATGAACTACTATCGTTGCCACAACCGTCCAATACCATTTCATAGTAAGGGACGCAAACTTATCTCTGGATCTAATAAAAGTCCACTTTTAGAACAATGAGGAGTCGCCCGAATAAATGATACGATCCTATCCTACGCTATCTACATAGCTAATTTTCACACCTCGAGAGGGTATTCTAGGAGTGGACAGCATTAGAGACTATTGCTAGTCCCCAAGCGAACCACTTGGCATATTCACACATTCATTCAATCAACATTTTATCAGTGGAAGACTGAACTCATCAAGATGATTAAATAGATAACTTATAGAATAAGTCCAAAGGTCAACAATCTGTGTAATCCAATCAACAAGACCCATATGAATGAAACTAATCAAAAGACAATACCTAATCAACAATCTAATCTATGAAGCCTCTATCAATTGTCTAAGTGGTGCCAAGTTCATGGCTACCTTAACCAAAATAAAAGTAAAAGTCTAAACCCTAAAGCTAGATGACAAAAGAGTGGTATCCTTTGAAAGCATGGAGGACTCACCAATCAGCTAGAGTGTGAACAGATCCTCAACGGTGCGCCTGTTATGATTTTTAGAACCTATCTCTGCAGCATAAAATGATGCAGGCCCAAATAGACGTCAGTATATGGAATATACGAGTATGTAATATGGCATAATGAAACATGCATCAAGGTAGAATAGTACCAATTCACATATCTCAAATAAGAAAGATGAGAAAGTCAATCGGGATGTCATAAGTCTAAAGCAAGATTAAGATTTAGACAGAGACCAATCATATATAATCCAAATCAATCCAATCCAATTAGAGTACTATCAAGACCTATATGAGAGTTTCTCTTATCCGACAACAGTCACTTATGAGCCAGTGATAGTACAACAAGATCGTTGTTGTTCCACAACCGTCTAATACTTTGCTAGGGTTAAGGACGAATCAACCAATCGGGGATCCAACAATCAATCAAGTCCTATTTTTTCAAGACAATAAAATAGAGACATATCTGACTTAACGGTCAATCCTCACCTATGTTTGGCGACGTAGTTATTGAGTTCGAGTTATTACTTACTTTTACCCAATTTGATACTCCTCCCAAGACTCAATGCTCATAAGACAATCAACCCCAATCACACCAATCAACAAGTCTCATATGGACTTCTATTAGTTCATCAGTTCTATCCAATCACTCTTTTCAACCAATCAATTATCCAATCATTCCCATTTATGACAACATTCAGTTGAGACCATTCAATTGATTTCAATTATGAAGATATAAAGGAATATCAAGTTTCATCAAGACTATCATCATGCTCACATCCTAATCATAATTATGCATTCACAAGTTCAAGGCTCTAGACTCAATTCTTAGTCATATACATCCAATATTAGTCAAAATACTATTAGAGTTTATGAAATAAGTAGTTTAAATCATTTGATCAAGAAACAAGCTCATGAAAAATATCAATTACGCGAAATTATGTAAAATATATTAAATTTAAAGCAATTCTCAAGAAATACAATCATGGGGACTCAATGCATTCATAAATCAATCTATCAAAATCATAGGACACATGTAAGAACAATGTCCATGCTTTAGTTTATCCTTACATACCTAAAAATCGAAGGAACGGTCAAGACTTTGAAGGAATGGCTTTAAAACCTTAAACCTTAGCTTTCTTTCTTCTCTTCAATTCTCTTCTCTCAACATTCGAAGTGTTAAATGGGAGAAAATACCCTTAGGGTATTTATAAGGGATGAATTTTACTCCCAAAACACTTGGGTTAAGTTTGGGAAAGGTGGGAAAAGTTCGGAATGCCCTTCAATAAGAAAAATCTGACAAATAGGGCTGGAGCACTACCCTAGGCCCTAAACTGCTGAGGCTTGTTTCGGGTGCACTACTAGCGCACCACTCAGGCCCTAAACTGTTGTAGTCAGTTTTGGGCGAATTGGTGGCGCGCTGCTCCAGGACCTAAACTACTGCAACACTAGTTTTTAGTAAAACGGTCATAACGTTTTACTCCAAACTCGAAATGAGGAAAACTTGGTGGCATTAGAAAGAAACCTCAAAGAAATTTAATTTTATAGATCATGGGCCACCTAACTCGTAATATTCTAAAAGTTATGGTCATTTTAAGTTGGCCCTTAAATAATCTTATATGAAAACTCAATTGGTAAGGGATCTTTGAACTCGACTTAGTACTACAGGTTCTTCATGACCCTAATTCACCTCTAATATACTTCAAATACTTATGAATTAATCCTAAAACATATATACAATTAGAAGTCATCGGGCTCGGGCCTTATACGTGTAAGAAGAATTATTCAGGTCTTAGCTAAAAAAAATTATGTATAATATTTATGGGGTTCGAGTTTTTCTATACTCATACCCAAATCAGTGCTCATACAACTCCCAAAATATAAATTACTATGATCATAACTCAAATGAATGTATTTACTCAATTAGTTCATTTAGTCTTTTTTGGACTTAGCTCAAAACTTAACTCTTCTCAACTCATCTCTTATCTTTAAAATAGACATAAACTCAACTCAATTAATGCATTTAAAAGAAACATTTGACTTCTCAACTCAGAGCCCGTTTGGATGGGCTTAAAAAAGTAACTTTTATGTATTAAGTGCTTTTAGAATTTTGAAGTGCTGAAAGTTATTTTCATAAATAAGCAGTTGAGTGTTTGGATAAAAGTGTTTATGTTGAAAATAAGTGTTTGATGGTCAAACAAAATGGCTTAAAAAGGATAGTTTGGGAATTTAGTTAAAATATAAGGAATATAAAAGTAATTTTCATGGTCAAACAAAATGGCTTTAAGCACTTAGAAAAAAGTTAGAAATCCTAACTTTTCATTTTTGACTGACTTTAAGAATTTTATGGCTTAAAGTTAGCATTAGACAAACACGTTCAAAAGCTAAAAGAGGGCTTATAAGTTGGTTTGACCAACTTAAAGCCCATCCAAATGGGCTCTCAATCTCAGAATGGTGTTTAAAAAGGCTCACATCTTTTATATTCAATAATTCTCATGCTCAAAATAGTGATTTAGAGACTTCTTAACTCATTCTCAAAATGATACATAAAATACTTCTCAATCTCAAACTAATAAATGAAAGGCTTCTCAATTTCAACTCATGCTCAAGCTCAAGCTATTTGTCAATCAAATGATGAAAGTAATTAATCATTCTTTAAATCAAACAGTTATAAAATAATCAATGCAAAATTCAAATAGGGTTCATGTGAGTGAAACCATGAATCTCAAATCTCAATACTAATTAGATTCAGCTAAAAAATGCTCCCAACGGTAACCAAATATTTCATACACACTATTCATCATCTTAGGTCTACCGAAATGGCCGCATCACCGCCGATGGAGCTCTGCAGGCCACCAGATCGTAAAAGGAATATAGCATATCAAGCACTATCCTCTAATCCAACTAATAGTACTTTGAATCTGCAAAAAAAATACTGAAAATGCAGTAGCAATTTCAAGTGAATCTGGATTACCTCAAATACAGTCAACCAGGCAAGACTCCATTGGATTGATTCAATTGAAACGAAATGAAGGAGCCGAATCAGCATCGCAAGGACTACATATGATCCAAAAATCATAGCATTTGAGTGCTCAAATTGAGAGCAATCATCAGGCGATTTCTGCGAGAAGCGCCTCAGAATCGCCTGAGATGCGTCTCCAACTCAAGCAACTTCCATCAAGATTCCTTAAATGGAAACCCCTGGATATTGTTCTCTAGGTCAAGATGAATCGATGGGTGTATTTTCAGCCAATTCCATCAGAGGAATCATCGGTGGCAAAGAAGTCGATGGCGGCGCAGGAACTCCAACGACCCAAATTGAACAATATTTACACCAAAATGTTCATCACTTGGATGAGCTTCTCCCACACTATGAGTGCCACTTAGAATCACCTTCAATGGATTCGAATATCCACTGGACCTCTGAGAACTGTAACAACTAAGAACCTACAGGTTCAGCAGCAAAAGATTTGAATTTGCAGGACCAAGTAGAGCAACAAATGCATGGAATACAAGTAAGGGATCGACATGATTAGGATTCAATTCAAATTCGAAGCATTCAAGGGAATGATAAGTAATGTAACAGTAAGTCGTCAATGGAAACTCGAAGTTATAAAGCTGTGGAGTATGCTGATATGAAAGATCAAACTTTGTATGATTCAAATTGCCAAGGTCATTTACACCAACAAAGTGATGAAATACAAGTAATTAATTGTGCTAAGGAGAATGATCATGGATCAAAGGCTATTAAAACTTGTATTGGAACTGATCAGCAATGTAACAATCTAGTTGTTGAAGAACCCCTAGTTGAACCAAATGTTGTGAATGTTATTTCCACAAGTCTGCAAATTGGTAATGTTCCTACTACTAGAACTAATAACCTGCAACTAGATGTGATTAATAAAAATAAAAAAGTCCAGGTTGGTGGTGATCATGTTGAATTAGTAGCTAATCAAAAAGATCAGGGGAACAGTCAATCTCATAGGGATGTGCAGAATAACAACAGAATAAATCAACAACCTGCTCATCGGTTTAAGGGGTCCAATGTATTCCAACAACCTGCATAAAAGCCTTATATTCCTAATAGCAACCCTATGAAAATGTCCAGTAATTTTGAGACATTCACTCTCACCAATCTAGCTACCTCTGTGGATAATAGAAATAATGCAACCTCCAAACATCCAAACCAAAATCGAGCTCCTAATCCAAATATTCCTAATCCTCCAAATCCTATAGTGCCCCATGCTCTAGTGATTGGATTAAGAGCTCAAGAGGCTGTGCAAAATGCTCCAAGTGATATACCCCCCCCCCTCCAAGATCACTACTAAGCAAGGCTACCCTACTGTAGCTTCCAAAAAAAAGACTTTATGATTAAATTGGCTGCTAGACGTAAATACACTCTCATTGGGAAATTTACCAATACTATACCTCAAAAATAGAGGTTATAAGGAAGGAATTTATACTGCAAACTGAACTGAGAAGAGGGGTGAAGCTTACTCATTTCAACTCTAGACACTTATATATTGATCTTGACAATGAGTTTGATCACTCAATAGTATGGTCAAAAGGGAAAATGTTCATAGCAGGTCAACTTATGAGAATACAGATTTGGACTCCGATATTCAAACCTGAAGTGGAAACTCATTTGGCCCCTATATGGGCCATTCTACCTGAATTACCTTGGTATTGTTATTGTATGGAAGTGGTAACCCCTTTACTACCTCCTATTGGTAAGGTTTTATTCTTAGATTTGGCTACTAGTAAGAAAATAAGGGGTAGTGTAGCTAAAGTCGTGATTCAAATTGATCTCACCAAGGAAAGACCTCAGCATGTTTGGATGAGATTTGATGAAGATGAGAATGATAAAGGCAGGTGGCAACCTATTCAGTATGAAGGAGTGCCAGAGTACTATGAATATTGCAAACATCAGGTCCATCTCTCTAGAGTCTGTACTGTGAAGAGAAGAGATGAGGAGAACAGAACAAGAAAAGAACAGGAGAAAGTTGAGAAGACCAAAAACAAAGCAAACAATGATAGGAACAAAGAGTTACAAATTCAAGAAGTTGCAAGTAACACAGATCAACCAAGTGTTCTCCACACTGATGGTAAGGATAAGGGTTAAGACCATGAGGAATGGCAAGTAAAAAGGAATGGAAAGAAGATCATTCAACAAGACAATGCACAAAAGAAACAACCATAGGAAATGCAACAAGGAGAGTACCCAAGCTTCAGTCAGCCACCTGCAACAAGACACTAGTCAGGGCAACAACTTCAGCAAACAAGTATAAATACCAACTTTCAGGAAAATGCT
This sequence comes from Solanum dulcamara, assembly GCF_947179165.1. Classification (NCBI taxonomy): domain Eukaryota; kingdom Viridiplantae; phylum Streptophyta; class Magnoliopsida; order Solanales; family Solanaceae; genus Solanum; species Solanum dulcamara. The sequence goes on along the minus strand of NC_077247.1, from coordinate 21,481,579 downwards.
CCCTATGAATGTAATGTTGATTCTAGAGTCCAAAATCAGCACCCCCATCCCAATTTGAATGTAAGTCCCAATCCTTCGAGCCCCTTAAAACAGTTAATCACTTTGAAGATTAGGAGGACCCTGGTCAGAAGGAACAAACTCATGATGACGATGAGCAAACTAGTGCCCATCTATTGAAGGCATTTGGTTCTACCATAGATACTACACTTCAGGATAAAGTGCTGCAGGTTTCTGACAAGAATGGTTTATCACCTAAGGATGAACAGGAAAAGAAGAAAAGGAGGAAACAAGAAATTGCCACCAGTTCAGATAATGCTATTTGTAAGAGTAGCATCAACACAAGGTCTAAATCCCAGAAATCTTGATGATTAGCACAATATGCTAGAATGCAAGGAGTATTGATACTCAACCTGCCTTGGAAAGACTCTAAAAACTGAAGGATTACCACAACCTTTCTATGTTGGCAATTCTTGAACCCTTCTCTAATCAATCTCAGGTCAACTATTACAGAAATTAGCTTAGAATGGATAGTGCAAGTCATAATTCTAATAACAAGATTTGGTTTTTCTGGAATCAAGATGTGGATTGCTCTATTATAGATCAAGATGAACAATAGATTACTTGTGAAATCAAACATGTGTCTAGTCCTATTGCTCACATTATTACATTTGTTTATGCCAAGTATAAAGATTACATGAGAAGAAGTCTATGGGAGAAGATGCTGCAATTTACTGGTATAGACAAGCCTTAGTGCACTATTGGAGACTTTAATGTGATCACTGATGTTGAGGAAAAGCTAGTAGGGATACCTTACAATATAAACAAAAGTTTTGAGTTCATAAGTGTAATTGAAGCATGTGGCCTCACTGATTTGGGCTTTCATGGTCAAAACTTTGCATGGTGTAACAACAGGGACAAGGATGTTAAAATATGGAAGAAGCTGGACAGGGTCATGGTGAATGATAGGTGGTTAGAGATAATGCTTGTGACTACTGTGTCTCATCTTGCTTCTACAGGTTTAGATCATCGCCCCCTTTTACTTGAATGTAAAGATATTCACAGTAACACCATCAAATATTTCAAGTTCCTTCATTGCTGGGTGGAGAATAAAACTTTCCTAGACACTGTTAAAGCTTGCTAGGAAAGACCTATGGAAGGTAATCCTATGAGAATATTTCATCTAAAGCTTAAGAGGGTGTCTAACACTCTTAGCAGGTGGTCAAGACAACAATATGGTGACATATATGAAACAATCAAAGAATTAGAAGAATAGGTAAAGCAAGCAGAAGATGTTATCATTCATGACAATTCTGAGGGTAATAGGACCAAGCTTAATCAAGTGAATGCTCAGTATATCATATACTTGAAGACAGAGCAGTCCATCCTTAAAAAAACTCAACTTCAGTGGTTTAAGTATGGAGATGCCAACTCCAAATGCTTTCATGCTATCATCAGAGTAAGGAGAAAAAGATTATGTATCCATAAAGTCACTGATGACCAAAGCAATACCATTCAGGGTGATCAGAATATTGCCACTGTTGCTTGTGATCATTTTGAGAAGATCTTCACTAGGAAAAAAGAGTTGATCAATGAAGATATCCTAAATTGTATCCCCAACACAATCACAGATCAACAAAACAGACTCTTAATTTTATGCCTACAAAGGAGGAGCTGAAAGAAGCTGTTTTTTCAATGAGTTATGTTTTTGTTGTAGGTCTTGATGGAATTAATGGAAAGTTCTTTCATACTTGCTGGGATATCATTAGTGGAGACTTATTAAACTTAGTGAAATACTTTGTCTGTGGGCATTCTATTCCCAAGTCCATCTCTCATGCTTGTTTGGTCCTACTCCCAAAAGTAGACCATTCTAATAAGTTGTCAGATTCCAGGCCCATATCTCTCAGTAACTTTACCAATAAAGTCATTTATAAGGTATTATGCCTCAGACTAGCTCCCATTCTTCCTCATTTAATCTCTGAAAACCAGTCAGGATTTGTCAAAGAAAGAAGTATATCAGAAAATATCATGTTGGCACAAGAAATCATTCATAGCATCAAAAAACCCAAGCTGGGAGATAATGTTGTTGTCAAACTAGACATGGCCAAAGCCTATGACAGGGTGTCTTGGTCATTCATATGTCTAGTGATGAGAAGAATGAGGTTTGGAGAATTATTTATTAATATGGTTTGGAGGTTAATGGCCAATAACTGGTACTCAGTTATTGTGAATGATAGTAGCTATGGTTTCTTCCATTCTACAAAAGGTCTCAAACAGGGAGATCCATTGTCTCCTGCTCTCTTTATAATAGGTGTTGAGGTGCTTTCCAGGTTGCTCAACAATCTTCATCAATACTACCTGTACAGAGGTTTATACATGGAGAAGAAGGGCCCCTTGATTAATCATCTGAGTTTTGCTGATGATATAATTATATTCACTTCAACCTGCAAATATTCTCTCAAGTTGATCATGAAGACACTGCAGGTGTATGAACAAACCTCAGGCAAGCTTATTAACACAGAAAAAAGTCAGTGCATGATCCCTTTGAATACTAATCTTGAGATTATTGCAAGGGTCACTACCACCACTGGCTTCAAGTCAACTCATGGTCCTATTACCTATTTGGGATGTCCTCTATACATTGGGCGTCAAAGGATTATCTACTTTACTAATATGGTGTCCAAAGTGATCTCTAGAATTAAAGGGTGGCAAACTAAGATCTTAAGTTATGGGGGAAGAGCTACTCTAGTCAAATCTGTGCTGCAGTCTCTTCCAATTCATCTTCTTTCTGTTATCATCCCTACTTGTACTACTCTCAAACAAATTAAATCCTTTATGGCAGACTTCTTTTGGGGATGGGACAAAGAAAAGAGAAAATACCACTGGGCATCTTTGAAGACTCTCAGCTATCCTGTTGAAGAAGGGGGTATTGGTATGAAAAATCTACATGATGTGTGCTTAGCCTTGCAGTACAAACAGTGGTGGATCTTCAGGTCCAAGAAGACAATATGGGGAGACTTTCTTAAGGCCAAGTACTACCAAAGGGCACAACCAGTGATCAAGAAATGGAATAAAGGTCAATCACTTATGTGGAAGTATATGATGACAAATAAAACTAATATTGAGCCTCATATACAATGGCACATCAACTCATGTACCTACAGCTTCTGGTGGGATGATTGGATAGGAATTGGACCCTTAGCTAATCACAATACATATCTTCCTAAGCTTAATAATATTATAATGTCTAAATTCTTGACTAATGGTGTATGGAATGAAGAAAAGGTGAGACAGCATGCCTCTTAGCACCTGGTACAGAAGATCCTCAATAGCTCCTTCAAATATCAACCTAGCATCCCAGATATAGCATGCTGGAAGCTAAACTCACATGGGAACTTCACTTGTGCATCAGCTTAGAACCAGGTCAGGCAAAATAGAAACAAAACCATGACTGACACCACTATATGGAACAATAATATACCTTTCAAGGTATCCTTTCTGGTCTAGAGGTCCATCAAAAACAAATTACCTACAAATGAGAGTATTGTCTCCTTTGGTCATGAACCTGTCAAGTGCTCTTGTTGTTACAGACCAGGGTAGGACAATATAGATCACAATTTATCTCAGTCCACTTTGCTAGGCACATTTGGAGGTATTTTACACAGTGCTGGGGTATGAAACATACCAGCAGATCCATGAGAAGTGTGTTGATGAAATGGTGGTTGTCCAAAACAAACAATGAGGTGCACAAACCCATGCTTCATGCTACTCCTATATTTATTTGTTGGCATCTTTGGAAGAATAAATGTACTAGTAAGTATGGAGGAAAGAAATCTAATAGCACTAGAGTTAAATTTTCAACTATTAAGGATCTCTACATGCTGATCATTAAAGCTTTTCCTTATATCAATTGGACTAATGACTGGAAGGAGTTACCATCCCTGGTTGAAAGTTGCAGTCATGTTATGAAGATTATTCAAGTCAAATGGCATAAACCCCCTGCACTATAGTGAAATTAAACACTGATGGGAGTGCATTAGATAACCCAAGAAGAATAGGGGTTGGGGGTATCTTAAGGGATCACAAAGGGAAGCTCATCTATGTTTTTGCTGCACCACTTGGCTTTGGTTCTAACAACCAAGCTGAGGTGCAACCTGTAGTATTAGGGATCACATGGTGCATTCAACATGGATATAGAAGGATTCTGCTGGAAGTAGACTCCCAGCTGCTAATTAAATGGCTAAGACAAGAGGCCAAAACACCCTAGACTATTAGAGATAACTTTGCTGAACCATTTCCAATGCAATCACATTTTCAGGGAAGCAAACTTTGTTGCAAACACTCTTTCTAAGCATAGTCACAAGGTGGATAGAACACACCGCATCTTGAATTCTCAACAGCTACCTAAGGAGACAAGAGGGTACTACATATCAGACAAACTAGACATGCGAAACTTCAAAAGACAAAAGCTGAAAAGGATTAAAGAACACCATAGATGGTTGGAAGGAGCTATTCTTTTAGGACAGGTTCCCTCTTGTTCTTTTTTTGTGATATTCTTCTTCCTTTAAGCTATATTCATTATGTACAGCTTCTAGGAAGGAGTTTGTTTTAGTTTACATAGACTCTTTCTTTATATTATGTAAGGGGGGAGTCTCCCTTATTTACGCTTTTTTAGATTTAAATGTATCGAGAGGAGTCCTCTCTTAGGTGCTTATTTCTAAGTCTGTCTTATAGTAAATGGGGATGAGTTAACCGGCTTTAATAAGCTAGTCAACTCATGTGCCAACATAGGATTGGAGGTAAGGTCTATGTCCCCCTCTATGTACTTTTGCTATTTTATATATATGTTAAGGCTTAGGGTGAAAAAACAATCTCAATACTCAACTCAATAAACTCATCAAGATACATTTAATATACACAAGAACACAATGAAATTTATATAGAAAACTCAGGAATTCGCATTATTGGAATTAAAAAAATCAATCTTGAAACTCAACTTGACTATATAGAGATGTAAGGCATGAGGAAGAACTTAGTCCAACGTTATGATGGTCTTACATACCTAGAATAAAGATAGCTTAAGCAAAAATTGAAGATTAATTTTGAAATCCTTGAACCCTAGCTTCTCCTCTTGTTTTTAGTTCTTGCCCTCACAAGTTTTGGGTGTTTAATGAGGGAAAAACCCATTTGGGTACGGATAAGGAGAAATTTTTTTCCCAAAACGTAGTGGATTAAGTTTGGGTAAGGTGGAGAAAAGACAAGTTTGTCCCTCATTAAAAATGGTGATGGGCAAAATTTATCTCCTAGGTCCGCAATACGGACCTAGTCCCTAAATTCAATTTAAAATTTTATTTTCCTCTGCGATGTAGACACATCGTGGACTCTACTATCACAAAATTTATTCGAAGCAAAAATACCTTTTCAGGTCTGCGACGTGGTCCTGGTCCCCAATTTCATTTTTCACAAAAAAAATTCTCTTAGACAAAGACCTGGTCCCCAGATTCATTCTTTTCTTAATTTTCCTCTTGGTTCTCGGAATAATCTAACTTAGAATAGTATGGGTGATACGATATCTCCCCCTTGAGATCATTTGTACTTGAATGATGAGCTTGCTTAAAATATACTCAAGGTGCAAATAAAATGCAAGAAGTTTAAAACATCAACTCAAGAATAACCCACGCAATTTCATCAAACTCAAGAAGGTAATAACTCATAGGTGGGAATAGAAATATTACCTTCAACATCGACACTAGGAGGAACGAATAAATGTGGGTACTTGGCTTTCATATCCCCTTCGACTTCCCATGTAGCCTTCTAAATAAATTGATTTTGCCATAAAACTTTCACTGAAGAAACCTCTTTGGCCCTCAATTTATGTACTTGATGCTTTATCTGGATAAGAATCTCCTCATAGGACAAGCTACCTTTCACTCTAATATTTTTTGTACGAATAATGAGTGAAGGATCTCCCAAGTATTTCTTAAGCATGGATATATGGAACACAGGATGAACAGCATCTAAGTCTGAAGGAAGCTCTAATGCATAAGCGATGTTGGCCACTCTCTTATAATCTTGTAGGGACCAATGTAATGCGGACTCAACTTCCCTTTCTTTCCAAACCTCATAACTCCCTTCATGGGCAAAATTTTCAAATACACCCAATAATTTACCTCACTCTAAGTCACTTCTTGTCACAATCTGAATCCGGGTGTATGGCACTTATCTTTTCTCACCGGATAAGTCAACCAAAAATCCAATATTTGTGGAATATAAAGAGGAAACAGTTTAAATAGATAGATAAACATTCAGAAATAGAAGTCTTTGTCAACAAAAATACCCCCAAAGGACTGATTGTCACATGTACAAGCCTTTAATACAAGAAAATAAAAGTAAGTATAAGTCTCAATGTCTTTGTTTCTCAAAAAAAATAAAACATAAATAAAAGGAATAAGGAAGATCGTCGGCATCAAACAACTACCTCTCAAGTCTCCTCTAAAACCCTCAGATGAAGGAAATGAAAGCAAAATTGTCTGAGCTCACGATCTACACAAGTGTATATAGCAAGGAATGAGTACCAAACAACATGGTACTCAGCAAGCCAACTAAAAAAACCAGGTAAATCTAACACTAGAACTCCTTTCCTCTCAACCAAACCTCCTCAACAACAACTTGCACAGAAATCAGCCAAGTCTACTCTACAATATTCAAATAGCACAAAGATCAATAGTAGCTCAACAATATCACTGAATAAGTCATAGCAGTCTGAAATAGATTAATCTCAAAACATAAAGGGCATATACACAATTTCACAATGATAGATAAGATGCAATGCAATGTGATGTGATGTCACGTAGGATGATGTATGTTTGTCCTAATGATATACATCCACTGTATAACAGACCAAAACCCATGAGAGTTGCACAAGGACCATGTATCCTCCATGGACGTATGGCCTAATCCCATCTTTCTCATCAATAACTTCGCCACGGATGTGTGGCCCGATCCCTATTTTCCACTCAATAAGAATTCACAGGAACCATTTCCCATCGGCATATGTATTAGTCCAATGGAACCATTTCCCATAGGTATAAGTATCAAACGAGTCTCATCACAGTGTTCCAGAACCAATACAAATAATCATGTTCACATAAATAAGGAGAGTATGATAGTGTTTATGGTCACAATGCAAATCATATCAATTTGAATCACGTCATACTATCATTAATATAACAAGATCAACAAGTATATCATATACATCATATAAGTCATTATGTCTCCATTTCATTTCCCCTTTTATCACATTTAGCATCAAATGGTGATCAAGTATGTCCAAGTCAATTCTCTTAATTAGTGATGAGCAAATGACAAATTCATTAATTTCATAGTCACATTTAGTCTATCATAACATTTCATCTAGTTCACATCAAGTTCAAGTCAAAGAGATCGCACTTCCGATCAAATCATAGCACACATAGTCTTTTTTACTACCCCAATATTTCATTAGGCACAAATCATATGATTATATCCTAAACCTTATTCCCAATTCACACCAACACATATTCGAAAGCAAGTTCAAGTCATCTACAAGATTTATGGGGTTTTAGAAGTTCACTTACCTTAACCAATATCCAGTCAATCAAGTATTTGAGCCTCTTCCTTCCAAATCGAATCTGAAACACCACATTCTTTCCAAGCAGTGATTCATAATCAAATTACGAAGCTAACAACAAAAAAATTATGAAATTTGGGTAAAAGGATCAAAATGGCTCAAAAAACGAATTTTGAAAATAGAGTTTAAATCCGGGAATATTTGGATGAAAATGATCCTGACAGCATTTGGAATCAATTAGAGAAACCATTTCAAAAATAAATTTCAAAACAGTCTATAGTCACTATTTTAAGAAATTCAAAGTTCTTAAAGAAATCCTCAAATTTGGGGTCCAAAATCCTTAATTTGAAGTTAAAATCATATTATAATGGATGGGTAATGTAGATTTTAGGTTAAAAACACTTACTCAATCAATTAACCTCGAAAAATCACTTCACAAATTACCTAATCGAGTTTCCCAAGTTTGAAAATGGAGAATGAGGCTAAAACCCCGACTATAAACCCCTCAAGTGTCGCAATCGCGACCCTCGTGAAAGTTATACCTGGTCGTGAAAATGACTCCCACAAAAAGAGCGGGCTTCGCGAAAATGAAGGGCTCATCCCAAAAAAGACCCCGCTATCCCGATCGCGATGCCTGCACTATATATCAGCAACTAAAAAATTCCCACTTTTCAAACTACCAAATAGACCCTCGGGATCAATTTGGAATCCCATTTACACAAATCATATATGCTACCATACTAAATTCGATGTTCTTAACTCAATGGAACCATCAAAATTTGAATGCAAGGCCTCCTTGAACGGAAATTCAATAAGTCGCAACCAAGCTAACTCTAAGCCTCAAAGAGACCAAAATGCCCTTAAAACTTCCGAAAAATACACAGAAACTCTTCCTAGACCTAAAGTCATCCCCCGAATCCAACGAAGTTATCAGAATTCAATTTTGAGCATCCGAACTCTGAATGTTAATAAAAATTAACACTAGGCTCAAAAACTCAATCATGTCCAACTTAGGACCTAAAATCCTCAATATGACCCAAAACTGATTTGGTCAACTCTCCTAATCATGTCCAACTTAGGACCTAAAATCCTCAATATGACCCGAAACTGATTTGGTCAACTCTCCTACACCAATTCCACATTCTAGAGTTGATGAAATCAATGAAATTCCATTCTGTGACTCAAAACTCCAAATGACACCGAAAATCACTATTTCTTAAATAAAGCCTTCAAAACTCAAATCTTTCCAAGAACCTTAAATTTTAATAGAATTTCAAAAAACCAACTCTGAATACTGACCAAACATGAATCGGGGCAACTACCGCGAAGGGTAAGATGGTCATTTTGCAAAAATTATCAAAAATGACCCTTAGGGTCATTACATCATCCACCACTAAAAATCATGTTCGACCACAAACTTAAAGTAAAAAAAGTACCTAAAACCTCAAAAAGACGGGGATATCAGGCACGCATGTCATCCTCCAACTCCCAAGTCACTTCTCTAACTGAACGAGGCTTCCACTATACCTTACTAAAGAAATCTCCTTGGCCTTAAGTGTAAATGGCTAGGGGCTCCTCCTCAAATGTCAAATCTGGACCCAACTCTACCGAATCAAGGGAGATCACATGGGACTCATCCGGAACATACTTTTGGAGCATGAAAACATGAAAAAATAGAAACCGGATGTACCGTTGATAATCTAGGTGGAAAGGTCAATCTATAAGCCACCTCTCCCACTCGCCCCAAAATCTCAAATGGGCCAATAAACCAAGTGTTAAGCTCGCCCTTTTTCCCTAATCGCATCATGCCCTTCATAAGCGACACTCAGAACTAAAGATGATCACCCTCCATGAACTCCAAAGGTCAAACTCTCCTATCTACATAGCTCTTCTGCCTACTCTGGGCTGTCAAGAGTCTTCACTAAATCATGGGAGCATGCTCTATGGCATCTCTAAGTAAGTCTGTGTCTAAAGAGTCCATCTCAGCTAAATCAAACCACCTAATAGAAGATCTACACCATCAACCATACAACGCCTCGAATAGGGCCATCAAAATAATAGAGTGATAACTGTTGTTGTAGGCAAACTCTGCTAAGGGAAAATGTTGATCCCACCTGGAACCAAAATCAATAATAAAGGCTAGAAGCATATCCTCAAACACCTGAATCATCCGCATGTACTGTCCATCGGTCTGTGGGTAAAAATTTGTACTCATATCAAGCCTAGTACCCAAACCATGTTGTAATACCCTTCAGAAGTGCAATGGGACATGAAGCCCAGTCAAAAACAATAGATACATGCAACCCACGAAGCCGAATAATCTGATTGATATACAATTGGGCCAGCTTCCCTTTCTTATAATTCACCCAAACTGCAATGAAATGGGTAGACTTAGTCAGTTTTTCAACAACTACCCAAATGAAATCATAACCACCCATGGTGGTAGGCAAGCTCACCAAAAAGTCCATAGTTATCTGCTCCCACTTCCAAGTAGGAATTGGCATCCTCTGAGTCAAACCTCCAAGCCGTTGTTGACATGTCAAACACTTAGACAAACTCTGAGATGTCCCTCTTCATCTCACATCGCCAGTAGTGCCAGCTAAGGTCATGATACATCTTTGCCGCACCTAAATGAATAGAATATCAAGAACAATGAGCCTTCTCTAGAATCAATCTGATCAAGTCACCCACCATGGGCACACAAATTGTCCTTAATCCTCAAAACACCATCGGAATCAAGTCTAGCCTCCTTGGCTTCACCTCTCAACACCTTATGTCGAATGAGACATAACTTCTCATCATCAATCTATTGCTCCCGAATTTGCTCAACTAATGAAAAGCGAGCCTTAATAAAAGTAACTAAACCTCCACTCTCCTCAAAAACTCGCAATCGAACGAAGTTATTAGCTAACCTCTAAACATTTATAGCTAAGGGCCTCCTGTCAACACTAATCGCTGCGAGACTCCCCATACTAGGGGCCTTCCTGCATAAAGCATAGACCATCACATTGGTCTTCCATGGATGATACAAGATAGTCATGTCATAGTCCTTCAATAGCTCAAGCCATCTACACTACCTCAAGTTCAGATCCCTGTGACTGAAGATGAACTGAAGACTCTAGTGATCAGTGAATACCTCACAATGCATATCACATAAGTAATGACAACATAGCTTCAACACAAACACCACCACCGCTACCTCCAAGTCATGGGTAGGGTAGTTTCTCTCATGAGCCTCCAACCATCTAGAAGCATAAGAGACCATCTTCCCTTTCTATATCAAAACTCCACCTAAACCAACTCTAAAAGCATCACAATACATGGTGAAGTCCACACCCACCTCGGGTAAAGTCAAAATAGGAGTTGTAGTTAATAAAACCTTGAGCTTTTGGAAGCTCGCTTCACACTCATCAAACCAATAAAAGACTACTATCTTCTGAGTCTGTATAGTCAATAGAGCCATAATAGTAGAGAATCATTGCATGAAGCGTTTGTAATAAATAGTCAAACCCTATCAGGATTGAGAGGAATGCACCAGATATCAACAACTCAAATATTTCCACTTTTCAAACTTTTGAATAGACCCTTGAAATTCATTCGGAATCTCATGCACACAAACCATAAATGCTACTATACTAAATTTTACATTTCTGACTCAATAGAACTGTCGAAATTCAAATTCAAAGACTTGGAATCCAACAAGTCCCAACCAAATTAACTCTAAGCCTCAAAAAGACAAAAATTCCCTCAGAGCTTCCGAAAGATACACAAGAACTCTCCCTAGGCCTAAAATCATTTCTCAAATTGAACGGAGTTGTCGGAATTCAATTTCGAGCATTCAAACTCTAAATGTTGACCAAAGTCAACTCTAAGCTCAAAAACTTAATCATTTCCAACTTAGGACCTCAAATCCTTGATATGACCCCAAAACTAAGTCCGTAAACTTTTCTAGAAAAAATTCCACATTTTGGAGCGATGGAATCAACAAAATTTATTTTCAAGACTCGAATACTACTATTTCTCAACTTAAGCCTTCAAAACTCAAATCTTTCCAAAAACCTTAACTTTTCACAAAATTTCATAAGACCAACTCTGAATACTGATCAAACATGACTTAGGACAACTATCGGAAGGGGTAAAATTGTCATTTTGTAAAAATTATAAAAAATGACCTATGGGGTCATTACACTTCTCCTAACATCAGTGTAGGATTTCTGACGACTTTGCATAGTTTTCAACCTTTCTTGAATAATCTTGAATAATCTTGACTTTCTCCATAGCTTGATAAGCTAAGTTTGTTCCAATCAACTCAGTCTGACCAACCTCAAACCAACCAATTGGCGATCTACATCTCCTCCCATAAAGAGTCTCATATGAAGCCATTTGAATGCTCGAATGAAAGTTGTTATGGTAAGAAAACTCAATAAGCGGTAAGTGGTCATCCCAATTACCCTTGAAATTGATAACACAGGCTCTCAGCATATCCTCAAGAGTCTAGATAGTACGCTCTGCCTGACCATCTATTTGTGGGTGGAAAGCAGTGCTAATATTCACCTTCGAACTCAAACCTTTCTAGAAGGACTTTCAAAATTGAGCAGTAAATTGAATACCTCCATTTGAGATGATGAACAAGGAAACTCCATGCAGTCTGACTATCTCTCAAATGTACAACCTTGCATAATTCTCTACTGAATCTGTAGCCTTCAAGGGCAAGAAGTAGGCTGATGTAATCATCCTATCTATAATTATCCAAATCAAATCATGTTATCTACGAGATCGCAGTAAGTCTATAATGAAATCCATGTTGATCATCTCCCATTTCCATTCTAGCAACTCTATATTCTGAACTACGCCACAAGGCCTTTGATGCTCAACTTTGACATGTAGGCAGTTCAGGTAATTGGATACAAACTCCGCTATGTCTCCCTTCATACCATTCCACCTATAGACCTCTCTCAAGTTGTGGTATATCTTTGTAGAACCTGGATGGATGGAATACCTGTAATTATGGGCCTCTACCATTATTCTGTCTCAGATACCGTTAACATTTGAAACACATAACCTGCCTTGATATCTCAACACTTTATCTCCCTCTTTGGAGAAAGCCATTACTTTCTGCTTATGAACATAGTCTTTCAAATGGAGGAGAATAGGATCTTGATCTTGCTTTTCTTTTACCTCAACAACTAATGAAAAAACAACCCCATTTTAGATAATAACACCTCCCTCATAAGAATCTACAAGACGAACTTCCAACCGTGCAAGTCTATGCACATCCTTGGCTAACCCTTTCTTCTCCTCCTCAACAAGAGTGTTACTCTCCATGGACAACCTGCTAAGAGCATCGACAACAACATTAGCTTTACCTGGATGGTAGAGGATACTTATGTCATAGTCCTTGAGCAACTCAAGTCATCTTATTTGCCTCAGGTTGAGCTCTTTCTGACTGAATAAATATTGTAGGCTTTTTTGATCCGCAAACACATCTACATGCATGGCATAAAGATGGTGACCTCGATCTTGAGTGCAAATACTACTGCTGCCAACTCCAAATTATGAGTCGGATAATTCCTCTTGTGAACCTTAAGTTGTCTGGAAGAATATACAATAACCTTGTCTTTCTACATTAGAACACAACCCTTTGGGTCCCAAAAGATCTAAATCCTTCAAGTTCTATTTCACCCAATTCAATTAGGATTTAAGTCAAATATACATGGGTCCTTTTTATTATGATTTAATTGATGTTATTCTACTTTACTATGCATGATTTGAAAAAAGTACATGATTTATAATTAATTTCATATCGACCCATGCATTATGCTTTAAACTTCATTTATGAACTATGATCATGAATTTGATGAAGGATTTCTGCATGTTTTATGAAAATAATGAAATATGTTTAAAGGATATTTTTGAGTAAGTATCAATGATTTGGGAAAGTTTTTCTCACAATATTAAAAAAATCATGATGTAGATGCTTAGAAAGGCACATGTCTATATGAATTACTTTATGAATCATAGTTTGAAAGGAGCTACTCTTATACGATTTTATGATGAGAATTGGTAAATGATTATTGCATTTTCTAATGTTATGTTTTGATAATTGACTTTATCTCTTCCGTTGGGATTTGACTTAGCACCGAAAGGGCTTGAGATGGAAGCTTGGTAAGGGAGTCTCTAGTAGCAACCCTAGTCCCAAACTATGTGCCCCATAGGTTGTCCTAAATGACTTAGCTAGTGGATCTGCAATAGTATTGATGAAATGATACGGAGCCTACCTTGACAAATAGCCTCTCCTTTTTTGGTGTAGGAGTTACACCGAATTTTGTATGTTATAGCTCACATGGTCTTAATTCGGTTAATGTTAATATCCCACAAAATGAACTATATTTTTCCTTATATGTCTTTTAATGATGTATTGACCTTATCTCATGATTTATGATTTATTTTCAAGCTCGTAAAGGATTCTTGGTCATGCATTCATGTTCATGCCTACTATTATATCATATTTTACATTATGCATATTTCTCACATACTTAATACATTTCGTGTACTAATGCATACTTGTGCCTACATTGTCTCATAACGTAGGGTCCGACGTTACTCATTACTCTCGTGGCTAGTACAGGTTGTCATTGACACTACAATTCTTCATGAGTCCTCGTGTTTTGAGGACGCAACCATGATGATTTTCTTATGTCTTTCTTTTAATGACTATAGACTTAGATTGTTGAGTGAGCTAGGGCTTGTCCTATGCCCCCATCTATGATTAGTAGAGGCGATGTCAGACATAGCATATTTTCATATTCACAAATGTTAAATTAGATTTCTTTTATGTTAAGATTGTTAGATTTGAGATTTATCTTCCGCTTTCAATTTTATTAGTCATGTGTTATTTATTCTTAAGTCATGCTTATGCTAAGAGACTTGTTTAGGATCTTTTCGAATTCTATTCGTTGGGTCACGTTTAGAGTCTAGCTTGGATCATGACAATTTAGTACTATGTGAATAATTTATAACCTGTTTGACAAAAGTTTTGGAGGTCGAAACACTTATTTTGAAAAAGTTAGGTGGGGAGAAACAAAAACTACTTTTCAGAAGTTAAAAAAATAGTTTGTTCTTTTTAAAAAAATCACTTTTGAGGGGAAAAAATTTAGATAACACGTTTAAAAGTTTGGTCAAATATTAATTAATGCTTAACACTATCTTTTAAAATTTATTGACCAAAAACAAATCATTTCTCACAAATATATATACATACTATATATATATATATATATATATATATATATATATATATATATATATATATATATATATATATATATATATATATATATTATACTAAATAAATTGATTTTAGAAGTTTGGTCAAACAACTTATTAAAAAGACATTTCGGGACTTTTGTGTATCGACTTCACTGAAACTAGGGGTGTACAAGTCAAACCATCAAGTCAAACCGTCAAGTCATATCAGAAAAAAATCGACTTGTGATTTGATTACCACTTTTGATTTGGTTTGATATTAAGAGATAAAAAGTCAAACCAAGCCTAAATCAAACCGACATAAAAAATTATATAATTTTTTATACATCAAGATTTATTAATTATTTTCTACTTTGTTAATATGTCTTAAATTAATAATTTTCAATGTTTAGATATATAATTTCAATTTTGGGCTTGTAAAATTTGAAAATATTGTATTTCGTATTCAGTTTGATTGCAACCGTTAATCTTATAAATTTAACGCATTGAACGTTGATATTCAGTGAAAGTATTTTGCACTCATGTAAATTTTTATGTCTTTTTGAAGATTTCTAATCATTTGACGCTTCAAGTTCTAGCCTATCATGTATGTGAAAATATATTTGATCTCTTTTAATCACTGCATAATTATAATAAAACCGAAAAATCGTCTAAAATTGAAATTAAAAAAAACAAACTTTTTATTGATTTGATTTGATATATAGATTTAATAAACCAATATAATTGATTTAATTAATTTTTAATAAAAACTCAAACCAAATCAACGTATGTACACCCCTCATTGAAAGTAGATACAATCTAGATGGACTGATGCACACAATGTTTTGCAAGTAGGTTATGTAACCCTTTGAGACACATTGCTGAAATGCCAACTTTGTCAATAAAAATGTAGAAGAAATGTGACAGCAGATGACAGAACGTAAGGATTAAAGGCAGATTTTTAACCTTTCTACTAAATAATAATAATAAAATGCTTTCAAATGTCATTCTCCTCTCTGAAAGGAATTATCTGCTCATGGCTGATTTAAATTGTGGTAGCGTTTCAAACACATTGTCCTAGAAAGAGGAAGTGATACCAAAACCTTTGATCTGAATGCGAAAATGATGATTCAAATGATGTTACTGGCAAAAACACGGTAAAAGATCTTAGGGTTAACATCATTAATCTTTAAAAGTATTTCCTACAAACTAAAAGATGAAACTTTAGTGCTGAAGCACTATCACACAATTTGCAACACAATTGAACTTCGATATAGAAGCCAACACAGATCTAAAATTGAGGTAAGCCTTTTGTTAGACAGATACCTCATGATGCCAGCAGATATCTAAAAACTACACACATAATCAGATAAAATCATTAGGTTGACCTGATTAAGCTAGTGTTATACCAAAAGGGATGGCAAATGGGCGGCTTTGGCCAGATCAACAAGGACTGAGTTAATTGATGGATTAATGGGGTCATTCGCACAATGCCCCTATTTTGGGATGATCTTTAATTTTTGCCCTTCATCACTTTAAGTAATAAAATAAGTGGACAAAATACTCCTGACATCAAAATGACAAACAACTTTTTCACAGGCATAAGTTTATATTTTCATATCATAATATTATGATATCCCACAAATTGCCGTAGCAACATAGATTTGTGCCACAAAAAAAAGACATAAGTTGTGTAGTATTATCAGAATTTTTTGTAGTGTTCACTAACTGTAGTTATGTTTTTTGGGGGGCATATGCTCTTTATCCTTTTTAGAGAAAAAATACATGAATGAACATAAATTGCATGACTGCCCCAAAAATGGACTGATCTTTTGCCCTTTTAGCAACTGAGCTTATGCCTGGCTAGGCATAAGTCTATAGAAATCGAAGTCATGTGGGGCATAACTTAGGATACTTATGCCTTGCAAAAAAAACAGGTACTTTCGTCCACAAATGACTTTAAATAGCCCAATTAGCCACTTCAGACCTATCCTGCCGGTGCTCTTCCAAAACTCCACCGATATCTCATCTGGACCGGTAGCTTTTACCCTACTAATCCTATGAATAGCACTCTTAACCTCCTCAATCTTAATTCTTCTTGTAATTGAAGGAAGACTCAAGTATTCTTAACAGAACATTTACTGTCTTTTGAAATACCTGTGTCCTCACTCTTTTGCGTTGGGACAATTCTTACCTTCAATTTTGATTTTAGGAAAAGAAAGTATATTTGGATTTTACTCTATTTTAAAATTTTAAACCAAAAGAATGTAATAAAGTTATTGTACAGTTATTAACTCTTTCTTTAGACAATTGATATATTATTTTATTCACTTTTTTCTTTCAAAGAGGGCATTAATATTTTAAACACAATGATAAACTTCATATACCCCAGCTCGCTCGCTTACTAATTAAGCAATATTGTTCATGTCTTCATGATACAGCAATTGTTAAATTCTTCATGGGTTGCATTTGGGCTCCTTCATGGTTGTATTTGGCCGAGCTTAATTCATGGGTTGAAATGGGCTATGCCCAAAATCAGCCCAACAGAAAATTATGTTATGCCCATACAGTGAAATGTTGGCCAGGTTAAATGGGTATGGACCATTTTTGCCACCCTATATATGGGCTAGGCTCATCAGAATATTACTGAGATAACATTAGAGGGGTGCCTCATGTATCGACACTTACTTTGAGATTTCTTGGCACTGCACCTGTTGGTTGTCCATGATGTAAGTAGTAGTGGGTTACATCATACATGACATAGCCCAGTAAGCCTCCTCCAAATAAAGAAGGAGCAGTTGAGGGAGTCGAGATGAGTTTAATTAAATTCCAGAACTGTAATCACAAAGCACAGTGTCAAAAGCTCTGGGAAATGCTAATAGTTATAGCTACTCAGCAAATAAACAAATAGTGTGATCAATTTGTATGTTTACCACAGTTATATGAATGTTCTTCAAGATAATATATCACAGCAATACACATATTTTCAACTTGGCTCTCTTTTGTTCTCCCTCCATCTCAAAATAAAATTACCTACTTTGACTAGTGTAGATATTAAGAACACGGTTCAAATGAGTTATTATATTAGTGTCAAATTGGAAAGTGTTCAATACATGAATAACAAAATTCATGTAGTGTGCCTAAGCGTTTCTGCTTGTGTGTATTTTTTGTATTTGAGTTTAATACAAAGTTGGGAGAAAGTTGTCCCACAAATATGCCTTGTCTTCAGATTGCTAATCACTGAAAATAATTCTGTCCCTAAAACGAAAAGAAAATGAGAAGATTGAGTCAATAGGAACGTTGGCTGCCATACAGTGATGTGAATGAAACTTCCCCTGTAGGACTATAATGCAATATACTTCCCCATCAAAAGAAACCTCAGGATTTTTAAGTGTCTGGTTTCATTTAGCTGTAATAGACAAGTGATTGAAAAACTCACATCATCAGGTTAGCAATAAGTCAGTTTCTACTTCAAAATAAATGACTAACCCAAACAAGGTGTCTATCTTATTCCTTTATAGGTTTTACAAACCAGCAAGAGATCACAGTGTCACTGGAAGGGTTCTCTTTTCACTAAATAGCTTAGTAACTTATTAAAACTGGAGATTTGTGGCTATTTGCGTATCGTTATAATTATATCCACATGTATTGTGAGGTAAATAATAGAGAACTTCTCATAATTTTTATTTTTATTTTGTATAATGTTTTCCTAAGATGAATTTAAATGGAGAAACATGGTTAATGAGGATTTACATAACCAACCCCAACTTGTTTGGAATGAGGCATAATTCCACGAGTTATCAGCTAAATATTAACTAAGCCAGTGGTATGAAATCAACCATACCGGTACACAAAGAATAGTTGTCACAGCAGGAGGAAAAACAAGGCATAGACCATCCATGGGATGCTTGTGATGACAACCATGAAGGAGATAATAAGCTGTATTTCCCCTGTAACAAGTTTCAATGTTGCAATAGGTAAAAGGGATAGGGCCGAAAACTGACAGGACTCTATAAGTGCAAAATCCCCTCCCCCCGCTTGAGACAGAAGATGTACAAAGATACTTACCAATAGCTCTTCGTCTTTATATAGAAAAGGAATCGATGAAGAGTATATTCCATCAATGTCCATACAAAAATTCCAAAAACTACAATCAATGCCACCTCAGGAACAGAATGGCCCATCCGGATTGATACTGAGATACTATAGCATACAATTGGGAGCCAAATGACTGGAATTGCCCACCAAACTGTGCGAGTCAGAAACTGTTCCACAAATAAAACATCTCAATACACTATAGATGGAACTCCTGTCAAACGGAAGGTTATTACATAGACTCTGATATGAGTATGGGATTAATGTCTTTGACACAGCTACATTCCATGTCTAGTTTTCTACTTCACTTGAACAATTGTGACAAATGAAGGCAGTTGAGTATACCATATTTGTTTATGGGTGTGTGGCATGGCGATGGAGAGACTGAATAACAACAGCTCTAATAATACATGGGGAGTAAAAAGTGACCTTGTTGAGTTCCATGGCAACAAGGATTAAATAAGCAATACCTCCCAAAATTCACTTTCAAAAAATCGAGGTCCTTCCTTGTTAACTATAGGCTGGTGAACCCACTCTTGATAAGCTTCTCCAAGGTGACCAACCTGAGAACATACTCCAGAAGTCAAAAAGAAAAATGAGTAGATATTTTATTGGTATGAGTTAGCTGAAAAAAGTTATTTCTATTTAGTTGCCAGTGAGAAAATCAACAAGGGCTAGTGGCTAAAGAATTATGTTTGACATGACAAAGAGAAGTTGAAAATAATATGATCACTAGAATAGGTTTTTTATAAAAACAATGCCAGGAAAAGAATCCTTTTTATCTATGCACATCTTTAATTTATTTCTGCTATCATTTTTTTGGGGGGGCTCTTAGGCAAGTAAAACAAAAATATGGATTTTGACGCCAACAGATAGAATGATAGATATACTATAACAATTGGGAGGAGGTGTTTACCTTATGAACTCAAACAACAAAATGATCTTTTATTAGACAAATGCAACAAATTTAAACCATCGAAGCAGACGAGCATGAGGAGAAAGAAACTACAAGATTAACTTCAGGAAAGATACCCTAATAGCAGCGTTGATTATGGTTTACTTGACAGATCTGCTGAAATAGAAATACATAGAGTTGCAGTTTCTATCAGGAAGACAAGAGCTTTATCTAGATCTACTGTGAAGCCTTGTGCAACCATCGTGGGACTTTGTAGCTAGTTGATAGGATACAACAAAGGATACAGAAAGTAATTGATGTTAGGGAGGATTCAAGAGAAGATGTACTGCAAAGAGACTATGAGAAGTTCCACCTAAAGTTGAGTGCAACAATTTAAAGTTACTTTTTTGATTGAGAGAGTATAGGGTAAAATAGAAACTATTCCAAATAAGAAAAGAAAACACAAGGGATAAGGCATAAAACCACACCTAAACTATGGAGAAATTGCCAACTTCACACCTAAACTATGTGGGGGCCCTAAGACCCCCCGAACTTATTGTTACTGTATTATTACCCCCTCACTAATTACCTAGTAAAGAAAAAAAGTTAAAACACAACATGTGTAAACACGCGCTTATTCAAAACTAAAAAAGAGATGTCTTTTTTCATTTGATTCTTTCAAATTCAAACGACCGGGTCCTCATCCTCTCTTAAATCCTTTGTCCTCCTTCTTTCACTGTTTCAACAAAATTACAATTGCAAATAAATAATTAAGCTTGAGTACACACAAAAGGGCAATGAAGAACGGCAATTTATCAAGTTATTTGGAAACGAAAAAAGAATTAAAAGAAGAGATGGAGATTGTAACAATGCTGACAGAGGGTTTGAAGAGACGATGAAGGTCCGCTCATTTGGGCCTGAAAGAATCAAATAAAAAATACTAAGACCTCCATTTATAGTTTTGAATAAGGGCTTGTTTGCTGTGTTTTAACATTTTTCACTTTTAGGTAAAGAGTTAAGGGGGGTAAATAATATAAAAATAAAGTTCAGGGGGTCATAGAACCCCGCATAGTTTAGGTGTCTAGTTGGCAATTTTGCTATAGTTTAGGTGTGTTTCTATGCCTTATCCCAAAACAAAAATCAGTCATCTGACATATATTTTCCTTCTGATCAACTTTGTGTTAAACTAGTATTTCCACTCCAAGGAAATTATTGTCTTTCATTAACTAATCATGTCATTGAGTTCCTATATTCATCAACAGATCAATTACCTTGAAGGATTTGTGAGCAAATAAACTTCACCCAAAATTAAATTATGGCATGTTCCATGCAAAACATCGTTTTCACAACCTACTTGTTTCACAATATACTCATGAAAATTAGAGAAGACATAATTGTTCTTTCCCAAAGCTCCATCCAAGCACAATTTATAGCCATGATGATCCCATCTTGAGAGGGATAATGTTAAAAATTTCTTCTTTTGTTTCATCAAAAAGCTGAGTCCTAGTTAAGTTCGGGCATAAATATTAAGGTAAGAATTTAGACTATATTGAATCTAAACACATATTGGCCCAAAAATAAAGTTCAAAATAATTCTTGAAATTTTAGTAAAATAAAATTGATAATAGCAGAAAACAAGGATATTCTGGTAATTGAGGAATATAGTAACAAGTGCCAGAATGGTGTCCATGGGCTTGTCCATCAATAACTTATCTAAATGTCTTTCATCACAGTTGTTTGATGAAGTAGTCATCTTCTATCATGTCAGATTGTCATCTACCAGTTTAAAGGAAACAATGACAAGAGCTCTGATGAAGCATTGTTAATTTTAGTATGTTATGTATCCATTTTAAGGAAAAAGTGACAAGAGCTTGAGGAGATTAATTATATTTTAGATAAATTCAATAGAAAAAGAGAATACTACAAAACGTAGTATAGCATTTGGATATTTTAAGATCTCATCTTGTAGCAGACAATCATAATATCATTTATCTTAAAGCATAATACTTCTTTTGCCTCATAGATGATAGCACATGCTACTAAGTTAGATATGTCTTAGCACGATCATCAATTGTTGGAATAAAAGTCAGTGGAACAATAACTTTTTCAAAATATCGAATGAGTTGGAAGTGCACCAAGGTGTGGCCTAATGGTAATGAAGTGGGAGAAGAACCACAAGGTGTCAGGTTCATATCCCAGCAGAGGCAAAGAAATCTGCCTAAACCTTGGTGGATAGAGTTACCCAACACCTATGCTGGTGAGAGATAGGCATCCGGTGAAATAGTTGAGGTGTACGCAAGCTGGTCTGAAGACTACCATCATCAAAAACAATAATGAAATGGTAGTAATGCAAATCTTGATTGAAGCAGAATGGTTGTTTTTCTGTATCGTTATAATAGTAGTATAATGGCAGAGTAAACACGACTGAAAAGAAAAAAAAAAGTAATTTATTTGTGCTTGCATGTAGCCTATTTGACAGCTACAACCACAATGTTACCCCTGGTTTGAATCATTAAACTTGTTTATAAATTACAGACTGCCTAATGCTTCAAAAGTAAAAAGGAGTCAACATGGAGGTATTGAAAAAGTGTTTTGCTGATTATTGAAGTGCTCAATGCACAGGAAACTATTATCAGCTAAAGCTTTTGTATGACCACATATAAAACTAAAACTTTGATATGATTTGCAGAAAAAAAAAATTGAATCAATAATCCGCCTAATGCAACACAGACCAACAGTATAAAAATTGTAGAGACACAACCACAGAAGATTGCCAACAAAAGCAGAAGAAACTGGAGAAGTTTTCCTCACAATATCATTAGGGAAACGAAATGACAATCAAATAGAAGCTGAAGTATTTCAGATATGGCAATTTAGGTAGGATGTCCACCTGTGAAATGTGTGTGACAAACATTTTCAACAAAATCTGAACTTTGCTCCAAAAGCACCTTTCACCTAAAGTTAATCATCTTTTCAAAAAATATAATACAAAATTGCCAACCAAATCCACAATGTATATTCATCGCAAGAAATCCACACGGGCTTTGACACAGATCTACTTCACAAACAAGTCTAACTCAACCGAACTAAAATCCAAAGAGAAGAGTGACAGGAAATAGCAAAGAGAAAACTTACTGTTTGTGAAATTTTCAGATTCCTTAGCAACATAGTTTCCGTACAAAAGCAAATAGTCAAGCACAAATTGGGTGCTACTGCTGGCTATATAACCACATATTTTTAATTTTATTATTGGGCATAGAATATACCTTTTTTTACCCAACTGAAGATGATCCAGATCTCGCTGAGATTCTCACGTGAAGGTTGCCACTCTGGCAGTCATGCATACAACTCAACATCGCCCAAATTTGAATTTCCGGAAAACCATGGATTTCAAACTCTCCCTTTTCTTTTCTTTTCTTTTCTTTTCTTATCTGGTCTGTTGGATTTAAAGAGAAGTAATTGGGGTTTTTTTCAAATATAGAAAATATAATGCAATTACAATATTAATTAAAAAAAATAATTTTATTCATTAAGATTGCGAGTACAAATTTTTTTATTCTTTTTTTTTTCTCTTAAGATCTCTCCGTGATTCTAAGACCGATAGTGGTGTATTTCTAGAACTAAGTATGATTTAAACTTCCTTGATCTCTTTATGAAGACCCAAGCATTAGTGGGATATTCGAGATTTTGATTTTTATAAATATTTCATGAATTTATGGATTTTTAGGATTAGATGAAAAGAGGGCAAACTACATTCCTTGAACTTGTGAATATTTGTTTGCGGTCTTTCATCATCTTTGGATGCTAACCAAGAAGTATCTTTTAGAAAGTGGATAAAATTCTAGTGAAAGAAATCTCTAAGGTATTGTAATGACCCTCGCGGTCATTTGCTTGCTTTTGTGTGATATTATTGTTTTGCCCTTTTTCGTAGCCTTTGTGTTGTATATTTGACGTGTTGGATTGGGTGGCAGCTTCTTGAGCCCAGCATGTTATTTTGGTGACGTAACATAGTTCGTTTGCGTGCAAGGGGTTTCAAATGAATCTCGAGCCCCTTCGGGACATTTTCTCAACTTCAAGATGTGCTGATGTTGTTATTGTTGGTGCCATAAACATTGTTCAGTGCGTTCGCGTGCTTGGAGCCATGTTCGAGATGACTAGTGAAAATGGTCTTCGCAACTGCGAGCTTGGCACTGCGATCGTGAAGACCAACCTTACATACGTGAGACCTATGATTCTGATACTCTAATACCATTTTGTCACAACCCGAATACGGGTGTAATGGCACTCGTATTAACCCACCAAGACAAGTCAGCCTAAAATCCAATAAAAAGTAAATGTGGAAGTAAATGAAGTCAACTGAAATTGAACTTAATCGAAAACAGGTAAATAATCTCAAATATCCTCCAAGATTGATTGTCATGTGTACAAGCCTCTAAACAATACATAAAATGCAGGAAAAAATACAAGTTTCAATGTCTTTGTCTCAAACATGACTAAAAACATAAAGTAAGAGTAGAGATGGCTGCCAAAGTGATGTAACAACTACCTCAGTCACTCTAGATAGTAGCCTCGGAGATGAATGGAAAGAGGGAGATGTCACACTGATTCGGGCTCACAACCTACACAAGTGTAAAAGCAAGGAGTGAGTACCAACAACACGGTACCCAATAAGTGCACAACTAAACATAAGAAAAGCTATATAGAATTCAAATACTCAGTCACACCAACTGAACCTCCATAACTACAACATGCACGCAAATAAGCCCAATCTAGTAATTTATATTATAAGTAGCACATAGGTTTTACAGTTCTCAATATCTCAATTGACTCAGTTAAATGTCAAGATATATCATCCACAAGGGTATCACAAAGGTAAATATGAATCCACATATAATATGATGAGGTGCAATACAATGCAATGTTGTGACAGATAATATGATGCATGTTTGTCCTATGATACACATCCACTGAATCTCAGTTCGGAACCCACGAGGAACATATCTATCCATGTATTCTTCCACGAAGCGTGTGGCCTGACCCCTCATATGATACCTTCCACGGAGCCTGTGGTCCGACCCCTATATATCATAATCACTGCCACGGAGCGTGTGGCTTGTCCCATATTTCTCATTGTTATCATAAGTGTTTCATTTCAATTGTGCCATAGAACAAGTACAATATATGCATGATCACACATATAGCAATGTACAATGATAATCATATCAACTCATGAGTCATATCAATATAGTCAAGGTACGCTATCTCAAATAAGTCAATATCATCAATTGTATCGCTCATAACGTTAGAATTCAATCAAATTTCCTTTTTATTACCCCCATCGTTATCCTTAATTCATTCCAATTTCACGAATGATTCTCGAATTCGAGTCCCCATTATTCCCCACTACACATAGCAAGAAGTATAGAATTTTACAAGTTTAAAGAAGGTTTAGAAATCCACTTGCTTAGAATTCAATCAAAACTAGTTTGAAACTTGCGCCTTGCCCTTATGTCACCGCTCCTAATCAAACAAAATCTAATTAAATATGAATTTCCAATAAGAATACAAATCTAACGACATTCAAATCATAATTTTAGAAGTATCGGCCAAAATCAATGCAAAAACCCGATTCTGAAAATAAAGGTTAAATCTAAAAAAAAATTGGATAAAAAAGTTCTCTATAACATAAGGAATCTATTAGCAAAAACCGTTTCGAATTTGGAGTTAAAAATAGTTCGGAATCATCAATTTAAGAAACTTTTTGATGTTTTTAAAAACCCCAATTTCTTCAATTGAAAACCTCAAATTCAAGTTACAATCGACAACTAATCAATGGGTACTGATGAATTCGAGTTAAATTGACTTACTCAATAAAATTCCATGAAAATATCCCTGCAAAATTGCTTCTATCGAGCTTGTCTAACTCAAAAATGGTGAAAAATGGCTAAAATTTGACTTTTGGGGATTAAACACTGTTTAGGTAAATTTTGACCTTCCCGAATGTGGCCCACTTAGCCCACGAAGAGTAACCCCTCAACTCTCCGCGATCATGATAGGACCCACGCGAACACAGAGACGCCCACAACTTACTCTCTACAAATGTGACACCACATCCGTGAATGAAGATGTTAACTAAGTGATCCCTTGCAACTGTGGGCAAAGTGCCGCGAACGCTAAAATAGCCTCACCAATTGAAGATATCGATCAACACACAAGCAAGAAATCATGGATTGGACCTTTGGGATTCGTTCGGAATCTCATGCACATAAACCTTATATTTTATCCTACTATATTCGATGTTTCTAACTCAATGAAACCATTGGAATTTGAATTTGAGGTATCCTTGACTCAAAACCCAAAAAGTCACAACTAAACTAATTTCAAGCCTCAAACTATCAAAACGAGCTCGGGACCTCTAAAAATTCAACCAAGACCACCCGTAGATCTTAAAATCATCCACCAAATCCAATGAAGTCATCGGAATTTCATTCCAAGCATCGGATCTCTCAATGTTGACCAAAGTCAACTTTATAATCAAAATTTAAAGATTTTTCAACTTAGGACCTCAAATCTTCGTTACAACTCCAAATCTAATCCCCTCAACTCTCCTAGACCAAATTCCACAATCTGGAGTTGATGGAATTGACAGAATTCCATTCCCAGACTCATAGCTTCGGCTGATCCCAAATACCACTTTTGAATACTTTAGGCCTTTAGCGATCTCAAAACTTCTAAAACAACTTTTTCAAAGAATTTCCCAAAACTAACACCCAATACTGATCAAAAATGATTCGGGGCAACTATCTAAAGAGGTAAAATGGTAATTTTGCAAATATTTCCAAAATAACTTTCAGGTTCATTGCATGGATCCACATATAGCTTATGATGTTCTCATAGAGTCTACCTTGGAAAAGTAGTCTCTCCCTTCTCGATGTGGGAGTTATATCAGATTCTATGTTATAGCTCGCATGGTATTATATGTCGGTTAAAAGTCCTATCATACACTAAGGTATATGAAAATGTGTAAAGTTCTCATGATGATGTTTTGATGCATTGACCATATGATTATGATATTTTAAGGATTCCGAGGGTCTTTCAGAAACAGTCGTCCTACCTTGGTAGGAGTCAAGTCTGCGTACACTTTACCCTCCCTAGACCCCACGTTGTGGAATTTCACTAGGTTGTTATTGTTGTCGTTGTACTCATGTTTTAAGATACTGCTCATGAATCTTATGTTCATATTGATTATGTCCTATTTTCATTGTTCATGCGTACTTCTTACATACCTAGTGCACTTCATGTAGCGACCCTCCAGGGAGGATGCTACTACAAAAAAATGTATATTAAATTCATGACACAAAAACAAATAACTTTCCGTAAGGCCCATTTATATAATCTAAACAAAATAGTGAAAGGTGTAAGTTGTTCGCCAACTAAATTTTTTTCATCTCAATTAAATCAAATAAAAATTCCAATTTAGGACAGACGACTTCTAAAAATAGTTTTAAAAAAAATAACTTCCGAGACATTCATGTATTACGATAATTTATGCTTCATTCAAATATTCCAACTCCAAAGGGAAATTTAGTGCTTCATAAAACTTAGAAATGTACATACCCCAAAATTTACAAAACAAGCAACCATCCTTAAGTTACAACCCTCAGAAATATGTACATAAATACAAATATACAAGCAACCCATAAATCATATACACGTCCCAAAATACTGCAAAATATAGATGCCTATATGCAAATGTGATCTTCATTTAAGCTCCCAAAACTTCATCTCCAATGGCCAACCTCAAGCCTCTTCTCGGACATTTCCTACGATAGAAACAACTACCGCTAAGCACAAAGCTTAGTGGTGCAAAACTACAAGTTTGAAGCCTTTGGGTTTCTACCATAATCTTTTCAAGTCATGAGCCACACCAATGTACAATAATAATTAAAACAAGGCAACAACTATATCACGAGTATCAAGTTCTAAATATAAAAGCTTAAGTGTAAATAATTCATAGAAGTACATTTACAAGATTTAGCACCAAGTTTCACCCAATATGTACGTCATGCCGTCACACTAACATGATCAAGTATCAAGAAGGATCGGAGCCCTGTATCAAGAAGGGTAAAGACCCAATAATCAAGAGAACCAAGAACCATATTAAAAATGGCTTCCTAATTCGTACTTAAAATGGACAACTTCCATACTTAATACGAACTAAAAATCCATAATCAAGATGGCAAAGGGTCCGAAACAAGAGGCATGCCAATAGTGACAAAGTCACAGCCACAAGAAGGACAAGGTCCACAAGAATGTCAAGTGATTGAGCAATCCGTACAAGTGGGCGAGTTAAGCAAGTGTCTTGCAAATTTCCCAAGATACCAACATGACAAGACATATTTCAAGACAATAGCAACCATACCAAGATAGGCTTTCAATATATTAGTAGGTAACAAGAGTTTATACACAAACCTCAGCCTTTTAGCATACAATAATCCAACACGACTTCAAAAGTTCAAACCGTAGGCCATCAAATGTCTCAAGTTTCTCAACTTGCACACGATATAAACAACCTTGAAAATACCATTAAATGACTTATTTAACTTTCCAGAATATCCATAATATTGACATAAAACAAAATTTATTATTGCAAATAAGCCTAGAATGTTTCGACCCGAATTATCTTACTAAAACAGTAAATTCGGAAAGTCAAGTACCACAGCTTGAATCTAAATTTTGAAACTCAAAATAGCAAAACTGGACTTTATCCCCTTCATGAAACTTTTATATATACTTCTTAAGTTTGAAACCCAAAAGAAATTAACTCAAAATTCATTTTGTACAAAAAGATATCATCCAAATACTAACAGCTACTTAAAAACGAGAATCTGGACAGCCACACTTATCCGATTGTATCTAAGTTTGCAACCTGAAAATGGCAAAACTAAACTTTATTCCCTTTACAAAACATTTAGATATATGTCTTAAGTTTCCAATCCAAAAGAAATCAACACAAAACTCATTTTGTACAAAAAGATATCATCAATGTATTAACAACAGTACCATCTCAAAAACGGATTTGCAAACAAAGTTTAGTCCCCCAATTTCGACAACAACAACTTATCTACAACATCAACAACATTATCAACAATTATTCTACATCATAACTTAACTAATTCTACCCATTTAATCCAACCAAAACAGCCCCAAATCCATAAGTCTCAACAGAGCAAACAACAAGTTTACAACGCTTACTTCCTCCGTTTTAAACCGTTAAATCTCTAAACAAGCTTGTTAACAAGAAAAAGAACATCAATCTTACCTTAGGTGTGCAGCAATATGATAACACACTCCTTACTAACTGATTTTTAGCTCAAAGTGAAGACAACGTAACGTGCAATGCCTTTTTCTTCACGAGTTTCGGAATTCAGGACTCGGATTTGGGTCAAAAATAGTTTCTTAGCCTAGAAGATCTCTCTTTCTCTCTTTCTCTATGATGTTCTAGAAACTTATGGTCTAAAATTGGAAGAGATAAGCTGAACTTATCCTTTAAAAGTCAAAGAAAATAGGTCTGACCCGACTTGGATTCGGGTTGGGCCCAAAATCATCACCCTGCTTGACCCTTCTATGTTAAAATATCCATAACTTTTTATTCCGATGTCGCCTATAAGCTCACGACCTATGGTTGGAAAGGTATTTCAATTATATACAACTTTTATTTTATAATCTTTCCCAAATTTCTAAATTATAAAGGGTTTATGGCCTCCCTAAGTTTGATCACCCGAAAATGTAGCTAAACAAAAGCATTTGTTTTCCCCGTAACAAAATTCGAGTCAGTAGTAGTTGATCATATCATCAAGAAATAACCACTTTAATGTGAAAAATAGCTTAAATAATTAGGGGCATTACACTTTATGTACTAACACATACTTTTGCCTATATTGTATTATAATGTAGGGTCTGACGATCACGTTCATCCTCCCGTTTTGTGGCTAGAGCTTATTAATATTCTCATTTGTGGTGAGTCTTCACATTTCAAGGACGTGACAGTTTACTCTTTCTTATGTTCTTATGACTTTCTTACATATTGTGGTTAGCTAGGAGCTTATCTTACGCCTCCATCTAGACTAGTAGAGGCATGTTGGACGTCATGGACTTTATGTTGTCTTTTCATTCTGAGTTGAGACTTATTCTCTTTTATTTAGACTATTCTTGTTGAAACTTTATTTCCGCATCTATGTTTTACTCTTATGACTTTACTTACTTTATGTATGCTCATGTATAATATGCTAAGAGACTTGGTTGGGGTCCTTTGGGTTTCTAATTGCCATGTCACACCTAGGGTCTAGTTTGGAATGTGACACCTCTAAACTAAAAGTTTAATAAGCTTTTCAACCTCCTCATTACATTTGAAAATCCTAAAATAAAATTATACAATTAACTAATCTTGTATATCTACTCAAAGTAACACAACGGGCGTCATTCACGGCTCCCCTAATGCATCACGATGTCCTTGATTAGTTGCAACTCCTATCAAAAGTTACAAGTTCAAGTATTGCCATCAGTTCCTTTGGCCACTTTAAAAACAAATCTCGCGATACCAATTGTAAGACCCCGTAAGTCGAAAAGTTGGAACTAAGGAAAAAAGTCTCAAAATTTCAAACTCATCTATGTGAACGAGCCTCTCTGCAGCTCGTAGGTCCTTCTACGGCTCATAAGGTTGGGTCATAAAGCGACCCTTTGAGAAGAAAATTGAAGTTCCCCTTAGGAGAGGTTCTACGACCTTTCAAGATGAGTCTTTCTTGAGAAGATGGGTCGTAGGAACCCCTCGTAGGACAAGTTTCAAGGACCCCTCAAGGCCAAGTCTACGAGCCTTGAGAATGGACCATTCCTAGGAAGATGGTTCGTATACACGAGTCGTTCATAATATTCAAAGACTTGAATTTTGCAAGTATTGGGGACCTGCAGGACGAGCCCAAAAATGAGTCGTTTCCTTAAGAATGGGTCATATACAATGGTCATTCGTAAAATTCAGAGACTACATTTTTAGGCTCTTTTCTCAATCCTGCAAGACGGGTCATTTGCACGAATCGTCGTTTCGACGACAATAGGGGTCCCATAGGGCCAATTTTCTAGATTTAATGAAAGGCAATTGTGTTTTTTTCCAAAGTTTGGTTCAATGAACCTAGACACTTTTATGGCCAAGTTCAATGTCTAAAAACACTCTTCTCTTCAAGACCCCCCTCCTATCCAAGTCTTCTCTCAAAACTTCCTAGGCAAGAACTCATAAAGTTTCTCAAGGTTTCTCTCCAAATTCAAGCTAGGGTTTCCAACTTCTTCAAGGTTCTTCTTTAATTACTAGTGAATTCAAGCGAGGTATATGGGTTTTCATCCATGGGTCCTTCCACCCATGGAGACTAAATATTTTCTCAATCTAGTATTTCTATTCAAAATGATGAAATCTTATGGGCTTTTACATGATGACTTTAAATGCATAGATTATGATATATTTGAAGTTTCTTTACATATATTGATGGATATTGACTCTTGGTTTCATGAAGTTATGATGTTATTAAAGTGCCTATATGAAGGCTTGAAAAGAGTTTTTAAGACATATATGGTGGGTTGCTTTAAGAATGCGTATTTTATGCATTTCCATTACTCTCATGCATGCAAGAATTCTTTAAAGGCATTGGAAGGTTTTTACAAAATGAACCCACCTAGTTTCTTATGATGAAGTAAAGTTGAAATGAAGTTTGACTCCAATGAATGTTATGAAGTAAATGCTTATGAAATGGGAGTCTTTATGAAATGATTGATTGATAAAAAGGGTTTCTTAGCCAAAGTAAGGTTTCAATGTGAAAGAAAAATCCTCACGTTGAATTAAATAAAATGTTTAAGGTTATGATATGACATGTATGACATCTCTCTATGCCGTCAACTCTTTTGAACATTTTTCAAAAAAAAGGCAGGTTCGATTAGCATGGTACCCCGAATACCATCACTGATTGTAGACCTAATTTTCTTATAAATCAAGGTTCATTAGTAGGATGGTAAATAGGGTGTGACAGCCATGATGATATTATAAACCAAAGGTTTTAATGAGCTATTCTACCGAATGTGATGTTTGAATTCTCAAGTTATATGATATGACTATTTTTGAAGTATTATACTATTCCGTGGGATTTGACTTAGCATCGAATGTAGCATGTAGATGGGAACTCGACCGAAGGTGTCCTTAAGTAAAGTCTTATATTGCATTAACTATGTGCCACCATATGAGCCTTTGTCGGCTAGGCATTTGTAGCCACCAAATGTTAAATAATTGAATGTAAACTTAATGGAGTTCTATCCGGCAAGTAGTCTCCCCGTGACAATGTAGGGGTTATGTTGGATTCCATGTAATAGCTCACATGGTCTAAAATGTTGGTTATAGTCATTTTCCCACATATGTATGATTAAATGCTATGTACTTGATTACTCATACATACATTCACTCAAGTATTTTACCTTATGAATGTCTTAATGTTTTATTATGTTGCATGTCTACATACTTAGTATATTCAAAGTACTAATGCATACTTTTTTGCCTACATGATATCACCATGTAGGGACCGGTGTTCCTCCTCCTCCACGTGGTTAGTTCGGATCGATTGAAGGCTATTTTGGTGAGTTCCCATTATTTTGGGAACAATACTTCTCTCCTTTCTAGCATATGTTATGTTGAGGCATTAAAACACCTATTTTGGTACTTCATTGTTAGTTTATTTGAGGGTGATCTAAGGACATGTCTTAGCCTTCGCCAAGTCTATTAGTAGAGGTATGTTTGGACATAAATGTATGATGATATAAGGTTGATGTTGACTCTTATTTTATGATGTTCTCCCTTAGTCCCTATATCCCTTATGTTTCTGCTTAATTTGTTAATCATTACCAATGAAATGCTTAATGAATGCTAAGAGGCTTGGGTGAGGTACCCCCGGTGCCTCATTCACCGTGCATTCTCTAGGCCCTAGGCTTGGGTCGTGACACCAATGGGACATCTAACTAATACTACTCGAAACACTTGAACATTTCATTACTTTCTTGATGCTAATTCAGAATACTTGTGACATCACAAATTTGGAGTTTCACCCACTACTGAGTTGAATTTAGATTGCCAACCATACACCTTGACGTTTTGCAACAATCTATTGGCCTCACAGATGAATGATCGTCTGTTTTACTGTAAGACCCTGGAAACATGAAAAGTCCTAAACAAAGGATCAAAGGAGGAATTCTCAAAAGTTGCAGAAAACTGGCACCAGAAGCTGACTACGGAAGCCTTCACAGACCGTGGTAAGCACCACGGACTGTGGTGTGCAACCGTGGTGGAGATTCAGAAGCTTAGTCTGTCACACTACGAGAGGGTACCGTAGGCGTTACCGGCATTCAAAAACCATCTCTAGCCTCCAAAGAACCACTTGGTCTCATCACTCATTCGTTCATCAGCGAAAGACTTAAGTGAAAATAAGAATACTTATGTGGGCTCGCCATCATCAACATCAAAGAAAAGAAATAATTCTTAGAAAAAATAGTTTCGAAGGAGAACTACTCCAATTACATCATCAAACTCTGTCTATGAAGCCTCTAACACTATCAGATGGTGCCAATGACATGTCCATGACTACCTCAAAAGAAACATAATACTCAACAATAATAAAAGGATAAAAGTTCCTCCGAATACAAAAAGGACTCACCAAATAGCTGAAAAGTAATGATCTTCAATGATACGCTTGGTGAGGATCTCTAACACCTGTAGCTCCATCATAAAATAATGCAGGTCGAATGACGTCAGTACATGAAATTATGAGTATGTAAAATGGCAGGAAAGTAAGGACATATATCAAGAAACTCATCTTAGGAAGACTCAGCTCAGAATTCAACATCATCTTAACATCAATATGTAATGGAAGTTTAAAAATAATAATAAGCAATGTTTACTCAGTTGGGAGTTTCTCTAACCGACAACCATCACTTATGAGCTAGTGATGATACAATGAAGCGATGTCGTTGCCACATCCATCCAATACCTTGCCAGGGTAAAGGAGATCACCATCTTGGATCCAATCATCAAAGTCCTTTTTAGGGGACTTAAGAGGCATAGCCTCCATCCTACGCCGGCTACGTAGTTCTGGGGTTTGAGCCAATTAAATTCTTACCTAACTCGGTGCTCAATACTACTCCCAAAATATGTGCTCATATTAAACTCATCGTCTAGTCTTATTGGACTTTTATTTAAAACATCAAACGCATCTCATTACCTCTTCATCAATCATTAGACTTCAAAACATCATTTACATCTCATCAAAACATCTTACTCAAAACATCGTTTAATCCAAAGAATCAAATTTATTTAAACTCAATTCTTTTGCTCGTTCAAAACTTAATAAAATACATATATATTATTAATTCAAAACACTCTTTTTGTCAATAAATATTAAAATCCAACATATTTACTCAAAACAAGCGTAAAAATATTCATGAACATCCAATCAATTAAGGTTCATGGAAAAGTAACCACGAACAATAATTCTAATAATATGATAGATAATAATAATAATCTCAATGCATAAATATATCTAACTCAATAGAAGAAGAATTAACTCATTTAGAATTCAAAAATTAGGGTAAAACTCAACTATAACTCAATTATGATAAATTTAAATATTTGGCGCATGGACGAACTCAATCCAATGCTATGAATAGCCTTACATACCTAGAATTTAAAGCTTTACTCTGAATTGAAGAACTCAATGAACACTCTTGAACCCCTAGCCTTTTTCTCCTCATCGGAGTGTTTTGTGTACTACCCGGATATTAGAATTACCGAAATAGTATTTCTACACTACTAAAAACTAAAACTATATTTGAGAATGAGTAAAGAAGTGTATACAGAGAAAGTTTGATAAATAAAATGAGAAAATAAGGTGAGTATTTATAGGTGAGGAGGAGGACCCAATAATAAATAAAAATAATTACAAAGGATGATCTTGAAAATTCAACAGAGGATTGTGATGTCATGGGTATGGATCTAGATTTTTCCATGGTTGGTGAGATGAATCTTCTTTTAACGGAATAATTATTTTTGGAGCTGCATTTGAACAAGATAACTTTCTCATTAAGATTTGGTGTCTCATATGAATTGTAGCTCTAGAATTCTACTTTCATGTCATTCAAGAATCAACTGATTTAGAGCATCTACCGTGAGATATGATTTTTTTTCTACAAATACCTCATTTCGTCACAACACTATGTCTTGCAAAAATTAATTTATTTAACCTACATATCCTTCGAATCTTAAAATAGGGTCTTTACAAAAGTTTTAGGTAATGAAGTTGGGGTTATTCAAAAAGTGAATCACCTAATGTGGATGATCCTATGAAAAATTATTCCCAAAATACAGAAGCAGTATTATTTTCGTCGATAATTGAAACACCACATCCAACGTTTTAGGGGGTGTTACATAATCTACAGAGGATGGACCACAATGGAAGACCACGGACCATGGTGAGAACCACGAGCCATGAAGCCCTATGTAGTGAGACCTCCCTAAAGTCCTCAGAAATTTCCCAAAGGCAGGGTGCACAGACGACTATCATGGGCCATGGTGTGTTTCACGGAGCGTTAAGGTGTCTGTGAAGAAACTTCAGAGACTACCCTACTAGTCCCTTTTTATGAATTTCTCTAAGTTTCTTATCACGGGACCCCACCACGGATCGTGAAGGGTCCTCGTGAAGTCTCTTCCAGCCAGATCTTTAAAGGGACATTTTGGTTTTTTCCTGCATTATAACCCAAGGTGGTGTCATTTTGAGGGCAAAATTCACCTATCTAAAGACCCTAGACCCTTCAAAGCCCTTATTTATTTCACGCTAACTTCTCCAACACAAATCCTCTCCTCTCAAGTTCTTCCAAGGGCTTCAAGGCAAGGCTAGGGTTTCCCAATTCAAGGCATTCAAGTCTCCTTTCTTCCTCAAGTGTTCTTAGGGATTTCGTTTCCCCAAGGTATGTGGGTTTTCATCCATGGGTCCTTCCATCCATGGAGCCCAAATATTTTCTCAACCTAGCATTTCAATTCAAAATGATGAAATCTTATGGGCTTTACATGATGACTTTAAATGCATAGATTATGATATATTTGAAGTTTCTTTACATATATTGATGGATATTGACTCTTAATTTCATGAAGTTATAACGTTATTAAAGAGCCTATATGAAGGCTTGAAAAGACTTTTAAGACATATGTGGCGGGTTGTTTTAAGAATGTATATTTTATGCATTTTCATTACTCTCACACATGCAAAAATTATTTAAAGGCATTTAAAGGTTTTTACGAAATGAACCCACCTAGTTTCTTATGATAAAGTAAAGTTGAAATAAAGTTTGACTCCAAATGAATGTTATGAAGTACATGCATATGAAAGGGAGTTTTTATGAAATGATTGATGAAAAGGGTTTCTTAGCCAAAGTAAGGTTTCAATGTGAAAAGACAATTCTCGCATTGAATCAAATGAAAGGTTTTAATGAGCTATTCCACCAATTGATGTTTTAATGTTAAAGTTATATAATGCTTATGTTATATTAATGTTTAAATGTTATTCTGTGGGACTTGACCTAGAATCGAATGTAGCATGTAGATGAGGGCTCGACCGAAGGGGTCCTTAAGTAAAGTTTCATGTTATATTAACTATGTACCACCATAGGGGCCCTTGTCGGCTATTTTAGGCTAGTGGGTCCACGGTTAGCCATTAAAGTTAAAGTTAAAGAATGTTTAAAGTTGATCAAAGTTCTACCTGGCAAGTAGACTCCCCGTGCCAATGTAAGGGATAGCTTGCATGGTCTTAAATGTCAGTTATGGTCGCTTCCCCACAAAATGAATATTTTAAGAATTCACATGATGATTTCTCATGCATGCATTCACTTATGCATATTGCCTATACATGTCTCTCTCTTATGTTCTTCATTTTTTAGAATTCTCACATACTTAGTACATTCAAAATACTGACGCATACTTTTTCCTACATGATATCACCATGTAGGGACCGGCGTCGCTCCACACTCTCCTCCCCATGGCTAAGTTGAACATTGAAGGCTACCACTTTGGTGAGTTTCCATGTTCCAAGAACGACATTCCTATCTTATCTAGTTTATGTTATGTTTAGACATTTAAATTAAGTTTGGTATTTTTGACTTAATCTTGAGGATGAGCTAGGGACATGTCTTAGCCCCCGCCAAGTCTTAATATAGAAGGTATCGTTGGACATAGTAAAGGATGTTATGTTGTCTTTGACTCCTATATCCCTTATGTTTCCTTTGATTTGTTTATCATTACCAATGAAATGCTTAATGAATTTTAAGAGGCTTGGGTGAGGTACCTCCGGGTGTCTCATTCGTCATGTCACGTCTGGGCCCTAGACTTGGGTCGTGCCATCTACTAACAAGATCTGTCCTCTCTGTTTGGATTTAAGATTTGCCACAAAATTTAGGCTCCGAAGAAGGTAAATTGTAAGTCACACTTAATTCAAATACCACATTCACGAAGATTCAGATAACTCTCGCTCTGCGTACTTTTACTAATAATGCTTGCATCATTATGTGTGACTTGGAAATAAACTAGAAAAAACAAACAAAACAGTTTCTTGGCCTATGGAGGCAAACAAAAATAGACCCTGGTTCTAAGATTTGTTTGTGTTACCTGTGGTGGCAGAAAAAAATACATTTGTATCCTAAGTACACATCTTATAGAGAGATACTCCAAAGTAAGCCAAAACAAGAATATGACAATCATGATTTGCGGAGCGTAAATCAATCAGAAACTACACCGTGTCTCTATGATCCCCAACGATAGTCAAAACCGTCTGGAAAAACAACCCATATGTTTGCAAGCAAGCTATTAAGCACTACTACTATTTGCTGTCAAGTATTAGGTGAATACAATTGATAAGATTTTGAAAGTCATGAAATTAGAAAAAAAATTACACTAAAGGAAGCTAATAAAAATTACATCGGTTGTATTCATACACTACTATAAATAAGCTATTTTCCGACTATAACTGTCAACTACAAATGTGTGATCGGAAGTCTGAATTTTTTTTTAACTACAGTAATCGGTACATTAAAATTTATATTATTGTCATTTATTCAAATTTTATCCGACTATATTTTTGACAACTGAAGTCGTAAGTTTTGTGAAATAAAGTCAACAAAATAATTAACCCGTTATCCGATTACTGTAGTCGAAAATGTATTAAAATAATTAAAAAATAATTTTAAATAGCTACCGCTGTAGTCGGCCATGATATAATATTTTTTAATTAAAAAATAATTTAAATTTTTCGATTACTGTAGTCGGGGAAAGTAATATTATATTAAATTCTAATACAATTAAATCACTCAACTCCCTCAATTCTCTCGCTGCGTCCCTCTCCCTACCCTCTCTCTAAATTAAATCTTTTCATTTACTTTAATATTCAGTTCCCTCAGCTCACTAACATGTTCCCATCGCTAAATTCATTTCCCATCTAAATTTCATCAAAATTTCACAGAGTTCTCATCGCTTAGAGGAGATTTGGATTTTTCAACTTTAGGGTTTCAATTTTGTTGAGGTAATGTCAACTCTTCTCCTTTTTAGGGTTTCAATTTTGTAGAGGTAATGTAAACAATGAACTCTAATTTTATTCAAAATGGTTGTTGCCTTGGTATTTCTCTGTTTCTGAGTAAAAGAGTAATGCTAGTCTATTGTGTTCGATTTGTATTATATCATGGAAAAAAACTAGCTAAAGAAGTTTTTTATTGAGTTTGTTAATCATATTATTGAGTTTGTTAGTGAACTCCCTGTGTATGTACGTGCTCTTTTCGTTATCTCTATCACAAGAAATACTAGTTATATCAGATATTAATGATGGTAATACATCCATATTTTAGTTCTTTTGAGGGAATTATCTAGTAGATTAGAACCTTACTGGAAAGGCAGTGGTGACGTCAAGCTGGAGGGATCTAACTGGTTTATAGGCTTGAGTCTTAGTTAGCAACTTACTGCATCCTTAGTTGTGGCTAGTTCTATAAAGTCTCCAATTTATTTACCGTATAAAAGAGAGTAATTGTACGTTGAAAGAAGAATAAGTTTGCATCTCGTTAAAGAGAGGGAGATATCCGTGTCTCACAAAGAAAATAGGTCCTCAAATAGCTCTAGAATAGTGTCCTCTATAGAGAAAGAAAGAATGTGGAGTAGCTCAAAATTCCGTTAAGAGCAAGGCTCTCTTCAGACTTTTCAATGAAAATTGG
Organism: Solanum dulcamara; assembly: GCF_947179165.1. Taxonomy (NCBI): domain Eukaryota; kingdom Viridiplantae; phylum Streptophyta; class Magnoliopsida; order Solanales; family Solanaceae; genus Solanum; species Solanum dulcamara. Next base: position 21,442,415 of record NC_077247.1, on the reverse strand, counting down.
CAAATTCATGCTTTAAAGCCTTCAATATCTACAAATTTTGGTTGTCCAGGAGAATCAATTGGGTATGTTTGGAATTTGGTACAAATCAATGGTCATGTCTGTGAAGCATATGTACATTATTATAGTAACTCTTGGTGTTCTGTCATTTATATTTGGGGTTTGTTGCTGAGAACAAAAAAATTAGTTAAGTTGATCATACTAATTTTGGTTTAGCCATTTACTTACCCTTGTACAACATTGATTACAATCTGAAAGTGAGGTTTCTTTTTTCTTTCTCATTTTTATTTATAAACTTGGTTCCGGACCAACTTGCACTTATTTCACGGGGCATCTGCTAAGTTAAAAAATAAATTGTTTGAGTCCTCTACCATACCTTTTCAGCAAAAATATAAAGTTTGTTTGAGTCCTATCCTTGACAAACCAATCTGCCCCTGTTGTGGTCTCTCCAAAGATGTTGTCACACATGTATTGGATCCTCTAAAAATGCATTATGTTTGGAGGAGCCAGCACATACTCAATGAGATGTGTGATATGTTGACAAACCAATTTTGGTTGTTGCTGCTTGTTGGGATTTTGGTTTCTCGTTATTTTCTTTTGGTTCAGATGAATTATTTTCTGCTTTAATAATAAAAGGGCTATAATTAATTCTACTTTTTCTTATTTGTGAGAAAGATGAAGAATATATGAAGGAGGTGTGTGAAAATGCTGCAGAGAAAGCCATCTTAGTTGATTTTTTTTCTCTTTTTTGTGAGATCTAACTAGTTTTAGTTGTGGCCAATATAAGTGGAGTAAGTTGTACATTGCAAGCAAAGTTCAAAAATTTTAAATGTAAAAGAGCAGACATTATGTTGTATTGTTTCCTTACAAAACAATGAAGATAGAATTAAGTAGACAAGTCTATACCAACTTGAGATGAGTAAATGTTTTTGTATTTGCAAGATCACTCTGTCCCCTCTCACTTGTTTATACTCTTCTCCTTGATAAGTCTTCTTATTGTTTTTCCAGAAGTAGATTTCGGAATCTAGCCACGAACTGGACCACTCTCACTCGTTTATACTGTGCAACGGTGGATGCGCTTGGAGCCCAATTTCTTACATTTTCTTTTGATACGAGTTAGGTAAGCAAATATGAAGAATTTTATGTATTTATACTTTTTTATATACCTATTGAGTTATCTAATCTCCGTTATAGCAATTACCTAATATTGCATTTAGTTTAATTAAGTTGTATGCACTCAATATGTTACCAAATCATCTAAAAGATAATTATAGAAAACAACACATAATAGGTGAAGTTAATAACTCATAAAAGAAGGCATGCTACCTGTTATAAGAAGTTAAAATAAACTGCCATTGTAAAAAATAAATTGCAAAATTATATATTAGTTAGGCTGTATTGCAATTAATCTAATGCTATTAAAATATTATTATAGTATAAATTTACAAAACTTAAGCACCTTTTCCTTATTATTCCTCAAAAGTTGTCTTTTTTAACTTTTATGTTCCAAGATTTTGATTTTACTAATAAGCAATAAACAAGAACAGACTCAATTGCAAGCTCATGGCTTTCTTTTGCTTTTGAGTTCAATAATACCCATGCCGTTGGTATCTCTCCTGCTTCTTCATCTAGCAGCCTAGAGTTACTAGTTCACAAGTACAGACTAAGTTCCGTACTCTGCTGGTAGCATCCTAGTATCTTTATCGGAGATACTTTGCAATTTCGGAGAAACTTCAGCCCTGTTCCACAGGTTGTCTGATCTAGTGATCTTTTTATCCTCCTTATCAGAAATAAGAGTCCTCAATACAATCTTGGTCTCAAATTCCCTCCTTTTATAGGTAAGAGATCCCTCAAAGATCATATTCCTAGAACCAAATGACTTCAAAATTTTTGACTTTCTAATAATTTGGTCATTGAAATTCCTGGGCTGTAATGCATTTCTCATATCATCGCTTCTTAAACTTAACGTTCTCACCAAATATGAATCAACCCGACTATCAAAATCCTCGAAATTGGCAAACAGACTAGAAAATGTTATTCCCATCTTCCCTGCAAAAAATTTACTAGGATATTATTGCCTCAGAAATATGAACATCTGCAAAATCAAAACAAAGGTATATGTTATTAATTTATTTAACAAACTTAATTCTTTGTTATGATGATTGAAGCTAATTGTGGAATTAGCTTTTTCTAAATTCAATTTGTATGTTACAGTTGAATAAGAGACGAGATGACCAGCACCATGCAATTTTCTAAGAAAACGCTACTATTGTATAGACTTGGTTATTGATAATTAGGATACAAGTGATTGGGTATTATTGAGATGTAACATGTACTTCTTGACGACATAAATTTGAGCCACAAATGATGATTCGAGCTAATTTAGTAACTTACAGGTTGTCTAATGCTTCAACGCCTAGATCTCGGTGGCACTAATAAAAAACTTTGAAAAAGACACTTGGATAATATTTCAAGGTTATATGAGTCTCATGACTAGGCATGCACATGCGGTGAATCTAATATTATTGTAAAATCATAAATATAAATATTGATTGACTAAAATATCCTTTAAATAACATTTAAATATTGAAACACTTTTATGTCCTTGAAAATTTAAGTCATAGTAAAATTGTAAAAAACAAAAAAAAATGGTAATAGAGTATCCTAATTTATTTTGGATAATGATTTATTTAATTTGTATAGAAAAAAAAATATGTATCGTCAATTTTAACTTATAAATGCAATCCACTAACCACCTTTTCCATTATTCTTGTTATTTCATATCTATAAAAGTAATATTCGAAATGTCACAAATTAACATATATACATGTTTAGAAATTACCATATAGTTTTAAAAAAAGAAGCAAAGGTTAATTAGTAAGTAACTAAAAGCATGAATCCTTAGAAATGTCGATGGACTTTTTACTTATTGTTTTTTTCAATTTGTTATTTATAATTTTTTTAAAAATAATTATAAGTTAATAAAAGTGTAAATATGTATAAATCCTAAAAAACTCTCTCTTCCAATTTCCACCCTTGTTTCTGGTTAGTAATTGGAGAATTTACTTTGTTTTCTATCTTTCATGATGATAGCTCCTCAGGCTTGTTTTTGAATACATTTGTAGTGGCCAACTAAGAGCCCGTTTGGATTGACTTATAAGTTTTTCAGTTTTTTTGAGTGTTTGACTGGTTAACTTAAAATTATTTTATGCTTAAAATAAGCTCCAAAAAATAATTATGTCTGTTTGACTTAACTTATTTAAATCAACTTATAAACCAAAAAAAATAAGTTGAATAAGTCAACTTATTTTTTTTAACTTATAAATTAATCTCAATTTATAAATTGTATTAAATAAACTAAGTCAAATCATAAGTGCTTTAGAGCATATTGTTATGGCCCGCCACTTGATCTTGAAGAAGGTAGAAGAATGTAGAGTCTTGGAGAGGTTAGTGGAAGACTCTAGATCCCTATAGAAGCTTGTAGAGAAGTCTTGAAAGACTTAGAATTCTCTAGAGTGTGTAGAAAATTCTAGAGATGGACTTCTTTGTAAATATGGAGGGACTTGTATAACAATTTTTATTTATACTTGAGCCTCTTAGGAGTAGTATAAATAGAGGGGGCATTCATTTGTAGCAAACCATCAAGCAATCAAGCATTCTTCCAAAGCAATACAAAAGCCTTCTTCATAAAAGCTCTCTTGTCTTTCTTGCAATCTAGTATTCCCTTAGCGATCTAGTCTTAAAGGCTTACTTGAGCTTACAAGATCGTGAAAGATTCGTGAGTAAGTTGTCAAGTGCCGCATGGAAGTCTTAGTGGAAGTCTAAGTCCGTGACAACGTGGTATCAGAGCAAGGTTCTACTAAAGGATATGGCAAGTGAGGGAGATATCAACGCCACTACCGCCACCAACGTCAAGCAAGATGTTGGAAGAAAGCACTGCAAGGGAAAGAAAAACTCTAAGAGAAATGAGGAGGTGCCGCTTGAGCCTACACCAAGCGAGGCCCTAACATCCTACTCACCCTCGGCCACTAAGGTGAGTGACGATGAGCGAGGCGAGGATCCCGTGGACGTCACGCCCGGCATGGAGTGGATTGCAAGGGTAGATGCTGCCCGGCAAGCTGTGGAGATATTAGGCAAGCGCTTGAACAAGGTCGACGGCAAGTTCAAGTCTCTAGAGGAGTTCACCCTTGAGGAGAACGACAATATCCGGAAGGAGTTGGAGGTGCACAAGGCTGCCGAGTACGAGGTGAAGGAGGTGATCACTTCCTTGGAGTGTCGGCTCATGGACGCGCTAAGCACGATGGAGACCATGAAGGCCGAGATAGCAGCACTCAAAGGAGATATAGATGCCGGGAGATGCATGACGTCCAGCGCGGACCGGGAGGCCAAGATTGAGGCTCCCAAGCCACCAATGTTCAAAGGTGCCTGTGATGCACAAGAGGTGGAGAACTTCCTTTGGCACTTGGAGAATTACTTCAAGTGTAACAAAGTGAAGAGCGATGAGACGAGGATCAACACGGCCGTGCTATACCTCTCGGAGATGGCTATGTTATGGTAGAAGCGCAAGGAGTCCGAGATCGGGAAGGGTCTATGCACCATCAACACCTGGGAGCAATTCCGGGACGAGTTCAAGAAGACCTTCTTCCCCAACAATGTCATCTATGAGGCCAAACGCAAGTTCTGGGAGCTGAAGCATACGGGTAGCATACGGGCCTATGTGAAAGAGTTCACTACCCTTACGCTTCAAATCCCCAACCTTACAAATGAAGATATGCTCTTCCACTTCATGGATGGGCTGCAGAGTTGGGCCAAGATGGAGTTGGAGCGCCGTCAAGTCAGCACCATCGATGAGGCCATCACCCAAGCCGAAGCCTTGACGGACTTTAAGCATGACAGGTATGACAGAGGCAAGGGCAAAGAAATAAGGAGTAGTCATGCCAAAGGTGGGGGAGATCGTGGCAAAGGCAAAGAGCAACATCCTCCACCCAAGAGCCATGATTCCAACAAGTCCGACGGTAGGAAGTTCGGGCGACAGGGCGACGCCGAGAGAAAAGAGCAGACCACGAAGGGCAGCGGATGCTACATATGTGGAGGTCCTCACGGCTATGCTAGGTGTCCGGAGATGAAGAACCTTGGTGCCATACTGCGGGAGCGAAAGGACAAGGAAGTAGACCAAGGGCAGGGCTCAGACACAACTCAGCTAGGCATGATCGGGCTATGTGGAGCCATTGCAAAGCAAGCTGAGAAGGCGGGGGACTACTCTACCCAATATGTTGACATATCCATCAACGGACGACCAGCTCGTGCCATGGTGGATTCTGGATCAGAAGCCAATGTTATGACCAAGACGGCGGCAACAAGGTTGGGGCTAAGTTATGGGCCAAGCAACACCCGCCTGAAGACGGTCAACGCACCATTGACTCCCGTGTGCGGAGTCGCTCATGGAGTGGACATCACGTTGGGCAAGTGGCAAGGTAATACAAGCTTCACTATCGCCCCCTTAGATATCTTTGATATCATCCTTGGATAGGAGTTCTTCCAACGGTACCACACGATGATCGATCCCTACCTCCAACAACTCTTAGTGATGGAGCGAGAGGGACCCTGCATGGTACCTCTAGTCAAGATGCCAAAGAAGGAAGGACAAGCCCACCTGTCGGCCATGCAGCTTGTGATGGGCCTAAAGAAGGGGGAGCCGACGTTCGTAGCCACTATTGCGAGCTTGGATGAAGGCAATGGTGCTAAGAAGACATTACCACCTTGCATAGAGAAGGTGCTTGAAGAAAACAAAGACGTGATGCCCGAAGAGTTGCCAAGACACCTACCTCCAAGGCGCGAGGTAGACCATAGGATCGAGCTGGAGCCAGGAGCAAGGCCGCCCGCATACCCACCATACCGCATGGCTCCACCCGAGTTAGAGGAGCTGAGGAAGCAGTTGAAGGAGCTCCTCGAGGCCAGTCATATCCGTCCATCCAAGGCATCTTATGGCGCACCGGTGTTGTTTCAAAAGAAGAAGGATGGCTCGTTGCGCCTATGCATAGACTATCGGGCGCTCAATAAGGTGACCGTGAAGAACAAGTATCCCATCCCGCTCATTGCCGACTTGTTTGATAGACTTGGACAGGCCAAGTACTTCACCAAGGTGGATTTAAGGAAGGGCTACTACCAGGTACGCATAGCAGAGGGAGATGAACCAAAGACAACATGTGTGACGAGGTACGGAGCTTACGAGTGGTTGGTGATGCCCTTCGGCTTAACCAATGCACCTGCCACCTTTTGCACATTAATGAACAAAATCTTCCACCCCTACTTAGATCGGTTCGTGGTAGTCTACTTGGATGACATAGTCATCTATAGCAATACCTTGGATGAGCACGTAGAGCATCTAAAGAAAGTATTCCAAGTCTTGCGCGAGAATGAGCTTTTCATCAAGCGGGAGAAGTGCGAGTTCGCCCAACATGAAGTGCACTTCTTGGGACATGTTATCAGCCAGGGAGAGCTACGGATGGACGAAGTAAAAGTTCAGGCCATCAAAGAGTGGGAGGCGCCCACAAAGGTAACCGAACTTAGATCTTTTCTTGGACTTGCTAACTATTATCGCAGGTTCATAAGCGCCTACTCCGCCAAAGCCGCTCCACTTACTAAGCTATTGAAGAAGAATAAGCAGTGGGTTTGGGGCGAGGAATGCAAGGAGGCCTTTGAAGACCTCAAGGCTGCCGTGACAGAGGAGCCGGTCCTAGCATTGCCTGAATTCTCCAAGACATTCGAAGTGCATACGGATGCCTCCGACTATGCCATTGGGGGAGTATTGATGTAAGAGAGGCACCCCATCGCCTTCGAAAGCCGCAAGCTGAACGAGACAGAATGGCGGTACACCGTGTAGGAGAAGGAGATGACATCCATCGTCCATTGTCTACGCACGTGGAGACACTACTTACTTGGCTCCAAGTTCTTAGTCAAGACCGACAACGTGGCCACTAGCTACTTCCAGTCACAAAAGAAACTCACCCCGAAGCAAGCTAGGTGGCAAGACTTCTTGGCTGAGTTCGACTACGAGCTGGAGTACAAGCCGGGCAAAGGCAATGTTGTGGCCGATGCCCTTAGCAGGAAGTTCGAGCTAGCGGCCATCACCACAGCACATTGTGACATCCAGGATGCAATCAAGAATGGTCTGCAGCATGATCCAGAGGCAAAGAGGCTTATGGAGTCCGTTCAGGGCAAGACAAGGCGCTTCTGGGTAGAAGATGGACTCTTGCTTACCGCCGGGCGAAGGATCTATGTGCCGAAATTCGGAACTATCAGGCGACAAATCATGAAGGAAAGTCACGACACATTATGGGCCGGACATCCAGGGCAGCGTCGCTCGAGGGCATTGATTGAGGCAATTTACTACTGGCCACGCATGCGAGACGATATTGAATGCTATGTGCAGACTTATCTTGTGTGCCAGCAAGACAAAGTAGAGCAGCGTCAACCAGGAGGACTCTTGGAGCCCCTGCCCATAGCGGAGCGTCCATGGGAGAGCGTGACCATGGACTTCATCACATGCCTGCCGAAGTCCGATGGGTACGGGACAATTATGGTCGTGGTGGACAGGTTCTCCAAGTATGCCAGTTTCATGCCCGCCACGGCAGGTTGTACTGCTAAGGAGGCTGCCAGGCTATTCTTCAAGAACGTGGTGAAGTATTGGGGATTGCCAAGGCATATCATCAGTGACAGAGACCCACGCTTCACCGGAAACTTTTGGAGAGAATTGTTCGAGATTCTTGGCACGAAATTGCATTTCTCCACTAGTTTCCACCTGCAAACAGACGGCCAGACGGAGCGAGTCAATGCCTTACTGGAGTGCTACTTGAGGCACTTTGTGAGCTCCCATCAGAAAGATTGGGCAAGACTACTAGACGTAGCCCAATTCTCTTACAACCTACAGCGGAGTGAGGCCACAGGGCGGACACCATTCGAGCTAGCCACAGGCCAACAGCTACAAACTCCACACTCACTACCGGCCGCGTTCGAGGGCAAGAGTTTGGGGGCCTATCACATGGCCAAGGGCTTTGAGGAGCAGCTCGACACTGCCAAGTCTTATTTGGACAAGGCAGCGAAGAAGATGAAGAAGTTTGCCGACCACAAGCGTCGTCCCACGGATTACCAAGTTGGAGACATGGTCTTGGTCAAGTTCAACCCGAGGCAATTCAAGGCGTTGCGAGGCATGCATCAAAACTTGGTGCGAAAGTATGAGGGCCCATTCAGGATCGTTGCCAAGGTTGGCAAGATCTCTTATAGGTTGGAGCTACCACCGCATCTTAAGGTTCATCCAGTCTTCCATGCCAGTGTCCTCAAGCCGTACCATGAGGACAAGGATGATCCTAGCCGAGGAGAATCAAGTCGGGCGCCACTCACAATCACCGCCTCCCATGATCGAGACATCGAGGCCATTGTGGACTACCAAGCCAAGCGAAAACAGGGACAACAGGCCACTGCTATGTTCTTAGTCCATTGGAAGGGACAATCTCCGGAGGAGGCCACCTAGGAGAGATATGAAGACCTGTGGCAGTTCAAAGATAAGATCCGGGAGTTCTTACAGCAGCAGTGCGCCGCGGTCGTCGCCACATCAGGTGGGGGAGAGTGTTATGGCCCGCCACTTGATCTTGAAGAAGGTAGAAGAATGTAGAGTCTTGGAGAGGTTAGTGGAAGACTCTAGATCCCTATAGAAGCTTGTAGAGAAGTCTTGAAAGACTTAGAATTCTCTAGAGTGTGTAGAAAATTTTAGAGATGGACTTCTTTGTAAATATGGAGGGACTTGTATAACAATTTTTATTTATACTTGAGCCTCTTAGGAGTAGTATAAATAGAGGGGGTATTCATTTGTAGCAAACCATCAAGTAATCAAGCATTCTTCCAAAGCAATACAAAAGCCTTTTTCATAAAAGCTCTCTTATCTTTCTTGCAATCTAGTATTCCCTTAGCGATCTAGTCTTAAAGGCTTACTTGAGCTTACAAGATCGTGAAAGATTCGTGAGTAAGTTGTCAAGTGCCGCACGGAAGTCTTAGTGAAAGTCTAAATCCGTGACAATATGCTGTTTTTTTCCTTGGTTGATTGATAACCGTGCGAGTTGAGCAGCCCTCAGTGATAGCTCGGACCCGACCCGGCTTGATATCCGCTGGATGATAAAACCCGAACCGACTTGATATTCATATGCCTGTGTCCGTCCACTTCTCAAATAGGGTTTAGTGAAGGGGTTTTAAGTTAGCTGTAATGACGGTTGAGTGAACCTTCTCAATTCTAGGGTTTAGCCGAGGTAGTTTCCATGTGTAGGCATAAGTTTATCGAGATTATTGATTTTAAGCTAATATATGTATGAAGGAACATCAATGGCAGATGATGTAATGATTAAAGAAGACCTTACAAATCCCTGCTGCATTGCTGTAAGTATTCAGGTTTAACGTTTCTATTTGCTTCTTCTGTTGATTTTTGGCTGATTTTGGATTGTCTTTGCAGTGGAAAGACAAGTACAGCAAATTGAAAGACAGCTACACAAAGCTTGAAGATCGAAGAAATGCTCTTCGTAAAGGTCTCTCCATTTACGAGGAACAAGTTTCCAAAATCCAGGCAGAAAATTTGTCTCTGAGGAAAGGTATAGTTACTTTCACTTTAGATTCACGTCACCCTTAATTTTTGAATACGAGATTTTCGAGTATTAACTTAGAAGGAGAAGAATTGAGAAATTCGTAAAAAATTATAAAATAAAACACTGAATTTAATGTCTAGGAGGTTGGCCATACCAGCCTGCGTGGTGAATTAGTCCAGGTATGCAAGTTCGCTGGGACTTCTTTCAGGATAAAGAAATGCTACCAGTACTTTGACTATAAATGCTACCAATACTTTGACTATACACTGGCTGCCTGTTGAATTTTCAAGGTGCCTGGAAGGTGGCTCAGCCACCTCATTAAGAAAGTGCCTAGGAATTTAAACACGTCATCTTGATTGGTGTCATAGAAACTTGGTGCGTACCTACATACTAAACCCAGCGACAATACTGTATAGTTAGAAGCTTACATTCTTTGGTCTTGTTTAACTTTGGTAGTGAGATCTTGTTGATTGCATTGCCTTGTTTCTTTTCAGAGTCATACATTGATTTGACACTGTATTTTGTTTGATTTCTTGGAACTGACACACATTGGGTTGCTGCTATATTTTGTTTGATTCTTTCCAGATCTCGGGGATGAAAAAGTTAGGGCAAACAATGAAAAGGAGGAAAAGGTAAAGGAATCTGCTTTAAGAGTTTCTTTAGAGAGCGAAGTTGCTGGGTTGAAGAATGAGATTCTTTCCTTGAAGAAAAAACTGGTGGCTGATGATGGAGGTAGAGAAATTAGAGAGCTTAAGGAGAATCTCTCTGAGAGGGAAACAAAGGTAAATGAACTGAAGGAGCTTGTTGAGAAAGAACGAGTGAGAGCAGAGTCAGAGAAAAAGAAGGCTGATCTAGAGAGGAAAAAGGTGGACGATTTGAGGACAAAATTGAAGGGTGAAAAAACAAGGGCTGATGAAGAGAGGAGACTTGCTGATGCTGAAAGGAAAAGAGCAGAAGTAAATAGGCTTAATTTGGAAAATCTGAAGAAAGAAGCTGATCAAGTGAAATCGAAGTTAGCTTTGGAGACTTTGGAGTTTGAAGATGCTAAGAAGAAGCTGGAGGCAGAAAGAAAAAACACATCTAAAGAGAGAAAACGTGCAGATGCAGCAGGGATGAAAAATGTAGAGCAAAAAAAGATTGCAGAAGCCAACCGCAAAATGGCCATGGATGAAAAGAGTCGTGCTACTGCTCTATTTCGGCAGTTGGAACAGGATAGACAAAAGATTGATAATTTGAAGAAGGAGATTGGTGAGCTCATGGCATCTGGTAAAATGGTTAACATTGTTTCTAGTGAAGGGACAACTGTAGGAACTGCTCAATTATCATCTGAACTTGCTCCAGAGGCAGTGGATAGAGATGTTACCATGGTAGATGTTGCTCTGAATTATGATGCAGCCCAAAGAAAGCTCCAGGAAATGGAACATAAGGTGGTGGTTGAGAAAAAGCGTGTTGAATCAGAGATGAAAAAAGTGGAAAAGCAAAGAAAGTCTGCAGAAGCATATAAAAAGAAGGCATCCAAAGAAAAAGATCGTGCTGATCAGCTATCTGAAGCGGTTAAAAATTACACAAAACAGGTTGAAGAACTGCAGAAGGAAATTAAAAAGCTAGTTTCTGCAAGGTCATTAGTTGATTGCCCTCTTCACGCGTCTGATTGTAATGTGCATGTTGAAACTGGTAAAGTTAAGCTGTTGAAGAAGCAATTGAAGTTTGAAAAGAAGCAGGTGAAGCATGCCAAAAAAGTAGCTAAGTTTGAAAAAACTCATAATAATGTTATACAACAGCAACATCTTCTTAGCATAAAGCAGGAGGTTGTTCATTTCTTAAGACGTCTAAATATGTTGGATGGTTGCTTCTTTCAAGGCGATGAGCATGACCTGGAAAAGGTTTGTTTCTCTTGTGCTTGGTATCGCTAAAGCTCTTATATAGTAATGAAGGTATTTTTGATTTAGTTTTTCTCAAGAAACCTTGGGGGAAGTATGCATTTTATTTGGAATTTTTTTACCAGAACTGGAGTTGGTAGAAACAGAAATGGACTGTTTGAACAATTAGCTTAACATTTTTCAAGAATTTGTTGAACTTTGTTAAAATTGCTTTTTTGACTATTTTTGAAGTCATGCACACTCTTGCAGAATGTTCAGAAACTTTTGAAAATAGTATATGATGTGTTCACTAGAGCTCACTCCTCTATACCTGCTCCATTTTCACATAAACACCCATTTAATTTATTTTTGGGTTGTCTTTATTCCTTCAATTCCTTTGATTAAATTGATGCAAACTATGTTTCTATGGTTTCTGATGATGTGATCTTCCTGCTGTGCAGGTTTGCAGCGTCAGCTTGAAAAACTGTTATTCTGGTTTGAAAGCTTGTGATACGCACTATCATCTTGGAAATGATTCGGTGCAGTTAGCTGCTGTTGTGTCTGATCCGTCCAAGCAAATCATAAAATGTAGTGAACCTTCGCTTCCTATATGTGGAGGGAACAATCCTGGATCAATATCAGGTATTAACTCTAAATTGGAGCCTTTGCTTAGAGGTTCCAACAAAAAAGTGTTACAGAGTTCTGCCATGAATTCCAGTTCAGCATCTTTTTCTGATAGGCTATTGGTGGGCTCACAGGAAAGATGTGCTTCTCTCACAACATCAGCTAAATCAACTGAAGGAAAATTGGACATAGAACCGACCATATCAAGTTTATCTGGAGATGCAAGAAAAAAGTGCAACGAGAATGTTGTAGCGATTGCTGAAAGTAATGTCAAGAGTCCTATCAGTTGTATTTATACTGAGAGGAGAGCCTCAAATCATAAGAGGATGAGCAGATCTATTGATGCCATTGAATATAATGGAAACTTAAATTTCGAGGGTAACAAGTGGCAAAGACAGCTGTCACAAAAAATCTCTTTACATGATGGTATTTTAAATAGTAGAACAGATAGACTTCATGATGAGAAAAAGCTTTCGGTAGCTGACATGCAACATGACTCGTTCAGCGAACATTTTAGATCTACCAAGAAGAGAAAAACATCCTGTGAACTAGGCCCGCAGCTTTTAAACGGTAATAGTGTGGCAAAGACAAAGTTCGACAGTTCTGGTGTCAAATCTGATGTCTGTACACATCTATCTCCAAATGTCTATAACCTTCCAGAAACTGCCCAGGATTGCAAGGATGGGGAAGACGATGATCTGGGAGATATTGATGAACTTGTCAGTGGTGATTATATAAAGCTTCTCAATTTGGATAATGATACAGATGAAGAGTCTTATTGTCAAGCAATTGAAATGCCTTTATCGCCTACACTTCCTGAGATTCAGTACCATAACAGTATGGCACTTGTCCCGATTAACACACCTTTATGTGAGGGATTCTCTAATGCAAGGGGGTCTGTGGCTTCATCAGGTAATTTTGATGTCATCAATGTGGAAATCAATTCTAATCAGTTAAAACACCCTACCATTGATCCTCCGAAAAAATCATCATTACCTGAGAAAAAAGATCACGCTGATTCATCTAAGAGATTAAACCTTGACACAGCTTGCAAGTTATCATGCAGTTCCTATTCAGATACATTGGAAGCATTGTTCAGGTCAGACCTAGCTGCTCCTGCTAGTGAGGATTTGCAGATTTCATTTGAAAGGAGAGTCGTTTCATTACAGGACGAGTTTGCCAAGTATTGTGTCATCTTTTCAAATAACAATGATGAGAACAGCATTTCAAGTGTTTACCGTGCTACCAGCCGTTGTCTTGCTCAATGCTCAGCATCATCAGATACTTCTTTTAGGAGTATTCTGGTCACTCTTTTGAATCTTCAAGAAATTTCAAACGAGTAAGCTAAGCTATTCTATTTTGAGTTGGGTTTCGTGCTTACTTTGCATTAGACATACCAAAATTTTGTCCCTCTATACAATATTTTTTTTCCAAGGATTTCCACCTATACTTTGTTCTTCATTTACCAATATGACATAAGCAAACTTCTCTTTGCTTAATTTTTTTACTTCTAAGGGCCTGTTTGGAAAGCTACTTGGTAATTGGATTTGAGTGTAATTGGGTGCAATTACACAACTTGACCTATAATTGGAAAGCACTTGTTCTTTTGGCACATGTTGATTTTGATCAGAGAGGATGATTTACAACATGGAAACAGAATCACTTGTTATTATTGAAAATAGGAGGTTGTGATGATAATGTATGGAGGTTTATGTAATTTTTTTGATAGATTATACTGGATTGGTTTTTCTAATCTATTTGCTAGATGCCTTATTTCATATAGCGATCTGGAGTGTTTGCATATTTTAAGCTGTTTGCATGAGTTTAAGATGCTTTCGGCCAAATTGTCATTCTTAGGCATGTAGGATGTTCTTAGTTTATGTGCATTAGTCTCGTTCTTGTCCATATCAAGTGTTATGCCTATGCTTCATTAACTAGCGAATGTTTTCAAATTTGATAAGTTGATAATGAAACAGGAGCTAACATTTTATCCCTTGCCACTTTTTTCAGGGAGAAGACATGTGTCTTCTTTTCACTCTTACTGCTCTACATTTCTGATACTGCAACGAGAGCCTTTGGAGATGATTGGGAGAGAGACCTGATCCTTTTCATAAATTCCGTTGCTCAGCATATATATACAGGTTCCTGGCCCTTTTTTTTTCTATTTAAATTAAGATGTTTCCTGGAAAATTTTACCGTGTATATACTAGCAACTCCTAATCTTCCGTATTTGCAGAACTCTCACGTGAAGATATGAGAAGAATACTTGTGGAATCTTGCAACTTGTATGATGTACTTTCTCTTATGGAGGATTTTCTTTTGCATGGTAAATTGCTGGTGCATGCTGTAAGTTCTGATTCAAAGCTTGCATCCAATTCGGTAATCAATCTTATTTTGGATGGTCGTAGTATAAGCTTGTGCAAGCAACCAGCTCCTACTCAGTTGTTGTTAACTGGAGGAATTTTGCTAGCATCAGTATGTGCCGCGGTTGACCATATCGGTTTTGTTTGTGAGGCTTCCTGCAACATTTTAAGGACTCTGAGATCTGATGCTCTAGATATTCTTCATATATTTGCCTATCTATGTGGTTCTAAATATATTACCCTCAAAGAGTATGGCTTAGCTATGACTGTGGTGAAGTCATTGGTGATGCTTATTCACAATAATAGATCATCTCCTAATCCTCTTTCCTGTGTTGCATCTACGGTTGAGTCTTTGTCTAAGATTTGTTCAGGTAGTAAGTGCCCGTTTTCAAAGAGTGCAGCTGCCATGGATGCTGTTGCATCCTCACTCTTGAATAGTCTTAAGAGTTATTCTTGCTCTGCTGTGGGGTTGGATTTGATGGAGTCATTGAACTCATCAAGACATGGAAGGAAAACTGAGGAATCCACAGATAATGTAGATCTAGTCCAGTCAGCCTATGTTACTTTGGGGGATTCAAGCCAGTTCATTGATACCCTTGCATTGGTGGAGCTTGTTGCAGGTTTCATGGTATGATTCTTATTTTATTCGTGTATTCTGTAATCTTGTGAATTTCTATCCTCTTTCTTGTTTCTCTTTTATTTCTCCTGATCTAGGTCTAAAGAAAGTACGAAGATTTGAGAGCTATTATAGGATATTCCTTGAATGAATGGTATTGCTATATCAGGACACAGTGTCATTTCTTTTATAAATTTAAAAAGTTCTGGCTGAATATATTATCAGTAGTTAGTGACTTAACACTCCCAAAAAATTCTTATCTCAAGGTAATGGTAAGTACTTTTGCATACTACTGGCTTCTTTGTGACTTGTTAATTTTGATAAAATTATGTTACATCTAAAGAAAAAACATAGTTTCGAGTATTTCTGTCCTTAATCCTTTTGCTTGGAGAAGTTTGCAGAAAGGTTATTCAAATGAATAGTATGTTCTTTTTGTGCATTCTTATAGAATGTTTCAACATTTTGCACATTGTGTTCCATCATTTTCTAGTATCCATATTTAGGAGCCCCACTTGCAAGGGGAGAGCCAAAATCTGTTCGTTGTTGTTCATTCAGTAGGATGCAGATTTCTTAAAAGTAATTACCACACCATTTCTTATTGTTGAAGGTGGAAAAGGAGTAACACTTTCTTAGAAGTAATTACTGCACTATTTTGGCGCGGGAGTTTGAATTCACTCTAATTCCTATTATCTCAAAATGAGATACTAATATTACAAACACGTTAACTTAATATGGTGCTTTTGCATCCTGGACTTTGTATTTGCTGAAGGATGGAAAATCAGAAAGAAAATACAAATGGATTTCATTTAAAAATCAAAATGTGTTAAGGTGAATCTTATTAGGAATTACACCATTTAATTGGGTAGGAGTTATATTTCATCCCCTTTTAATGTTCTCTCTTAATTCTCATGCAATTTATCTCTATACTTAGTTCGTTGCAGTTTATTTTGGGCTTGAAAGGTGTACTTCTCCCGTAGTTTCCTGTCCTTCTATTTCTGTTACTATTTGCTATCTCGTGTCTTCGATTATCATACTTTCTGTTGTAGTTACTGTTTTTTTTTCTTCAGAATGCTTTGTCATGCTTTCTATAGTATTTTGCCATGAATTCTTCACTTCTGTTATTTCTTTTTTGATTTGCTTTGATATGCATCAGAAATAACCTCTTTACCTTCCAATTTCCAAGGTAGGGGTAAGGTCTGCGTACACTCTACCCTAGGGCTGGGCGTTCGGTATTCGGTTCGGTATTTTCAAAGTTCGAGTTTGATAATTCGGTAATCGGTAATTCAAAGTATATACCAAATACCGAACTTCCAAACTTCGGTTCGGTAATTCGGTAATCGGTAAATCAAACTTCGGTTCGGTACGGTATTCGGTAATACCATATTGAAGTCAAAGTCCACACGGAATATGTTAGTAGATCATATTCACAATAGCAATAATAAGAGATGTGAAGATTTTTAATAACAAACTAAACAATGGATCGAATACAACTGAGTTTCAAACTAATTGTAAAAAATATGTACATTATGGCTTATTCAAAATCTCCCAACTTCAAAGACATATATAACCCCAATGATGAAAATCCAGGCATTGCAGAAAGCCAGAAACTGTTAAAGAAAAAAGGGAACCCTCTAGTCAATCAAGAGACTCAGTAAGAGCCAGAGGTGCGACATTGGTTGTTCGACTTGTTTCATCCTCCATCTAAACATAGAAGAGATAAGGAAAAAAAATCAAGCAGCAAACAAGAAGTATCCATTAAACAAACACAAGCTAATAAATACTCCTGATATATCAACTACTCATCGCGACAGCCTACATGTAAGAAAATGCATTGTTGTACCAGTTAAAGGTTTAGAACTAACAACTAAAATGAAAATCAAAACCACGAAAGGGGAAACTCCAATGTCGCAATCAGTCAGAAAATTAACACACTCTTCCAACCATATCAAGCAGCAAACAAGAAGTAACCATTAAACAAACACAAGCTAATAAATATCATAATCCCAAATATCAGCAGATTAAGATGATGTGTAATCAGTTTTCTACGCCGACTTCTAGCAATTAATGACACGGATGCCATAGTATAAAAACAACAGCTGCTTCAAAGCAACCCAAAACTTGGTACTCGACACTTATAGATCTAATAAGAACTAAAGACAAGATAAATCAACCAGTCCTTAGCTTCAACTTTTCCACACGCATATTAAACTGATCGACTAACAGAAAAACTCATATATAAGTATAAGTATAAACACTGGTCTCGTATTCATAATCGAAATACTGGCCACCAAATAGGCCTTCACAAAACAACAGTAACATGAAACTTGTCATTGTTGGGGTTTGGAAAGAGCATTAACCAGAATAGGCATAAAGAGTGACAGAAGCCAATGAGGTTGTTAAGTTTTCTCAATGACTGACTATAATACCAAAAGGAGTAACATCTTAATTACTTCAAGAAAATTAACAGAGAAATGCAAGGTAGGAGAATGATGTTAGATTTAAATTGCAATATATCATTTCCGACACAATTTTTTCCAGCAATAAGAGAACTCAGCACTTTGAATCAATAGCAAGCCGAAGTGATGAACCAAGTGTCTGCAATGAATCCTTGAAATTTCAAAAGAACATCTTATAAAATGGAAAAATGGAAAAATCACATATAGGTAATAGTAAAGAAACTAAACGAACGCATTTGGCATAAGTACACTCGCGATTTTTTTGACTCATCTATCAAAAAAGACAATGTAAAAGCAAAGGAGCTTAAACCTCTCTTGGAAACCTATAACTTAACATTGGTTGTCGACTTGTTTCATCTTCCATCTAAACATCGAAAGATATTAGAAAAAAAAACAAATCAAGAAAGGACCCAAGTAAGTAGACAGAGAACTCAGAACAGCAAGTCAGCAGTTAAAAAAAAACATTAGAAGAAGAACAATGGGCAAACACCTACAAAACACGGTTAAAAATGAATGATTTTAAGTTTTGTAAATGTGTACAAACATGGTTAACTAGGTAAGAGGAATTGAACAGCATCCCCAATTTGAGTTCTAGAAAACAAATTAATCGAAAAATGGAAGAAAAAAAAGGGAAACAAAAACTTGGAGAGTAGGTAAGTCAGAATACATTAGCATAAATATTGAAGCTCACAGAATCATTTGCTGACTCTTGCATATTGTAATTTCCTCCTCCTTACCATTGACAAGAAAGAAATAAATATGAACTTTATACTCTGAAAACACAAAGAAGTCGAACAAAAAAAAGAAATTAACTTTGTGAAGAATGGACACAAAAATCTGATACCAACTTCTAATGTATGTTGCTAAGACAGACTAAACATGTTGCCTCAGCTGTATGTCGAACCCTCCATACAGTTCTTGTCTACAGTTCCACTCACTTCAGATTTTCAGATTTTCAGGATAATAAGAGACATCAATCAACATGAATCTCTTACCTGGAACTTCTATTTCACTAATTCCGTACAAATTTTTTCAAAAGATTTGATATTTGATGGAGAACGGGAAGCTGATGGTGGCGTGAAGGGCTGAAGGCGGCGTGAAGCTAAAGGGCTGAAGGCAGCGTGAAGACTGAGGTCTGAGGCGGTGGTGAACTCAGAAGTTAGAACTTAGAAGTGAAGAGTGATGAGTGAAGAGTGAAGATTAGGGTTGGGCAGTATAGAGATAATATTTAATACTGAAATGGATAGGTTAATTGGGCTAATGGGCTGTTAGGGACTTAGGGTATGTTACATAATTGGGCTGGGACTTAGGGTATGTTAGATATAGTTAAATTATACGAATGGGCCCAACAGAAATAATTATAGGAGGCCCAATTGCCAATAGAAATAAATTCGGTATTCGGTAAATACCGAATACCGAACGGGAAAATTATAAAATACCGAAACCGAAACCGAAATACCGAAATAATCGGTTCGGTTCGGTAATTCGGTTTTCGGTATTTTATGCCCACCCCTACTCTACCCTCTCCAAACTCTACTTGTGGGATTGCACTAGATATGTTGTTGTTGACTAGGTTGCATGGATGTTGTGAAATTTTCTCAATTGATTCGTCAAGTGGAAATTTATGGGGAGCAATTGATGTTTTAATGCCTACTACTTCTCCACCCAAATTCTTAACTCTTTTAACTCCTATATTGTTGTATTTAAATCTTTGTTATGCTCGCTCCATCTTTTGTTGGATCTTTTTCTCAATGGAGGATGTTCTTGGAGAATCTTTTTCCTTTTAAAATATTATCTGGCATAATTCTCTTGCTCGGTTCCTAGTGGGCAATGGGGGTAGTGGTTCTGGGTAGGTAATTATTTTCCTGCTTTTAGTTCATTTATCAGGAGTTTCTGCCTAATTCTGTCATTTTTGATCTCCCAAGCAGAGCTGGGATTGGATGTTTGACAAAATTGCCTGTCCACTATTGAATCTATTGGAATATTGTTCAATAGAGCACAATGCTGCTGCTATTACTACTCTTCTTGGCCAACTTGGAAGGTAACTGACCAAATATGTTAAATTATTTTCAGCGTTTATCTTGTACATAGTGCTTAAGTGTTAAATGGGGAAATATGAGAGGGAGCTCTATTAGCATTTTGATTGTTGTTTGATGGCCTGAGCTGCATACTTGTGTTTTTACCATTTTCTGATCATATATGATGTATTCATTTTCTTTGGGAATCTTTGAAGCAGCATATTAACTAGGTAATATTGTTTTGAACCAAATCATTGCATTTCTTATGGGATAATATCCTGATCCTTATTTATTTCTCCCTATCCTGAAGTTTTTCCATAGTTCAATATAAGTGGCATTGCTGATATTGGATGCATTTATAAGTTTTTGTTTGGCCATCCAGAAATCTTTTCTACCAGTTTATCCATCCATACATGTATATGTGGGCAGTTACGTACTCTGATTGATCATAATCCATCTGCTCAGGGAACCATACGGACTCAAATTGTTTCCCCAACCGTTTGCACATTGGTGGTCTATGCCATAACACTCGTGCAAATAAGAACTTTAATGGACACTATTGGCCTGATCTCTTTTAGACTTACACTAACCTCAAAGTTTCATTGATTTGGTACACAGAATTTGCATAAAACTATTCTATGTCCAGAGGTGTTGCCAGTGGAGAAAAGCTTTAAGACATGGCTATGGACATTAACAGGAAATGATAATGTTAAAAAGACGTATCTGTAGATAGTTTACTTATATTATATTGTTACATATCGATAAAATTAGGTTTTTATTGCCTTATAGTCAGTGACATGAGTTAGAACTCTGAGGAGGTGCTTGGAAAAGTCTTCTAGGCCTACAGAGATGAATGAACAAACTCATTCTGCATTTGCTACAGATTATCAACTCCTTACCAGCAATAGAAAAGATGAAACTTCACATAGCAGTTGGATATCTGAATTTCCTTTTGTATGCATGATTTTACAACCAGCTTTTGTAATGAAATTGACTGGGAATAGAGTTGGAATACCACAAGTCACTTTTCTGTTTGGGGCATTTGATTATTTTAGAACTAGGTACCATGTTTTAAGTTGTGTGAATGAGTAGAGATGCTGGTCACAATCATCAGTTAGTTGGATGAAATAAATTGACCTTTGGATGGAGGGCTACTTATTATGACCTCAATGCTTCCATCTCTTAATTGTATTTATTTGATAGGCATCTCTTAAGTGTGTTTGTGTTAATGTTTATAGCGGCATTTCACTTGGATTTTTTTTGGTTTTATTTCAGTTCATGCTAAACCGAGATTTTATATATGATATCTCTACAGGTGTGGACTTAAAGCTTTTGGATATGAAGATGTTAGGATTCAGAGATTAAGAAGCTCTTTCTGTGCATTACTTTGGCAATGCGACTCCAAAAGAATGGGTCTCCACCTCCAGTTCTCCATTGGAGTTGCTTTAATTGGCCTAATTCCTCTTAGGTTTGAGGAACTTGTTGGAAGTAACATTGAAGTTGCACCAGCTGCAAATCCATGTGATCCAACTGATTGCCTAGGAAAGTGGTTCGCCTTATTGAGCAGTGAGCAGCGGTTATTCTTCAAGGCTCGTATATTCTGCTAGTTGCCGAAGGGAGAAACAAAATTTTGGGGGAGAGCAATAGTTGAAATATTGCCCATTTGTGTCTTTGTTGATGTAGATAATTAGTAGTACTCGAGGAGTTGTACAGAAAAAGGCAGTTTTTTTTTCTTTCTATTTTTGGTCGACCTTTGCCATTTCTGCTTTTGGATATTACCGGCGATTGTTGTTGGGCAATGCGTTTGTTCCAATTGTTAACATTTTGGACAATGGTTGGACTTGGGCAACATTTTTTGCAATGCCAATAATATTATCCATCCAAAATTTCATATATGATTGACATTTTGGGCTTAAGTTTGTTGCACTGGCTTTTCAACGAGGTACACGGACATTTCATGAAAAAAAAGTAATACTTGAAAATCTCAAGTCATTGGACAGGCGTATTTTAATATTCATTTGAAGAGGAAAACTACATGCATCGATTGACGAGCTTATTTAATAATAGTACACTATATTTTGTCTTATCGAAGATGATTATATTAGTTAAACTAGCATGTTGAGAGATTATTTTTCTGTCTTATTAATTCTTTTTTACTTTGTTTTTTTTTTTAATTTTATAAAATTATCCACATTTGCAAGTTAATTAAAAATTGTTCATATGGGAAAAGCAAAGGAGAAACTTGAAAATCTTTCAGTTTATGTCTAAATTTAAAAGAGTTATGGAGCAAGAGGTGGAATACTTTGCTCATTCCTGAAGTAATTTGCTGGATCAACAGTATATTTCACCCTGGCCAATTTCTCAAAGTTTCCTTTGAAATACATTTCACCCCAACTCCTTGCTTCTGAGTATTTCTCATTTCCAATTAGTGTTGTTCCCAAATCCAAATCCCTTGTATTTACATATGCTGTTCTTGGGTTAGAAACAAATTTCCCCATGTAATCATAAACACCATTAACCCAATCAAATTTTATCTTTTCTACAGTTTGGTTTGGATGATGCCAGAGTGCAAAATATTGTAGGTTATAGAGAACTCCTTTTCTATGTGGAAACGGAATCGCATCCTCTAATATTTCATTCATTTTTCCACCATGAGGGGTGAATATGACAAGTCCATCTCCCGTACTTTTGAAGACATTCCATAACCCTTGTAATGCTTTTTCTGATAGAGGCTTTGTGACATAGTCTGATTTTGTTTTGTAAAATGTGAGTCTCTTGTCCTTATTCCTTTCTAACAAATCTTCAATTCTTGAATCTTTCCTATAACTATCTATCCTTATTGTTGAATTAATCCAGCTCATCTCTTCACAATCTCTAGACTTTAACTTCAATTCTGGGAATTTCTTCCTCATTATTCTCCTAAGATGGCGCCTCCTCCCTAAATATAACGAGTTAAATGAAGCTTGTATGGATGGTCTCCCTAAAGAGTCCCTTTTAGGGTTTATGTTTATTCTTAGGAAAAGCTCCTCAGGGAATTCTTCCATTACTAGGTTTTGCCATTTTTGGACAAGCTTCGTTGCACCTTCCTCCTGAGTTCGAACCACCGTGAAGAGAGTGACCACGGGTGGAACCTCCACTAATTGTAACTTCCAAGATAGAACCACCCCGAAACTAGCTGCTCCACCACCTCGGATTGCCCAGAATACGTCTTCTCCCATCCCTCTCCTATCCAAAATCGTGCCATTAATGTTGATGATTGTGGCATCGATCACATTATCCGCTGCCAGGCCGTGTTTTCTCATCAACGGTCCTTGTCCACCACCACTAATATGGCCTCCAACACCAACAGAGGGACAAGTTCCAGCTGGGAAAGCTAGGGTATTGCTTTTATTACCAATATTGTAGTAAAGTTCCCCTAAGGTAGCTCCAGCTTCTATCCATGCAGTCTTTTCTTGAACGTCGATATCGATGTTACGGAGGTTGGATAGGTCAATTAGGCAATAGGGCTTGTGAGAAATGTAAGAAAGGCCTTCATAATCATGTCCACCACTTCTAATTCGAGTCTCAAATCCTGATTTTTTGCAACAAATCATGGCAGCTCCAACTTGTTCTTTTTTTTCTGGGACAATTATGTAGTTTGGTTTGGGGACATTAGAATTGTTGAACCTAGCATTGTGTATCGATGATTCAAGGATAGATTGATAGCTTTGCGACCATAGAGTATGAACAATATTATTATTGTGTGGTTGATTGCCAGATTCATAGGAGAGGCACAATCCATAAAAGTTGGTATTGGCATCATCAACGTCACGAGAGGTGACTAAGGAAGGAAGAAAAAATAGGGCAAAAAATACTGAACACATCACTTACTTACCTAGCTTTACCAAATAATTTTTTTTTCCCTTCTTTCCTTCCTATTGAATTCAGTTATAAATTTATTCACACGAAAAGTTAATACTTTCATCGAACCTAATACCATTACCATTAATGACCTTATTAATTCAAACAAATTAATGCTAATCTTTCTCTTACTTTTTTTTTTTTTTTGCTTATTTCTTGCTGTTGATTTGGGGTAATTAATAAAAAAGAACCTTCAATTCCATTAATTTACTAGTGTGTGTGTATAGTGTGTTGCGTGCATGAAAGAATAAATAGTAGTCGCGGATGACATAGGCACACAATCAATGTACTATTGACGTTATATCATACTAAAGGTTCTAAGGGCCAACTAAATTTTTTGTCCATCGATTTACGGGGCTGGGATGGGCCGGTCTTGCCCTTGCTGGGCCAGACTGGTCTGGGCCCAATAGCGCCCCAATGTCAGATGACCTAGCCCATGACCCATTAAGGGTATAGTGGTCGTACTGGTCGAGTTGGGCTTGAATTTTATTTTTTTTGCAAGGTTTTTATATTTGAAAATTTGAGTCAATCATCAATATAGTGTATCGTTATCTATTTAATTTAAAATTAATTATAACAATTTATATACTTAAAATATATAATAATATACTTATATTATATTACATATATACTTACAATGTATATCAAATATAATCACAATATGCTATCTATTATAATGATATACATACATTAAATTATATATACGAACAATGTATACCAAATATAATTATAATATACTATCTATTATAATGATATACTTACATTATATTATATATATACTTACAATGTATATCAAATATACTCACAATATACTATCTTTTATAATAATATACTTACATTATATATTATATGTATACTTACAAAGTATACAAATATATTCACAATATGCTATCTATTATAATGATATAGTTACATTATATATTATATATATACGAATAATGCATACCAAATATACTCACAATATACTATCTATTATAGTGATATACTTGCATTATACTATATATATTTACAATGTATATCTAATATATTATATATACTTACAATGTATATCAAATATACTCACAATATATTATCTATTATATTATACTCACAATATACTATTTATTATAATGATTAGTTACATTATACTACATATACTTACAGTGTATATCTAATATACTCACAATATACTATCTATTATAGTGATATTCTCACAGTATATTATCTATTATAATTCTATACTTACATTATATTATATATTTATATATACTTATAAAGCATAAAAATACTATCTATTATAATTATATTTTTTCAAGTATTGAAATCGTATAGTGACTACAAATTTAATCTTCAATATATGATTATGAAATTATTTGTATATAATAAATTATAATTTCTACAAATCTTATAGTGGCTACAAATTATTTAATTGAATCATATAAAATTTATGGAGAAAATAAATTAAGAAATGCAAAGACTCAATGAGTCTTTGACTTTATTAATATATTGATAAAATTCAAAACATACAAAGTTACAAACTTACAATTAGTTGTATATAATAAATTGTAATTTCTACATATTTCAAATCATTTTCTACAATTCATCTGTATTAACATTAACAGAAATTGACTCATAATTTTCAAAATCAACTAATCCGTAATTTGGACTAACTTGTGCTGAAGGATCTCCAATTGAAATTATTTCTTCAAGTTCTTCTTATTCTTCTGTATCTTATGCTCTTTATTTATTTCTACACTCTGATCTAATCCAATCTCTAAGGCAAACTAAAACATTCATAGCATTGCTTTTCAAAGAATGTCGAATGTCTCCGATCTGCTGCCTTCCTTGACTAAATGCGCTTTCCGATGCAACAATTGACATTGTAACATTTAGCACATCCTTAGCCATGGTTGATAGTACTGGATATTATTTTTGATTGTTCTTCCACCATTCCAGTGTAATGACATTATTTTCATCATGGGTCTCTAGAGCCTGTTTCAAATAATAATTAAGCTCGTCTTGATTTATGCTCCATTGTGATGTAAGCTGTACTCTATTCTAAATAGATAAATTAGTAACACCATGGGCGGGCATACCATGTGCCTGTCTTTTAGAAAATGATGGCTCGTCAGAAGGACAAGATAGAGGAACAATATGACTAGGATTAACATTATCAAGTAAAATCGATATAATGATCATATAATGTTTGAATATGGTCATTTGTATCACTCATCGCCTTAAACATACTAGGCTCTTCATCTTTTTCAATTTTGATAGAATTATTTATAAGGCGAACACATTCAAATATAGTACTAAATTTCATATACGGATTTAACATAACACCAATTAAATAAATAAGAAGATTAGGAAAAAAATATTTTTAAAAGTTTTCTATCATTTCAGCGACAACTTCTTTGTAATCATATTTATTTTTGTATTCCATAAACAATACAGAAATTTTGGCTAAATAAGCTAAAATATTAGAAATAGTAGGATAATAAGCATCGAAAAATTCAAAAGTAGCCAAATAATTTTTTTCTAAAAATATAACAACATCATTAATTTTAGACCAATCATATTCTTCCAACATGACTTCGGAAAATTTATATTTATATTGATTAAAAGTTGTAATTATAGGGACTTTATAAATATTGCAAGTCTTTAAAAAATCATAAGTAGAATTCCACCTAGTCTCAATTTCTTCCGGCATTAATCTTGGTCTAAGATTATTTTTCTCGCATTTTCTTTTAAATTCTTTAAGTCTAGCTTTTTTATTATTTCCTTGAATAAAACCATCTGCATGCCTAATTTTTTCAATTGTTGGCCCCCCAAAAATAAAGTCCATATTTTACAATTAAATTATCTATATGATAAGCACATCAAATATGAAAAATATCTTCTATAGGGGGGGAGGAAGCTCAGTTTTTAAAAAATTAATAAGAATTAATAACAGCGGTGTTGTAAGATGCATTATCAAAAGAAATACATAAAACTTTGTGTTGAAGACCATATTATTTTGCAACCATTGATATAGAATCAGAAATAAATTGTGCATTATGTTTTCGGTCTTCATCATATTGAAATACTAAAATACGCTTTTGCATAATAAAATCACTATCTATCCAATGACAACTAACAGTTAAATAATTATTTTATAGCACAACCAAGATCAGAAGTAAGTGAAACTCTACATGGAAGATTTGTTAATAACCAACGTAAATAATATGCATATTGTCCATGAAGTCTAAAAATATCTGAGCTACAAGTACTTCTAGGAATACCATTAAACATGAGTTACAAATTGATTATATATAATGAATAAAAGTATCAGAAGAAGTAAATGAAAAAGGTAGACAACCCACAACTATCATTTTCGCTATCTCTTTCATGGTCCCTCATTTTATTATACGTCCCCGTTAATTTTCTAATCTGTGAATTTATTCTACCTTGAACTAGCCTAGTAGCACTCCCTATTCGTTCTTTCCAACGAGGATACTCATTCTCTATATGTCTAGTCAATTGATCCATCCTACCTT
The DNA here is from genome assembly GCF_947179165.1 of Solanum dulcamara. Taxonomy (NCBI): domain Eukaryota; kingdom Viridiplantae; phylum Streptophyta; class Magnoliopsida; order Solanales; family Solanaceae; genus Solanum; species Solanum dulcamara. The sequence goes on along the minus strand of NC_077247.1, from coordinate 21,415,438 downwards.
TATTACCCTCGGTCTTATGCTCGAATTATTTTGACATTTTTTACATTGAACTTTAGTTGTTCTGGCTATGCGTTCAATATAATTCATACTAAACTAGTTTTTTTCTTTTTTTTACAGGTCGTGGAGGAAGATTAACAGTTCTAGATTGAGCATTACCTATATCTATATTTGGACTAGTTGGTGTAATATCCACATCATCATTATTATCTTGTTCTATTTCTACTTCAAATTTATTTGGTTCTTCTATACTATTAGTTTTTTTATATTCATTTTCATTCATATAATGTGCATCTACACCTATTTTTCCAAATTCACTAGGTGATGCTTTAGGCATACGAGAATAATTTCTACTTGTACTACCTCTACCGGAAATACTTTTTTTCTTACTACCACTACCTCCGTCGGAACACAAATTTTTAACGCTTTTACCTATATTTTTAATCTATCCATTATGCAAATTAAAAGAATAAAAATTATAAACACAAAAATTAAATTTTTAAATATACTAGAATTAATTTACAAAATAAAAGCAAGAGAAGGAACGACTATACCAAATTGTCAGAATCAAACAAAGAATCATAAAATTGATGAAATGTTGAACATTTGAAAGTTGAAAACTTTCACTTGATGTTGTTAATTGCAAAAAATAACAAAAAATTGATATCATTTTAAGAGAGAATTGAGAAATTGAGAGAATTAGATGATTGTAGGTATTTATAGAAAAAAATTTGATTAATAAAATCTTTTTTTTTTTAAAAAAAGGCCATTTTGGCCACTTTTTAGAAAATGGTTGTTGGGCCAACGACCACTTTCTGAAAAGTGGCCCAACGGATTTGTTATTAATTTTTAAAAAGAAAAATTTTGTTACCGGGCCGTTGGACCGATAGGCCTGCTATCGGTCCCTTAGCGGGCCAGTTTTACTGGTCTGGACCCAAAAATGCACCAGACTGGCCCAATATGTTTTAGGGGTGGGCCGGTACCCGGTCCGATCCCTACCGTCGGGCCCTTAATTGGCCGGTCTTAATAAGATGGAAACCGGGCCACCCGACCCATTTTTTTTTTTTTTTTTTTTTTACGGGAGCAGACCCTACACGAGGCTCCCACCTCTCGTGCACAGTCAGGGGTTAAGCAACACCCCCAAGCCTTAACATAAATAATCAAATTAAAAAAATACAAGGAGGGGGACATAAACCTTACCTCCGATCCTATGGTGGTTCATAAGTCAGCTAACCTATTAAGGTCGGCTAACTCATCCCCGATACAAAAAAGATACTAACTATAACTAGAAAGCAGTAAACCTGTGAGAGGACTCCTCCCGGTACAATTCAACTATGAAAGCATAAATGAGGGAGACTCTCCCCTTCCATGAGAAAAAAAGAAAAGTAACCTACACTAGTCCTATTCCAACTATGCTACGTACCAGACATAGCTACATTGAAGAAGAACAAGTATACGAAACTTCTATCTCGCATGAGATGGGAAAATTCTTTTCATCTTTGCTCTTTTTAGTCTTGTCGTACCATGTCGGTCCAAGGAAGTTTGCAGCAACAACAATCACAGCTAGGGGGGATGAAATGATAGGAAGTAAATGTAGCCATAGCAGTCATCTTGCTTGGGATTGTACACTTTTGTGTTTATTTTTGCTTCTAAAGAGCTTCCTATTTTTTCAAAAATTATAAATAAAATTAACTTTGAGGAGAAGGCTCATTTTATTGATAAATAATGGGTCAATTACTTAAATATTATAATATATATCATTAATTACGAGTTATAATACATGTTGTACCTTTACAAAAAATAACAATATTTTTCTTACTCAATATAGTAAAAAAAAGAAATATTTTTTCTCTTTCTTCCTCTCTCTCCTTTCTCTCTCCCTCCTTTTTCTCTTTCTTCCTTCCTCTCTCCTCCTTCTCTTTTTTCTTTTTTGGTCTGTTTTTTTTTCTATTTCTCCTTCTTTTAAAAATAACAATTAATTATTGTAATTTAAAACTTAATTTTAGATTGAATATTACGGAATTAATGATTTTACTACTTTTAAAATTAAATAATTTTTTAATGTTAATACATATATAATGCATTTCTAACCTAATAAAAGAAATAAATATAAACGATAATTGTAATACATTTTGAATTTAATATATTATATATATTATAGACATGTTTCAATGCACGTGGTGAATACATAACTAAAATATTTTTAATACAATAATGTATTTCGTTAATAACAGAAAGAAATAAAAAATAATTATAATAGATTTTGAATTCAATATATTATAATTAAAATGTGGTGAATATATAATTAAAATAATTTTAATACAAATGTATTACAAGTATTATGTGTGAATTTAAAATATTTCGATACTATTTAAATTAGTTTTAAATTAGGATAATTAATTATTATTTTTAAAAGAGGGAGAAAGAGAAAGAAAAAGATGGGGAAAAAATGGTAAGTTACATAAATCCCATAGTGCTAAGACCCAACTACATTCTATTTCTACTTTTTTTCTTAATTTCGAAAATCCCTGATTTTTAAAGCCATTCGGATACATAAGTTTTGATACATAACTTTCCAGTCTATTACATTATTTGAACAAAACGTAAAAATCTAATTAAATTCCATAATACACACTATCACATAATTCTAACAGATAATCAACCTTTCCTATCTCGTAACAACTTCATCAAATTCAAATTTCAAAATTCTTCAGTAGAGCATCAAAATTTCTTTCAATTTTGGATCAAATTTTTTGAAAATCCGTGAAAGATACATCATGAATATCTCAATTTTGCCGAGACATTTAGGAATATGAAAATTTAAAGTGAGGTATGAACAGTACAAAAGTGATGGAATCGTAGTTGAAAAAATATATCGTTCGTCTGTAAAATCAGCCATTGCAATTGAATTGGATATCGATAAATCAAGGAGAAAATTGAGATTTGATAGTATCAGAGCGTTTTATATTAAAATCCTGAAATTGAAGCTATTCTCGATTTTATAGGTATGGATCTGATATTAAAAGGTATGGATTTGTCTGTATTGTGTAGTTTATTGATTTTTGAATTGTGTTTTCTTGGATGTATTGAATGTAATGATATATTGCTATTTATGTATCTTGTTGTAAAAGGTTTAGTAATATAGATACTTAGTAGATAAATTAAGCATCTTAATTGTTATGGGTCAGATGTTTATTTTGAGTCAGATATAATAGATACATGTAGTTTTATGGTCATGTTATGTATTATGACCAAATAGATTGTTCATGATACACTACTAGACATGTATCATATTATTTCTTTGAAAAATATGTATCTATTATATTATAACTGTATCAAGTTTCATTTTTTTGTCACTGATACATATATTTAAGTTTAATAAATATGAATCTGATACATATAAATTGTTTCCTTGTTTAAACAAATGGTGCAAGTATGCTTTAGTAGGCAATGGTGCATGTAGTTTAATTGTATTTTGATATGTACATTATAATGTGGTTGTTAATAAGTATCAGATACATACGAATCTCGTATTTGGTATAATTGTATCATAAGAATGGAATGTGTATTTAAAACTGATATATAAAAATGTATGAGGCTAATAATAACTACTTAATTCATGTAACAAATAAATGCAACCATCAAGATATATCAAATACATGTTGTATTGATTCGAAATTATCAATTATGAAACAAGATAATGTTCATGGTACATTACTATATAATGTAGCTTGACGTTTTTGTGAATCACTCTAGCATATTTATTGAATGATACATGATTAATTGATGATTTATATTGTATCTGGTGCTCTGATTACTACCAACCAGATGCAGTAGCAAAAACATATGAAGTTTCAATGGTTTCAATGCAGATAAAAAAACTGATCGATTTTAAATAATGTTTTAGATGAAGTAGTATTGCCACCCAAATTCAAAAGGATGCTTGGACGACCAAGAAAAAAATAAAAAAATAATTCAGATAAAAAGATAACATCAAACACAAACTGTTGTGGACGTTGTGGATAAGAAGGCCACAACCGACGAACTTGTACATTCTTTCCCAATGAGAGGTGGCACAATGATTTTATGATATATTAATGTTCCTGATGAACAATTTTTAAGTTGTAGTTTTTTCATTGTTCTATTAATTTTCACTACATTGTGATGTTAGTTTGGCTATTTCTGATACAATATATTTGAGTGTTACTATTCAATTTAATAATTTATTAATCTTTGAGTTGAGATGTGTTTTTGTTTAGAATATAAAAAGATAGAAAATTGTGAATCTAATACAATGTGACTTAAAATTTGATAAATGTATTAAAAATTATATCATCTTGTTCTGGTTAAAAAGGTATCTGATACAATATATATGTCAAGTTATTACTTGTTTGAATTCGTGTGAAGTGTATCATATATATGCCGTCAATGTACCATCATGAGCTACCAAAATAGACAAAATACTAATAGTCATTTACAAATAAACATTTATGGGTCGGATACTTATTTGTGATGCTTTTTAATGTATCGTGGATATTATTAAGTATCATAAAAGTGTTATGTATTAAGCGCATTAAAGTTACAGAAAAATACAACATAGCTATTTACATGTTGAAATGAATAACACATTATATTCAAATTTTGAAATAAATATAGACAAGTTTTAAGAGTAACACTCAAAAACTTCGGCAAAAGTATCTTAAAAAAAATAAAATATTAAAGGTGTCTATCCATTGATACATAACTATTTTACGTTAACTAAGTCCTCTGTAGCCAGTTGTTCGAAATCATCGATCGATATCGATGTACCACCAAATTGAGAAAATATGAATGTGTGGATAAAGTATAGGATTGCCATTTGAACGACATCCTGATTATTCTGCCATCCGTCCATCTGAAATCGTTCAACCAGTAGTCCCTTGCTTACACTAGATTTTGCATCAGAAAAATACCTTTCAAACAGCCTACTCGGCATGAATTTCAAATATTTAAATCATCAGCATTGTATGTACATTTCAATCCTTATGATGACAAATTCCTTGATACTAAAATTCAATATATTTTTCAATATACAGTTATGTATCATATAAATAAATTATACAAATTATAGGACATTAGGATTAATGTATAAAGATAATTGGGTAATGTGAGCAGATACATAGTCTCCATAAATGCACATAAAAAATAAAACAGTGATATATGATATTCCTTGAAATGTATCTGATACATAGAAAAAATATGTCACACGTTGATACATGCCTAAAAACATTGTTCATGTATCAAGAGTATTGAGTAATGCGTACAAATACATATTCTTCCCAATTTGAATAATGTTATGGATACATAGCAAACTCTGATACATGATAAATGATATATATAATAATGAAATTGAAATTTACTAAGCAACTTTCCAAAAAAATAGGGTTATGTATCAGAACTTTTAATGAAAACATGATACCTTACATCTAGTATTCATGATACATTATATTAAGACTGAAATTAAATAAATACATTATAAAACTGAACCTTTGATAGTTTTGGGTGTGTAGTTACAAATATTTTTTCGAATCGAAAGCCCCAACTAGAGATAGAATCCAGAACCTAAAAAAGGGAAGGAGAAGGATCTTCGGGTGAGCTCAGAAGTCAAGCAAGAATCGACTTCACACACTAAGATTATCATCATTATAAAGAGATCGCTGGGGATGAGTAGAAATGAATCGAGAAAGTCCCGCCCAAAGAGCTTAACCAAGAGCGGCTACATGCCCATTAAGAGTTATACCTGGAATCGAGCTAACTACATGGTAGAGCGAGGGCCTCTCCTTCCTGCCTTTTTTGTAAGAGACTTTCTTTCTTGCCTGAGTATGACATTTTTTTTAGAAAGTCCGTATAGCCGCGTGAGAGCTCTGAAATTCCATTCAGTTTAGGTCCTTAGTTCTTTCACATCTTTGATGTAGTTCGTTCACGTAAAGGGAGAGAAATTGACTTTCTTGATCGCCTCATTCGGGTTAAGATGTGGCTAAATTCTCTTTCCGGTTTCCAAGCGAAACTCGATGCTACTTTAACACAAGTGCCGGTGTCCATCATTGAAAGTGGCATCTTTGTGGAACTTTCAGATGAAACTATTTTTGAGTTTTGGAGATTCTTCAGATCATATTTCCTAGTATCATCCCTATGTTCATTTTTCCCATCCTTTGCTTCAGGGCCTGTCCCTCGGTGTGGTCAGTACTCCATACTGTCGGGCAGCGAGGCTTTCTCTCTTTTCTTAGAAACTTTTTCAAAAGCTTTTTCAATATTCAAATCTGAACTCGAACATGAATCCTTCTTACTCTTCTCCATTTGCAGATTATTCATGGAACCCACAATCAACAACATCAGGAACAGAGGGTATTAGAATTCGATTTTGAAAAATTAGTTGGGTGAGTCCAATACTAAAGGACAAAACCGATTTCCATATATGAAAATATATTTTGGATGATTTTGAAGAAAATAAATTTAACATTAAACTAATAAATTAAAAAAATTAATAAAAAAATATTTTCATCTCTTTAGGATAATGCAATTGAAACTCAAAAATGGAAGCCTGGTGATAACCTATCATGACCCCAAAAATTGAGTTCATGATGGCACACATCTCAAATTCATCCTGATGTGTAAGCCTAAAAATAAAACCATACGAGACTCTTAAAGAAAAGTCAGGCCACTGTTAAACACAATAAACGGACAACAATGAAATTATCCCAAAACCTGATGTCATAATTATAAAGAGCATCTAATACAAGATTCGAATTTAAAAATACAACATAAGTCTCTGAATAATAAAAATATTGAGAAATACAGATAGACTAGTGACGATCCGAATATCGAGACCTCACCATTAATTTGAGAATACATAATCCGCTAGAATATCAGCTTTCACGTGAGGTACCCTGACTAGTATCTACATAAAAAAGGACAGAGAAGTAGGTGTGAGTACAATCCATATGTACTCAGTAGGTTTTAACCGACTGAGTATAAAAAATTAATCAAACCTATAAAATAAACTAAGGAACGCTTCCACCTACATACAGACTAGTCTAACTTCGGCATTGGTGCCGCCATTATATATATATAATGGAACGAGTAAAGTAAGACCATAATATCAAATCATTATCACAATAAACCATATAAGTCAAATAGTACAAATATCGATGCAATGCAATGCAATATGATGATGCAATAATGTGGTGGTACGGTGGAATCAAAATTGTTGCACAGTTTATCATATACACCTGCTGAGCTGTGCTACCAAGCAGGTCCCATGGGGATTTCGATGTCACGACCCATCCCCGTAGGCCATGATGGGTTCCTGAACTGGGCACTCGCATATATCCTTGCTATCTGTAAGTAAATCTGTCCCTTGTTTAAGTTATAGCACATCAACAGGCAGGATAACATATAAGCTTATGAGGCTTATCATAGGCACCACTGCACATACATGCATATACAACCCATACACAACCCACATACATGTACACAGACTTCTAAGAGTAAGAACAGTAACATAAGGCGGGAAAGGGCCTCCACCGTACCCGTGAACAAATAAATATATACATCGAAGGTTAATACCAAAACTAAGCTCCGGCACAATGAAGCGCTTTTGAACTGTTGAGTGGAACTCCTACGCTGACAGATCCCCAAAGTGTGTATCTGTACTTGTGGGCATGAACGCAGTCCCCCCGAGAAAGAGGGGTCAGTACGACATATGTACTGAGTATGTAAAACATAGACATCATAAGGAGATTACAGTTGGTGTAGGAATGCAGGGGGAAAGTATAACATTTAACCATTTACCGTACTCGCATCGTATAAAAGAAAGTCATACATATTACCATCACGTACTGTGCCCGGCCCATTAGGGGACTCGGTGTACCATCTATATTATTCTGTCATCCTAAGCACATACATATTATTAGCGCTGTGGAACGTATAACCCGATCCATATATATAGTAAGTACATGTCGAGGAATGTATAATTCGATCCGTATATCATATAATAATGTCGAGAAACAATGGCCCGATCCACATATCATATAGTAATGCCGAGGAACGTTCGGTCCGATCTATGAATCATATAGTAATGCCGAGGAACGTTCGGCCTGATCTACATATCATATAGTAATGTCGAGGAATGTTCGGTCTGATTTACATATCATATACCATACTCGGCCCTTTATGGGACTCGGTGTCATCATATCATCATATACCATACCCAACCCTTTATGGGACTCAGTGAAAGATGTATTACAGTATACACGAATCAAGTAGTGAGTAACCATATACAATCTAAATCATTATGAGAGACTCAACAATGTAAGAAGATTAAGCTATAGTTCGAGGACCAAAATAGTAGTGTAGCCATCTTGAGTGCCTTTTAAATGCCATTGAGGCTATATCACTTAGGATCTCGGAGACCCTAGACATGTACTAAAGTAATACTAACAGTTCATAGAATCAGAGATACCCGTCGTCACATAGTCCTTAGGACTAGGAGCTTATGCATCCAGTACTTCTCAACATATGGAGTTCAAGGAAAGTAGTTCAACTTACTACAATTTGACATTCAGAAGTGAATAAGAGATACGAATTACATTTAGGAATTAAAAGTGGAGTTACCCCAGAGCTCGTATCATATTTTACTTACAATTAGGACATGCCAAAGGAAGAAAAAGAATAAGTTTTACCTAGTCTCTACTTTTCCTCAAGGAGTCGTCATTACATATATCGTACCCGGCCCGTCATGGGCTCTGTATCATAACCTTATTATTGCATTACCTTACCATCATAGCATCAAACTTATGTCAAATATATATAAAGAGAAAGGAAGGGTAGCTCTACGTACTTATGCCAAAACATGCCAAGAGAAAGGAGATAACTTCACATACTTACTATTCTCCATCATATAGAAACCTTGAGAGGCAATAACTCAACTAGTATAGGAATTCTACCATCGAGGAGTGAATAAGACTTATGAGTCATACTTGGGGTTATATGAATGGAATTATCCTCATATTTTGTATATCAATCACTTAAGGCTAAGACATGTCAAAAGAAAGAAAGGGTAAGCTTCACATACCTCTTACGGATTACTCTTACACGTTTGCCTCGTCGTCTCTTGAACCTATTTAACATGAAAGTAATACTAAAGTTAATGACCTTTCACTTTCCAATTTCCAACTCTACACCCAAGTACTCATAGGAGTTATTTCCTTATCCATTACCCTCGACTAGTTTGTTACTAGTTTCGAATCTACCAAAAATCGGGCAGCATCTCCCCTATAACTTCAACATCCCCGAGATTTCAACTCGGCCATAATATCAACAACCATACCACCACCAACAACCAACAACATATTTACAAGTAAATCACTTCAACCTTACACAATACAAGCTCCAAACAACTAGCTCCAAACTACGATACGAAAATAGAGTTTTTAATCTTTATTTCACAAAATCCTTAATCATACCAAACGGAAGATCGTGTGGCTGAAACCAGAAGCACCCACACCCTTTTTAAAACACTTTAAAGCACTGAAACACGCAACCCAACCAGCTGCACCTGCATCACCACAACGATAACCCACTACTCGACTTCGATTTAGCTATAACCACTTTAATTTAGTTTGTTTCTAACGTCAAGCATCCTTATACAATTTTTTCACTTTAAACCTTATTCAAGACATGTAATATAACTCATAACAACATCATAAACTCCAATTTGAAAGAAAGCCCTTACCTTGCCCAAAACTCATCAAACTCGTCGAAACTTGCCTCGAAAGTTCCTTTAGCGCGCCTAAAATTTCATGGCTGTTTGCTAATGTTTTGGGATGCTACAAACCATAAATTTTCATTACTAACACCTTCATACCATCATGGTATACCCTAGATAATTAATTCACGGAATGAAATTGGAAAACTTATCTTTTTCTCCTCTTGGCCGCCACTAGTTTCTCTCTAGCTCTAGGGTTTCTTCTCTTCTTTCTTTCTCTAGAATTTTCTTGAATTTGTTGGAGATAAGGATGAATTTTTGATAAGAATGAGTCATACAATATACATATATATATATATATATATATATATATATATATATATAGTCCACCTTAGGAGGTGACACGTGTCAACTCCTAAGTGGTGATACGTGTCAAGCCCTCATTGGGCCAACACACCCCTTTTCTTCAATCACAGGTTGCCACGTGGCATGGGGGATCCACCACCCTTGCTCCAGTTGTTTCCACGTGGCACTCTCTCATACTGCCACGTGGCTCTCTCTCATGCTGCCATGTGGGACTCTCTTTTCCTCCTCGTGGGTTCGTAATCTCGTCTTACTTTACGAACCTATGTAATTCTTGCTACGTAAGCTTGGTATGTACTCCAGTAGCTTAAGTATGTAAGATTTCGAGTTGGTAGCTTACGTAAATAAGTCATGTCCTATGACTCATCATTCGGTCTCTAACTTCTTCCGGATTCTTATAACTCTATTTCCAATCTTCTCTACTATAGGGTATCATATTCTCCTTTCTTTAGAGTTGTTTGATAGCATTATAGATTATCCGTCTCACATGGCAACTCTTAAGAAGCTTAAGAGTTCTTAAGAAGTCTTAAGAATCTTTTAGAAGCTTTAAGAAACTTTAGAAAACCTTAAGAAACTTAAGAGGCTTACGATGCTTCCATAAAACTTAAGAGCCTTTCAAGAGACTTGAGAACACGTTCCAAGGTGTAAAAGTACAGAGTATAATATTCGAAGACCATATACCTCAATCATAATATTTCATTATCATTGTCACCTCCTCGTGGTCAAGAGATCATAATGTATCTACTACCCTGTCGTAAAATCGCCTCGTTCAGGGAATCAAAATACAAATATTTAAAGGTGTTTTATTTTCTTTCTCAAAAAGAATTTACATATTTCTCAACTTCCCATGTTTCATGATATGATGAATGAGGATGAATGCATCAAAGCACATATGTCATGAAAGCAATATTCAACTCAACATGTAGTACAAGGTTCAAAGTTCTCAAAACTTAATCTATACATGATACTCGCCCTCAATAAATAGCAATGGGAAGGAAATATTTCAATTTAAGTGTTTACCCCTTTTTCAACAATATTTCAATACTCAGACATACTCAAACCCCCAACTCAACCCCTTAGGCGGGCATCCCAAGTCAAATAATATCCTCAAGCCTTTTCATAGGCAAATCATGAATCACATGCTCTCAAAGCAAATAAGATAACAAATAAGACCCCTACACAGGCATCACAATATATAACATTCCCAACTCAAACTACAACCTCATCCCAAAGTCTATAACATATCAATGTAATTACCCCATCTCAATCTCAAAGAAGGATAGTCAAACCTACCTCAATTATCGAAATCGCACTCAAATACCTTCATCGGACAAGCAACTCTCGAATTCAACGCTTGAAATGAGAACTCACTATCACCAATGAAATATACACATCACAAGGAGTCCAATGACACCCATATTGATAAGTTTCGAAACCAGAGGTAAAATAGTCCAAAAATTAATTATTTTTATAAAGGAGTCAAATCTGGAATTTTATTTAAAAACTATGTTCTACACATAGAAGAGAGTTTGTTTCTGAAAAACTTATTAAAATAGAGTAAGAATCGAGCTCCAAATTATGAAAAATACAATTTTCTAACTTGGAAGAAAACTCCATAACCCACCTTTGAAATCTTGATTTAAAGATGATTTGAAAGATAGTAATTACAGAAATTGGTAAAGTATAATCTCACCAAGATGTTCCTTGTGGAAAAACTCTCAATTTAGACCCATGAATCATTAAAAACGAAGCTAAGATGACCAAGAAACAATCATCCAAAATCCATTAAAATCCAACTCGAAAATGATAAAGGCAGCGGTTAGATTAGTGAATTTACCTCACACGAAGCTCCTAATCAATTTTTTGAGCTCAACACTGGATTTTCCACGCAATTTCCTTAATCTTAGCAAAATTGGGTTTATATACACCAAGAAATAAATTCTCAAAGTTCCTCAAAAATTCACTCCAAAAATGGACATTGCAACAACTAAAATCAAGAGTTTATCTCAATCAACACCCTCCCCTCAAGATTCTGAGCTGACCAACGGATTCCTCGCAAAAATATCTTGAAGATAGACTCTTGAATCACTAGATTTGAACTTGAAAAACTCAAGAAATGAGGGTTCAAAGTTGAGAGAAAAATCTGCACTTTTACACCACATTTTTCTTATTTTTGCATTATTTAAAGGCTCCGAACGGTCCCTCGGAATTCGTTCGAAACCCGATAAAAATAAACCATATATGCTACCCACTAAATTCGACGTTTCGGACTCAATAGGAATTCAAAATTATCATACGAGGTCATTTTAATAAAAAGTAGATCCCACATCTAAGTGTCATTTTAAGCAATTACACAACGAGCCTCAGAATTAGATCGGAAAATTCAGAAAGCAAACGAAGGGTCGTTCTAGACTAAACTCGATATTTTGGAACTAACCGCGCTATCAGAATTTTCATCGGAGTGCATTTTCCAAGAATGTTGACCAAAGTCAACAATAAGCATACTTTCAAAGTCAAAAAATGGCCCCAAACTCGTATCGATTGCCTCGATGGTTATGCTGACATTGCTACTAGTCTAATTTGGACATTTTGGAGCTGATGGAACCATCAGAATTCGAAAAATTACAACTAAACTAACTTAGGCCTTCAAAATACTAAAATGGGATCGGGACCTCTAAAAATTTAGCCAACATTTCTTTTAGACCAAAAACCATCCCCCGAATCCAACTGAGTCGTCAGAATTTTATTTCGAGTATCGAAACTTCAAAAGTTGACCAAAGTCAAACCTTGGCCTAAAATTCTTCAAATTCCCAACTCAAGACCTCAAATCTTCATTACAACTCCAAAACTAATTTCATAAACTCTCCTAGACCAATTTTCACATTTTGGAGCTGCTGGAATCGACGAAATTCTGTTCCGAGATCCGTAGCTTCGGTTGGTACCAAAAATTACTTTTTCACCTCTTAACTCTAAAACTCAAGAATTTGCACAATTTACAAACAATTACGATGTTGACACTTTCAACTACACAAACCGATCAAATAATACTGGAGGGCAGTAACAATAGGGATAAAATGGTAATTTCACACAATTTTTAAAATTGAACCTCGGGGTCATTACATAACCTCTTGTATGTGTGCGTGATTTGAGATGAAGATTTGGAGATTTGATTCCCCTTTGATCTGTGATTCCGTAAAAAGTGTGAGAGAAAGACCAAAAAGAAGGTTACAACGCAAAAGTTTACTTAACTCAATAAATATAGCATATATAATATATATCATCTTTATTTATTATTTAATTATCATAAATTAAAACAATTTGATGCCAGTACTAAACGTGACTAATTCTTGTCCCTATGACAAAGGTTATTCTAGATTGCGCTGCCCATGTGCTAGAAATATTATTGAAGTAGAGGCGTACAATTTGTGGGCAGTGGAATATTCAACACGTAAACATGTCCATAATATCCATACAACCAAGTCAACCACATGCACATTAGGCTGATACTTCCAAAATGAAGTGACAAAAGTCTTCTCCTCTTTTTCTTTGTGAGACACAAGTGTTTTCCGTGTCGATACATTTCTTTCTTTTTCAATTTACGGCCTATATATTATTAATGGACAAGGATTAAAAATATTCAAAAATATGTGAAATTAACGAAAAATGCATCAGTTGATAGTTTGGTTTAAAAATGTTTGTCTTTAATAGTTTGATCTAAAAATGTTCATTATTGTGACTTAATGTGTTAAAAATGTCATTTTTCACATATATATATATATATTATTATTTTTTTCTTTCTAAACACATTTTTTTCTAATGATGATTTTTTAAAAAATAATTAGAAATGAAATTAAGAAGAAAAAAAAAGATTATTTCCTACTTATTTATTAGCTCAAATGATTTTAAAAGAAAAGAAACAAGAATAGGGTTCTTTAAAAATAATTTTTTTATCGAAATGCCCTCATAGGAACATTTTTTAAATAGTAATTGTGTTGACTTTCTACAACTTGAATAAATAAATTTGAGATAAAAAAATAATTTAAAAATAAAATTTTAATATCTTATTCGATTGTAAAATTTAAAATAACTTATCTCATCAACAAAAATACACCCTTTAACTCCCCACCAGCACTCATTTTCTCTTTCTCACTCCTACTTTCACTATTCTAATTTTTGTGACAGTTATTTTTTTTTTATTATGTTTGAATATAAAATTTTATGTTATTTAAATTATTTATATAAAATAAATATAAGTTACAATAATTAATAATATAATGATACAAAAAATTATTTGAATTTCAAAATTTAAAAAATGTTATACAAATTAAGACAAAGCAAATACTTTAATACTTTTTGATTTTTATCAACATTTGCAATTATTCCTACAGCACCCTTTGATTTTATCAATATTTGCAATTATTATTCTTTTGAACCTGTCAACATGAGAAAACAAATTTACATACTAGGAGTATTTGATAAAAGTTCGGAACTAAAAATGATGCAAAAATATTGCCCTCCCATTCAGATTTTAGCTTTATTTAAAGTGAAAGGTCCATTTAACCCCTTAACATTTTGGGTATAGGAAAAAAAATTCTTTTTGTCTTGTATGGGATAATAATTCTTTTTAATTTTAAATTAATGGCTAAAAATAATTTGAATTAATATATATACATATATATATATATATATATATATACTCTAGATAAGCATTGTCCGTGCAGGGCATTTACAATCTTTAGATAGTATATTTTTATTTGTGTAAATATGATATTTTTGTGCCACAATTTTAAATTTTGACTCATTTATTTAAAAATAATAATAATTTATGGAAGTAATATTTCATATGGTCATTCAACTATAAACTCTTTTCTCAGAAAGTCACTCTATTTTGATTTTTAACTCGAAAGTCACTCAACTATGGATTTTTTTCTCAAAAAGTCACTCAACTTTGATTTTTAATTCAAAAATTACTCAACTTTGATTTTTAACTCAAAAATCACTCAACTATGAGCGTTTTACTTACAAAGTCACTCAACTTATTTTAATTGATTTTTTTTAAAATTAAAATTTGTTTACATGGAATTTTTATTTCTAACTAAAATTGCAAAAAAAATGACCCGCCGACTTGACTCGATCCGTAAAAATATAATATGGACCCTTTTCTTTTACCCTTTCCCCCAAAAATATAATAGTTAGGATTTATTATTTTAATAGCCTTTAATTTTTGTGTGTTTTATGAATTTTTCTACACTATGCTTAATCTAGGTTTTTATAAGAACATCGCCACTGTTTGAAAAGTTTTTATGAAATTGGATATTTTTTAAGCATAGTATAATTGGTAATAAATGGTTTAAATGTATGAACTGGAAAATTAAGTTCTCCGAAATTCAGAATTATTAATTTTTAATATAAGATCAAATTTAAAATATATCCTTTTTTTTATTTTTACTTCTTTTTAGAATTAATTTGGCATATTTTTAAGGAGCAAGAAATAATATGTTAATTTTCTTATATTACTTTTTAAAAATATAAATTTAATACATTGAAAAATATATTGAAAATGGCTATAGTTAATAACAAAGATAAATTTAAAAAATAAGTGATAATTTTTTTATACTTTTAAATTGAATAAATAAAAAATAAATATCTATTTTAATATAGTGAAAATGTAAAAATGAGCGAATGAATTTTATGTATAAGAAGCTTCATAAGGAGACTCCCAATGCTCCTTTGAAATTAAATACCTTGGGGAAATGTGCAAATTAAAAATAAAAAAAATTATCAGCCACACATTATAATTATAATGAGAATTGGATCCACTTGAAATATATATAATTGTGTCAAAGGGCAAAAGGGTAACCACAGACGCATATAGCAAAAAGCATGCAGATGAATTAACTTAATTTTGGACAATTGGGCCAACCAAAATTCAACACCAAATCAAAATGACTAAAAGGCCACATACAAGTTAATTAAGGAATTTAACCACACATGTTGATACCAAGCTGTTTGACTCACTCTTCTATATAAGTAGAATATATATATATCAAAATAACCAATTATAACATGTACTCTTTTAAATAATTAAAAGAAATCTAAACAATAGTATTACATAAACTTATCTGCGTGAAATTTTTTTAGAGCTTCAAATTATCTTTATCCATTTTATAGTGTTACAAGCATTAGTGTTAGAAAATACGGAGTAAGAACAATGAATTGTATACTTTTAGATTTGTAGCGGGTTGTTGTTGTTGCTATGAAGAAAATTTGTCCTAAGTCTTCTTGAGTTTCACTAGGAAATCAAGATCAATATTCAAAAATTAAATATCCTTTTTTCGTGTGTTGATGAGATCTAGGAAGTTAGGATACATTTTCTCTATCTGATTTTTGTCTTACTGTTCTTCTTCTTTTTCTTATCTCATACATACATTTTTTCTTATTTTTAGAAGACTCCTTTTCCCCCTTTTAAGTAGGAGAGGTTGAACGGTTATTAAATTGTTCCCTTTCTATTTTTAAAAAAGAAAAGAACAGTAACCATTCCCTCCTTCTAAAATGATAGGTTTGAACAGTTATACCTTAATTGTTCTACTTTTATATTAAATCAGATATATCATTTAGTTATGGGTCGGGTAAGATTGGATCGGATCGGTGCACATGAACGACTCATGAAAATCTTACATCTCCCACTTCGCACATGATGGACAAGACCCGAGCCAATATCACAACAATCAGACACACAATTTATACGACAAATAAATCATACGACCTGTGAGCATCAAGGTTTGTCTTCATGGTTTTATAAGCCCTATATGGAAATTCAATCACATATGGAAAGAATTTACTATTAATATAAGAATATCAGTATTCACAATACCCCAGACTTTACTACATCAGTAGTTTCATATTCAATCCCTCATCCTCTTTAAGAGGTGAACTCGAGTTCAATTTTAACTTTATATACATAATAATTACACTCGACATCTACATAATCAGTGTAATAGCCGACTTGTGTACATAAGTCATATTATTTCAATTTAATCGTCTTCCCTTTCTACTCGAATTCATCCGTCTCAAATAAACTGCTTTCTAGGCATGTACTGCATCGCCGAATCATTCATAGCTATTAGTGACATGCTAATGTAGTAACATTGATTGAAATTTCAAGAAACAGTAAAAGGTCAAAGGGTATTCTAATGAAAAGTTTAACTTAAACTTTTCAGGATCTCACAAAATGAAGAAGTAACGATCATTCTTTCATTAACCTATTGGTCGCTGAACACACGTGGTATGAAATACGTGCTACGATGTTCTCACCTTATCTTGGCGCATATGTCTCATTATCCAACATCGTACAGACCTTGATCTATACACCTCTTGATGTCTAACTCGAGTTTCTCTCTTCAGTGATTCTTAAACTCATTCTCTTAGAGATACTCTTGTCTGGTTTTAAAACAAGTCATAGTATGTCAGTGTAAATTATCTCTTCATGTTCTCTGACGTAAGAGTTGATTGCTCATGTGAGAGAGCCAATCTCACGACTTGTTCGACACATTTTATTTTCAATACGTTATCACTTGCATATGAGATATAAATTCAATAGTCTTATATTTATGAGTATATTATAACAATAAAGTTGTTTTACTATACAAATTATATCCTATTCAAACCTAGAGCCTTAGCATGCTTCTTAAACAAGTCTCTATATATCGCCTTTGTAAAAGGATCAATTATCATTTCACGAGTGGGAATATATTGTAGATTCACTTCTCCACTTACTACTAAGTCTCTCAAAAGTTATACTTGATGTTAACGTGTTTGGTTTTTACTGTGATACTTAGGATCCTTCGTATATGCGATAACTGCTTGACTGTCGCAATACAAAGTCATGGGAACCTTAGAATTATTTGCAATATTCAAATGCTCAAAGAATCTTTTTAACCAAAAAACTTCATGTACTGCAGATGCACAAGCTACGAATTCAGATTTCATAGTTGAAAGAGTTGTGCAAGTTTGTTTCTTACTTTTCCATGAAATAGCACTATCATTAAGTACAAAAGCATAACCGAAGGTTGATTTTCTATTATTCCAATCACCAACCCAATCATCATCTGTGTAACCTCCCAAGATTAAATCAGATCCACTATAGCATAGTGAATAATCTACAGTTTTCTTCAACTATCGAAATATTCTCTTTACTTTCTTTCAATGATCTCTTCCTGGATTAGATTGATACCTGCTAACCAGACCTGCGACATAATAAATTTCTAGACGAGTACACATCACAACGTACATCAGACTCCCAATAGCACTAGAATATGGAACTCGAGACATGTCTTTTTTTTCGGTCATTGGATATATTTCAAGGCTTAAAGTATCACCTCTTCCTACAGGAGTATCCATGGATTTGCAACTATTCATTCGAAAGCATTTCAATATTTTATTTATGTATATTTCTTGAGATAAACTCAAATTTTTTTTGGAACGATCTCTTTGGATCTGAACGACCAATATATAGTATGCTTCACCCATATCTTTCATGTCAAATGACTTTGAAAGCCACGATTTAACAGTTTTTACATACTCCAAATTATTTCAGTCTAGTAAAATATCATCCACGTAAAGAAAAAGAATTACACATTTTCCATCGGACTTTTTCACATAGATGCAATGGTCTTCATCAATCATGGAGAAATCAAATGAAATCACCTCTTACAAAATCTTAAGTACCATTGCCTTGAAGATTGCTTCAGGCCATAAATTGATCTTTTCAATTTACAAACTTTTTTTCTTGGAATTTAACAATGAAATCTATAAGTTGTTCCATGTAGATTTCCTCGTTAAGTTCGCCATTGAGAAAAATGGTCTTCACGTCCATTTGGTGTAATTCTAGATTTAGACGTGCAACGATAGCCAAAAGTAATCTTATAGAAGTAAATTTTACAACTGGTGAAAATGATTCCTCATAATCTATTTAAGCTTCTTGAGTAAAATCTTTTGCCACCAATCATGCCTTGTGTCTTTCTATTGACCCATTCGATTTGCGTTTAACTTTGAGAATTCATTTATTTTCAATAGCTCTACGTCCTTGAGGAAGGTCAACTAGATCCCAAACTTTGTTGGTTTTCATGAATTCTAATTCTTCTTTCATCGCTCTTTATCAAATTCATCCTTTTTAAGGTTCGATAAAACCTCAGCAATAGAATTAGGTTCATCCAATTTTGTGGGAGACACTAAGAAAACATAATTCTCAATCTCATAAGATATTTTAGGGACACATTTTCTTGTACTCTTATGTGATTGAAGTTCAGATTCCTCTATAGGATTTTGGGATTCAAGACTCCTACATGGACCAGGATCTATTTCTTGATCCATAGATCTATTAAGTATGTCTGATGACATTATTTGATCCTATAAATTCAATATTTCGTAGAGAGGCTCACTTTCATATATATTACCCTTTTTGAGAAAAATCATTCTCCAAAAATCTGATATCTCGTGATTTAATTTCAATAATACTTACATCTTCCAATCATCAATGAACACATACCCTTTGGAGCGTTCTGAGTATCTAATAAAGATACATTTCTTTCCTTTTAAACTTAGTTCACCAAACTCATCAAAACGATCTTTAATATGCAGCACAACTCCAATGTCGTAGATCATTCAGGTTTGATTTATGATCAGTCCAAAGTTCAAAATATGTGGAAAATACTGATTTAGAAGGCACTTTATTCAAGATGTAGGTCACAGTAAATAATGCATCTCCCCTGAAAGAAATAGACAAATTTACTTGCACCATCATTGATCTTGTGATAACCAATAATGCCATATTCCTTCTTTCAGCTACACCATTTTATTGAGGTGTATAAGGAGTAGTTAACTGTCTGATAATGTCCTTTTCAGTACATAACTCTTCAAATTATTTTGAAAAATATGCACGTGCTCGGCCGGTTCTTAAAACCTTTATTCTTTTATCTAATTTATTTTCAACTTCATTCATATATCTTTTAAAACACTTAAATGCTTTAGATTTATGAGAAATCAAATACACATAACCGAAGCGTGTGAAATCATCAATAAATGTAATGAAGTATGTGGAACTAGATCTTGTCCTCACATTCATTGGATCAAAAATATCAAAATGGATTAACTGTAGTGAGAACTCAACTCTTTTAGCCTTCCTAAATGGTTTATGTGAGTTTTTCTAGCCTGACAATTTTCACAAGTTGGCATATCAATTTTGAAATAAGAACCTAAAAGTTCTTCCTTTGCCAATTTGTTTATTCGATCTTTCCTTATATGACCTAATCTTGCATGCCA
This sequence comes from Solanum dulcamara, assembly GCF_947179165.1. Classification (NCBI taxonomy): domain Eukaryota; kingdom Viridiplantae; phylum Streptophyta; class Magnoliopsida; order Solanales; family Solanaceae; genus Solanum; species Solanum dulcamara. The sequence goes on along the minus strand of NC_077247.1, from coordinate 21,395,013 downwards.
TGTAATAACGTCAATATCATTATTACTTGAATAACATGTCATTACACAATGATCAACATAATAGTCATAAGTTGAAGAATTACAATCTAAAACAACAAAGCGATCATAACAATATCCAAAATCATACGAAATATTATCTAGACTTATTCTAACATCATTACGACTAAAAAAATAATCAAAATCAACATTCAAAAGAACTGAGACAGATACTAAATTTCGTCGAATCTCTGGAGCATATAGGACGTCATGCAACATCAAAGATCGACCACCTCACAAGTCCACTTTGCAAGTGACAATTTTCTTAACTTCAAGTTAAGCATTATTTCCTACATAAATTTATCTTGATCCAGGTGAAACTCGACGAAACTCCATAAACACTTCTCGATCTCGACTCACGTGGTCGGTGGATCCTGAGTCTACAATCCATATAGGATAAGATCTAGTTAGTAAAAAAGTGCTAGAAACATATGAAGCACTTGGAGATGCGTTTAGAAATGCTATCTTTTTTTGGCTCGATATATTCACGAGCAAAATGCCCTAATACTTGGCAATTATAGACTTCATTTTGCTCTTGTCTCTCTTCTTGAAAAAACCATTTTTCCTTCTTGAAATTTGGTTTGTTCTTTTTCTCAAAGGGTCCTTCGATTTCCTTATCCTTTCCTATCTTTTTTCATTTTTTCTTGCAATTGAAGTTTGAAGACTTTGTACCACTAAATTCAGCCATAAAGACAATAGAAGCAGCTTTAGCAGCACCGAGCCACTCGTCTTTAAGTTCAACATGTCGAGTGACATCAGAAAAAGTTTTGATATTTTCATTATGGTTCAAGTTAACTTTCAAATATTTTTAACTATTGGGAAGAGACCGGATCATTGCTTGAACTTGTTGCTCATTTGAGAGAACGTGACCATCACTTTTAAGTTGTGCTATCATGTTTGACATCACCCTAAGGTGTTGTTTGATGCTTTGATCATGGCGTTTTTTGATAGTGTCAAACTTAATAGTTAATTGTCTAACACGGATCACAGAAGTACCCCCATATGTTCCTTGTAAGTGTGCCCACATGTCATGAGCATTAGAAAATTCCCCACATTCACTAATCAGTTCATCAACCACTGAACTCACAATGATTTCACGTGCAATGGAATTTGTTCTTTTTCAAGCTTTGTAAACTTTGAGATCTCTTCTGTGTTGAGCAGTGTTACCTCTTCAGGTTGACTTAGGACATGGTTTATGACTTCGAGAGCATTTTGCTCATTCAATACATACCATATCTTACGACTCCAGATGTCGTAATTGTCACCATTTAGTTGCTCACTTTTATTTAAGTCAGCAGTAATGCTTTTTGATATCATAACTGTAGTTAAGAGATAATTATGCAAGTTTTAATATATCATTTATACATGTATGATACACATTCAAGCAAATTAATGTTAATAAAGGTTTCACATTTAGTGAAAAATCGAGAGGATATATAAGTACCCAATCATCATTTACGATTTAAATATTTAATCAAAATTAGAAATTAATTTCTTAATGCGTATTCTAATATGATGAAGAATTTAATCACAAAGATTTATAAGTCTAATAATAAATATCATATTTTAGTGTAACATGGAAAAATCAATCAATCCAAAATATGATAAAACACATAAATATATTCATAATATATCATAAACAAAATAAAAGTGTTCAAAAAGAAATTTACTAAACAATGTCATCATCAGTAATTTTCACTCATCTTACTCCTAGGGCCACCAAGTACCTCCATAAAGATCCATTAAGCCTTGATTCGTCCTACATCTCAATAAGTTCATTCTTCCAACATATTGGTAAAGAATCATACAAAATGACGAAAGCCTCTCTATCCTCAACAAAAATTAATTTTCTATGAATTTCTTCTAATTTTTCTTATGATTTCAGGCTTTGAATCTGAATCAGCTTAAATTTTGATCCTCTTACGTCGCATTCTTCTACTATTTTTTTTGCTCTTCCAATAATATTACTCCCACATGAAGTAATTTGTAGAAAATTCCTATTCAACCATATATGAAATAGAAATCACAAATCAAAAATCAAAAATATGGTAAATATCATTAAATGTGACAATGAATGTCATATATTTTTGATAGAAAGCAAAAGGATCATAAAAGGGCTTTAAGGTTGGAAGACTACTTCAATAGGATAATAAAATTTCAAAACTATTCAAAAAAAATTATCTTATTCATTTTTTAATCCGGTTATTTATTATAATATATTTTCGAAAAACCCAAAACGAATAGATCACTAAGTTATAATATTTTAGTCAAAAATATTTTAACAGGCAGATCGCATATTCACAAAATAGAAGCAGATTATCAAAAAAAACTATCAAACTTCAAAGAATCGTATCTCACTCATTTTTAATACGATTTTCTTATATAATATATCTCCAGAAAGTCAATAATGAGTAGATTATGCTTATTTAAGATTTAGACCATAATATTTGACAAGTAATTTTTTAAAATGCAGTAAACAGAAGAAGATTTTTGTCAAAATATTAAAAAATATTGCCAATTTTTTAAAATCATATCTCACTCGTTTTTAATCCGTTTTTCTATTATGATATGTTTTAAAAAGGTTTAGGCCAACATTTTTCGCAAACTATGGCCAAAATGCAGCAAAACAGAAACTGGTTTTTATTAAACTTGTCAAAAAATTGCCAACCCTAAACGTTTCAACTTAAATTTATAAAACAATGATCTCAAGGATTTTTTCATGAAAATAACGAATAATCGAATCATTCAACCATGTTCTAATACCATTTGTTAGAAAATACGAAGCAAGAACAATAGATTGTGTATATTTAGATTTGCAGCGGGTTGTTATTGTTACCAAGAGAATTTGCCCCAAGTCTTCTTGAGTTTCACTAGGAAATCAAGATCAATATTCACAAACTAAATATTTTTTTCGTGTATTGATGAGATATAGGAAGTCTATCTGATTTTTGTCTTTCTATTCTTCTTCTTTTTCTTATCTCATGCGGACATTTTTTCTTGTTTTCAGAAAACTCCTTTTTTCCTTTTTAAGTAGGAGAGGTTTGAACAGTTATAAAACTGTTTCCTATTCTTTTTTGAAAAGGGAAAAAACAGTAACTATTCTCTCCTCCTAAAAAGATATGTTTGAACAATTATACCTTAACTGTTATATTTTTATTTTAAATCAGACATATCCTTCATTTATGGATCAGATAAAATTGAATTGGATCGGTATAAATGGACGACCTGTGATCCCAAAAGAATCTCACAGATTATGATATATAATGATTTGTTGTTTTCAACTAAAAAGAGAACTATTTATTGTTTAATTTTGGCCTGAGAAAACATGATTGCAAACTTAGAAAATAATGATTTATTTACTAAAGTTAGAAAATAATGATTTATTTACTAAATTTAGAAAATAATAATAATATATCTACCTTAAAAACTCATAAGATTAATAAATTTGAATTAAGAAACTTATAGCTTGTTTGATTAAGTTTTTGGAAAGTTAAAAATATATAATTTTAAATAGTAAGTGTTTGATCAAATTTTTAGGAGAAAATAAGTGTTTGGAGCTACAACAAAAGCTAAAAATAGTAGTAGTTTTTTTAAAATCACTTGAGAAAATACACTATAGCCTACTTGACCAAGCTATTAGAAGGCCAAAAGTATTTAATTTTTTGATTTTTTTAGAAAAATACACTTAGAAGTATTTTTAGAAAATTTGGTCAAACACTAATTACTGTTCACAAGTATTTTATAAATTTATTGGTCAAACACAAATTATTTCTCACAAAAAATATTTTTTTGAAAAGTACTTAACGCAAATCAGTTTTCAAATAAGCTAATTTTAAAAAATTGTCCAAACAAAATGTTAGAGGCTCTTTTTAAAAAACTTTGCTCAAATACTAATTATTACTCTCAAATAAGTAATTAAACACATTATTTCTCATCAAAATTACTTTTCAAAAAAAAATATTTTTTTAAAAAAAGAAGAAGATTTTTTTAAATATTAGTTAAAGATAAAACAGTTTTACTTTTTAAAAAGAAAAACATGACAACTAATTTAGGAATAAAAAAGTATTTATAACATTGTTTTTTTGTTAAATGAAAGAACGACATTATATAACACTAGTGTCATCCTCATTTAATTTAGTAATGTATTTGAACACATTTCAGAATTTTAATATAAAATTAATAAGGAAACAAATAAGGAGGAAAAAGCCAAGAAAAGAAGTATTTTTGGGTTGTAGATGGAGAGTATGAATAGCCTCAACCCCTAATTAGATTCATTGAGTTGAGTCTTAGCATTTAAGTTCTGCGGCACTTCTAATTCACACGGTTCAGTTTATGCAATTGAAAAGATTATTTAATTAAGGGAATATTCTAATAAACATTCTTCATCTACGAGAAAAGACTCAAAAATATTATTTTTTTTACTTTTTGATCTAAAAATATCACTAATCTAGTGGAAATGGCTCAAAACTACTCTTTCTATAGTTTTTGGTCTAAAAATACTCTCAACCTTTGTTATTGGTTCAAGAATACCATCCTTCCACCTTTTAGTCTAAAATATTTGAAGGATATTATTATATAGTATTTTTTTAGTCTCAATTTATATGACTCATTTTTTAAATTATTTTAATAAAATAATATATTTCTATATTTAGTAGTAATTTAAATTTTACAATATTTATTTTATTCTCAATGAAACGATTTATATCCACACAAATATTTATAACTTATTTTAAATCACAAATTTTAATTTTTTTTTAACTCTATATCAAACCAAACTATGTCACATAAGAAAGTTACTTTCAAGGTAGAATCTTCCAACTTTTATTATAAAACATACTGTAAACAACAAATTTTCGAGCCGAGAAAAATAAATAATCAAGACCAGAAAATTGGAGTAACAAAGTGTAATATTTGATTTCAAAATATAGTGCGGGTTACAATCTCTATGATAATCCTCTGATTCTTCAAATAATATGAAACACGTTGAACTTGAATTTGATTTAGAGTCAAGGGCTTGAATAGCTTGATCTTGAATCTTCTTCTTCAAATTTGGATTTGAATTATTCGTCACAAACACTTGTATGGTTATGACGAAGAGTAAATGTGAACAAGTAACTTGATCTTGATCTTCTTGATATTCTTCTTCGTTCTTGATCTTGAACTTGAACTTGAATTTGATTACTTGAACTTTATAGCTTTGTAGAGAATTTGCGGTCTTTGATCCACGAGCTCTCTTCTTGCTTCTTGTTCTTCAAAACCCCCCCTTTTCAGAATAATGAGGACCCCTATTTATAGTTGTAGGGAGTGGTATGAGGGTATGATTTGATTGGTTGGTTTGAACTGACCAATCAGATTTCTTTGTTGAAGAGTTTTAATTTGATTGGTCAGAACATGTCACATAGACACGTGGCATTGTTCTAGTGGCATCATTAGTTTGACTTAGATTGCCACATAACTTTGACAGGTGACATGATTTTAGTGACTTATCTAATTTGACTTGGATTGCCACCTAACTTTGACACATGGCATAATTCTAGTGGCTTATTTAATTCTGACTTGGATTACCACATAACTTTGTCATGTGGCATGAAAATGGGCCTCTAGGATGAGATGATAATGGGCTTAACAAAGTGGAGTCATCTTTATAGCTCAAATCAATAGATTTAGATTTTTAATTAAATCCACATTTATTGGGCTTAAATAATTGACCCAATTTTATTAATCCAAAATATTTATTTGGACTAATATATCTTGAATTTAATATAAATTGAACCATTCTACAAATTTATATTTAATAAATTGTAAATGATTACAAATGCCCCCTGCTTCAAGTCTTGTCGAGATATTTTATCCTTTGAAGACTAGGCTTGAAGTATTACTTGTAGGATAATGACATGCCATGTATTTTGAGATGTACCGTGAATTCATACTATATTGATGCACCCCTTCATCATTGTTGGAGTAGGAATGTAGCAAATTAGTTATATCCAATGAGGATTAGGAAAGAGAAGAAAAAAATTGATTTTTTTTCACATTTTTTTTTTGCACTTTTTTTATTTTTTTTATTTTTTAGGGTGTTTACTTGTCATGCAAGATTCCACCACTAATTGGAATCCGCTTAGGAGTCAATTTTATATAAGCTGAATTCAAGTTTGAATCTAGTTATAATAGATGCTAATAAACCTCTATAAATAGATGTCTGACCTTCATTGTTTTGCAGCAATGTGGCTTGACGATCAGCGCCGTGGTATTTTCTTCTTCTCTTTTCTTTGATTTTCAATAGCCTTTTCCACATCTTGACATGTCTGTCGTAGAAAATTCATATCTATTTGTAGATACGTAGGAATCACGAACGGTGTGATTTTCTAGAAACTAGACTTCTCGATTTACAACATATCCAAAATTGAGAATTTAATACTTTCATGACCGTTCTAGATTTTTTTTTTTTAAAGTTAGCTCTAGATTTTGCCATGCTGGAGGTTTCAGATTTGAGTGATTTTATTAAAACTTTTGTATCTTCATGTAGGAACTTCAAAATCACAAGCCGCTTGATTATTTTGAATTTAGACACAAAGTTATACAACATATCCAAAATTTAGATTTAAACTCCTTCAATATCGTTCTAGATAATTTATTTATTTATTTTTCACGTTTTTTTTTCACGTTTTTTTTTTTTTGCAACTGTCTACCCTTTATTCTGTCTTCCAAATCCAATTAGAAAGGACACACTCCTTTTAGAATATGGATAACCCAAATTTTCACAATTTCACATCCAATTAGGATTTGGAGAGAATAAATTTGTATCATTCTACTAGAGTCCTACCCAAAAAATAATTATAATTACTTTGGAAGAAGGACTCCCTCACTATCATTACTTGTCTATAAATAGACTCTCTCCTTCTATTTATTTTCATCATTGGTATTGAGAATTTTGATACTCCTTTTTGCACATCCTCTTGAGTTCAACAATACACGAGGTACGTTTTTTTTATATATATATATATATTTATTTTTTTCATTTTTATATATATATATATATTATTATTTTTTTCTTATAAATAAAAATATTACTTCATATACAATAAACTTTTATTCTATTGGTTCAAGTCAAAGACTTTACACCGTCTGAGGCAAAGACTTTACATGATTTGTGGCAAAGAAAAGGCATTCTATAGTCCGAGCTAAAGACTTTACACCGTCTAAGGCAAAGACTTTACATGATTTGTGGCAAAGACTTTACACCGTCTGAGTTAGAGGCATTTTATAGTCCAAGCTAAAGACTTTACACCGTCTGAGGCAAAGACTTTACATGATTTGTGGCAAAGAAAAGGCATTCCATAGTCCGAACTAAAGACTTTACACCGTCTAAGGCAAAGACTTTACATGATTTGTGGCAAAGACTTTACACCGTCTGAGTCAGAGGCATTTCATAGTCCAAGCTAAAGACTTTACACCGTCTGAGGCAAAGACTTTACATGATTTGTGGCAAAGAAAAGACATTCCATAGTCTGAGCTAAAGACTTTACACCGTCTAAGGCAAAGACTTTACATGATTTGTGGCAAAAACTTTACACCGTCTGAGTCAGAGGCATTTCATAGTCCAAGCTAAAGATTTTACACCGTCTGAGGCAAAGACTTTACATGATTTGTGGCAAAGAAAAGACATTTCATAGTCCGAGCTAAAGACTTTACACCGTCTAAGGCAAAGACTTTACATGATTTGTGGCAAAGACTTTACACTATCTGAGTCAAAGACATTTCATAGTCCGAGCTAAAGATTTTACACCGTCTAAGGCAAAGGCTTTACATGATTTGTGGCAAAAACTTTACACCGTCTGAGTCAAAAGCGTTCCACAGTCCGAGCCAAAGACTTTACACCGTCTAAAACAAAGACTTTACATGATTTGTGGCAAAGACTTTACACCGTCTGGATTAGGCATATGCCTTGCTCAAAGAATATAGTCATTCATTATCGAGATGCATGACCATGATTATTGAATTACTAATTTATGAGCTAACAAAACATATAATTATTATTATTTTTTTTCCTTTTTTTTGCAGATTGAATCATGGTTTACTTTAGAGATTTAACTTCTCCTTCTTCAGAGTTGCGATACCTTGTGATATCAGATCGTAAAGACAGTGAGGTGGAGACCAAACTTTTTGTAAGTACGCCCTTAGCTGGCCAATATGCTGCTCCATGGCCATTTTAGGGGAACTTCCTGGTTTAGGGGATTGGACTCTTGAATATAACAACCGTCCTCCTAAGACGTGGATACTTTGCACTCCTAATCATCATTGTTTATTACCTTGTGTGTTTTGATAGTACGAGAAATATATCATTGTATGAGAGCACCAAAGCCAGGAGAGACTCAATTTATCAGAAACCAAACTTCTTAATCTGAAACATATCTAAAATTTATAGCTCGAGTCCTTCAGGATCGTTCTAAACAGACTTCAAAAATGAATTTCACATGCAAAAAAGCTGACAGATTCATATTCGCATGATCTTATTAAAAAAAATATTCATATCTCAGCGTAGAGAAGCCGAAAAGAAGATTTATAGATGTACACTAATCACAGCTAATAGCTTTACGAATATTTCTTTGAAGTCAATTCAAATTCTGTCTTGATTGGCCCTCTCTAATTCACCCATTATATATGACAATCTATGAGAACAGTGTGATGCTCAAATAATAGCGTACCCCATTTTTTTTGAGCTTATGAGACTAAACTTATGATGTAACTCATGGATCACAATGAAGAGGGTCAAGAGAGACTATGAGTTCTTTGGATACTCATGCGACTGAACTCAGAATGTAATTCTAAGCGCCTACGTACCTCAGTGAAGAGGATCCAGTCATAACGTAGTTCTGAGAGAATTATTTTTTTTATTTTTTTTTGGTCCTAACTTTTGCCTAGGCTGCCTCTTTCGAGATTTTCAATCTAGCGAACATTTTTTTTGGGGTGCCGTGCACAGTTTATACTCTTGCGGGCCAGGAGTAACATGCAGTTTATACTCGTACCTTAAGGAGTGTGTTTCTTTTCTTCAAGGATAGTATCTCTTTATGAACTTTCCGTTAATGGGGCCAATGCGCAATCCTTCTGAGTCAACCAGTTTGTAAGCGCCACTTGAGTATACTTCTTGTACCACATATGGTCCATCCCATTTGGCGGAGAACTTGCTTCCAGACCGACGAAAAGTAATAATGGGCCTTCTTACAATAAGAACTTGATCACCCACTTAGAAGCATCTAAGACGAACCTTCTTATTAAAAGATCGAGCTAGACGAGCTTGATAGCATTGCAGACTTTGTTGGGCCTCTAGTCTTTTTTCATCAAGAGCCTCCAATTCTTCAAGACGCAACCGAGCATTTTCTTCATCAATGAGCCCTTCTTGAATGGCAAGGCGCAATGACGGGATTTGACGTTCAAGTGGAAGAACTGCTTCAACTCCATAAATAAGAGAGTAGGGAGTCGCTTGTGTTGGCGTGCGATACGTAGTCCTATATGCCCAAAGAGCCTCTTCCATTCTTTCATGCCAATCTCTCTTAGACTTGGAAACAACTTTTTTCAACAAGTTGCAGAGTGTCTTGTTAAATGCTTCAGCGAGACCATTAGCAGCCGCATAATACATAGAGGAATTGCGTTGCTTGAAGCCAAAAAGATCACATATCTTCGTTATTAACTTGTTATCAAATGGCTTGCCATTATCTGTCAATATGTATCGAGGAATACGAAAATGGTAGATAGTATTAACTCGAATGAAGTTGGCGACATTCTCTTTCTTTACTTCTCTAAGAGAAACAGCTTCTACCCATTTTGAGAAGTAGTCAGTTGCAGCCAGGATGTACAAATGTCCACCAGAGGACTTAGGCAATGGTCCAACAACATCCAAACCCCAAGCTTCAAATGGCCATGAGGCAATAGTTGGGTGCAATACTTCTGGGGGTTGATGTATAAAATTCGCATGGAATTGGCAAGCTTTACATCTTCGGACGTAATCCAAGCAATCTTTCACCATGGTTTGCCAATAATATCCCATCCTTTTTATGTGAAAATAAAGTTTTGGTCCAGACTGATGCGCTCCACATACTCCAGAATGCGCTTCTTGCATAGCTTGAGTAGATTCATCTACCCCCAAACATCGTAAGAGAACTCCATCAAACGACCGCCTGTAAAGTATATTTTTATAATAAAAAAATTGAGGGGCTCGCCGTCGGATTTCTGTTCTTCTTCGAAGGTTTTCTGGCAATATTCCATAACACAAATAATCTATTATTGGTTGTCGCCAATCGTCAATTTCAGCTTCCGAAGTGGCGATAACTTGTCGAAATTCTTCTTCATGCTCATTTGGAGGCGGATTTATCCATCTTTGGCATACCACAACTTGCATTTCATCAGGAGATACTAATGCAGAAGCTAAAGCTGCCAATGCATCAGCCTTTTTATTTTCCTTTCTTGGGACATGTTGAATAGTCACCTCTCCAAACCACCCTATCATCTTTTGAGCGTAATTGCAGTATGGGATTAACTCAGGCTTCTTTACTTCATAATTACCCAAGACTTAATTGATCACCAACTTGGAATCCCCAAAAACTTGTAGTTGCAATTGTTTCATATCAATGGCCATCTCAAGCCCAAGTAAGAGTGCTTGATATTCAGCAACATTATTGGAGCAGTTTGTGTTAGAGTGAAGGAGTATGGCAAAACTTCTCCATGGGAAGTGACAAATACCACTCCAGCACCGACTCCTTCACGATGTGCAGCACCATCAAAATACATCTTCAAAGGTGGCTGAATTTTTACTAGCATTGCGTCTTCATCAGGTAATTCATCAGATAACTCCCAATCATTCGAAATTGGATGATTGGCCAAGAAATCTGCTAGCACTTGTCCTTTTACTGCCTTCTGAGATATATACACAATCTCAAATTGTTGAAATTGAAGGTACCACCTTGCTAGCCTATCACTTAAGACAGGCTTGGACATGACAAACTTGATAGGATTCGCTTTAGAGACAAGTTGTACAATATGAGCCTGGAAGTAATGCTTCATCTTCTGAATTGAGAACACGAGTGCCAGACATAACTTCTCAATAGGTGAATACTTGATCTTGTTTTGTGTCATCATCCTACTCAAGTAATATAGGGCATTTTCTTTCCCTTCATCATTTTCTTGTGCGAGAAGTGCTTCTACTGACCTTTCTTGTGCTGCAATGTATAAAATCAATGGTTTTCCAAGTATAAGAGCTACAAGTACTGGAGGTTTCATCAGATAAGACTTTATGTTCTCAAAAGCATTGGTACAAGCTTGGTCCCATTCAAAAGGAACATTTTTCTTCATAAGGCGACTGAATGGTTGACATCTCCCAGCCAGATTTGAGATAAACCTCCTAAGATATGCTAATTTTCCTTGTAAGCTTTTCAACTCATGAATATTTTTTGGCTCAAGCATCTTCAAAATAACATCTATCTTATCTTGATCAATATCGATTCCTCAATGTCGAATAATAAAACCGAGAAACTTTCCTGAAGTAACTCCAAAGGCACATTTTAAAGGATTCATTTTTGAGTTGGTATCTTCGAAGCCGTTCAAACACCATTCTCAGATCTTTCAAGTGGTCATCACTCTTCTTTGATTTTACTACTAAGTCATCGACATAACACTCAACATTTTTATGAAGCATGTCATCAAAAATATTCTGCATGGCTCGTTGATAAGTGGCTCCAGCATTTTTTAAACCAAAAGGCATCACTTTGTAGCAATATATACCTTTAGGAGAGCGAAATGCAGTAAGTTCTTCATCCTTTGGTGCCATGCGAATTTGATTGTATCCAGATGAACCATCCATGAAGGACATTGCCTCGTATCCAGTTGTAGCATCAATCATAAGCTCAGGGATTGGAAGAGGAAATTCATCCTTAGGGCATGCATTATTAAGATCTCTAAAGTCAACACAAACTCGTATTTGGCCATTCTTCTTTCTTACAGGTACAATGCTTGAAATCCATGTAGGATATTTGACTTCACGAATAAAACCTGCTTCAATGAGCTTGTTAACTTCAGTTTCGATTAAAGGAACCAATTCAGGTCTAAAGCGACGTTGCGCTTGTTTAACAGGACGAGTACCTCGTTTTACAGCAAGACGATAAACTGCAACTTTAGGGTCTAACCCTGGCATCTCTTTGTAACTCCAAGCAAATACATCCCTAAATTCCATAAGTAGCTCAATATATTTCTTCTCTTCATCGTCATCCAGCGAAGCACTTACATATGTAGGCCTTATATCATCATCAACTCCAAGATTTACTTCCTTCAATGCATCAACATTATTCTTTATCCCTTCCTCGAGTTCAGGTGGCGCATCTTCAGCATCCTCATCTTCTTGAGGATCACCATCATTAAAAGATATGTGATGGCATGCATGAATATCAACAAACCCGTCATCAATTTTTGCATATAGTGGAGTACTTTCTTCGTCACAAATTGTGATGTGATTTGATGATCCCACACTTTCTTCATCTTCATCTCTCTCCCTAGTGTGAACTATGGTATGAGTTTTTGCTCTCAGAACATCTCCAAATGAAACTACAAGTTTTGTTTCTCGCCTCATTCTAGAAGGGATCAAACTGGGCCAATTCTTGGGTGAATTATGCTCCAAAGCATATACCTGTTCTTCCATTATTTTATAATCTCCTTGGCGCTTGTATTTCTTCTTTATTGGTCCCAATCGATCAAATACTGAAATTTTTGGAGTTGATTCTATTAGTTAATCAGATGCAGAAATATTAGGAGTCATGCCACTAAGTCGATCAAACACAGAAGGCTTTTTGTTGAACATCGTCGATTTTTCCACAGGGGTAATGTAGTTGATGCTCATCCTTTTTATAGAGATTCGGATTGGTGACGGTTGATTGTAACCCAGGCCTTCGCGCGATTGCTTGACATCATACCCTTTCTCTATCATCATCCTTTGAGTTGTATTTAGGCCATGATTTGCCCTTTCAATAACTTCATTTGAAAGCTTCCCTACTTTAGAAGCTTCATTGGGATTGTATCCTGCTTTCACCAACAACTTATATGCATTCAGTTCAAAACCCTTATTTGTACGATTTTTAGGGAGTGATTCATGTGAATCATGATTCGATGGTCTGACAAATCCTTGTATCATTTTTGAAGGTTATTTGATTGCATCAGTTTGCTTGATAGGGAATGTCAACTTACTACTCTGCAACTTAGAGGGTGGGATCTTGACTTTGTTTGTCTTTGGGACATAGTGAGAAACAGGAATCATTCTCTTACTTGAAGATGCATCACTTATCTTAGGTACTTTACTCATATCTGAAAGCGTTTTATCCTTTTCAATCATGACCCTCGCATTAGCAGGTGCTACATCAACCCTTTTTGTGATATCAGCAGGTATCACGTTATCAACTTTAACTTCTTTTGAAACATAATTCTTTAAGTAGAATTTTGCATCAGCAAAGTGCGCTTCCGTCTCGGTAAAAGGTTCATCATCAGCAACTACCTTCTTTTGAACCCCATCTTCAAAGTATTTGAAACATTGATGGTAGGTGGATGGTACTACTTTGTTCTCATGTATCCATGGTCTTCCTAACAAGATGTTATACGAGGTCTTTGAGTCAATAACATGTATCCATGCACTCGAACGCATATCCCCCATCGTTATATCTAATTTGACAGCACCAATGGCTCTTTGCCCCCCTTGGTTAAAACTTTGAATCATCAGACGACTTTCAGACAGTTTATTTATCGGTATTCCAAGTTCTTTCACAGTACGAATAGGGAGAATATTGACCCCAGATCCATCATCCACCATGATCCTATTTACTTTATGTCCACGCACAAAACCTATCATATATAAAGGACGATTATGCAATACTTTACCCAATAAAAGATCATCATTAGTGAATGTAAACTTCGCATCACAAGTGTCCACTTCTTCAGAGTGAGGCTTTATAGGGCCTTCATGTGATGGAGGTAATGATGGTGATGAGCTTTCTACCATCGTCTCTTCTCTATCAATATTACAACACGAGGCCTTGGTGTCACGATGAGAAATCTTTTCACGAAACCAACTTGGCAAGAATTCCTCTAATGTCACCGAAGGACGTTACTTTTGATAGTAATTTCCCTCGACTCTTGACTTCTTCACATTCTTCTTTACCCTTTGATTTTTAGGGGTAGGTGGATGATACCACTTTGTTTTCATCTTCGCTCTAGTCACTTTCTTATTTGGTTCTCTTTGCAAGCTCATTTTACGACGTTTTCATCGTGTCACTAAAATCCATCCTTCATCATCAGTATAAGCACCGCAAGATTGGTTTTCCTCTAGAGGTTTATCTTCCCATATTACTTCATTCATCAAAGGAACAAGCGATGATACGTTAACATCTATTGGTTTGAAGTCACCAAATTTAATCATCTTTGATGGTGATGTGGCTAGGTCATCACCACTATCATGTATTTCGACAAAGTTGCAAAGAACTATGGGGTCGAGTGAACCAAAAGTGACAGAGACTTGATTTGAACTCTCCTTCTCATCTTCAAGCAATATCTTTCCTTCATGGGCCAAGTCCATAATCTTTTTCTTAAAAATAAAACACTTTTCAATAGGATGGCCCATCAAACGGTGATATTTGCAGTAATTTGGATCATTAGTCCTCCCAGCCTCATCTGGACGCTTCATTTCAGGTAGCTCAAAGAGTTTTAACGCCAGAAGCTCTTCGAAAATTGCTGGAACATCTGAGTCCAAAAAAGGATACTCTTTTGCCTGCATTTCCTTCAAAGTCAGCTTTCTACGAGCGTTATTCTGAAAAGTTGTGGTCTTCACCATTTGATTCTTGCTTAGATTTGTAGCCACTTTCAAAGGTACGGCATTAACACTCATCGACTCCTTGTTTCCAAACTTAGGTGCCAATTTTCCCCCTTTCTTTACCTCCATTTTGTCTTTTCCCTTGCGAGGCCCATAAATAATTGGTCCTTCAATCCCGCTTGCAGACATGCTCAACTCCATATCATGAGCACGTGTGGCTAGTTCCTCAAATGATTTGGGTTTAATACCTTGTAGGATATAACGAAGTCCCCAACGTATTCCTTGAATACACATTTCTATTTTGAAAGTTTCACTAAGCCTATCCTTACAATTGAGGCTTACATTTCTCCATCGATTGATGAACTCAATGACGGGTTCATCTTCCTATTGACGTGTATTTGTGAGTTCAACCATGCTCATAGTACGCCTTGTGCTATAGAAGCGATTAAGAAATTCATGCTCAAGTTGTTCCCAACTATCAATAGAGCCTGCCTCGAGATCCGTATACCAGTCAAAGGCATTTCCTTATAAGGAGCGCACAAATTTCTTGACCAGATAATCTCCATATGTTCCAGCATTATTGCAGGTTTCAATAAAATGGGCAATGTGTTGTTTTGGATTTCCCTTTCCATCAAATTGTTGAAATTTTAGAGGTTGATAACCTGCAGGCATCTTCAAAACATTGATTCTTGAAGTGTATGTCTTTGCATACGTGAATGATGACTTTGAAGACACGTCATACTTATCTTTGATAGTTCCCATAATGAAGTCCTTCAGTTGATGAATGGGAATTCCTCCTTCAGCAGATACTTGCAGCTCATCACCCACATTTATTTGCTTTGTAACTGAATCTCCCTTTTCTTGTATCATCGGACGTTTTCCAGGTGCATGACTTGAGTCCCCCTCCATAACATTCTCAACTCTGTCCGTCAACTTGACAATTCGATTATCCTGATCTTGCACATATTTTGTTAGACCTTCTATTGCCTTTGTCAAACTCGCCAGTTGTTCTTCAACAGTTGAGATGTTAGTCATCATCGCTTGGATGGCCGTTATGGATAATGGAGCAAAGCATGGATTTTCTCTCAAACTGAAATCTGTCTGAAACAAGTTACGTGGAGTGACTGAGGCAGATCTAGTGATTAAGACATCATCTTCATCTTGAATAGTGCAATTCCTCGTGTTAAAAGGACTAAGTCGAGCCAACGTCTTTTCAATAATATCAGCTATATTCTCTCATTCTTCCAATTCATTCGGAAAGAATCTTGCCCCCTTTAAAGATGGAAGATCAAAAATAGGAACTGATGCAGACGGCACTTGAAGTGTTTGTTGTCCTAGCAAGTTTGCTCTGTTCCTAGTGATGGGTCCCAAACTTCCCATAGTAGCATCCAATATGTTCTCCACCTCAGAGGAAAACTTGGAATCAGTAGCCTTAGCAATAATAGTCCTGGAGTCAAACTTCTTAGATGTCATTTAAGTGTTCTTGAAGTTTGATGATCGATGTGAAGAGATGAGAGGTAGAGATTGTCCCACTGGGCGTGCCAAAATTTGTAAACAACAAATTTTCGAGCCGAGAAAAATAAATAATCAAGACCAGAAAATTGGAGTAACAAAGTGTAATATTTGATTTCAAAATATAGTGTGGGTTACAATCTCTATGATAATCCTCTGATTCTTCAAATAATATGAAACACGTTGAACTTGAATTTGATTTAGAGTCAAGGGCTTGAATAGCTTGATCTTGAATCTTCGTCTTCAAATTTGGATTTGAATTATTCGTCACGAACACTTGTATGGTTATGACGAAGAGTAAATGTGAACAAGTAACTTGATCTTGATCTTCTTGATATTCTTCTTCGTTCTTGATCTTGAACTTGAACTTGATTACTTGAACTTTATAGCTTTGTAAAGAATTTGCGGTCTTTGATCCACGAGCTCTCTTCTTGCTTCTTGTTCTTCAAAAACCCCAAAATTTGTAAACAATAAATTTTCGAGCCGAAAAAAATAAATAATCAAGAACAAAAAATTGGAGTAACAAAGGGTAATATTTGATTTCAAAATATAGTGTGGGTTACAATCTCTATGATAATCCTCTGATTCTTCAAATAATATGAAACACGTTGAACTTGAATTTGATTTAGAGTCAAGGGCTTGAATAGCTTGATCTTGAATCTTCTTCTTCAAATTTGGATTTGAATTATTCGTCACAAACACTTGTATGGTTATGATGAACAGTAAATGTGAACAAGTAACTTGATCTTGATCTTCTTGATATTCTTCTTCGTTCTTGATCTTGAACTTGAACTTGAATTTGATTACTTGAACTTTATAGCTTTGTAGAGAATTTGCGGTCTTTGATCCACGAGCTCTCTTCTTGCTTCTTGTTCTTCAAAACCCCCCCTTTTCAGAATAATGAGGACCCCTATTTATAGTTGTAGGGAGTGGTATGAGGGTATGATTTGATTGGTTGGTTTGAACTGACCAATCAGATTTCTTTGTTGAAGAGTTTTAATTTGATTGGTCAGAACATGTCACATAGACACGTGGCATTGTTCTAGTGGCATCATTAGTTTGACTTAGATTGCCACATAACTTTGACAGGTGACATGATTTTAGTGACTTATCTAATTTGACTTGGATTGCCACCTAACTTTGACACATGGCATAATTCTAGTGGCTTATTTAATTCTGACTTGGATTACCACATAACTTTGTCATGTGGCATGAAAATGGGCCTCTAGGATGAGATGATAATGGGCTTAACAAAGTGGAGTCATCTTTATAGCTCAAATCAATAGATTTAGATTTTTAATTAAATCCACATTTATTGGGCTTAAATAATTGACCCAATTTTATTAATCCAAAATATTTATTTGGACTAATATATCTTGAATTTAATATAAATTGAACCATTCTACAAATTTATATTTAATAAATTGTAAATGATTACACATACAAAATGTGATAGTGATTATTACAAGTCGTGTATTTATATTTTTATAAATATTACCCCTATAACATTAGTGTTTAACAGAATATGATATATTCATTATAATTAATATGCATTTAGTTTTTTGTCCATACATATTATAATATTAGTGTTTAATAGAAAGGCAATAGCATCGTTTAACTTTTAATTTGGATACTTTCCACTTATAATATAGTAGTATAGTATAGTACTCTTAGATATATGATTATTATATATGATGATTTGTTGTTTTCTACCAAAAAGAGAACAATTTATTGTTTAATTTTGGCCTGAGAAGACATGGTTGCAAACTAAGAAAATAATGATTTGTTTACTAAAATTAGAAAATAATAATAATAATATATCAACCTTAAAAGTCATGGGCTGGAAACTCATAAGATTAATAAATTTGAGTTAAGACTCTTTTAGCTTTGATTAAATTTTTGCGAAGTTTAAAATATTTATTTTTAAATAGTAAGTATTTGATCAAAATTTTAGGAGAAAATAAGTATTTTGAGCAACAATAAAAGCTAAAAATAGTACTGTTTTTTTTAAAAAAAAAATTTTAAAAGCACTCTTGAGAAAACACACTATAGTATTGGGAGGCCAAAAGTATTAATTCTTTGAAAAAATATTCTTGAGAAAAATACACTTACAAGTACTTTTAAATTTTTTGTCAAACATCAATTACTATTTAAAAGTATTTTGTAAATTTATTGGTCAAACATAAATTATTTATGTATTTTTTTTTGTAATTATTACACAAATGACTTTTGATATAAGATATTTTAAAAATTTGTCCAAACAAAATGTTAGAGGCTCTTTTAAAAAAATTTTGCTCAGATACAAATTGTTAGTCAAAAATATTAGTTAAATACAAATTATTTGTCATTTTAAAAATAAGTTTATCAACGTTATGATCAACAAAAGATTAAGGGTACTATTGGAATTAACTCATCATGCAAAGAAACCGCAAACCATGTGTGTGAATAGAAACTTGAACATTGATTCTCTCTTATTTATTTCCATTTATCACTATATATAAAACCATGCCCTTTTAGCCACCAACCCAAAAGCTACCAAAAGCAAGTGAAAAAAAAAACAAGAAAGAAGAAATCATCAATCATGTCTACTTGTTTTGTTTTTGTTCTTCTTCTTCTTCATTTTCTCGTCCTTTTAACATTGAATACCTTATCTTGTCATGCTGCTTCTTCTTCTTCTGTGTATGACACTTTTTTGAATTGCCTCACAAGCAACTCAATTCCAGAATCAGAAATCTCGAAAATCGTGTATTCCCCCAACAACCCCTCTTTTAACCCCATTTTGCAAGCCTATATCCGAAACGGCCGTTTTTTTAACTCCTCCACAACTTCTAAACCGGTCATCATCGTCACTCCTAGGGTTGAATCTCATGTATCCGGGATCGTTCTTTGTACTAAAGAGACGGACTTACAGCTTAAAATCCGCAGTGGTGGCCATGATTATGAGGGGATTTCGTATATCTCTGATGTCCCTTTTATTATGCTTGATATGTTTAATTTACGATCAATTTCCATTGCTACAAATGACAAAACAGCTTGGGTACAAGCAGGAGCTACTTTAGGGGAACTTTATTACAACATTTGGACAAAAAGTAAAATTCTTGGTTTTCCTGCGGGTGTTTGTCCTACTGTTGGTGTTGGTGGGCATATTAGTGGTGGTGGTTATGGGAATATGATTCGTAAGTTTGGACTTACTGTTGATAATGTATTGGATGCTCGATTAGTGGATGTTAATGGTAAAATTTTGGACCGTAAAGCCATGGGTGAAGATTTATTTTGGGCAATTAAAGGGGGTGGTGGTGCGAGTTTTGGTGTCATTTTAGCGTTTAAAATCCAACTTGTTCAGGTCCCACAAACTGTCACTTATTTCAGAGTTGAAAGGTTTATAGAAGAGAATGCTACCGACGCTGTTGTTCAGTGGCAGAAGGTTGCTAACAAAATTGACAATGATCTCTTCATGAGGCTACTTATACAACCCATCACAGTGAAGTCCAAGTCTAAGGGTGCAAAGAACAATAAGTCGATACGAGCAACGTTCATAGCCTTTTTCCTAGGTGATTCTAGTAGATTAATGTCTCTCATAACCAAAGAATTCCCTGCTTTGGGATTAACAAAGCAAGATTGTTTGGAAATGAGTTGGATTGATTCAGTCCTGTATTGGGGAAATTTCGACAACACGACAAAGCCAGACGCCTTGTTGAACAGAAAAGGGGATCCATTAAATTTCTTGAAAAGAAAATCGGATTACGTAAAAAAAGTAATTCCTAGAGATGGGTTGGAATCAATTTTCCAGAAGATGATTTCTTTGGGAAAAACAGGACTAGTTTTCAATCCTTATGGAGGTAGAATGGCTGAAATTCCAGAGGGAGATACTCCATTTCCTCACAGGGCAGGGATACTTTTCAAGATTCAGTACTCAGTTAATTGGCATGAACAAGGATTAGAAGCACAAAAAGATTACCTTACACAGATAAGAGATTTATACAGCTTCATGACCCCATATGTTTCAAACAATCCCAGACAAGCCTATTTGAATTACAGGGATCTTGATATTGGTACAAATGATCAAGGTCCACACAGTTTAGAACAAGGGAGGGTATATGGGACCAAGTATTTCAACAACAATTTTGATAGGTTGGTCAAAGTAAAATCAATGGTAGATCCACACAATTTCTTCAGAAATGAGCAGAGTATTCCTACTCAAAGGATGCAGAGGAACATGTTCTAATCTTAGGTCATCATTAATTTCTACTTTTATCTTATGAGTATTTACTTATTAATCAAATTCCTTACTTCTCTCTTGCGTTTTGCATTTGTGTATGCTAAATATTTTCTTCTTGCCTTTTTATTTATTTACTATTATTATACTATGTGGATCCCCATTTAATATTACTAGTTGTTTGTGTATACCGTTAATTAATAATAAATGCATATCAAAAAATTGTTTGTTTGTTTGTTACCAAAAAAGAATAAATTAAACCTTGTGCTGCTAATTTTAACACTTATCATATATTTTTCTCATACTATATATTTTAGGACACCTTAATTTTTAAAATATATTTCCCTCTTACCAATATTTTAAGACTCCTTAATTATTAATTTTCCTAATATCTCTATCATATATTTTTCTCTTCCATCATTTATTAAGACTTCTTAATTTTTTCTGTTATCATATTCTTAGGATTTTTTAATTATTAATTTTAGAAATTCTTAATTTTTAAAATATATTTTTCTCTTATCATATATTTTAGGACTCCTTAATTTTGAATATTATAAACATAATTAGATAATAATTTGAGAAAAATTATAAATGATAATTTTATCTATTATAGAATCTTCTAATAAAGGGTAAAAAGTTCAAAAAAATATTTTCAAAGATTTCATGCTTTTAAAATAGCTAGTTAAATATACGTGTGTTTTGCACGCGTATATCGCTTTAATTGATAATAAATGTATATAAGAAGAATAAGTTCTTACGTGTACTTAATTTTATCAAGTATGAATCTTTTAAAAAATAACATAAAATTGTTTAAGATAAAAATGTAATCATCATTACACTAATAATTAATGAGTAAAATTAAATATAGTGAACAAAATTACGTCATTGATATCAAAAGTCAAAATTATGTTGGTATTAATTAAGAGTTACTTATATATATATATATATATATATATATATATATATATATATATATATATATATATATATAATGTCAAAAATTAGATATGAACAAAAGTCAAAATTTTGTTGTGTATCAGTACCAAAGTTAGAAATTATGTTGACAAAATTTCAATTAGTTTAAAGTTCCTTTCTATATAACCAATATAATTTTAGTTGATTTAAAAGTTCTTAAATATTATGACTTCTTCCAGGTTATAAATAACTGAATAAGTTAAGATTTAATAATTATGATTTCAATTAATCTTAGAGTCCTAAATATTAGGATAATAACTAAATAAAAATTCTTTATTTTTATAAATATTAATTGAACTTTTTATCATTTACAAAAAGATTTTATAATCGACATAAATGTGAATTTTTTTGTTCTCAAATAATTATTATACTTATACTTGGGTAATTATACAAAGATTTTAACTATGACAAGTTGAAGACTGCTATTCGATCGTAATACAATTATTTAAGGTATTGTTTTCTGTTTATACTAACTCATGTTAGTATCCTTCTTTCAAGAAAAAAAAAAGCAAAACAATAAATTTCAAATATGTGAGGATAATTTTACTTGTATTCTAAATAATTGACTTTTTAGTAATTTATTTAAGAATTTTAAAACTAATTTTAAAGTCTTAATTTTTAGGTACACAATTCAAATATTAACTTTTAATGGATTTTCAATTTCTAAAATTAAAAAAATAATTGAATGATTATTTTGTCTAAGTGTAAAATCTATTTTTAAAGGTAAAAAAGGCGAATGATTTTTCATTGAAGACAAAAGTTTGATTAATTATTGTAGCTCCCATAGATGCATGATTTATGGGGGAAGAGTAAACTACTTCAAGAAATCAAGAAAAAAGTTTAATTCATTACCTCTATCTGTGCATATCAAACAAAAAGTATTTTACTTGATAATTTTTCAATATACATCTTTTATGATGTGTCTTGATTACTTGAATTTTTGTTGACAATCTCTCAATATTTTTTTTCATGATGTGACTTGATTTCTTGAATTTCTGTTAACAATTTCTAATATATATATTTTATGATGTGTCTTGATTTCTTGATATCTAAAATGCTCTCATCAATTTTTTTTAGATAAATTTGGTATCCGGCAGAAGAAAGACAAGGTGAAAAGTAAGTAAATTATTTTCACCAACATAGTCATGAATTATACTAAATACATCAACATTCAAAAAAATCAAAAGAAAGCATATTAGTTTCAACAACTGAAATAAAAAAATATAAAATTTAAATAACATTAGTTATAAATCCGTTAAGTATTTTTATAAAGAAAAAGGATTTGTAAATATTCAGAGGAACGAGATTGTTTTATTTATAGATGTATTAAATTATTTTTTACTTTCTTGTAATGCACTATACAATAATTCTATTTTTGGTTGCCCAAGAAATATATATATATATATATATATATATATATATATATATATATATATATATATATATATATGTCAAACAAACCATCTAAATATATATATATATATGTCAAACAAACCATCTAAATATATACAATTATATCAATTGACTTGGGAAAAAAAGGAAAACAATAATGGAAATTGAACCCAAATCCCAACTTGCCAACTGCCGTAGACGTGTTTTTTTTATTTTTAAAACCATATATAACATCTCACAAAGTAACTTCAGAAATAAAAAAAAATGTAGTAGTTTTCTTCTTTTGGCAATCATTTAGTTCCCACCTATATTTGGCAAGTAAAATTTGCTCTCGTTTTACTATTTATCAAATTCACCCACACCGTAAAATAACCATCAATTGATTAAACACAATCATTTGCAACAAATTTTAAAGTGATGAAAAATAAACTTCAATCATAAATAAAAAATTAAAGAAACAAGAAATATTTTATTAATGAATAATGTCTGTACAATTCTATTCCTCCCTTGATTGTTCTCTGCAAATTTTCTCCAAGATTCAAGGGTTGTTAGTAGCATATTTATTGAACTTAGGATGATTTGGACCTACTTAAGATTTATTTGATCTCGATGATAAGATTTTGTGGATCTTCTTATAGTATTTGGTTGTCAAGAAGAGTCTGGCTACATCTTGATCTCTTTGTGAATATTTCATTAATTTATAAAATTTTCTTGATCTTTTTTCAAGTGAATATAATACATTTTCTTTTAAAATGGGACTTTCATAATGTATTGTTCAAATAAAAAACGAGTACATCGGTAATGAGAGATGAAGGGTCTAACCATCTACAAATTGAGTAGAATAGTAAGAGATGTAAATTGATAATACATATACTCTTTGGTCTGGACTATATTTCTTCAAAAACAACAATTCCATCTTCTCTTTTGATTTGTACAGTTTCGATCTTTGAGGAGGGACACAGATTGTATACCCCATTTTGCTGCATTGTGTTATTCATGTTATCCTGAAGTTTCTCCATCTTTGCTTGCATCTCCTATCTATTGTTTAGCAAATTTATCTTTTACATATATATTGTTTCATTAGAGAAACATTTTGTAGGTATTTCTCTTTTCTCTTGTTTTCTTATCTTCTTTGCAGGGTTACCTTATTGGTGCTTTGAAGGTGTTCGACGAAATTCCTCAACGAAATACTGCTTCATTAAATGCAATCATTTTTGGGTGCTTGGCCCAAGAATTTGTTCAACCCAAGATCTGCTACCCGCACAACTCAAAAATCGTTGTGAACATCACCTTGGAAATCAGGTTTATTTCAACTGGAGTTGGTACCTCTGGTTCCCATATCTTCTCCTATTTATTCCTTACTCATACAATTGTAGTTACATTTTGCTAACTTTAAACCTTCAAATAATTTATTAGTTCATACACGTTTTCGTGGCTTTGGATAGTGATGGTAGACTAGGGTCATGTTCTCACTCAGGGACAGGGACGGGAACGGGGATGGGGACGAGGGTTAGGAGGGGTAAGTGGGTTAAAAGAGCGTCTAGAATAAGAATAGGCTCTTGGAACATTGGGACGTTGACGGGAAAATCCATAGAGCTAGTTAAGATCTTAAAGAAGAGAAAGATTAATATAGCGTGTGTACAAGAGACCAAATGGGTAGGTTCTAAAGCTAAGGAGGTAGACGAGTATAAGCTTTGGTTCTCTGGTAGATCGAAGAATAGGAATGGGGTAGGCATTTTAGTAGACAGTAACTTAAGGGATCAGGTGGTGGAGGTTAGGAGATACAATGATAGGATGATGTCGATTAAGGTGGTCGTTGAAGGGAACACGTTGAACATTATTAGCGCTTATGCGCCGCAAGCAGGCTTAAACGAGGAGGATAAGAGGCATTTTTGGGAGGATTTGGACGAGTTAGTGGGAGGCATACCGTCTACTGAGAAGCTTTTTATGAGAGGGGATTTCAATGGGCACATCGGGTCTACTTCGGGAGGGTATGATGATGTGCATGAAGGCTTCGGCTTCGGGGTCAGAAATGGAGGAGGAGTCTCATTGTTGGATTTTGCAAGAGCTTTTGGGTTGATGATAGCCAATTCGAGTTTCCCTAAAAAGGAGGATCACTTGATAACCTTCCAAAGTGCGGTGGCTAAGACCCAGATAGACTTTTTACTCCTTAGGAAGGATGATAAAGGTCTGTGCAAAGACTGTAAGATCATTCCGATCAACAACCTTACGACCCGACATAAGCTCTTGGTGATGGATTTAGGGATCAAGATGACGAGGAAGAAGAGGATCGGGGATGACCGATCTAGGATCAGATGGGGGAGTTTGACCACAACTAGCGCCCTGGATATGGGGGAGAAATTGAAGGATATGGGGGCCTAGGATAGTAGTGGGGATGCGAACACTATGTGGGATAGGACGGCTAGTTGTATTAGGATTGTAGCAAGGGAAGTGTTGGGAGTCTCGACAGGTAGCCGTGGCCGACACCGAGGGGACTGGTGGTGGAATGGAGAAGTGCAACAGAAGGTGGAAGCGAAGAAGATAGTGTATGCAAAGCTGATAGAAAGCAAGGATGAGGTGGAGAAGTGGAAGAATAGGGAACTTTATAAGATAGCGAGGAAGGAGGCGAAGTCAGCAGTCTCGACGGAAAAAACGGCAGCTTTTGAACGCCTTTATGCTGAACTAGAAGAAAAAGGCGGGGATAGGAAATTGTTCAAGCTAGCCAGGATGCGGGAGCGAAGGGCACGCGATGTGGATCAAGTGAAGTGAATTAAGGACGAACATGGAAAAGTATTGGTAGAAGAGACCCTCATTAAACAGAGATGGCAGTCGTACTTCCAGAAACTCTTGAATGAAGAAGGAGACAGAGAGATTATGTTGGGAGATTTGGAACATACAGGGAGGCGTCGCGTTGGTGAGTGTTGCAGGAGTATTTCGGTCGAAGAGCTTAAGGGTGTTGTGCGTCGAATGCACTGGGAAAGAGCAACCGGACCTGACGAGATCCCTGGTAAATTTTGGAAGAGCACGAGCCAGGTAGGTTTGGAGTGGCTGACTAGGTTATTTAATGTCATCTTTAGGACAGCAACGATGCCCGAAGAATGGAGGTCGAGCGTAATAATCCCTCTATACAAAAACAAGGGAGATATCCAGAGTTGCAACAACTATAGGGGTATCAAGCTTCTAAGCCATACTATGAAAGTGTGGAAAAGAGTGGTGGAGATGAGGGTTAGGAGAGGCGTGTCTATTTCAGAGAACCAGTTTGGATTTATGCCGGGACGCTCAACTACTGAAGCTATCCATCTTATGAGGAGACTGGTGGAGCAGTATAGGGAGAGAAAGAGAGACTTGCATATGGTATTCATTGATCTAGAAAAGGCTTACGATAAAGTTCCACGAGGAATACTATGGAGATGTTTGGAGGCTAAAGGTGTACCGGCGGCGTACATTAGAGTGATCAAGGATATGTATGAGGGCGCCAAAACCAGGGTAAGGACAGTAGGAGGAGACTCAGAGCACTTCCCAGTTGTGATGGGGTTACATCAAGGATCAACCCTTAGTCCGTTTTTATTTGCCTTGGTGATGGATGCATTGACGCAACAAATTCAAGGTGAGGTGCCATGGTGTATGCTTTTTGCGAATGATATAGTCCCGATCGATGAGATCCATAGCAGAGTTAACGCTAAGCTGGAGGATTGGAGACACACCTTAGAGTCTAAAGGGTTTAAGCTGAGTAGGACCAAGACAGAGTACTTAGAGCGCAAGTTCAGTGAGACACCCCATGAGGTTGGCGCGGAAGTTATGCTTGGTGACCAGTCCATCCAAAAGAAAGATAATTTCAAGTACCTGGGGTCTATCATGCAAGGCAGCGGGGAGATTGACGATGATGTCACATATCATATTGGGGAAGGGTGGATGAAATAGAGGATCGCTTCCGGGGTGCTCTGTGACAAGAAGGTGCCACCACAACTTAAGGGCAAGTTCTACAAAGTGGTTGTTAGACCGGCTATGTTATATGGGGCAGAGTGTTGGCCAATTAAGGTCTCTCACGTCCAAAAGATGAAAGTAGCCGAGATGAAAATGTTGAGATGGATGTGTGGGCATACCAGGAGCGACAGGATTAGAAACGAGGCTATTCGGGATAAGGTAGGAGTGGCCTCAGTGGAAGACAAGATGCGGGAAATGTGACTTAGGTGGTTTGGGCATGTGAAGAGGAGAGACACAGATGCCCCAGTGAGGAGGTGTGAGAGGTTGGCCATGGATGGCTTCAGAAGAGGTAGGGGTAGGCCGAAGAAATATTGGGGAGAGGTGATTAGACAAGACATGGCGCAGTTACAGCTTACCGAGGACATGACCTTAGATAAGAGTGTGTGGAGGACTCGCATTCGGATAGAAGGTTAGTACATAGTCGCGTTATCCTACCCTATTAGTAGGCGCATTAGCGCACTATAATTTCCTTTCTGGAGGACTCAAATTAGGATTAAAGGCTAAGTGATTCATCTTTTGCACCATAGTAGTTGTAGTTATGCTCATTGTTTATTGCCTTTTGATTTCTGCATTGTATTGCTGTTTATAGTTGTGGCGCCGTTGTACTTTGACTGTCTTATCTTATTTATTTATTTATTTATTTATTGTAGTTATGCCTCTTTCTTCCCGTACCACTCTACCACAACTTTCCCTTGTGCTATTCCTATTTTCATCTTGTTTTCTATATGTTTGCCCCTATCTGACCTTTTATCTTGTCCTCTCTTAAAGCCGAGGGTCTTTCGGAAATAGCCTCCCTACCTTTCAAGGTGGGGGTTAGGTCTGCGTACACTCTACCCTCCCCAGACCCCACATTATGGGATTATACTGGGTTTGTTGTTGTTGTTGTTCATCGAACCAGACATAGAAATAGATGCTCTAGCAAGACAATGAGCAACCTGATTCGCTAATTTCTTAATAGCCGATAAAGAAAAAAAAAGGTAACTCTTTGGTAAGAGTTTTACAATCAAAAACTAAAGAATCAAATTAAGAGTAGTTCACCAATTTTTTTTCCAGAGCTTGCTTCACAAGTAGATTATCAGTTTCTACAACCAGCCTCATTTTGCTGAATTATTCCTTTAGTCAGAGAAAAGCATCACGCACCTCTATGATCTCAGCCAACAATGGGCTAGCAACACGGTCAAGAAATATAATTTTTCAACAATAAATTGACCAAGTGATCACGTAGCACCATGCCTATCCCCCACAAATCGGTATGAATATCGTAAGTGGCATCAGTATTACATTTAACTGTGTCAAGCAAAGATCGTTCCCATTTAGTAATCATATTTGTGGCAACAACAGGCACCTCGGCTTCCAAATTGGCACTCCTCCATTCTTCCCGCTCCTTTTTCGCAAGGTACAAAGTGGCAACATGCACACTTTATTTATCATTCCAATGTAAATTATTTTCGACTTTCCACAGACTCTACAAAATCATGACTACTTCCTCCATTTTTATTTTTGAGTTGCTCTTTCTTTGATCTTCAACCCACGCCATAAAATATTCTAGTACATCATGCCAATCAAAATTTGATTGAATCCAACATTGTTTTGCAAAATGACAATCTACCAAACAATGTTTTACAGTTTTCAATGATTGCAAACATCGAGGGTAGATTAAACCAGCTACACATATTTCTTAGAAAGTCTCTCACATGTAGGCAGAATATTTCTCAATGCTCTCTGTTGACACCCAATTTTGACCATCCATAACGTAATTTTTTATTTAAAAAAATAATAAATAATTTATGCATATATATTATCACTTTAAAATAATTTATATATATATATATATATATATATAAAGTAATTCTTGAACATTAATATTTTTATTATATATTCGAAAATTATGTCAAAAAAGATTTTTTATTTTTAAACTAAATATTTCGTTAATTAGCTTGACTTAATTAATAGACTCACATTTCAAGTTTAATTATTTTAATTCTAGTCTTCTTCAATTTTAAACAAATTAAAATGATTAGCTTTTATAAAATCATGCATATTTTCAAGTGTATTTTAAATAATTGTGTCATCTTCATAACATATGCATTTTTGTTATATAGTTATTATCTTTTAGTAATATTTAAAATTGACTTATAAAAAGATTACTTATTTATTATTATTAAATATTTCATAAATTATTAATTAGTTACAATGAAGTTTAATTATTTTGTTTTTTTGTTAGAAGTTAAGAAATTCGTTAATTAATTGATATTAATTCGTCTTATAATCAAATTCATTAATTAATTTTACGTTTTCATTTCTTCCCTTAAATAACATATAATTAATTTTATATTAACAACATTTTTAATTCTTCCATTAATAGTACAACATGCAAATAATATATAAACTTTTCGCCCAATTTTCACATCACATTATATCTATATACTACGCACAAAAATCATTAAATAATTTCTCAAATTTCTACACTTTATAAATTTACTTTTATTTTTCAAAAAAAATAAAATAATAAGAAACATAATACTTATATCTCTTTTCAAGAATATATATATATATATATATGCACGCCCCCCCCTAATCGAAACTATTTCAGAAAAAAAAAGTTCCATGCATCTTTCTATATATATATATATATATATATATATATATATATATATATATATATATATCCGCGCATGCCCCTTCCCATCCCCATTTTCTTTTTCCAGAAAAGATTTTTTAATTAACAAGTCCCCTCCCATCTCCCCATATATATTTAATGTACACTTTGTCTTCTTTCAAAAAAAAAGTATAACTAATAATAAAATAAAGGAAATATATATATATATATATATATATATATATATATATATATATTATTTTATATAACATTCATTATTATAATAATAATTTTATTCATCCAACATATCTTTCATGCGTGTTTCCCTTTATATCCCAAATAATACTATTTACCCATTACATATATGTATTCATCGGCCAACTTATTCAAAATAATAATATTATAATATTCATTCCGTATTATTTTAATAATCCGCCTCATTCCGTATTATTTTAATATTCCGTCCATTTCGTATAATTTTATATTTTCTGCCACTCTGCATTATTTTATATTTTTCGCCTTTTTTTCTGTCATTTGCTTATTCTCCATATCCCTATAAATAGAGGGATTAGACAGAACAAAAGGGGGACTTACAAAAATGCGAACTAGCAAAAAAAAAAAGACAGACAAAAACAAAATAAAATCCTTAGGCTATAATTTTGAATTTCTCTGAAAAAAACTTTAGAATTTTTTTTCCTACTATATCGAATTTTACTTGAAGAACGAGGGTAGATTCGTGACCAAGTCATCTCCGTTCACTGTCCAGCAACAGGTAATATTTACTCCGTTTTTCTTTTATTTTCCGTTGTCATTATGATAAAAAATGTTGTCCTAAAATATTATCTTGCTAATTTCGTCATTTTTTTTATTTGCATGAACACTTTGGGAGCAAAAATGGAGTCTTGATTTGGGACTTTAAGAAATTCGAGTCCTTAAGACTCGATAAAATCATCACTTTCCTCACCTGAAACCGATATCTTAGACCTCTCGAATAGCAAACAAAACAAGATGATCTCACTCAGACCCAATTCCGCTTGCTTATATTTTCAGCATTCTTTTTGTTTATTATTATTATTATTGTTATTGTCGTTATTATCGCTGCTACTATTTTTATCATTATTGTTGTTATTTTTTATTTATTTTATACTGTTTTATTATTATTATTATTAGTAGTAGTAGTAGTATATTTATTTACTGTTATTATTAGTATTTTCGTTATTATTAATATCATTATTATTAGTATATTTTATTTACCGTTATTATTATATTTATTATTATTATTTTTGTTATTAATATTATTATTATTAGTATACATATTTTTTTACCATTATTAATATTATTATTATTAGTATACATATTTTATTACCGTTATTAATATTAGTATTATTATTATTATTTTTATTATTAACATTATTAGTAGTTGGAGTTGTATTTTTATTTTACTGTTAGTATTATTATTATTATTATTTTCATTATTATTAGTATATTTATTTACTGTTAGTGTTATTATTATTATTATTATTATTAGTATTAGTATTATTTTCTTTATCATTATTATCATTAATATTTTTATTTACTGTTATTATTATTATTATTATTATTATTTTCATTATTAGTATTATTTAGTGTTACTATTATTATTATTATTATTATTATTATTATTATTATTATTATTATTATTATTAATAATAATAATAATAATAATAATATTTACTACCATTATTAATATTATTATCTCTATTATTGTTGTTGTTGTTGTTATTATTATTATTATTATTATTATTATTATTGTTATTATCATTATCAATATTATTTTATTATTATTATCATTATTTTTATCACTTTTATTATTATTATGGCTATTATTATTTTATTGTTATATTATTGTTATTATCTTTATTGGTATTATTATTATTATTATTGTTATTCTTATTATTATTATTACTACTACTACTACTACTATTAGTATTATTATTGCTATTACATATTAAACTTTCATATATGATTTGAATATGTTCTCACTCTTGAATGCAATAGTTAACATTGAATACATTGTTTGGGTTTGGATACCTCTAATTAAAATAGGTCATTATAATGACAACCTTCCATTTTTATATATAAAAGGGACCAATATTTTAGGGCCAGGCTACTAGTAAAATCATTTTATTTAAAACACACTTATTTTTGCGTAAAACAATATTCGTATATTAATTTCAAGTTCGAGAATCTTTTTTTATTTATTTAGCTTTGTTTTCAAACTTTTGAGCAACCTTTTTCTAGTTTAATTATTTAACCTAAGTTTGGCCGGTAATCATTTTTTAACGAATCTTAAAGGATGCTTAACCCATTCCCTTTAGGATAACTAGAACCCTTACCTAGAATCACATAAGTTAAGTAGACCACTAATTGGAGTTTATTTTTAATATTAAATTAATTAATTATCTAGGTATCCTAATTTACCTTAAATAATTAGGTGGCGACTCCTTAAAATTAAATAATTTAGGAATCATCAATATGTTGTACACCGTTTGACCTCAAGTTAAAATAGGGTATAATAGCTTGACGACTCCGCTGGGGACTGTAGGTTCTAAACCATAACAGACTTAGGTTAATAATTTGAATTTCTTTATATTTTTTAGTTTTTTTTAATTGTTTGATGATTTATTTTATGATTATTTATTTGCTATTGCTTGATATTAATTGTATGTTTGCAATTATTTTTTTGCTTTATATATTTGAATATTTGTTACTTCTTTATATAAACTGTCATTCCGTTCATACCTCCTCCAATTCTGGAAAATTGACACTATCACACGTACACGTGAGATGTGTTTTGCGCACCCACAAAGTTTTTTCAAAAATCCCAAAATTTAGGAGAGTTGGCATATGCGCGGGGTGTCCGGATCTTTTTCCGTGTGGCCGCGTAGCCTTCTCACTCGAGTTGTCCACTCAGGAACCTTTTGTCTAGTAAGCCAAATCTTAGAAAAAACATAAGATAGAGTTGTGCTTCCCTTCGATCTAAGTCATGCATGCATACGCCTTAGGTGGATTGACCCAAGGTGTCAATTCCACATTTAAGAAACCACCCATACGTCGACGGGTTTCATGACCCAACGACCAATAGGCATATTTTATGGAACGTGATAATGATAGACCGATCCAAGCCAATTTTGACATAATGAGTTTGGAAAATGTGTCCTTATTTTTATTAATTTGTATTGTAGGATGGATTCAACTCCCCAAATACCCAAAATTAGGATGGTCGAGGGTGTCCCATACAAATTGAAGAAATGGTGGGAAAATTGGTGGGAAAATTTTAGCCCCATCGAGAAATCAGCAATTACAAAAAAAATAGGCTTCCTCCCTATGCTATTCAAGGTCTCCCCGTATAATCATGTGGTTAGCGCATTACTTCCATTTTGGGATCCAGATCGTGTTGTGTTCGCATTCAAAGACTTTGAGTTAACACCTACATTGGAGGAAATCTACTATTTCACTAGTTTGAAGTATCGAGGAAGAAGTCAAATTATCCCACACGGTCAATCAGGGAAGAAATTTCTTCGATACTTAGGATTGAAAAACACTAGGGAACTCGGGTGTTTCAAACATAATTGGGTTTCCTTGGATTACTTATATGGGCGGTATGGATGTTCGGACAGTTACAAGTTATTCAGAAAAAAATTCTCTTGCACCTCTACCCATTGGCAAGTTAACCGTCCTATTGCATTTGCTGTGGCTTTACTAGGAACCTTGGTATTTCCACGAGAACATGGGAAGATTAGCACTTGTATATGTTATGTGGCTAAAGCACTTTTCAAAGGAGTCGACGGAAAGGAAATCACATTGGTTCCTATGATTTTGGCTGAAATACTTCGAGCCCTCAGAAACTGTAAAAAAAGAGAAACAAGCTTCTTTGAAGGTTGCAATCTTCTTTTGCAAATGTGGGCGATGGAATATTTTTACCAACGTGATGACATGGTAGACATATGTTTTAGTAATACAAGTCATAATAACAGTTTTTATGATAGGATGAAAAAGTTTGTGTCTCCAGTTGGTACTAATGATTGGTACGAATTCTTGATTTCCCGCACTAGTGACCAAATTCAATGGAAATACCCACTACTCTCATGTCATATTGCCTTCATAAGGTGTAGAGGGTTTTACTACATCGAGCTCATTGGATTGGAAGGTCTCCAGCCATATGCCCCAATACGCGTGCTTCAACAGTTCGGTCAAGCACAAATGATTCCTCTACAAGCAAATATGAAATCTTCTGAAATTTCCTTCGAATCAGACTTTAAAGTCCCTAGAGTTGATAAGATTCTTCATGAATGGGATAATATCATCATGCTGGAGGTAGGAGATGGACCAGCAAGAAGAACTCTAGAATATCAGGCATGGCTTCGAGAAGATCGCAATAGCATAAGCCCAGAAGGTGAACAAGGCTTTGAGGATATTAGGGCGACGATTTGGATATGACACTGTCATCTTGGAACCAAAATAGTTACACCAGAAATGTGGGCTCAAATGGCAAATATAATGCAGATTCTGAATAACGCGAGATCAGGGCCTAACAGTGTTGGAGCATCATCCTCATCCACTCCACCATTTTGATTGAGAGCAAGAATTAGGCCAAGTCTTGAGTGGTTTCTATTTTTTGTCATCTTTCCATGTATTTTGTTGTTATTGTACCCTTTTATTGTTGTTTAATGAAAATTGGGTCTTTTGTCTTCCAAACTCAAATTATCTCAAGTTAATGGCTTGGATCAACCTGTCATAAATCTCGTTATTTGGCATTTAGGCCCACCTTTGGCATAAAAGAGGTCCCGTGCATATTAGGTCACATTTGTACTATTAATTTCTCTTCTTACTATGTGATTTATTTGCTATGCGGTACATGTTCCCTTATTTGCCAACACTATTTGCCTAATTGATTATTCGATTTATACTAATATTTTTCTTTTCTTTTTGTTTTACAAAGGTTTCTTTTTCCTTTCTAATTTATTTCCCCAAAGGTTGATTCGTGTTGACTGCGAACTGGCGGATCATCCATACTTCACTAGATTAAAAGGCCGATCACCCGCCGATATGACTGGTTCAAGTGCATCCGATCAAGATGGTTTAGAACTTGTCACTATCCCAAGAGATGAACCTGAGGCTTCAGAGGGAAGGGATCCTATTCCTTATAATGAACATATTGCTAACTTGATGCAACAAATGGCCAATATGCAAAGAGAGATCGATCGACTTCGAAACCTTACCAATTTGTCCATTAGCCTAAATACACCACTTATCGAACATGGGGCAGATGCAACTATTCCACCTGTTGACTCTCCCTCACCCCAAGACTTCCCTCCAAATCCTTCCCCTTTCAAAACCAATCTGACTGCTCCTAAACAACCCGTCAACCAACCACAAGTCAATTTCGCAAATATCAACTCACAACAAACCAATCCACTACCTTTCACTACCCCTTATATTTCCCAAACTCCAGTCCTCTAAACTACACTTACCCAAGCTCCACTCATCGAAACTAACCCACTTACCCAAAAAACCCCACTCACCCAAACCAACCCGCTCA
Source organism: Solanum dulcamara (assembly GCF_947179165.1). Lineage (NCBI taxonomy): Eukaryota > Viridiplantae > Streptophyta > Magnoliopsida > Solanales > Solanaceae > Solanum > Solanum dulcamara. Next base: position 21,359,879 of record NC_077247.1, on the reverse strand, counting down.
TCCAAAAATACCAAAAAATCCAACATATACTTGTGACACATACTACAACTCCTAACACGCAATATGTGCCACAAGTATACGTAACAGAAGCTCAACTTTTTGTTACTCCAATGCCAACCATGCCAGAAGTCGATCCATATGAGGAGATGGAGAGAAAGGCCAGATCAAAATAGATGAAAGTGTAGCTAAGGAGATTCATAATTTGAAAGAAGCATTCAAAAGTATCCAACTTCATAAGGAGTGCGAAGGGTTTGAGTATGAGGATTTATGTGTTCATCCTGATATCGAGTTGCCTGCAGGATATAAAGTACCAAAATTTGATGTGTTTGATGGGAAGGGAAATCCACGAGCCCATTTAAGATCATATTGTGACAAGCTAGTCGGAGTGGGGAAAGATGAGGCTATTAGGATGAAGTTATTCATAAGGAGTTTGACAGGAGAAGCACTGGATTGGTATACAAGTCAAGATCCAAAGAAATGGCATAGTTGGAGTATCATGGCACAGGATTTCATGGATCGGTTCAAGTTCAACACTAAGGCTATACCAGATAGATTCTGTTTGATGAAATTAGAAAAAAAGTTGACAAAGTCTTTTAGAGAATATGCCATGAGGTGGAGAGCAGACGCTACAAAAGTTCAACCTCCGATGACGAAAAGTGAGATGACCTCTCTTTTTATACAATCTCAAAAGGATGCAACGTATTATGAAAAGATGATAAGCGTGGTAGGACAAAAGTTCTTTGAAGTTGTAAGGATGGGAGAATTCATTAAAGAAGGTATTAAAACTGGGAGAATCACTAATTTGGCAGCCTTGCAAGCAACAAGTAAAGCAATTCAGTCAGATTCAATTGGAGGAGCCTTTAAGAAGAAGAAGGACAGAGTGTCCGCTGTCATGACCATCCAGGAACGTAGGCCAAACCAAATATTAACATACCAAAACCCTTTACCTCAACCTTCATACCATAGTCAGTATACCCAAGTCCCTCAGCCATATTACCAGCCTTCTGTCGCCCCTTATCCAGTTTACACCACTCAGCCAATATATTATCCATCCAGAGCGCCTACTTATCTAAATCCCTCATAATACCGATCTACATACCCACCTCAATCCCATTATCAAACACAAAATCGCCCATCAAATCCACCTAGGCCCCGCCCGAACTTTGAAAGAAGACCACCCAAAACTTATACACCTTTAGCCGAACCTTTATCCCAACTATATGAAAGGTTGAGAACCGCAGGGATACTCCAACCAATCTAAGCACAAATTCCCAACCCCCTTCTTGGATGGTATAATGACACTAAGCATTGCGTCTATCACTCTGGAGCTGCTGGACATGACACCGAAAACTGTCTTACTCTCAAGGATAATATTGAGGCATTAATCAAAGAAGGAGTTATTCAACTCAGAGCTGCTGCCCCCAATGTAAATGACAATCCTCTGCCAAACCATGGGAATGTGAACATGATCACCATTGATGAAGAATGCAATTTGGAAGGGACCATTGTGCCAATCAAAGAAGAGAAGAATGTCATGGCATCAGCCTTTATTGCTCCCATTATCACAATCCAGGCGCGAGCGCCATTTGAAGTGGAAGTTTTGGTTCCTAAACCTAAGATTACGGTTTTGGTTGCTCAATCAATATGTTGACACTAAAGCGGTTCCCTAGAGTTACTCAACTGACACAAGGGACAAAGGGAAAGGAAATGCAGTTGTAGAAGCTGCTGCTGCCGGAATGACAAGATCGAGGCGATGTTATGCCCCTGAAGGTGTTGCACGAGTTGGACCAAATAAGGAAGGTAACCAAAAGAGGGTTGTGACAGAAGCTGAAATAGAGGATTTTTGGAGGAAAATGCCAACAAAAGAATATTCTGTTGTTGAACAGTTGAAGAAGACTCCCGCCCAAATTTCCTTGATGTCATTATTGATGAGTTCTGAAACTCACAGGACCGCTTTGGTGAAATTTCTAAGTGAAGCTTATATTCCGGCCGAGATCACAAGTGAGAATATTTTAGCCATGGTAGGGCAGGTTTTGGAAGCAAACAAAGTCTGTTTTCACGAAGAGGAATTACCATCTGAAGGTTTGGGACATAACAAAGCATTGAACATCACTGTCAGGTGCAGGGACAAGTTTATTTCTAGAGTTCTGATTGATAATGGTTCAGCTGTCAATATCTGTCCTTTTATTACCCTTCGAGCTTTGGGAATTGATATCGAGAAAATTCGTGAAATTCATGTGAAGGTTAGAGGTTTTGATGGGACACAAAGGGGAGTCATTGGCGAAATTGATTTGCCACTGCAAATTGGACCCGAGGAGTTTGTGGTAGAATTCCAAGTATTGGACATACCTGCTAGTTACAATTTATTGCTTGGGAGGCCCTGGATTCATATGGCTGGTGCGGTCCCTTCTACCCTGCACCAAAATTTGAAATTTGTTTAGAATCACCATAAAATTATTGTTCATGGAGAAGGCAGTAACTTAATGTATCCGGACAATTCATTCCCCGTTGTTGAAAGTATGGAAGAACTGGATGGGTCTGTATTCCATACTAAAGAGATTATGTGTGTCAATCAAGCCGAAAGGGTAAAGTTGCCACGTGTGCTTATGATGGTGGCTTGGGAAATATTGAAGAATGGTTTCATGCCTGGTTGAGGTCTTGTAGTGAACTTAGATGGAATAGTGGAACCAATTCAGTTGCCGGGACAGAAATACACCTTTGGTTTAGGATACGAGCCTACTCTTGAAGAAGTCTCATTGGCCGATCTCAAGAGGAAAAGTGACATTTCATTGCCCCATCCCATCCCGCACTTGAATCAGTCATTTTCCAAGGCATATATTATAAAGGAATCAGAGGAAGCTGCTGAAGACACCTTCGTGGAAGGACTCAAAAACTTATTTATTGAAGAAGTGGAATGCAACATGATCTTGAAGGACTGTACTGAGATTCCGACCATATGGGATGTGGAGCCTGGAGATGCTTTGAACAATTGGACTTGTAACCCATCCCCGTTTCTTCGGGAATCTTGGTAGATGTTTGTATTAGAATTAATAAAATAACATGATTCAAAATTGAGGCCTGAATCATGTTTAAGAGTCTTTGAATGTTTTGCCTCCACTTTTGAAATCTTAAATGCCACATCTAAACCATATTTTCTACTTTAAAATTCAAAATTTTATACTTAATTATAAATTTTATTTATTTATTTTCTCTCTTTCATCGAGCAAATTAATGAATCTGCCAATGCTGAGAATATGACATGTAATGAAACAAGCAAACAAATCTCAAATACCGAGCAATCTTTTGCGGAATATGAAGAAGAAGTGCAGCCTGAAGAGTTGACTGAAGATTTTGAACATTTTGAGAATAAAATAAAGCCAAATTGGGAAGAAACTAAGACGGTAAATTTGGGAGATTCAGAACTAATGAAAGAAATAAGAATTAGCATCCATCTGACTCCGTCTCAAAGAAAGGAACTTATTGATCTTTTGGGAAAATATATGGATGTATTTGCATGGTCTTATGATGATATGCCGGGTCTAAGCACATACATTGTTTCACATAAGTTGCCGACTGATCCATCTTGTCCCCTAGTCAAGCAAAAACCAAGGAAGATCAAGCCTGATCTGAGTTTAAAAGTTAAGGAAGAAGTTTCTAAGCAAATCGATGCCAACATCATCCGAATCACAAAGTATCCTACATGGTTAGCTAATATAGTGCCAGTGCCCAAGAAAGATGAAAAAATCAGAGAATGTGTAGACTATCGAGACCTCAACAAGGCCAGCCCGAAAGATGATTTTCCCCTTCCGAACATTCACATACTTATTGATAATTGTGCAAAGCATGAGTTGCAGTCATTTGTTGATTGCTTTGCAGGATACCATCAGATTCTAATGGATGAAGAAGACGCTGACAAAACGATATTCATCACACCTTGGGGAGTGTATTGTTATCGAGTAATGCCTTTTGAACTAAGAATGCAGGAGCAACATACATGAGAGCTATGACTACCATTTTTCATGACATGATCCATAAGGAGATTGAAGTCTATGTAGATGATGTCATTATCAAGTCACAAAAGAGCTCAAATCACCTCACAAATTTAAAGAAGTTCTTTGACAGGTTGAGGCGGTATAATCTGAAATTAAATCCTGCAAAGTATGCATTTGGTGTCCCTGCTGGAAAATTGTTGGGTTTCATTGTGAGTAGAAAGGGCATAGAATTGGATCCTTCAAAGATAAAGGCTATTCAAGACTTGCCCTCTCTAAAAAGTCGAAAGGATGTAATGAGTTTTCTTGGTCGACTGAATTACATTAGTCGATTCATTGCACAGTCGACTATAATTTGCGAATCAATCTTCAAGTTGTTGAAGAAAGATGCTGCTATTAAATGGACTGAAGATTGTCAACAAGCTTTTGACAGAATCAAGAAATACTTGTCTAGTCCGCCCATCTTGGTACCTCCAGAACCGGGGAGACCATTGCTACTATATATGTCGGTATCGGACAATGCATTTGGATGTGTATTGGGACAACATGATGAAACTGGGAGGAATGAACAGGCTATATACTACTTGAGCAAAAAATTCACGCCTTATGAAGCCCGGTATACTTTATTGGAACGCACTTGTTGTGCCTTGACTTGGGTTGCACAAAAGTTAAGACATTACTTATGCGCGTATACCACTTTTCTCATCTCAAGGATGGATCCACTCAAATACATATTTCATAAGCCTATGCCAACGGGAAAGTTGGCAAAATGGCAAATTTTACTAAGTGAATTCGATATTATTTTTGTCACTCAGAAGGCCATCAAAGGACAAGCGCTTGCTGATCATCTTGTTGAAAACCCTATGGATGAAGAGTACGAACCTCTTAATACTTATTTCCCTGATGAAGAGGTGTTATTTATTGGAGAGGATATTTTAGAAGAATATCATGGGTGGAGGATGTTCTTTGATGGTGCTGCAAATTCTAAAAGAGTCGGTGCTGGGGCAGTGCTTGTCTCATAATCAGGTCAACATTATCCAGTCTCAGCGAAATTCAAGTTTTTATGCACTAACAATATGGCGGAGTATGAGGCTTGTATTCTTGGACTCAGAATGACTGTTGATATGAATATACAAGAATTGCTGGTTATAGGTGACTCAGACTTATTGATTCACCAGGTACAAGGCGAATGGAGCACCAAGAATGTGAAGATACTCCCCTATTTGCAATGTGTGAAGGAAATATGCAAGAAATTTATCAAGATAGAGTTCAGGCATATTCTTAGAGCTCAAAATGAATTCGCAGATGCCTTGGCAACCATGTCTTCTATGATTCAACATCCAGACAAGAATTACATAGATCCAATCAAAATCAATGTGCAGGATCAACTGGCCTATTATTTCCATGTGGATGAAGAAATGGATGGAGAACCATGGTACTATGACATTGTGAGGTATCTCAAAGAAGGAGATTATCCAGAAGGCATAATCAATATTCAAAAGAGAACACTGCGGAGGCTTGCAAATCACTTTTTCTTAAGTGGAGAATCCTTTATAGGAGGACTCCAGATTTAGGTTTATTAAGGTGTGTTGACTCCCAAGAGGCGAGCAAGTTGATTGAAGAAATACATAGGGGTACTTGCGGGCCACACATGAATGGTTTTACTTTGGCAAAGAAGATTGTGCGGGCCGGATATTTCTGGATGACTATGGAAACAGACTGCATTCGCTTCGTGAGGAAATGTCATCAATGTCAGATTTATGGTGATTTGATCCGAGTTCCACCGAATGAACTCAATGTGATGAGTTCTCCTTGGCCATTCGTATCCTGGGGCATGGATATCATCGGTCCTATTGAGCCAGCCGCATCAAATGGACACAGGTTCATTTTGGTAGCTATCAATTACTTCATAAAATGGGTAGAAGCATCATCACATAAGTCTGTGACAAAGAAGGTGGTGACAGATTTTGTTCGCAATAATATAGTTTGTAGATTTGGCATCCCCCATTCGATTATAACAGATAATGGAGCTAATCTCAATAGCGGTTTGATGCATGAGATATGTGATAAGTTCAAAATCACTCACCGCAATTCCATTCCTTATCGACCACAGATGAATGGAGTAGTTGAGGCTGCCAACAAGAATATCAAAAGAATATTGCAGACGATGATTGATAATTATAAGCATTAGCATGAAAATTTTCCGTTTTCCCTCCTCGGCTATAGCACCACGATTAGGACTTCGACTGGAGCAACACCTTATCTTTTGGTTTATAGAGCAGAAGCAGTATTACCAATGGAAGTTGAGATACCATCCCTGAGGATAATCCAAGAAGCTGAGTTGAGTGATGCCAAATGGATACAAAGTCGATATGAACAGTTGATGCTCATTGATGAAAAGAGAATGAATGCAGTTTGTCATGGACAACTCTATCAACACAGGATGGCTAAAGCTTTCAACAAAAAGGTAAGACTGAGATAGTTCAAACCAGGACAATTGGTTTTAAAGCGAATATTCCCACACCAATATGAAGCTAAGGGAAAGTTTGTGCCTAATTGGCATGGGCCTTATGTGGTTCACAAAGTGTTGACTGGGGGAGCGTTGATTCTAGCAGAAATGGACGGAAAGATATGGCCGAAAGCCATCAATTCAGATGCGATTAAGAAATACTATATTTAGGACCTTTTATATTATGTTTCATGTAATATTTTGTTATGTATTTATGAACTACGCTTGGCCTGATTCCCTTGGTGGGATACGTAGGCGGCCTACATCGACTTCGGTCACATTATGAGAAAATTTTCAATTCCCCTCTTTTATTTTGCATGTTAGTAATTAAGTATGATTTTATTCATGTTGGATACATGAGTAGACCACGGAGGGTTCGATCCCTTTTGTTTTCAAATTCTCAAGGAAAACGTATTCACGAATTAGGCTTGATAGGACAATAGGCAGTCTATATACAATTTGATCTCATCATAATGGATGTCGATATCCCTCTCTACCAAAACTGGGACAGTTTTGCGGGAAGCATTACAAGAAGACATCAAGAGAATTGAGAAGTATGCGGCAAATCGAATAATCAGGTAGAAGAAAGACTCCAGAAAATGACGTTTGCTTCATTTCACGACATGTCACAATATAAAGCTTTGCAGAAATTCTTTACTATTATATAATTTATATTATTACTTTTAATATGAACCTTTCAATCAAATATTTTCGTGTCACGCATTAGCCAAGATCTAGAAAGAACGGAGATTGCAAGTCTAAATAAAGTTGAAGAAAGAAGAAGTACGAAGAGCCAAAGCTTCAAAGTCAATGCGAATCAACCTCCCTGAAACTCATAATTTTTCTTTGAATGCAGGTTTGTCAGAATTATCGATCAACAAAGAAGTCAATAATGCTTACATCCTCGAAAGAATCATGCATCGAATGGTTTGAATTACTTACATATTTATATTCTAGGAAAACTCATAAATAAAGCTTCCCGAAATCTTCAAATATTTTGATACACAAATATTTTTAGTTGCATTACCTATAATATTAAAATGCTCCGCATGAATATTCTCAAATGCACTGTACGAATACTTTCAAATAATTTTAAATGCGCTATACAAATGCTTTCAGATATCTTCAAACACATTGCACAAATGTCTTAAAATATTTTTAAATGCATTGCACAAATACTTTCAAATATTATCAAATACACTGTATTAATGCTTTAAAATATTATTGAATGCACTGCACTAATGTTTTCTAATATATTCAAATGTACTGCACAAATACTTTCTTATATATTCAAATGCACCGCACTAATGCTTTCCAATATATTCGAATGCACTGCACAAATGCTTTCAGATATTGTCAAATGTACTGCACAAATGCTTTCTTATATATTCAAATGCACCGCACTAATGCTTTTGAATATATATTCAAATGCACTGCATAAATGCTTTTAGATATTATCAAATGCACTGCACCAATGTTTTCTTATATATTCCAATGCACCGCACTAATGCTTTCCAATATATTCAAATGCACTGCAGAAATGCTTTCAGATATTATCAAATGCACTGCACAAATGCTTTCTTATATATTCAAATGCACCGCACTAATGCTTTCCAATATATTCAAATGCACTGCACAAATGCTTTAAGATATTATCAAATGCACTGCACTAATGTTTTTCAATATATTAAGATGCACTGCACAAATGCTTTCAGATATTATCAAATGCACTGCACTAATGTTTTTCAATATATTCAAATGCACTGCACAAATGCTTTTAGATATTATCAAATGCACTGCACTAATGCTTTCCGATATATTCAAATGCACTGTATAAATGCTTTCAAATATTATTAAATGCACTGCACAAATGCTTTAAATACAATTGCACAAAATGCTTGCAAAAGTGCAATATTTGCAAAGATGTTATTTTCATAAATCATCGACTTGAAAGCCTTATATTTCATAAACCGCAGATTTAAAAGTCACATTCTTCATGAATCATTTTGTTTAAAGGCCCCATTTCATTAATCATCGCTGAAAGACACCATTATCATGAATCATCGGCCTTAAAACTTTATTTTTCATATGTTTTAATTTTATTAAATCATTACGTCTTGCAAGACCGCATTTTCATATACTTGCACCCTAGAGGTGTCATTTCCATAAGCTTATTATACATTATTTTATATTTAATATTTATTTATTAATTGTCTTATCAAGTTTAAATTTTGCAGAAGCCGCAGCACAACGTGAAACTGTTTCTAAGCAGTGAACTGGGATATTTGTTGAAGGGTCAAACTCACCAACAATGGTCATGAATCTACTTTCGAACTCTACTCGGCCTATGTTCCACAATTCGGGTCATAAAATTCAGTCTCGTCATAACTTGATACTGGGATAATTTTTTGGCTAGGCTTTACTTTGTTCTTTCCAATATTCTCGCACTCTGTTGAGTCCAGGTTTTAATTTCAATTTTATCTCTTTATATTGCCATTATGTACCATTTGCTTCATCTTTTAAATAATTTTTCATTTGTTCAATCTTGTTCTTTACCGTGGCCACCTCTGTCAATATTTTCCCCATTCACTAATATCGAAACATTTTTTTTGATTGATGGTGTTGTCAATTCGGTCCACCTTATTCTAGCATAACTTTAAAGCTGCACTTGGCTTGAATCTCGAAGAACTCAAGACTTGTTGGTAACTCAAAAACAAAATTCGTCCATAATTTTTCAATTTTTTTTCTTATCTTCATATTTTCATAAACTTCATTTCAACGTTGATGGTCGGGACAAAATTGGCTATTTTGTCAACTTATTTGCCCAAAAACTCTTTCATCATTTTCGGTCAAAGAGGGACAGCTGTTGATACCCAATTTTGACCATTCACAACGTAATTTTTTGTTTAAAAAATAATAAATAATTTATGCATATATATTATCACTTTAAAATAATTTATATATATATATAAAGTAATTCTTGAACATTAATATTTTTATTATATATTCGAAAATTATCTCAAAAAAGATTTTTTATTTTTAAACTAAATATTTCATTAATTAGCTTGACTTAATTAATAGACTCACATTTCAAGTTTAATTATTTTAATTCTAGCCTTCTTCAATTTTAAACAAATTAAAATGATTAGCTTTTATAAAATCATGCATATTTTTAAGTGTATTTTAAATAATTGTGTCATCTTCATAACATATGCATTTTTGTTATATAGTTATTATCTTTTAGTAATATTTAAAATTGACTTATAAAAAGATTACTTATTTATTATTATTAAATATTTCATAAATTATTAATTAGTTACAATGAAGTTTAATTATTTTTGTTTTTTGTTAGAAGTTAAGAAATTCGTTAATTAATTGATATTAATTCGTCTTATAACCAAATTCATTAATTAATTTTACGTTTTCATTTCTTCTCTTAAATAACATATAATTAATTTTATATTAACAACATTTTTAATTCTTCTATTAATAGTACAACATGCAAATAATATATAAACTTTCCGCCCAATTTTCACATCACATTATATCTATATACTACGCACAAAAATCATTAAATAATTTCTCAAATTTCTACACTTTATAAATTTACTTTTATTTTTCAAAAATAAAATAAAATAATAAGAAACATAATACTTATATCTCTTTTCAAGAATATATATATATGCACGCCCCCCCTAATCGAAACTATTTCAGAAAAAAAGAAGAAGTTCCATGCGTCTTTCTCTCTCTCTCTCTCTCTATCTCTCTCTCTCTCTATATATATATATATATATACGCGCATGCCCCTTCCCATCCCCCTTTTCTTTTTCCAGAAAACATTTTTTAATTAACAAGTCCCCTATATATATATATATATATATATATATATATATATATATATATATATATATATATATATATATATATATATATATATATAATTAATTAATTAATGATAATAATCGGCTATATACATAAAAGATGTACATATATATAGAGATATATTCCAAATATATATATTATTTTATATAACATTCATTATTATAATAATAATTTTATTCATCCAACATATCTTCCACGCGTGTTTCCCTTTATATCCCAAATAATACTATTTACCCATTACATATATGTATTCATCGGTCAACTTATTCAAAATAATAATATTATAATATTCATTCCGTATTATTTAAATAATCTGCCTCATTCCGTATTATTTTAATATTCCGTCCATTTCGTATAATTTTATACTTTCTGTCACTCTGTATTATTTTATAATTTTTGCCATTTTTTCTGTCATTTGTTTATTCTCCATATCCCTATAAATAGAGGGATTAGACAGAACAAAAGGGGGACTTACAAAAACGCGAACTAGCAAAAAAAAAGACAGACAGAAACAAAATAAAATCCTTAGACTATAATTTTGAATTTCTCTGAAAAAAAACTTTAGATTTTTTTTTCTACTATATCGAATTTTACTTGAAGAACGAGGGTAGATTCGTGACCAAGTCATCTCCGTTCACTGCCCAGCAACAGGTAATATTTACTCTATTTTTCTTTTATTTTTCGTTGTCATTATGATAAAAAATGTTGTCCTAAAATATTATCTTGCTAATTTCGTCATTTTTTTTATTTGCATGAACACTTTGGGAGCAAAAATGGAGTCTTGATTTGGGACTTTAAGAAATTCGAGTCCTTAAGACTCGATGAAATCATCACTTTCCTCACCTGGAACCGATATCTTAGACCTCTCGAATAGCAAACAAAACAAGATGATCTCACTCGGACCCAATTCCGCTTGCTTATATTTTCAGCATTTTTATTGTTTATTATTATTATTATTGTTATTGTCGTTATTATCGCTGCTACTGTTTTTATCATTATTGTTGTTATTTTTTATTTATTTTTTACTATTTTATTATTATTATTATTATTAATAGTAGTAGTAGTATATTTATTTACTGTTATTATTAGTATTTTCGTTATTATTATTAGGGGTGCTCACGGTTCGGTTTGGATCGGTTTTTAATTAAAAAATAACCAAACCAGTTGAGTCGGTTTTTCAAATTGTCAAATCAAACCAAACCAAACGATATTGGTTTTTACTATTCGGTTTTTGTCGGTTCTTATCGGTTTTTTCGGTTTTTTCGGTTTTTGTCGGTTTTTAAAATACCTTATAGTCACTATTTGAATAAACAGAAAATAAATTTCAAAAGTATTTTCTTATTATAAATTTCATTGTAGCCAGTAGCTACTAGCCAAGATTGACGCATACATGTTTAATAATAGAGAATGACTCACCTAAAGTTTTACTATTTGTAATTGTGAGTAGCTTTTCTGTGTATGAAGTCTATATTTTTTTTTATTTTTACTTTATTTAGTATAATTCAAAAGAATGGCCCAAGATCAAAAATATAAAAAATCAATATAAATTGTATTTTTTTCATAAAAAAATTAAAATACACACACATATATATACAAATTTAATTTTTAAAATATGTATATATAAAGTCGGTTTGATTCGGTTTTTTCGGTTTTTTTTAGACTTGAAACCAAAACCAAACCAAATATAGTCGGTTTTTAAATTTAAAAACCAAACCAAATCAAACCAAATAAATGTCGGTTTTTTTTTCCGGTTTGATTTGGTTATCGGTTTGGTTCGGTTTTTTGATTTTTCGTGTTCAGCCCTAATTTATTATTATCATTATTATTAGTATATTTTATTTACTGTTATTATTATATTTATTATTATTATTTTCGTTATTAATATTATTATTATTATTAGTATACATATTTTATTACCATTATTAATATTATTATTATTAGTATACATATTTTATTACCGCAATTAATATTAGTACTATTATTATTTTTTATTATTAACATTATTAGTAGTTGGAGTTGTATTTTTATTTTACTGTTAGTATTATTATTATTATTATTTTCATTATTATTAGTATATTTATTTACTGTTATTATTATATTTATTAGTATTAGTATTATTTTCTTTATCATTATTATCATTAATATTTTTATTTACTGTTATTATTATTATTATTATTATTTTCATTATTAGTATTATTTAGTGTTACTATTATTATTATTATTAATAATAATAATATTTACTATCATTATTAATATTATTATCTCTATTATTGTTGTTGTTGTTGTTATTATTATTATTATTATTATTATTATTATTGTTATTATCATTATCATTATCATTTTATTATTATTATCATTATTTTTTATCACTTTTATTATTATTATGGCTATTATTATTTTATTGTTATATTATTGTTATTATCTTTGTTGGTATTATTATTATTATTATTGTTGTTGTTATTCTTATTATTATTACTACTACTACTACTACTACTACTATTATTAGTATTATTATTGCTATTACATATTAAACTTGCATATATGATTTGAATATGTTCTCACTCTTGAATGCAATAGTTAACATTGTATTCATTGTTTGGGTTTGGGTACCTCTAATTAAAATAGGTCATTATAATGACAACCTTCCATTTTTATATATAAAAGGGACCAATATTTTAGGGCAAGGCTACTAGTAAAATTATTTTATTTAAACACGCACTTATTTTTGCGTAAAACAATATTCGTATATTAATTTCAAGTTCGAGAATCTTTTTTTTATTTATTTAGCTTTGTTTTCAAAATTTTGAGCAACCTTTTTCTAGTTTAATTATTTAACCTAAGTTTGGCCGGTAATCATTTTTTAACGAAACTTAAAGGATGCTTAACCCCTTCCCTTTAGGATAACTAGAACCCTTACCTAGAATCACATAAGTTAAGTAGACCACTAATTGGAGTTCATTTTTAACATTAAATTAATTAATTATCTAGGTATCCTAATTTACCTTAAATAATTAGGTGGCGACTTCTTAAAATTAAATAATTTAGAAATCATCAATATGTTGTACACCGTTTGACCTCGAGTTAAAATAGGGTATAACACTCTCCAGATAAAGTTAAGCATCTTAGGAGGTAATTAGATGCTCTAGATGAATTTTCAAAGTTGTTGGTCCTGTGAGTTGGGCCCAATGTTTTGATTATAAAAGAGATGATTCCTCTCTTCACGGAGTATAATCCTTTGTTGTCTAATTTCCATATATAAGTATTTCCTCGGGGCCTAATATTTAACTGGATTTGCCTAGCATCCTTCATATCAACATCAATAAAGAGAGCACGTAGCAAATCTAAGTCTCATCCTTTTGCACCTTGCTTCATCAGATCTGCTACAAGTAAACTCTCACTCCCAAGAAAACTAGAGCTTCAACAAAACTTGAATTCTCCTTAGGCAACCAAGGATCAATATAGACTCTTGTTCTTAGGCAGCCATGGATCAATATGGACTCTTGTTGTCTTTCCATCCCCAATACATTGGAGACATTCTTGTTTCAGAATTTGCTTACCTGCACAAAAGCCTCGCCATACAAGGCTAGGATTTGGGCCCAGTTCCATATGAAAAAGTCATATTTATGATAGTATCGAGCTTGGAATAGCTTACTCATGAGAGCCTCAAATCTAGTTAATAGATTCCACCCTATTTTTGTGAGCATGAAAATATTAAAATGATGGATATCTCGAAATCCCAAACCCCCATTCTCCTTACGGACACAAACTTTTTGCCAAGACATCCACCATATCCCTCAATTTCTTTCGTTCTCGATTTTCACAAAAATTCATTCATGGCTCGCTCAATAGGTTCACATATATTACTCGGAATCAAGAACATATTTATCACATAGGTTGGAATTAATTGAACCACTATTTTGAGCAGTACTTCTCATCCTGCTCGCATGAGACTAGTACATTTCCAACTGTTTATCTTTGAGATTACTCTATCCTGAATATAAGCAAAGACTAATGTTTTGCTTCTTCCAACCACTGCTGACAAGTCAAGATACTTTCCAAGAGTATTTACCTCCTTAACATGAAGGATATCTGCAATCTCTTTCTCTACACTTTCATTAGTATTATGATTGAAAAAAATATATCATATTAGGGTTGAGAAGCCTCCAAGAATCCTAACTAGAATGAACTTGTCTTGTAGGGTTTCCATTGAAATTGAACACATCTTGTAGAGTTTCATAAAATTTTAATATCTAAAAATGCCCCTACTTCAACGTTTGTCGGAGTGTAGACTTGATAAAACACAAAGAACGAGATTTGACGTACCCATAAAAATTTAGTTTCCACCTTTGTTGTTTTTCGTCTTCAGATTTATAGATTTGATTTATGAGATAAAATATGAAGGAAATATTTGGTCCCACTGGCGTGCCAATTTATTTGCAACATATTTTAAAATAAAGAATACAATCAAGGATTGATGTTGAGACAAACTAAAGCAACTCCTAAAATTTTAGACCACCATTGCCCTAACCTTACTAGATTTTCATTAGCCATTGTTAATGGCCTCTCCAGCCACTAGTCATGTCACGCCCCGATTCTACACCCTAGACATGGTGGGTATTCAAAAATTATTGATGGTTCTCAAGCGTACCCTTGGCCTAACTAACTACTTAGCGAAATACTCAACTTAATTAGAATGCTTAAATAATGATGGGCATGCAAGGAAAATAAATGCAACTTCTCAAATTAGTCTCAAATACTCAATATGTAGATAGAGGAATAGTCTAAAACATAATCTCCAAAACTAAAATATATTCAATACTCTATCCATGTCTAGTCTATGAAGCCTCTAAACTGATGAATAGGTACCAAGACAGGTCCATGGCTACCTCAAAAGACTAATACATAAATACTGAAATGAAATGACAAAAGAGCTCCTCCGAATGCAAGAAGGTCTCACCAAAAGCTGAAAGAAAAATGATCTTCAACGATGCACCTGTTGAAGATCTCTATCATCTATATCTGCATTATAAAATGATGCAGCGCTGAATGACGTCCCTACATAAAATGTACGGTATGTAAAATAGCTAAAAGAAAAAATACTCAAGAATACTCAAGGACTGAATACTGAAATATCTCAACTCAATAAAGCATGTAAATATAAGAATAATACATTGCTTTACAAATATAATTAAATGAATATAATTTAGTATAAAAATAATATTTACTCTTTGGGGAGTTTCTTTAACCGACAACCATCACTATGAGCTTCGTGATGATACAAAAAACTCTTGTCATTGCCATAGACATCCAATACCTTTCTAGGGTAAGGGACAAAACCTCATCTCAATGATCCAATAAAAGTCGTATTAGAGACTGAAGTGAGGAGTTCTCCAAACCAACAGTACGATCCTTTCCTACACTAGCCACGTTATTTATAAGGTTTGAGTTATCTAAATCTTACCCAAATCGATACTAATATTACTCCCAAAATATATGTTATTATGCTCATGAACTCAAGTGAGTGAAATTGCTCAAAATAATATCTCATTAGATTTTACTCAGTATTACTCAACTCTTCTCAACTCATTACCTTCTCTTTGAAATAGCTATACTCTCAATTCAGTGAATGCATTTGAAATATAACTTTGGTTTCTCAACTCAACCTCAAAATAAATGCATAGACTCTAACTCATTACACTTGATCATGCTCAAAACAAGTTAATGAAAGACTTTGTCTCAATTGATATATATTATGCTCAAAACTCCTTTCTCAATTAAGATACGAAATTTAATCATTCATTAAACTCAAAACAATGCATAGAATTAAGCAATGCAAATACTTAACTAGGGTTCATGTGAATACAAACATGAACAACAATTTCAAGAAGTTTAACTCATAAAAATAATCTCAATATCAATAAATACAAGAAACTAACGAAAGATTTCATAATTGACTTAAAAACGCAATATAACAAAATTGAAACTCAAACTCAAACTCATACTAACTGAACAAAGATGTAAGGCACGAGGATAAACTCATCCCAACGTTCTAGTTAGACTTACATACCTGGAAGCTCGATAATCTAAGTAAAACTCGAAGAACTTGATTGAAATGCTTGACCCTAGCTTTTTCTCTTCTCCAATCCCTACTCTCAAAATATTGTAAGTATTAATGAGAGAAAAAAATCATTGGGTACTGATAAGGGACATATTTTAGTCCCAAAACGTCAGGATTTTAGTTTGGAAAAGATAGTAAAAGACCAAATTTCCCCTCATTTAAATCTGTCCTGGCCGTCTATGGGCCCTTCCTAAGGTTCGTAGGAACTTCTACGGGTTGTAGGGTACTTATCGTAGGATTTGGGGGTCTCTTAGGGGTTGGGGTCTGCGAACCCCTCTATGGTTCATCAAACTTGTTAAAGATCGTAGACCCTAGCCGTAGGAACTTGTGCACATTTCAATAGCTACTGGAATGTATTACTGAACCTACAAGCTGAAATTACGAATTGTAGGAGATTAGGTGGGACGTAACTAAGCCTCATGAAATGGAACTATGACTTAGGCCTTAGGGACACTCCTACGGGCATCTCTACGGTTAGTGGAAACTTCTACGGGCCATAGAAGCCATTCGTAGGAGAGTTGCAATGGCTCAAATTTTTACTAAGTGTGGATGGACTCTACGATCCCCACCTACGACTTGTAGAACCTTCTATAGGTCGTAGGTTCCATTCGTGACTCACTAGTCAATCCACTTTCCTCATTTTCTCATGAATTTTTGCGATTGATCTAAGTTAAAATGGTATAGAGTGTTACAGATCAATCATCACTGCCAATGATTGACCAACCCTTTTTAGCCATACTACCCAAAATACCCACTCTACCAACTCTTCTACCCTTGACAATTCAAAAATTCTGAAACTTAACACATTGAACAACATGCATGGATGCTCTAAAAGAGATTTGCCTACAGTTGCAGTTAAAGCTATTTCACCGTTACATGGTGAACCACATTTAAAATTATCAGAATCTAAAGTTTCCAAGATGAACATAATTGAAAATTTGCAATATGCTATTGTTAGAAAATTTTCATATGGATGGCTTGAACTGGAGAAGCTACGATCCACAATTCCAGTACAATGCAACATCAAAGGATATTGTTGGATTTGTTATTTTAAAAATAAACATATTCTAATTAGGCTTTCATTGAAGAGAGATTTCATTAACATGACATCAAAGGCTGCCTTTTACATCAAGGCTAAAGATGGTGTGTCACGACCCAACCTCGTAGGCCGCGACTGGGGTCCGACCTGGACCCCCCGTATACCTACCTATCAGTTATAGTCATATTGAACTATGAACAAGGTGATACTACTCATAAAAAAACCCAATGAGTTAAAACTTTTTTATGTACGTATGGCCTCCTTCACTCGTCTCATAACACATAAAGGCATGCAAGCCGACAAGGCTGCTATAACATAAAAATACTCATAAAATACCGTATAGGCACAATCGAAACAAACTCACAAATATCCCACATCTATTTGTCTACAGACCTCTAAGAATAGTAACAACAACATATGGCGGGACAGGGCCCCTGTCGTACCCCTGAATGTACAAATATATACATTAAGCGACTAACATCAAAATTTAGGCTCCAGAACAATGAAGCACTTTCGACACAGCTGAGAGGAACTCCTAAGCTGACGGATCTCCAGAATGAACATCTATACCTGCGGGCATGAAACGCAGCCCCCGGAGAAAAGGGGGGTCAGTACGATATATGTACTGAGTATGTAAATCATAACACATCGTAACTGAGGCCATAACTAAAATAGAGATGCCGGGGACAAGTATAATAACTTAACGAATTACTATACCTGCACCTTAGGACACGTAAATCATACACATCATCATATGCTGTGCCCGACCCTCTAGTGAACTCGACGCCATAAGCATTTTCTCATATTCATACATCATCGTATCATCATGTATTTCATTTTATCATATCATCGTATACAGTATCATATCATCGTATATGGTATCATATCATCATATATGGTATAATCTTATCATGTACATCATCGTATTCCACCCGGTTCACTATGGGGCTCAGGGTCACAATGTATCACTCTAATCTCATATGCATGCCTACATAAAGTATCCGGCCCTTTAGTGAGAGACTCGGTGAATGGAGTGGTGTATGTCTATAGCGTACCATCATAATATACATACCGTACCCGACCTTCTAAGGAGGGAATTGGTGTTCCTTCCTTATTCCGCCACATATACTATCACATTACAGCTAGCTCGGGACTCGGTGAATAATCATATCATCATAACATATAATATATATCACACCTCACGTACGGCATCGTCTCCTCATGCATGGAACTATACACATCTGGCCCAAGACGTGGTGAAAGAAGTAGTAAAACTGTGCACGATAACGTTCCCGGCCCATCGTGGGACTCGAGGAAGGATGGGTTATAGTATACACGAGTAGAGTAGTGAGAAACCATATGCAACTAAGTCATTATCTGAGACTCGATGAAACTGTCAAGTGAACCATCACCTGAAGACTAGGAAGGTACTTATCCGAAGTGCCCTTTAGATGTCATTAGGCTTACATCGTTTGGGGCCTCAGGAATCACAGACATGCATCAAGACAATGCCACATAGCTTATGCAATCAGAAACATGGTTTATGCAATCAAAGACATAGTTATGCAATCAGAGACACAGTTATGCAATAAGAGACATTGCTCATTTCAGAGCCTTTAAGAAAAGGAGCTTGTATCTCTAATTACTATTCACTATATAACAGGCTCAAGAATAATGGCTCGACTACTTTTAGACTCTAAATGGTCGGAAGTGACTACAAGTCACGAGTTACACTCAGAGTTCATAAATGGAATTACCTCTAAACCCATATCATATATCATTTCATTTAAAGGTTAAGTCATCCTAAAAGAAAGAAGAAAGAGGCTTTACATGTACTACTTTTCATCACATAGAAGACTTAAAGGCAATGACTCAGCTATTGCAGGTGTTCTGATATCACGAAGTAAACGAGGGTCTCGACTCATACTCAGGGCTTTACGAATGGATTGAATCCCAAATATCATATACATATCATTTATAACTTATACATAAGACATGCCAAAAGAAAAGAAGAATAGCTCTACATACTTATTCCAAAAACACGCCAAAAGAAAGCTTCACATACCTCGTATGGACTTCTCTTAATCATGTCCACGTCGTTGTCCTCGAAACCTATTTAACATGGAACTAATGTAAGTATTAACAACCTTGGAATTTTCAGCAACTTAGACTACCCACGAGTATTCATAATATTCATCCCTTCGCTCGCCTTTTCCACTAGTTCCTTAACTAGTTAAGGCGTTAACGAAAATTAGACAGCACCTCCCCTATAATGTGCCCTATCCGAATTCCCAACCATGTCCTTAGCACCTGAATCCAACCAACAATATAACCAGCAGCTCATACATATATATATATATTACTACAAAATTACACAATATAAACCCCCAACAATTCACTCGAAACTAAGATACCAAAACTAGAGTTTTTAATCTTTCTTTCACGAATCCTTTAATTGCAAAGTGTAGGGTCATTTGGATGAAACCAGAAGCTCCCCCACCTCATTTTAGATAACTTTTAGACCCTGCAACACGCCACAACACAACCAGCAGCAGCCCCCACGCGCACAACACCTTATTTCGACAACAATTTAACTATAGCGATTCCAAATTCATTTATTTCGAACGCCGAACTTTTCAAACCTTTTCCGCAACTTCCAGCAGCCCCTAAGGTGTGTAATACACCCTAATTTAACATCATAAACTTCAAATTAGAGGAGAAGAACTTACTTTTCCCAAAATTAGCTAGAACTCGCCGAAATCGGGCCTCGGAATTTTTTTTAACGTGCTGAATCGTCGTGACAGCTTGCTGTCCATTTTTTGGCCGCACCAAACTCTAATTTTACTCTACTAATACTTCCATATCATCGTGGTATATGCTATATAATTAATTTACAGAACGAAATCGAGACTTACCTTATTTTTCTCCCAAGCCGTCGCAATCTTCTCCTTAGCCCTAGGGTTTGTTTTCCTTTGTTGCTGCTGATTTTTTTGGATCAGAACTGAAGCCATTAGTCATATATACATATATTTAGGTGGTCCCAGGTGGTGACATGTGTCATCCCCTAAGGGGGACACGTGTCCAGCCCCTATTGGGCCACAGATCCATGCCATCAAGGAGGGGCTGCCATGTGGCAGTGGGGCCCACCTCCCCAAGCAGGTGGGTCACCTGCTTGCTTAGGTGCTGCCACATGTCACCCTCCTATTGGCTGCCCCGCGAATTTTTTTTCTTCCTCGTGGGTTCGTAATCTCGTTCGTAAGCTCGTCTCACTTCAAGAGCCTATGAAACCCTTGCTACACAAGATTGGTATGTAATCAAGTAACTCACGTATGTAAGACTTCTAACTTAGTAGTTTACATAGATAAGTCGAGTCCTACGACCCGTTACTTGGCCTCCAACTCCTTCCGACTCCTCTTGACCCTATTTCCAACCTTCCCTACCATGGGGTGTCACATTCTCCCTTCTTAGAGTTGTTCAATAGGGTCATAACTTAAGTAGCTCACTTAAGGAACCTTCCGAGTTCAAAGATGTGGGGTGTAACATGGTGCATCTTATCAAATGAGGTTGTTGATATATGACTCCAAGTTTATTGTGGAGGAGGATACTATGATGACTATGACTTGGATTTCATTTCCTAAATTTTTATTAATTTACTTTGTCAAGAAGTCGCTATTTTCATTAGAATATGCTATAGGAACTCCTGTACATATAGATATGCCCACAATTAATAAAACTAGACCTAATTATGCTAAAGTTAAACTTCTAGTTGACTTAATATCTTATCTACCAAACCATGTGAGAATGGATATTGAAGATGAATCTTCGGGAGCTAAAAGGACTATCAAGGTTGATATTCAATATGATTATTTTCCCAAATGTTTCAAAGAATGTAAACTTCAAGGTCACAATATGTATAAATGTAGGGTGATACACCTGAATTAGCAAAAGTGATTGAAGATTACAAGAAGGATTCTATAATGTACAAGGGAGATTCTGGCAGTAACAATGATGATGGGAATGAGTAAACTAGTAGAGGTGCTTCCACAAAGGAGGGTCAAGATAAAGAGATAAACCATCAATAAATTCAACTTACTGGGTCTTTTCTGAGGAGGCTTACAAGTAGAAAGATTGTTGGAAATCTGGGGGATTGAAATAAAATTATAGACAATAAAAAAAAGGCAAAGTTCAATCAACAAAGTACACAATTGCAGAATACTCATAATAGAATAAATACTTCTTCTCAAAATTAGCATACAACTCTAGCTGAGAAAGATGAAAAGGAAAATAAAAATACTAATGATATCAATAATATTGAAGCTATAGAGTAGGGTATTTCTCTAGATATTACATCCAAGGGAGTAGTGAAGGACAAAAAATAAAAATAATCAATATATTATAGGCATAGGCAAGAAAAATACAATCATTGAGGCTACAAAGGTAATCATAAGCTATGAGGACAGTACAATGGAGGTAGATACAAAAGGATGAGTGGAGAAATATTTTCCTAGAAATAATCTAGTTGATAATAAGCAAGGTCATAAGAGAGAGTAGAGAGACTATTCTGACAATTTATACACTGGGTCACAAACTACAAAAGAAAATAATTTCAAGTTAAAGAAAACAGGGCATGAAAAATAGGTGATGGACAATGTATGCATGAAGGAGGGAGAAATAAGGTGTATGAATACCTTGAATGATCAACAAATCATAAGCAGTCATCAACAAGAACAACATTTGTCCAGTGTCACTAATCCTGATTGCCAACCAATTATGCCATATAGCATGTCTCTAAATAATTGTATGTCATTATAATACATAAGATATAGGATAAAGAGTTTGATGCAATTGAAGTCCATATAAAGAAATAAATTGAGGATAATGAAGAAGGGGAAAATAATCAGTTAATTGAGAATTTGGACATAAGTGTTGATTTATCTCCAAAATCACAACTAAAAGACAGAAAAAGTAAAAGTAAGGGGAATGACAACACCCTTCCAACCATGACTGCTCTAAAAAGAGGTATCAAAATTAGCTATAAATGATGTTTAAAACACTTGTGAGGAACATCAGGTTTGTCAAAACTCAGAAGGCCTTTCATAGAGTTCAAATATTACATAAGCACCACAAGTTCTCCCTTATTACTATACTTCTTTATTGAAGCCACTTCAGGATGCAAGTCACATTCAAAAATACAAAAGAAGATTGGGTATGCACTATTAGAATTATAATCTAAATGGAGAAATTTTATTGTTGGTAAATGATGATATGCATGTGGAAGTAGCACTAATTAAACAAATAGATTACTTTGAAGTTAACTTTTCAAAACTCCGATAAAGGCTTGTTTATCACATATGTATGCAACGTGTTATGTTCTAGAAAGAATTGAGTTATGGCATGAAATATATAGTCTAGCCAGTAATATGAGGCATATGTAGTTAGTAGGAGGAGATTTCAATATTATATTAAATGATGAGAAAAAAATAGGGGGCCTTCCTGTTCATCCTACTAAAATATGAAGATTTTGCATTTTGTCTCAATTTATGTGCACTGTTTGACATCTATTTCAAGGACAACCCTTTTACTTAGTGGAATGATAGAGCTGATAAATAATATATTTTCAAGAGACTCTACAGGGTGGTGAGTAATCAACAATTTCCTATTTTGGAGTGTCAGTAGTAGAATATTTATAGGTTTGATTTATAGTCGTTAGGGCTAGAGAATGTTCTGATCATGCACCTCTTCTTTTGTCTTGTGGTGTACATACTCCACATGTGTCAAGACCATTCAAGTTCCTAAAATTCTAGACTGATAATCTAGCATTTATGAATATTGTTAAAGATAGTTGGATAGCAAGTACAGGGCCTGATATGTTAATTCGACTAAAATAAACACTAAAAAGTACCAAGACAATATTATCTAGATGGAGCAAGTCTTTTTTTGGTGATACTTTTAAGAAACTAATCATCATGAAGGACATTGTGAAAATAAAGAAGAAATTATTTGAAGAGTTTCCAACAGGTGCGAATAGGGTTGTTCTTTAAAAACCATAGGTTGAAATGAAATAATGTATGCACTATGAAGAGGAGTATTGGAGACAAAAAGAATAAATTGATTGGTGCACTGAAGGGGATAGAAATATAAAATTTTTCTACACTTGTAAATGGAAGGAGAAAGAGACTGACAATTAATAAGATCCAAAATGCAAAAGGTGAATAGGTGAAAGGTAATGACTTGGTGGCAAATGAAGCCGTTTCTTTTTCTCAAGATCAATTTTTTGAATTAGGAGGTTCAACATATATGAATTTGCTTTACTTTGTACCAGAGATAATTACAGAGGAGGATAACAAATTATTAAATTTCATTCCTAACTTTGATGAACTGAATAATTTTTTTTTGAACTTAATGAAGACAGTGCGTGTGACCCTGATGGTTTCAATGAATTTTTTTTCTAAAAATGTCGGGATATAATGGGCAAATATGTGGAAGAATTTGTGGCTGCATTTTTCTCAGGGCATACTTTATCTAAATCCATCACTTACACTAATTTGGTGTTATTACCTAAGAAGGAAAGTTTCTTCTTTCACTGATATGGACCAATTAGTTAGAGTAGTTTTTTTTAATAAGGTAATCTGTAGGCTTATACATGATAGGCTGGAGAAATTCATTTCATCCATCATTTCTCAAAATCAATCTGATTATAAAAAAGACAGGAGCATCACTGAGAATGTTCTACTGGCCCAGGAAGTTATTTCTAATATTAGGACAAAAAAGCAAACCTTTTAATGTGGTCATTAAGCTTAATATGGCCAAAGCTTATGATAGGGTGTCTTGGAAATTTCTAATATCAACTCTCTAGAAGATGGGTTTTGAATAGATATGATTTGGAGATTGTTGTCTAACCACTGGTATTCAGTATTAATCAATGGTCAAGCTAATGAATTCTTTCATTCTAGAAGAGGTATTAAATAAGGTGATCCTCTTTCTCCAAACTTATTCATCATTACTGTAGAGGTTCTATCCAAGGCCTTGAATGATTGATTAGTGAATAAAGTTTATATAGGTTATGGTATGCTTAAATAGTGTTATGATCTTAATCATTTAGCCTACGCTGATGATACTATCATTTTTACTTCTGTCGATATTCAGCATCTAAATTTGATCATGAAGACATTTGGCGAATATGAAAGACAGCCAGGACAAAAAATTAATAAGAATAGAAGTTTTTTCTAGGTATATAACAAGACTAACGTGTTAATCATTGAATAGATTGAGGGGTTAATTGGTTTTAAGAAAGGGAAATTCTCTTTTACTTATCTAAGGTGTCTTATTGGTCACACAAGGAAAAGAAAGTCTCATTTTTCAAAAATCATCAACAAAGTAAAGAAAAACTTCAAGCTTGAAAAGGGAGGATCGTATCATTTGGTGGTATAACTATCATAATTAATAATGTTCTTCAAAGCATGACTACTTATTTATTATTAGTTATATGTCCACCTAAATGTGTTATCCATGATCTTCATAAGCTATTTGCTAGATTCTTTTGGAGTAACAATGAAGGAGGTAGCCATAAACACTAGGTCTCTTGGACAAAGATATGTTTTCCAAAGGTAGAAGGAGGTCTAGGTTTCAGGCCCTACTTTATTTCTAAAGATTTATTTCCTAAGTTGTGGTAGACATTTAGATCTAAAAAATCCATGTTGACTAATTTTATGTTGTCATGATCCAAGCTAGACCCTAGATATGACACGGCGATTAGAATTTTGGAGGATCTCAACCAAGCCTCTTATCATATCATACATGATTATTCATAAAGTAATTAAAGCAATATGGCAAAATCATGAAAGCAAAAGTAAAGTATCAACTCAAAATAGAAGGACAATATAGACTCCATGAACATCCAACATGCCTTTACTAGTCTAGGTGGGTGCATAAGACAAGATTTAAGGTCACTATAATAGGAAATAAAAGTCACAAGAATAATGAAAATATAGATGTCTCGTCCTCTGATCATGAGGACTCACTAACAATGAAGGACTAATTCTCAAACTCTAGACACGAGTGGGATATGCATGATTGTCGAACCCTACATTATGATATAGTATCTGTAAAAGTATGTATCAATACATAAAATGCTCTAAGCATGTGAGAAAATGCATGAACAATGATAATAGGACATAAGCAATATGAACATGGGATGCATGACTAATGACTTGAAAACATTGGAAATAAAAGTCATAAGAAGAATAAAAATATAGATGTCTCATCCTCAGATCGTGAGGGTTCACCAACAATGAGGGACTAATGCTCAAACTCTAGCCACAAGTAGGATGTGCATGATCGTTGGACCCTACATTATGATATAATATAAACAAAAGTATATAGTACAAGGAATGCACTAAGTATGTGAGAACATGCATAAACAATGATAATAAAATATAAACAATATGAACATGGGATGCATGACCAATGTCTTGAAAATATGAGTAAAATATTAAAATCATTTGAAAACCATATCATAATCATGTGGCCAATGCATCATAAACATCATAAGGAATCATATCATGTCATAAACCTTTGTATGGGATAGGACATTTAACCAACATATAAGACCATGTGAGATATAACATAAAATTTGATGTAACTTGCATATCGAGAAGAGAGAGGCTACTTTGCCAAGGTAGAATCTGTGAGAATCCTTCTTTATCATTGAGCTATTTGTGGATCCACTAGTTAAGCCATATTGGCATAAGAAACCTATGTAGGCAATGCAGTTAGGGACTAAAGATTGCTACTAGGTTTTTCTTGGGTAACTACTTGAACCACTGGACCAAACCCCACTTCAAAGTTCTCTCGATACTTAGTCGTTATCCCAACTAAAATTCTAATTTTTCTAGTACTTTCTACAAAATCCTTTCTATTGGGGAAGAAGCTTGTACTTTAAGATTTGATAGAACATTTTTGAGATTGAATGTCTTGAGGATTCAATTCAAGTAGATGCTATGAGTGATAATTTTGTTATATTTATTTTATCCTTTGTTATGATTAGTTAATCTCCATATTCTTAGGAGTGTGCAATGTATGGATAATTAATCTATAATCGGGTGTTGTTTAATTGCTTATGAAATGTTGAATTGATTTGGATTCAACTA
Source organism: Solanum dulcamara (assembly GCF_947179165.1). Classification (NCBI taxonomy): domain Eukaryota; kingdom Viridiplantae; phylum Streptophyta; class Magnoliopsida; order Solanales; family Solanaceae; genus Solanum; species Solanum dulcamara. Next base: position 21,333,193 of record NC_077247.1, on the reverse strand, counting down.
TCTCTTTATGTTTTCATCTATAATTTGAGATTTCAAACTCTTATTTACTTTAGATCTCTAATGCTGTTTGTTCAAGACCATTAGAGTGAAAAAATGGTTGATATTAATTCATTTGACAGTTGAAACTTGAAATAGTTTGGTTGAGTTAATGTTTTCGCAAGCCTATATAATTTCTTATCCCCAGCTTTCTCCCCCATCTTGACACACAAGAGTTCTAAAGCCTCTAACACGATTGAGTAATGTCTACTATGAGAAGGCCCCTGGCATACCTTAAGAAAACTCATGAAATACTAAACTACTATAGACTAAGTCCTTGGGAACAAAGAAAGGCTTACCAAAAGTAGAGAATGCACAACTAAGTCTCAAAAGTTTTCCATAAGTCACTGTATGGCTAGTACCATGATAGTACAGTCCGCACCATCACTTGTAGTAACAGAGGCAGACTAAGCCAAGAATATGTCCTTACAATCACTCGTGGTAACAAAGGTAGACTAAGTCAAGCATATGACTTATGGGTCATAGCACAAACCGTAGGTCAACATTACGAGTTTTACTATGAGCTCATAGGTTTTAGGTAAGCCATTCTAGCCCTTAACTCATACAAACACCTTACAACTTGTGTAAGCATACTACGAGACATGGTCAAAGCCGTAGGTCAACCAGGTGCAAAAATTAATATCTTCAATTCTGTCTAACCTGGTGAATCATTTTCTTCCCCTTTTTACCCAACAACCCTAATACGATTACCCACTTACACTCCCTCCGTAAAAGAAAACTTCAAACCATAATTTCCTCACCCTCATTACTTGCTCCCACATTCACGCATAACTCCCACATACTCTTCCCACTTAAACGCACCAAAATTCTGATCATTCCCCTCAAAGTTCACGAATGAAATCAACTTCCTCACTTCCTCGTCAATGTCCAATTGAATTTCCACCCCTCCAACTAAATTTTGGGTATGAAATTTCATTCCACAATTAGAATATTATTCACCTTTGTAATTCTCACTTGAACTAGGGGTTTATTTTTTGTTCCTAGTTATTGATAATCGAGCCCTTGCAATGATAGTGTGAATCATGATGAGGTTAACTGTACTTAAATTGTGCAAAACCCACAACAAAATTGAACTCTAAATTTTTTATTAAATTTTTTCCATAGACAAGGGATATGAATGCTTCGTGAATTGTAATTTATGGTCAAAATATTTGGGATCAGTTGTAACCCCTGCTCTCAAAAGATCATAGTCTCTGAAAAAACACACACAAATATACAGGCAATCAACCCAACCTTTATTAATCTCTAACTCAGATTATTACAAAGGAATACTCTCAGAATATATGGCTAAGTCTCACAAAACTTGCTAACACTTGAACTCTCTTGCTAGCTTTTACTTAGACAATTCTGCCTAGAATTTATAAGCAACATAGCAACAGCTAAGAGGGAGGGACGTGCAGTGTAGTGACTGCATTACATAGGGGAAATCATGGGAAAACAACCTTCAACGTGTCCTTAATTTTTGGAGGTCATGGGATATGGTCATCAGTAACTGCCAACCGCCTCGCGTGCCTGGCATGCTTGTCACTATCACGCATACCTCGCCTGCGCGCCTTGCTAGTGCCTCGTCCATGCCTCGCTTGTGCCATGCTTGTGCCTTGCCCGCACTGTCATGCCAACACCATGCCCATGCCTTGCCAGTGCCATGTCAACGCCTTGTCCGCGCTGCCATGCTAGCATCATGCCAACATCTTACCATTATTCATCAGCCTTGGTCTCAGCATGCCCATGCTAATTCGCATGTCTACCGATGCCAACCCCTTTCCTATATGTATGCCCACCCGGTGCCATGCGCCTATCTCGAGCATGCCCTCTTGGTGCCATGCGCCTGCACCTCGCGCTTGCCTGTGCCACATGCCATGCGCCTGCCTCGCACATGCCTGCGCCTGTGCCATGCGCCTATCTCGCACATTCCTTGGTTCCATGCACCCGTCTCGTGCATGCCCATTGCCAAGCTGCTTGCCATCACCCAAGCACCTTGCTTTTGCTGCACACCATGCCATCAGCCTGCAACCCTGCACATTACTTACCACAGCCACATAGGCCCATGCCAAAGGGCAGTATACAAGCCCTTGGCACTGCCTTCGCCCACCATATGCCCATGTCCAAGTTTAGGGGTCTAACAAACCACCCCCACTGGTTGAACTCGGCGTCCTCGTCGAGGCTATTTTGAGGTAATCCTCCAATTGCTTGTCAAACTGCCATAGTGACTTTGTTTTCTCCCAAGTAGTGTCGGCCTCCTGCTTGCCCTTCCATTGAATTAGGAATTCTATCCTTCTATTCTTTTTCACACCAAGTATCCGGTAGTCTAAAATCTTCTCAATCTCAACATCAAACTATGTACGTACCACAATTGGTGCCCTCTTCGATTGACTTCTGTCCGGATCATCAGCATCCTCAAAGAAAGGTTTTAGAAAACTTACATGGAAGGTTGGATGTAATTTCAACCTCTCAAGTAGTCTCAATCGATAAGCAACCTTGCCAACTTTTTGAACCACTTCAAATGGTCCATCATACTTTAGAATTAAGCCACGATGTCTAAACTTACTTATGATCTATTTCCAGATTTGGGGAGTAAGTTTCAGCAACACTTTGTCACCAATATTGAACTCCAGCGACCTCCTCTATTGGTCCATATACTTCTTCATGCATTTTTGGGCCTTTCGTAAGCTGTCTTGCGTCTCTGCAAGCACCTCTTGTTTGTCTCTAGCAAACCGGTAAGCAGATGGATACTTTCCTTGCGCCTTATTCTTAGTAACATCAAGCGGCGTCATAGGCTGCCTGCCTAGGATCAGCTCAAAAGGGCTCATCTCCATTGCTGAGGACTTGTGTAAGTTGTAGCAAAACTGTGCACTATCCAGCAGTTCCACCCAGTTTCATTGACCGGACGACACAAAATGCCTTAGATACTCCTCCAACAAATGGTTAATTCTTTTTGTTTGGCCATCAGTCTGAGGGTGAGTCGCAGTAGAGAACTTCAAATATGTCCCCATCATATTGAACAAGGCAGTCCAGAACCTACCTGTGAACCTTGTTTCCCTGTTATTGATGATATCAGCTGGTACACCAAAGAACTTAACAATATTTTTGAAGAATAAATCAACAGCAATATCATATAAACATACTATTGGAGCGGCAACAAAGACATCATATTTTGAGAATCTGTCCACAACAACCATGACAGATGCCATATCGCTTACCTTTGGGAACCCTCTAATGAAGTCCATTGAAACGAACATCCGTGGCCTTTCAGGAATAGAAAGCGGCTGCAACAACCCAGCTTCCTTCTTGTGTTCAGTCTTGTCTAATTGGCAGACTAGATAAGTCTTGACATATGCCTCAATATCATCTTCCATGTTTGGCCAGAAATAAACACAAGACAGTAGTGATAGCATCCTTGCAATACCTGGATAGCCAGCCCACGTAGTTTTATGCATCTCCTTCATGAGCTCTTTTCGCAGATCACCACCTTGAGGTACCACGATCCTCCCCCCATAAAATGGAGCAGATCGTCCTCGATCCAATACCTTCTCACTGTCGTTTTCTTCACTTAATTTATTAACTTTACATATAATGAATTATTTGCAGCACATAGTCTAGTTTTATCAATAAAATTAGACTCAAGTCTAGAAATCGAATATATAGCAGTAAGTACCTCCTTTCAACTCAGAGCGTCGACAACCTGATTGCTCCTTCCTGGCTTGTGATCCCACGCGAAGTCATATTCAGCCAAGAACTCTACCATTTCCTTCTCATAAATAGAGTACCTCTACTCAGCATTATTCAACTTTCAACTTTCAAAAGCCACAGGGTGCCCTTCCTGCACCAAGACACCACCCACAGCCTTGTCTGAAGCATCCGTGTGAACTTCGAATGGTAACTCAAATTTCGACAACCTCAGTATAGGTTCTGAAGCAATGACTTCTTTCAGCATCTTAAATGCACCAATCCTACTTGTCAGACCACACCCATACTACATCCTTCTTCAGCAAATCAGTCAAGAAAACTACCTTCTTCAAATACCCTGCTATGAATTTGCAATAATAATTTGCCAAACCAAGGAAAGACCTCAAGTCCTTCACGCCTATAGGAGCCTACCAATCCACGATTGCTTGCACCTTCTTGGGGTCCATGCGCACTTGGTTCTGGCTCACCAAGTGTCCAAGAAATTTTATTTCTTGTTGGGCAAATTCACACTTCTCCATCTTGACATATAGTTGGTACTCTCGCAAATGAGATAACACTAACTTTAAATGGCCAACATGTTCATCCAGCGAGCGACTATAAATAACAATATCGTCTAAGTATATAACTACGAAGTCATCAAGATACTCAAACAACACATTGTTTATTAAATTACAGAAAGTTGTCGGGGCATTGGTTAGCCTAAACGGCATTACAAGAAATTCATAAGACCCATATCTAGTTACACATGTAGTCTTAGGCTCATCCCCTTCAGCTATTCTAACCTGCCAATAGCCCGACCTAATATCTAGCTTGGTGAACCAACTAGCCTTGCTCAACCTGTCCATAAGATCTTGAACTAAGGGAGAAGGATATTTATTTTTCACTATTACCTTGTTCAATGCCCGGTAGTCCACACACATTCGCAATGTCCCATCCTGCTTATTTTGAAATAAAATAGAAGTATCATAAGGAGCCTTAGATGGCTGAATTAGGCCTGTATCCAGTAACTCGTTCAGCTGCTTCCTCAATTCAGTCAGTTTCTTTAGAGCCATACGATAAGGTACCTGCGCTGGAGCAATTGAACCTGGCAGCAACTCGATCTTATGGTCGATGTCCCTTCTTGGTGGCAAAGTCTTGGGGAATTCTGAGGCCATCACATCTTTGAACTCCTCCAAAACCAGTGCCACACACTCAGGTACATCGACTTTCACATCATACTTTACTTCTACTAAGCCAGCAAGGTAGGTATCTTCTTCCTTCTTCAGTCCTCTCTCGATTGTCATGGCAGATATGATGGGGCTCTTGTATTTTTGCATCTTCTCCACTTCGCCATAAGAATAAATAGCCTTAATAAAGCCAACCATTCTCTCCTGTATCACTATCACTCCATCAAGGTTAGGCATAGGAACAAAACAATTTCTTCTCAAGAAATCGATTCCGAGAATCATGTCAAAATCCCCAAGTGGAATCACCATTAGGCTATGCTTTCCTGCCCAAGGTCCTGTACGTATCTTCACGTCATAAACCATCCCTTCAATGAGTTGGGCAACCTGATTAACAGGTTTCATGTAATTCGGGCTCTTGGTCATCCTTAGCCCGAATTTTGCTGCAAATTTGACATCTACAAATGTGTGCGTAGCCCTTGTATTGACCATGGCTACCAGCACCTTATCGTTCAATTTCATCTCAATATGAATTAATGAAGAATGAGGGTTGTTTGATGACTCCCCCACAACATTTACTAATGAAATGTGATTATTCAAGAGCAAACCTTGTGGGTTTACCAAGGCAGCCACCACGCCACCTTCCTCATTCGCATTGGCTCCACCAGCAATCATGGCATTAAATCTTTCATGATTTGGGAAGTTTCAAGCCATGTGGTTGCCTTCACATGTCCAGCAACTTTTGTCACTTGCTGATTTATTCCTCGAACCACCAGCGTCTGCCACAGCCTTGCCTTTTTTAGCACCTCCTTTCTTCTTATCCTTCTTCCACTCCTTCTTTTTTTCAACCTTCTTTTTTGACTTAGAAGAAGTTGGTGTTTTGGATGGAACTCGCAAAGAGAGAAAGTCCACAAGTGAGTCTATCACTGCAATTGCACTAGGGAGTTCCTTCATATTCTGCCTCCTTAGTTTATTTTGAAACCACGCCTCCATACCTGAAATAAAGTTATGGAGTTTGTCCTCATCAGACATGTTTTGATTGTCTAACACCAGTGAGGTAAACTCCTTAATGTAGTCTCTGATTGAGCCTGTTTGCCTCAATCTCTTCAAACGATCCCTAGCAATCTATAAGGTATTGCTAGGCAGAAATTGGTCTCTCATTTCTTTCTTTAGTTTCTCCTAAGAATCAATTCTTGGTCTTCCACCACTAACATCATCCACGTCTCTCATTCGCCACCAAAGTTTTGCATTACCCGACAAGTACATTGTGGTGATGTTTAACTTGTCCGAATCAGAGATACGTGCAGTAGTGAAGTACTGCTCCATGTCTTAAAGAAAGTTCTCCAATTCCTTAGCCGATTGTGAGCCTGTGAAGGCTTTTGGTTCAAGAAGCCGAACCTTGGAGCGTTCAACATATTGGCTTGCACTAGGGCCTGCAGCAATGGACCTTCGAAGCACAACAATATCCATATTTACGGTTTCGTTGGCCTTTCTCAAATCCTTAATCTGAGCCAAAGGCCATTCACAGAATTCATCATACTCCACATTTTTGATACTCGCTGTCTCAGGAAACCGAGCAAGTTCTGTAGTTAGGTTGAGAATACAACCCACAATAGTCGTATCATCAATATTTTCCACAACTCCCATTAGTGTTTCAAGGGCTGTCAAATGATCTTATGTGTTTCCTGAATTCGTCATTGTGTTGTCCAGTGTCTCGTCGTGCTCTGATACCAGTTGTAACGGGGGTAATTTTTTTCCTTAGAATCTGCCACAAAATTCCTCCGCTAGGCAATCGACTCTCCTGCCGACTTCAGCCTACTTCACCAACAATGTTTGACACTTAAACAAATAAATATCAAATACACATAATGAAAACAAAAACACAAATATATAGGCAATCAAACCAACCTTTATTAATCTTTAACTCAGATTATTACAAAGGAATACACTCAGAATATATGGCTAAGTCTCACAAAACTTGCTAATACTTGAACTCTCTTGCTAGCTTTTACTTAGATAATTCTGCCTAGTATTTATAGGCAACGTAGCAGCAGCTAAGGGGGAGGGACATGCAGTGTAGTGACTGCATTACATGGGGGAAATAATGGGGAAACATCCTTCAACGTGTCCTTAATTTTCGGAGTGCATGGGACGTGGTCATCAGTAACTGCCAACCGTCTCGCATGCCTGGCATGCTCATCACTGTCGCACATGCCTCGCCTGCGCTCCTTGCCAGTGCCTCGCCCATGCCTCGCTTGCGCTATGCTTGTGCGTTGCCCGCACTGTCATGCAAACACCATGCCCATGCCTTGCTAGTGCCATGCCAACGCCTTGTCCGCACTGCCATGCCAGCATCATGCCAACACCTTACCATCGTTCGTCAGCCTTGGCCCCAGTATATCCATGCCAATACACATGTCTACCGATGCCAACCCCTTGCTTTCACGCATGCCCGCCTAGTGCCAAGCGCCTATCTCGTACATGCCTGCTTGGTGCCATGCGCCTGCACCTTGCGCCTGCCTGTGCCATATGCCATGCGCCTGTCTTGCGCATACCTGCGCCTATGTCATGCGCCTGTCTCGTGCATGCCTTGGTGCCATGCTCCTATCTCGTGCATGCCCATCGCAAAGTTGCTTGCTATCACCCAAGCACGTTGCCTTTGCTGCACTCCATGCCATCAGCCTGCAACTCTACATATTGCTTGCCACAGCTACATAGGCTCGTGCCAAGGGGAAATATACAATCCCTTGGCACTGCCTTCGCCCACCATACGCCCATGTCTAAGTTTAAGGGTCTAACAAATCACCTCCACCGGTTGAACTCGGTGTCCTTGTTGAGGCTGTTTTGAAGTAGTCCTCCAATTGCTTGTCGAACTGCCATAGTGAATTTGTTTTCTCCCTTGTAGCGTCGGCCTCCTGCTTGCCCTTGCATTGAATTAGGAATTCTGTCCTTCTATTCTTTTTAACACCAAGTATCTAGTGATCTAAAATCTTATCAATCTCAGCATCAAACTATGTGCGCACCACAGCCGACGCCCTCTTCGATTGACTTCTGTCCGGATCATCAGCATCCTCAAAGAAAAGTTTCAGAAAACTTACATGGAAGGTTGGATATAATTTCAACCTCTTAGGTAGTCTCAACCGATAAGAAACCTCACCAACTTTTTGAACCACTTCAAATGGTCCATCATACTTTGGAATTAAGCCACGACGTCTAAACTAACTTGTGATCTGTTTCCAGATCTGGGGAGTAAGTTTCAGCCACACTTTGTCACCAACATTGAACTCCAATGGCCTCCTCTGTTGGTCCGCATACTTTTTCATGTGTTTTTGGGTCTTTAGTAAGCTGTCTTGCGCCTCTGCAAGCACCTCTTGTTTGTCCCTAGCAAACCAGTAAGCAGCTGGACACTAACCTTGCACCTTATGCTTAGTAACATCAAGCGGCGTCATAGGCTGCCTGCCTAGGATCAGCTCAAAAGGGCTCATCTCCGTTGCTGAGGACTTGTGTAAGTTATAGCAAAACTATGACTATCGAGCAGTTCCACCCAGTTTCGTTGACTGGCCGTCAGAAAATGCCTTAGATACTCCTCCAACAAATAGTTAATTCTTTCTGTTGGCCCATCAGTTTGAGGGTGGTTCGTAGTAGAAAACTTCAAATCTGTCCCTATCATATTGAACAAGGCAGTCCAGAACCTACCTGTGAACCTTGTGTCCCTATCACTGATGATATCAGCCGGAACACCAAAGAACTTAACAACATTTTTGAAGAACAAATAAGCAGCAAAATCAGACGAACATACTACTAGAGCGGCAACAAAGATAACATATTTTGAGAATCTATCCATAACAACCATGACAGATGCCATACCGTTTACCTTTGGGAACCCTCCAATGAAGTCCATTGAAACGGACATCCATGGCCTTTCAGGAATAGGAAGCGGCTGCAATAACCCAGCTTCCTTCTTGCATTCAGTCTTGTCTAATTGGTAGACTAGACAAGTCTTGACATACGCCTCAATATCATCTTCCATGTTTGGCCAGAAATAAACACAAGACAGTATTGCTAGCATCCTTGGAATACCTGGATGGCCAGCCCACGTAGTGTCATGCACCTCCTTCATAAGCTCTTTTCACAAATCACCACCTTGAGGTACCACGATCCTTTTCCCCTTAAAATGGAGTAAATCATCCTCGATCCAATACCTTCTCACTGTCCCTTTCTTCACTTGATTCATTAACTTTACATATAACGAATCATTTGCAGTACATAGTCTAATTTTATCAATAAAATTAGACTCAAGTCTAGAAATCGAATACATAGCAGCACGTACCTCCTTTTGACTCAGAGTATCGGTAACCTGATTGCTCCTTCCTGGCTTGTGCTCCCATGCAAAGTCATATTTAGCCAAGAACTCCTACCAATGAGCCTGCTTAGGACTTAGTTTGCATTGCGTTTTGAAGTAAGTGTTCACAACATTGTCCGTCCTGACAACAAACTTAGTCCCCAGCAAGTACACCCGCCATGTTTTGTATGCAATGCACCACAACCACCATTTCCTTCTCATGAGTAGAGTACCCCTTCTCAGCATCATTCAACTTTCGACTTTCAAAAGCCACAGGGTGCCCTTCCTGCACCAAGACACCACCCACAATATTGCCCGAAGCATCCGTGTGAACTTCGAATGGAAACTCAAAGTTCGGCAACCTCAGTATATGTTCTAAAGCAATGACTTCTTTCAGCATCTTAAATGCACCATCCTGCTTGTCACACCACACCCATATTATATCCTTCTTCAGCAAATCAGTCAAGGAAGCTGCCTCCTTTGAATACCCTACTATGAATTTGCGATAATAATTTGCCAATCCAAAGAAAGACCTCAAGTACTTGACGCCTTTAGGAGCCTGCCAATCTACGATTGCTTGCACCTTCTTGGGGTCGATGCGTACTTGGTTCTGGCTCACCAAGTGTCCAAGAAATTTTATTTCTTGTTGGGCAAATTTACACTTCTCCATCTTGACATATAGTTGGTACTCTCGCAAACGAGATAGCACCAACTTCAAGTGGCCAACATGTTCATCCAGCGAGCGACTATAAATAAAAATATAGTCTAAGTATACAACTACGAAGTCATCAAGATACTCAAACAACACATTATTCATTAAATTACAGAAAGTTGTCGGGGCATTGGTTAGCCCAAACGGCATTACAAGAAATTTATAAGACCCATATCTAGTTACACATGTAGTCTTAGGCTCATCCCCTTTAGCTATTCTAACCTACCAATAGCCCGACCTAAGATCTAGCTTGGTGAACCAACTAGCCTTGCTCAACCTGTCTATAAGATCTTGAACTAAGGGAATAGGATATTTATTTTTCACTGTTACCTTGTTCAATGCCCGGTAGTCTGCGCACATTTGCAACGTCCCATCCTGTTTCTTTTAAAATAGAATAGGAGCACCATAAGGAGACTTAGATGGTTGAATTAGGCCTGCATCCAGCAATTCGTTCAGCTGCTTCCTCAATTCAGTCAGTTCTTTTGGAGCCATGCGATAAGGTACCTACACTGGAGCAATTGAATATGGCAGCAACTCAATCTTATGGTCGATGTCCCTTCTTGGTGGCGAAGTCTTGGGGAATTTGGGGGGCATCATGTCTTTGAACTCCTCCAAAACCAGTGCCACACATTCAGGTACATCGACTTTCACATCAGGCTTTACCTCCACTAAGGCAGCAAGGTAGGTATTTTCTCTCTTCTTCAGTCCTCTCTCAACTGTCATGGCAGATATGAAGGGGCTCTTGTATTTTTACATCTTCTCTACTTCGCCATAAGGATGAAAAGCCTTAACAAAGTCAGCCTTTCCCTCCTACATAGCCATCACTCCATCAAGGTGAGGCATAGGAACAAAACAATTTCTTCTCAAGAAATTGATTCCGAGGATCATGTCAAAATCCCCAAGTGGAATCACCATCAGGCTATGCTTTCCTTCCCAAGGTTCTGCACTTATCTTCATGTCATAAGCCATCACTTCAATGAGTTGGGCAACCTGATTAACAGTCTTCATGTCATTCGGGCTCTTAGTCAGCCTTAGCCCAAATTTTGCTGCAAGTTTGACGTCTATAAATGTGTGTGTAGCCCTTATATCGACCATGGCTACTAGCACCTTGTCGTTCAACTTCATCTCAATATGTAGCAATAAAGAATGAGGGTTGTTTGATGACTCCCCCACAGCATTTACTAATGAAATATGATTATTCAAGAGCAAACCTAGTGGGTTTGCCAAGGCAGCCACCATGACACCTTCCTCATTTGCATTGGCTCCACCAGCAATTATTGCATTAAATCTTTCATGATTATGGAAGTTTCAAGCCATGTGGTTGCCTCCACACATCCAGCAACCTTTGTCACTTGCTGATTTATTCCTTGAACCACCAGCGTCTGCCACAACCTTGCCCTTTTCAGCACCTCCTTTCCTCTAATCCTTCTTCCACTCCTTCTTCTTTTCATCCCTCTTCTTTGACTTAGAAGAAGTTGGAGTTTCAGAAGGAACTCATAAAGAGCGAAAGTCCACAAGTTAGTCTGTCGCTGTAATTGTACTAGGGAGTTCCTTCACGTTTTGCCTCCTTAGTTTATTTTGAGCCTACGCCTGCATACCTAAAATAAAGTTATGGAGTTTGTCCTCATCAGACATTTTTTGAATATCTAATATCAGCGAGGTAAACTACTTAATGTAGTCTCTGATTGAGCCCGTTTGCCTCAATCTCTTCAAAAGATCCCTAGCAATCTATGAGGCATTGCTAGGCAGAAATTGGTCTCTCATTTCTTTCTTCAGTTTCTCCCAAGAATCAATTCTTGGTCTCCTAATACTAACATCGTCCGCGTCTCTCGTTCTCCACCAAAGTTTTGCATCACCCGATAAGTACATTGTGGTGATGTTTAACTTATCCGAATCAGATATATGTGTAGTAGTAAAGTACTGCTCTAGGTCCCAAAGAAAGTTCTCTAATTCCTTATCCGATCGTGAGCCTGTGAAGGTTTTTGGTTCAGGAACCCAAACCTTGGAACGTTCAACATCTTGGCTTGCACTAAGGCCTGCAGCAATGGCCCTTCGCAGCACAACGATCTCCATATTTAAGGTTTTATTGGCCTTTCTCAAATCCTCAATCTGAGCCAAAGACCTTTCACAGAATTCATCATACTCTGCATGTTTGATAATCGCTATCTCACAAAATCGAGCAAGTTCAGTAGTTAGGTTGAGAATACGACCCATAATAGTAGTATCATCAACATTTTCCACAACTCCCACTAGTGTTTCAAGGACTGTTAAATGATCTTTTATGTTTCCTGAATTCATCATTGTGTTATCCAGCATTCCTTCGTGCTCTGATACCAGTTGTAACAGGGGTAATTTTTTCCTTAGAATCTACCACAAAATTCTTCTACTAAGCAGTCGACTCTCCTGCCAACTTCAGCCTACTTCACCAACAATGTTTGATACTTAAACAAATAAATATCAAACACACACAATGAAAACAAACACACATATATATAGGCAATCAACCCAACCTTTATTAATCTCTAACTCATATTATTACAAAGGAATACACTCAGAATATATGGCTAAGTCTCACAAAACTTGCTAATACTTGAACTCTCTTGCTAGCTTTTACTTAGACAATTCTGCCTAGTATTTATAGGCAACGTAGCAGCAGCTAAGGGACAGGGACGTGCAGTGTAGTGACTGCATTACATGGGGGAAATAATGGGGAAACAGCCTTCAACGTGTCCTTAATTTTTGGAGGTCATGGGACGTGGTCATCAGTAACTGCCAACCGCCTCGCGTGCCTACCACACTTGTCACTGTCGTACATCCTCGCCTGCATGCCTTACTAGTGCCTCGCCCATGACTCGCCTGCGCCATGCCAGTGCCTTGCCCACACTATCATGCCAATACCATGCCCATGCTTTGCCAGTGCCATGCCAATGCCTTATCCGCGCGGCCTTTTCTGTATCATGCCAACACATTGCCATTATCTGTCAGCCTTGGCCTCATCATGCCCATGCCAATATGCATGTCTTCCGATGCCAACCCCTTGCCAACATGCATGCTCGCCTGGTTCCATACGCCTATCTCGCGTAGGCCCTCATGTTGCCATATGCCTGCGCCTCGCGCCTACTTGTGCCACAAGCCATGCGCCTGCCTCGCGCATGCCTGTACTTGTGCCATGCGCCTGTCTCACTCATTCCTTGGTGCCATGCACCTATCTCTACATGCCCATCACCAAGATGCTTTCCATCACCTAAGCACATTTCCTTTGCTGCACGCCATGCCATCAGTCTGCAACCCTGCATATTGCTTGCCATAACCACATAGGCCCATGACAAGGGGCAATGTACAAGCCTTTGGCACTGCCTTATCCCACCATATGCCCATGTCCAAGTTTAGGGGTCTAATAAACCACCCCCACCGGTCGGACTCGGCGTCCTCGTCGAGGCTGTTTTGAGATAGTCCTCCAATTGCTTATCAAAATGCCATAGTAACTTTGTTTTCTCCCAAGTAGCGTCAGCCTCCTACTTGCCCTTCAATTGAATTAGGAATTATGTCCTTCTATTCTTTTTAACACCAAGTATTTGGTGATCTAAAATCTTCTCAATCTCAGCATCAAACTATGTGCACACCACAACCGACGCCCTCTTCAATTGACTTCTGTCCGGATCATCAACATCCTCAAAGAAAGAGTTCAGAAAACTTATATAGAAGGTTGGATGTAATTTTAACCTCTCAGGTAGTCTCAACCGTTAAGCAACCTCGCCAACTTTTTGAGCCACTTCAAATGGTCCTTCATACTTTGAAATTAATCCACGATGTCTAAACTTGCTTATGAACTGTTTCCAGATCTGGGGAGTGAGTTTCAGCAATACTTTTTTACCAACATTTAACTCCAATGGCCTATTCTGTTGGTCTTCATACTTCTTCATGCATTTTTGGGCCTTTTGTAAGCTATCTTGCGCCTCTTCAAGCACCTCTTGTTTGTCCCTAGCAAACCGATATGCAGCTAGACACTTCTCTTGCGCCTTCTGCTTAGTAACATCAAGTAGCGTCATAGGTTGCCTGCCTAGGATCATCTCAAAAGGGCTCATCTCCATTGCTGATGACTTATGCAAGTTGTAGAAAACTATGCACTATCCAGCAGTTCCACCCAATTTCGTTGACTGGCCGTCATAAAATGCCTTAGATACTCCTCCAACAAATTGTTAATTCTTTCCGTTTGCCCATCAATCTGAGGGTGGTTCGCAGTAGAGAACTTCAAATTTGTCCCCATCATATTGAATAAGGCATTCCAGAACCTACCTGTGAACCTTGTGTCCCTGTCACTGATGATATCAGCCGCTACACCAAAGAACTTAACAACATTTTTGAATAACAAATCAGCAGCAATATCAGATGAACATACTACTGGAGCGGCAACAAAGACAGCATATTTCGAGAATCTGTCCACAACAACTATGATAGACACCATACCATTTACCTTTGGAAACCCTCCAATGAAGTCCATTTAAATGGACATCCATGGCCTTTCAGGAATAGGAAAGGGCTGCAACAACCCAGCTTCCTTCTTGCATTCAGTCTTGTCTAATTAGTAGACTAGACAAGTCTTGACATAAGCCTCAATATCATCTTTCATGTTTGGCCAGAAATAAATACGAGACAGTAGTGCTAGCATCCTTGTAATACCTGGATGGCCAGCCCACGTAGTTTCATACGCCTTCTTCATGAGCTCTTTCCATAGATCACCACCTAGAGGTTCCACGATCCTCCCCTCCTTAAAATGGAGCAGATCGTCCTCAATCCAATACCTTCTCACTGTCCCTTCCTTCATTTGATTCATTAACTTTACATATAATGAATCATTTATAGCACATAGTCTAATTTTATCAATTAAATCAGACTCAAGTCTAGACATCGAATACATAGCAGTAAGTACCTCATTTCGACTCAGAGCATCGACAACCTGATTGCTCTTTCCCGGCTTGTGCTCCCACGTGAAGTCATATTCAGCCAAGAACTCTTGCTAACGAGCGAGCTTAGGACTTAGTTTGCATTACGTTTTGAAGTAGGTGTTCGCAACATTGTCCGTCCTAACAACAAACTTAGTCCCCAGTAAGTACACCCGTTATGTTTGTAAGCAATGCACCATGGCCACCATTTCCTTCTCATGAGTAGAGTACCTCTTCTTAACATCATTCAACTTTCAACTTTCAAAAGCCACAGGGTGCCCTTCCTTCACTAAAACACCACCCACAGCCTTGTCTGAAGCATCCGTGTGAACTTCGAATGGTAACTCAAAGTCCGACAATCTTGGTATAGGATCTGAAGCAATGGCTTCTTTCAGCATCTTAAATGTACCATCCTGATTGTCAGACCAAGCCCATACTACATCCTTCTTCATCAAATCAGTCAAGGAAGCTGCCTTCTTCAAATACCCTGCTATGAATTTGCGATAATAATTCGCCAACCCAAGGAAAGACCTCAAGTCCTTCACGCCTTTAGGAGCCTGCCAATCTACAATTGCTTGCAACTTCATGGGGTCCATGCGCACTTGGTTCTAGCTCACCAAGTGTCCAAGAAGTTTTATTTCTTGTTGGGCAAATTCACACTTCTCCATCTTGACATATAGTTGGTACTCTCACAAACGAGATAGCACCAACTTCAAGTGGACAACATGTTCATCCAGCGAACGACTATAAATAACAATATCGTCTAAGTATACAACTACGAAGTCATCAAGATACTCAAACAACACATTATTCATTAAATTATAGAAAGTTATTGGGGCATTGGTTAGCCCAAACGATATTACAAGAAATTCATAAGACACATATCTAGTTACACATGTAGTCTTAGGCTCATCCCCTTCAGTTATTCTAATCTGCCAATAGCTCGACCTAAGATCTAGCTTGGTAAACCAACTAGCCTTGCTCAACCTGTCCATAAGACCTTGAACTAAGGGAACAGGATATTTATTTTTCATTGTTACCTTGTTCAATACTCGGTAGTCTACGCATATTTGCAACATCCCATCTTGCTTTTTTTGAAATAGAACAGGAGCACCATAAGGAGCCTTAGATGGCTGAATTAGGCCTGCATCCATTAACTCATTCAGCTGCTTCCTCAATTCAGTCAGTTTTTTTAGAGCTATGCGATAAGGTGCCTGCGCTAGAGGAATTGAACCTGGCAGCAACCCGATCTTATGGTCGTTGGCCCTTCTTAGTGGTAAAGTCTTGGGGAATTCTAGGGTATCACGTCTTTGAACTCCTCTAAAACCAGTGCCACATACTCAAGTACATCGACTTTCACATCAGGCTTTACCTCCACTAAGGCAGCAAGGTAGGTATCTTCTCCCTTCTTCAGTCCTCTCTCGACTGTCATGGCAGATATGATGGGGCTCTTGTATTTTTGCATCTTCTCCACTTCGCCATAAGGATGAACAGCCTTAATAAAGCCAGTCATTCCCTCCTGCATTACCATCACTCCATCAAGGTGAGTCATAGGAACAAAACAATTTCTTCTCAAGAAATTGATTCTGAGAATCATGTCAAAATCCCCAAGCAGAATCACCATCAGGCTATGCTTTCCTGCCCAAGGTCCTGTACTTATCTTCACGTTATAAGCCATACCTTCAATGAGTTGGGCAACTTGATTAATAGTCTTCATGTAATTCGGGCTCTTGGTCAGCCTTAGCCCAAATTTTGCTGCAAGTTTGACGTCTACAAATGTGTGTGTAGCCCCTGTATCGACCATGGCTACCAGCACCTTGTCGTTCAACTTCATCTTAATATGCAGTAATAAAGAATGAGGGTTGTTTGATCATTCCCCCACAGCATTTACTAATGAAATATGATTATTCAAGAGCAAATCTCGTGGGTTTTCCAAGGCAGCCACCATGCCACTTTCCTCATTCGCATTGGCTTCACTAATAATCATGGCATTAACTCTTTCACGACTTGGGCAATTTCTAGACATCTGGTTACCTCCACACGTCCAGCAACCTTTGTCACTTGCTGATTTATTCCTCAAAACACCAGCGTCCGCCACAGCCTTGCCCTTTTCAACACCTTCTTTTCTTTCATCCTTCTTCCACTCCTTCTTCTTTTCAGCCTTCTTCTTTGACTTAGAAGAAGTTGGAGTTTTGGAAGGAACTCGCAAAGAGCGAAAGTCTACCAGTGAGTCTGCCTCTGCAATTGCACTAGGGAGGTCCTTCAAGTTCTGCCTCCTTATTTCATTTTGAGCCCACACCTGCATACCTGAAATAAAGTTGTGGAGTTTGTCCTCATCAGACATGTTTTGAATGTCTAACATCAGTGAGGTAAACTTCTTAATGTAGTCTCTAATTGAGCCCGTTTGTCTCAATCTCTTCAAATGATCCTTAGCAATCCATGAGGCATTGCTAGACAGAAATTGGTCTCTCATTTTTTTCTCCAATTTCTTCCAAGAATCAATTTTTGGTCTGCCAGCACTAATATCGTCTGCGTCTCTCGTTCACCACCAAAGTTTCACATCACCCGACAAGTACATTGTGGTGATGTTTAACTTGTCCAAATTAGAGATACGTGTAGTAGTAAAGTACTCCTCCATGTCCCAAAGAAAGTTCTCTAATTCCTTAGCCGATCGTGAGCCTGTGAAGGCTTTTGGTTAAGGAACCCAAACCTTGGAGCATTCAAAATCTTGGCTTGCACTAGGGCCTACAACAATGGCCCTTCGTAACACAACAATCTCCATATTTAAGGTTTTGTTGGCCTTTCTCAAATCCTCAATCTGAGCCAAAGACCGTTCACAGAATTCATCATACTCTGCATTTTTTATACTCGTTGTCTCACGAAACCGAGCAAGTTTAGTAGTTAGGTTGAGAATACGACCCACAATAGTCGTATCATCAACATTTTCCACAACTCCCATTAGTGTTTCAAGGGATGTTAAATGATCTTTTATGTTTCTTGAATTCATCATTGAGTTGTCCAGCGTCTCGTCGTACGCTAGGCAATCGACTTTCCTGCCAACTTCAGCCTACTTCACCAACAATGTTTGACACTTAAATAAATAAATATCAAACACACGTAATGGAAACAAACACATAAATATACAGGCAATCAACCCAACCTTTATTAATATCTAACTCAGATTATTATAAAGGAATATAGTCAGAATATATGGCTAAGTCTCACAAAACTTGCTAATACTTGAACTCTCTTGCTAGCTTTTACTTAGACAATTCTGCCTAGTATTTATAGGCAACATAGCAGCAGTTAAGAGGGAGGGACGTGCAGTGTAGTGACTGTATTACATGGGGGAAATCATGGGGAAACAGCCTTCAATGTGTCCTTAATTTTCGGAGGTCATGGGATGTGGTCATTAGTAATAACAAACTGCCTCGCGTGCCTGGCACGCTTGTCACTGTCGCATAAGCCTCACCTACGCACCTTTCCAGTGCCTTGCCCATGCCTTGCCTACGCCATGCCAATGCCTTACCCGCACTGTCATGCCAACACCATGCCCATGCCTTGCGAGTGCCATGCCAATGCCTTATCCACGCTGCCATGCTAGCATCATGCCATCAGCCTCCAACCTTGTATATTGCTTGGAACAGCTACATAGGCCCGTGCCAAGGGGAAATGTACTAGCCCTTGGCACTGCCTTCGCCCACCATACACTCATGTCCAATTTCTTCTAATTGTGAACTTGTTGTTATCAATTAAGTATTCATATTTTAGAAGCAACAGGTGGAGGGGGTAGTTGTTGATTGGCCAGCCTTGAAGGATGATATGACTGAGTTTAGGAAGGACATGGATGAATTGAAGTCCATCGATATCTTGTATTTGTTGACTAATTTTGGTATCCTTGAGGGCACACACATAGAGGTTCCTCTAGCTACTGTGTCTAGTACTGTTGAGCCTCGGGTATAGATGATTCAAATACCTTTGAGACTAATGAAAATAAGTTGGGTGTTGAGCCAGATCCTGAGACCATAACCCCGATAATTGATTGATTTACTGAATTGTAGGACATCAAGGAGGTGCTCGTGTAGATGACTACTGAAATGCCCCTTCATAACACTCTAATAATTGTCTCTAGTGGGTCCAAACTCACTGATGAGCCTACTGCATCTACCTAGGGATTAGGAGAGGAGCAGGTCACTGATGCCCTGATGAGGCTGCACTATCGGGCCAAACTTCTCCACATCCATTGATTGAAAGGGGGACCCTCTTATTCTCTCTATGCTTTTCTATTTATTTTGCTCTATTGAAGATAATGCCTATTTTTTGTGAAGGAGAGGGAGTTTTTTTTGTTGATGGGATGTAATATTTGACATACTCTAATTTTTGTTGTCTTTTGGGTTGTAAATATAACTTGATGGATGTAGTTAACTTCTTATTTCAGTTTAATAGTATAATTGCTTTTGTTTTGGTTTAGTTTTTAATTCTCATGCTTGTGCCACTTCAAATATCGATTTTGCACAATTTTGTTGTCTCAAAAAAGTGCTCTTATTGAGATATGTGTTGGTGGATAATTCAAGTTTTTCATATTTAGTTGCATAATACTTGCATGAATTTTAGGCATCTTGTGTTGACTAGTTGGATATCAATTCATGTTAGTTTAATAGTTTAATTATTTTTATTTTGGTTTAGTTTTCTTTGATTCTCTTGCTTGTCTCACTTCGAATATCGATTTTGCACAATTTTATTGTCTCAAAATGTGCTCTTATTGAGATATGTTTTGGTGGATAATTCGAGTTATTCATATTTAGTTGCATAATACTTGCATGAATTTTGGACATCTTGTGTTGACTAGTTGGATATCGATTCATGTAAATTTGCAATGATCATTGTATGCAATATAGAGTTGTCGAGTTATTGTTTGGCAATTGTGTTTGAGTGCCATGCAAGGTGAGGTTTTACTCAAATTTCATGCATTGTGAAAACCTAAAACTTGCGTTGTTGGCCTAATGATTTGGCATTTGTGAACATGGGAAATGATCATAGGCAATATTTCTGAGAGTGAACCATGTTTGTTTGAACCTATATTGTGACTACCTTTTGTGTTGTGTGACTCGTTTTTCCCAATTTGTGCTTAAGTCTTTTGTTTGGTAAACAAATAAACCTTCATCCTGAACTATTTTTAATTGATATACCTTTCTTTCCCACGCAAAACCTTCTTGAAGCATTGAGGTGTAATTGTGAACCAACTTAGGCCAAAAGTCTAAGTTGGGGATGTAGAAAGTAAAGAGAAGAGTAGATGAAAAATGAGTTTAGTGTGAAAATTAAGAACTTCATTTGATGATTATTTTGCGAAAGATAGAACCCTTCTATATCAAAAAAAAGGTTCCTCATCAGTAAAGCCATGAAAAAGTTAATAGAAGAAAACTTGGGTGAGGTTTTGTGTTCAAAAGGAGGGAAAAAAAGAGTGAAAGAATTAAGGAATTGTTAATGCTTCAAGAGGATAGAGTCACTTTAATACAAAACTGTCCTACCTTGCCCATCATCCCCATTACAAGCCATAAAAATCCTGTGTTCTCGCGAGATCTAGTTCATTGATCATTTGAAAAATATGGGCAAGTATATGGGTTGATGCGTGCATGGTATTCTTCTTGTGAGAGTGAGAGTTTGTTATGATTCATACTTGATGAAATGCTTATGGTCCATGAGGGCATGAGATCATTCTTTGTGTGAGGGCACTTGCATACATTTATTGAGCATTACATATTAATGAGTTATTATGAGCATTTGCTTTAATTGATAACGGCTAGTTATTCCTTGAAGCTTATGATGCATAATTAGAAGTTGTGAGATTTTGAATTAATCTAATGATAACACTTGCAGACTAGCTCTCAAGAAGCACTCTTTGAAGACATTTTTATTGAACTGATTGATATGATATTTGACACGAGGACTAATCAAAGTTTAAGTAGGGGGTATTGATGAGTCGAGGATTTTGGACTCATTTAAGGCTCTAGTTCACCAAAAGCAATGTCCTTATGTCACGACCTAAAAGTCGAGTCATGATGGCACCTACCAAAATCCACTAATAGGTAAACCGACCCACAGCCTAGAACAACAAGTAATAGACATAGTTGGTCGAAATAAATAAATAAAAAATAACCAAATAACATGGAAATACAAAGCAGAAGAACAAAAATGACATAAAAATATACAACAATACAAGATCAAATCCCATGACCTGGTGGATGATGATACAAAGCTGCTAAATCGAGTACAAACTCTAGAATAAGAAAACTAAGTATAGACTTGTCTCGAATACAAAATACTAGCCAAAACTATATACAGATGAAGATGAGTCAAACTAAAAGGTTATTAGCTCACCCTCAATCTTCGAATATCCTCAACGATATACCCAAGATCAACGTTGTCGGCTGGTGCTCAGATTTGCATAAGGAAAAAATAGATACAGAGTGTAGAATCATTACCAAAACCATGGGCACTTGTCGCACCCTACTTTCAAACTGGTCGAAATAGTTCGCAACATAAAATGGCTATGTCTCTGATTTTGAAATTGTTTAGAGTCACCACCTAATTTTAAGGAAAATATTAGGAAATCTATTTTTTGAAAATTATAAATGTAAACTTTATTTTGATTTGCGAAACCAGTGAGATTCTAGGTAAGGATTTTGGCTACTTGAGGGGAAGGTGTTAAGCACCCCCATAGCCTATCCGAAGATAGTCCTTAAATTTAGTTTTAGAAAGATAATTAGGGAATTTATTCATTTATTTGCTTTAGAAAATATTAACAAGAAAAGTTTTATTGATTTACGAAAAAGGAAAAAAGACAAGGTATGTTATACATATGTAATATATCTATTGTAAAATAAATAAAATAAAATAAATAAATGCCTTTAAAATATGTGAAAGTTTAGAATCTCTCTATGTATAAAAGTTGAGTTTAAGGGTATGATAATTTGTTACTTTATTATCTAGAATTAAGATGTAAAATAAATATATAAAAGACAATAGATGGGTGTCAAATATAGCAATATGTGTAATGTATAGTAAATATAATTTAAGCAAATAATTGATAAAATGGAGTTTTTCATAAAATAAAAAAAATAGTATAGAAGTGTTAAAACACTATGTAAAGTTTATGATCTTACATATATTTACTCTAAAATAAAATATGCATATGGATGTTGTTTGAAGCTTATAAGATCCTATTATTTTTATTTACGTGTAGGGACAAACTTACCATAGATATATATGTAGTAAATTAATGTGTGTATTAAAGTGTAAGAATGTACAGAAAAATAAAAATAGCATTGATAAAAGGGATAGTAGATATATAAAAAATATGTCATGTATAACAAAGTAATACATCGAGTATAGTGAAAATTAGTGTAAAAAATAAAATAAAATAATACATTGTATGTATGATATATATGTATATATACCTTGTATTTTGAACCTATTATAAATCTGAAATCTTGAAATAATATATTAGGGAAACTAGTAAAACATTTAGGCCTTAAAACAGAAATAATAATAAATTATAACTTTTAAATCTAAATGGCCAAAATATTAATAACAAATTATTTTATAAGAGAATTTATTAAAAGAATCTAAGATGGCCTAACTATTGGAATTCATTCAATAATTATGTTGTTTTGCAAAAATAAGGTGTAAGGCCATATCTATTCTTGATAAAAGAAAAAAATCTATTTTTCGTAGCTTTTAAACTAATTTCTAACACATTTAAAAATTATTAACAAATGACATTAACCCATATACAAAAAGATCTCAAATAAAGAAGAGAGATTAGTATTAACATTCACATATATGTAAACATGTATGTAAAAATAAATTAATATATCAAGAGAAAGCATAATCAAAGCGAGGAAGGCTAAGGAACGGTGACTCCAAATTCATAAGACTCCGAGCTCTGATGATTCTAATAATTATTGGCCCAATATCTAGGGCCAAAATGAGCTTCAAAAAGGAAACTCCAGCCCTCCAATTGTACATGAAAAAAAAATAACGATTAGAAACTAATAGAATAAGAAGATAATGTCGAAAAGAAAACTAAGAGAGAGTACAAATTAGATACATTTGGATAAAATAAGGTGAAAGATCAAGTTAGTCATACACTTGTCACAGTTCTTTAAAGAGAAAAGGTAAATTCATAAAATGTATTCCAGATTCTGAAAATGGAAGACAAATGTTTTTCCCCTTTTCACACAACCATGAGACAATAGAGCTAATTGTAGTATGCTAGTTTCATGTAACTTCATTTATTTACAACTCATGGTGAAAGAATACAAGATAACGCCCATGGAAAATCTTTGAGTATAGTCTTTAATTAGGATTTCTTGATTCCAGTCCTTAGCACAACATCTGTACATTTCTTTAGCAAAACTAAACATTTCACTAGAATGACCAAAATAAAGATAATGAAATTGCATCTCAGTTGATCCAGATGGACCCTTGATACTTGGACCTGGTTTTATAAAATTTCTCTGTATAGCATAGGCAACATGACACCAATGCACACATAAATCATAACCTACCCAACTGCAGGTACTATTGGCATAATCTTGACACATACATATATTGCAGAATCTCCTTTTTTGAACAAATTTTGCACTTAAAATTATCAACAGGTAACACTCTCTTACACTAATGCTATTTTGGCTACAAATAATTTCCAACAACAACCTCAAACTCACAACATCATTATGTAATAAGAAGAATTAATGTTGGAATAAGATGGGGCCTACAATTTGGAAAGCACAAACTAAAAAGGCATCAGATTTTCACACAATGACAATAATCATTTTGGGGACTATTTCAATAGTAACAAACTGAAAACAGAGAAACCAAACTAGAAATGAAGCGTAAATCTCGAATAGCACCTACTAAGAATATCATTTAAGTGTAACAAGAATATCTAAAAGAAAAGATAACAAATTAACCCAAAAGATATATATATATATTGACAATAGCTCAAAGAGTTGGACCATTCCGATTTTAGCATGTTGAATCGAAAACCTCCCATGTCTAAAGATAGCTAATTAGGCATATCGGAGGAGAAAACATAAGGAATAGCCATATTATGGGAAAGAATCAATTAGTCGGTGAGATATCTTAATAGGATGAAGAACTAACAGTCCAAAGGGAGCATAATTTTAATAAGTTAAACCAACTCCAATGACAAGTAAATGGGAGCATAATTGATGACTTTCTTAGACGTTGGAGAAAATAAGACAAACTTAAACCATCAACCAACGTACAGGAAGATGAATTCCTGCACAAACTATGAAGAAATGAAACCATTAAGCCAAAAAATCCCTTTTCCAGAAGTGCAGCCATTAAACTAATAGGATATTGCGAGATGTTGAATCAAACTCGAGACTAAAATTAATTCTATCATATAGTTAAAAAGGATTGTTGAGGCTTAGCTACAAAACATAACGTAAGAACAAAGATTAGATCTCCTCATTACACGACCTTACTCTAGTATTGATGAGAGTGAAAACGAACCCAAACAAAACCGAACTAGACATCCAGTGTCTTTAATGGTCGACATGAAGAGCTTTTCAAACTTATTCCAAACAAAAGTTAAAAACAACAGAACAAATTCTTATTGGCTATAACAGAAAGAACAAAAAAATACAATATTGAGATATAACCAGCTGAAGAAATAAAATAAATCTACACATAAGAAATAAAATATTATTTATTTTAGCCTTAAATTCTAAATTCAAGATACAGACCGTACAATTGATTCACAAGCAAAAAGGTATGAACAGTAACAGACCCAAATGATCTAACAGCCCATAATTCATTCTAAGGCTAGAATAAAGCATATATCAGACTTTACTCTACATCATTCATAAATTAACTAAGCTAAACATAAAGAAATAATTATGAACATAGCTACTGTCGACTAACTATTTAAGCATGCTAGCATAACATAAGAGACATACATTGAGAGGCAGAGAAACCGAGACAGAGAAACACAAACTAGAATCAATTTAAACTTAAATTTAAGTTACATAAAACACCTAAAGAACTCGGAGTAAAAAGAACTCATATAGGGAAAGGATTTACCTTGTGTTGAGCAGCAAACTAGGAGCTTTGTCTTCAAGGTCCAAACTCAAACTCGGCTTCGGAACTCAAACTCGAAAATCGAAAAAAAAAAAGTAAGAGAGAAAATAATTTCTGAATCGGTTCTCCGGTGAGTTTTTAAGGTCCTTTTGAAGCGTGAAATCTGGGTCAATTGCTCTCTATTTTTTCGATGGTCCTTTCGTGGAAGAAATGCCCTTCATTTATAGGTGAAATCTGGACTTGAAAATCCGGATTTGAACTGAAAAATGAAGGCATTTATGAGGCAAATCAGAGAAGGTAAGAAAAGAGTCTGTTCTGTGAAGTGAAAGGAGAAGAAGATGAAGGCATGAGTCTGTTCTTTTTTTGAAAATATGGGAGTAACCATTGAAATTTGGTTCTTTGGGGAAAGAGAGAAAGGTGAGGAGCGTGTAGTGTTTTGATTTTGAAAAACCTTTTCTGACTTGTTTTAAGCCGTCCAATCGTTTGATTGGATGGTCAAAAATAAATCAGGAATTTAAAGGATAAAATGCTGAAATACTAGGATCATTAAATTAAATTGAAGGGTTGAGGTTAGACATGAAGAAGCACAATCCATGTGCATTCTATGTGGCATACACGGATTGACTAATTTAAGGGGATTTGGATTGCCAAGTTTTTTTTGCATAAATTAGTCTATTATAAACATCTTTATTAAATAGTCATAATTATTTAAATTAAAAATAATTACTTTGCAAGACTAATTAATATATTTGATCGAAAATGTTTTAACCCTTAAGAACGATATTACTAGTATGAATTTCTCAAAATGATAAAACATATTGCAAATATTTACATATTTATATTTTATTTCTTATATATATGAAATAAATTTGCCAAATGAAATGAGAAAGTTTATCAAAAATTTTTTCATATTTTATGAGTTTTATTATTAATTATTATTAGTATCATTATTACAGACGCTTTAATTAATTAAATATGAAGAGCCAAAATTGAGTGTCCACAGTACTCAGTAGGCATCATAGTCCGATTGAGCTTGGAAAATAATTACATAAGGTAAAGCAAGGAGTAAAATGATAATAAGGAGGAAGAAGAAAGGAACAACAATGATAAACCTAACAATGTGCCTAAAAAATCCAACATGAAGCGGAGAGGTAAAGTAAAATAGCTAACTATACCTTAACTGGACCCAATAAGCCCAAAAGGTACTCATACACAATTGAAATGAAATAACCCAAACGAAGCCCCATAAGCTCGACGAGTACACAAAAGTGCTAAAGTTATTCCTAGCTAAGACGAGATATATTCAGAATTGGAGAGATTAAAACTCGGACACGAACCACGACTAAGGTATCCCAAGAAACCCATTAGGACCATACTACCAGGACTCAAACCCAACTAATAGAATTGCCCCAGGACTCAAATCGTGGCTAATAGATCGATCAGGCCTCAAAACAGAGTAAGAGATATGCATGACTTCGAACCAAGGCTAAAAGAATGATCAAGACTCGAACCCGACTAAAACCCACTGAAAAATCCTATAACTGTCTGCTTACTATCATAAATGGAAGGGGGGTACCATGGATCAAAACCCAATCCAGAGTCACAAATGACTTACTCCTATATCAAAACTCAAGTACTAACCCTAATGGTCCAAGGAAGGCCCAAATTCACAATCGAATAACACCAGGATCATAACATAGAGAGATTATGGATGAAAATATAAGAAGGTCAAAGTTTTCATCAAGCTAAGGATTCATACTTTAGACCCAAGTCTACTACATTAGTCTAGGGAGCTAGAACCGTCCAAACCGATGTCGAAGAATTTTCTAAGACATAACAGCTCAAAAATAGCAATTCTATGAAAACCACAAGCCTACACCAAGGCTAAGGCCAAGAATAAGCTAAAATAAATAATACATCAGCTATACAACTTAGCACAACAAGAAAGGTATTGTAGACAAGGTGAAAACATGTTTATTTCCCCTAAATATATCCAAAAATAGGTTAAGGCAAGACTATCGTCATTTACCCAGAAATAATGATAAACCCCATGCAAAATTAGCTAAAAATCACATAAATACCATCACAAGCATAGTCTAAGATCAGTAAGTCGTAGCCTACCTCGACGTCCATCACAAGCGCTCCCAAAAGCTCTAAGTTAAAGCTTTCCCCTTCCTAGCCACCTCCAAATGATTCCACTTTATCAAATTAATGATTCTGACGTCAATATGATTGTTTTGATGCCCAAAATATGACAATTGAAAATGGATCTAAACACAAACCAACCATGGCATTGTGGGATCTGCGCAAAGAATCACGAAATTGACTCTGTCAATAGGTTCCATTCAGCTCAAGAAATATGTGCCCAAAGAACGGCTTAATCCGAGCTTAAATTCGAGCCTAAACAGATCATGCACCATACTAGGGAGTTCACCATTAAAGACTTAAGAAGAAGGAAAAATCAAAGGGAATTTACGGGTTTAACACTCCAACAACGAATCTAACAACGTCCCTAATAATATACACTGAATTCCTACAAGAATCGATCTCTATAAATCTCACAATTGAAGAACACTTAGTGAAATAAGAGCTGAAAAATGGATATAAACTACCAACGATGACCGCAAAAATAGTCCCTGACTGCTAAAGTGGCTACATCCCTCGCTGGTGGGCTCTGCTAAAGTAGTTCCTTAGCTGCTAAAGCAGCCACCGCTTAAGCACCTACACCAGCACAGACACCAACCCAAACTTGCTAAGCCCCAACATACTTTGATCGGGTGCTCGGAATTGGTTCGAAAGTTCGTGCACACAAAAATACTATGCTACCTTACCAAATTAGATATTCTGGACCCAATAGAGAGGTCAAAACTTCCATCAAAGATATTTTTGATAAAAAGTGGGCCCCATACCCAAGGCTCCATTTAGCCAAAATCTATAAGGTAACTCAAAATGAGACCAGAAGCCTCGACATCCTAAACTAACGGAACCATCAGAATTATATTCTGAGCTTATTTACCTGAAGTATTGACCAAAGTCATCTATTCAAATTTTAAAGGCTCCAAAACACCAAAACTTTCATAAAAAACCAAACGAATAACCAAGTAATCGAACTGTCAGTCCCAACAAGTAATAGATAACTTAGGGTCACTATAAGAAATCTCTACGTGTATGGAGAATGACTTAGCAGGTCATTACAACATCTATTACTTAAAGGAGTTTCTTCCTCAAAAGTAAAGAGTCGAAAAGTAGCGGAAGACTCAAAATGATGAGGATACTAAACTCTCATCTCGTGCTCGATCTACTAGGTAGCCTCCTCGATCGAACGATGTCTCCACTGAACCTTAACAACAAGAATGACTCTCTAATTTAAACTTATCACATCTCTGACTACCATAGCAACTGGATCTTCCATAAAGGTCAAACGATCATCAGACTAAACTGAGTCATATCAAAATACATAGGATTCATCAGGAACATACCTGTGAAATATAAAAACATGGAAAACTGGGTGAATAACTTAAAATCTACCATCCTTCCCTAAAGCCACTAGGGAGATGTAAACTAAACAAGGTGCAAATGAAATAGGAATCCATAAATTATTGAATCAAGCAGAGAGTCTAGGACCAATTAACAGTACAAAAAAAATCAAAGAAAAGCAAAAAATAATATAATGGATGAACAAAAGAAACCAACTCTAGAAACCACATGAATTATGCAATATATGGTGCTAACAGGAGGTAAGGCCAACTTATAAGCAACATCACCAACCGTCCGAAGAATCTCAAATGACCCTATATACCTGGGGTTAAGCTTGCCCCACCTTTCAAACCTCATCACGTCCTTCATGGTCAATACTCAAAGAAATACACGATCACCAACTTTGAACCTCAAAAGTTGGCTCCTACGATCAGCATAAATTTTATGCCTGCTCTGTGCTGACTTAAGCATATCCTGAATCACTATAACTCTATCTAAAGCCTCCTAAAGCAAATTAATACCACGTGGACTAGGCTCCAAAGCCTCAAACCAACCAACAAGAGAGCGTCAACACCTACCATATAAGGCCTTGAATGGAGCCATCTGAATACTCGAATGGTAGTTGTTGTTATACACAAACCCTGCTAAGGCTAAGAGCTGATCCCACCAACATCCAAATTCTAACACACAATCCTATAGCATATCCTCTAAAACCTAAATAGTACGCTCCGACTTCCCATTGTTTTATGGGTGAAATGTTGTGCTAAGGTCAACTTGAGTACCCAAGTCCTCCTAAAAGGTCCTCTAAAAATTATAAGTGAATTGGGAACCCCTACCTAATATAATAGACATAGGCACCCTATGGAGCCGAACTACCTCCCAAATAGAAACATGAGCTGAACACTCGGTACTGAAAAAGACTGAAGGATAATGAAATATGTCAACTTTGTTAATTGATCCACGATAACCCAAATACTATCAACACCCAAGAAGTCTAAGGCATACCCATAACAAAATCCATAGTGGTGCATTTCTATTTTCACTCTGGAATGGGTAATCTCTGTAGCTCACCATTAGGTATCAAATGCTCGACCTTCACCTACTAGCAACACAAGCAACGAGATACATAGTCCACAATATCTCTCTTCATACCACTCCACCAGTAATGCTTCCTAAAATCGCAATACATCTTCGTTGTACCTAGATGAATTGAGTATCTAGAATCACCGGCCTCACAAAGAATCAACTATATCAAGTCTCCAACTCTAATGCAAATAGATACATCAAACCTCAAAGTACCATCCGCATCCAAGATGGTATTCTCAGCATCACCTTGTAACACCCGATCTCATCCTCAAACTGCCTACCACAACTCTGCTCTAATAACGATGACTGAACTCTAACATAGGCTAGAATCCACCTAGAATTTTAATATCAAGATGAATTATCCTATTGGATAGAGATTGAATGTTCAACAACAAAGGTCACTTCAAAGATGAAAGGATGTCTAGGCTACCCATACTCATTGTCTTCCGACTCAAAGCATCTTCTACCATATTTACCTTGCGTGGATGTTATAAAAGAGATAGGTTATAGTCTTTTAGGATATCAAACCACTACACTGCCTCAAATTGAGGTCTTTTTGGCTCATAATGTACTAAACACTTGTGATCAGTGTAAATTTCTCATCGGACCCCATATAACTAATGCCTCTAAATCTTATGCATGAAATCTACTTATGCCAACTCCAAGTCATGAGTGGGTTAGTTGCGCTTGTGCACCTTAAGTTGTCTCAATGCATATGCAATCACACAACATTGTTGCATCACCACACAATCCAAACCAATATTAGATACATCACAATATACTGTAAAGCCCTCATCATCAACTATAAAAGTCAGAATAGGAGTTGTAGTAAGAAACTCCTTGATCTTCCAAAAGATTGACTCACACTGATTTGACTGCTCAAAGGGAATATCAAGATTAGTCAACTGAGTCAAAGGTGTTGCACTCAAAGAGAGACCCTCAAAAAACCATCAGTAGTACTTGGCAACCATCGAAGTTCTAAATTTCAATAATTGAGGTAGGCACAACCTAATCACGAATAACCTCAATCTTTATTATGTCAACCATAATTCCATTCTTGGATACCATATGTCCTAACAAAGCTATAGAACTCCCACTTTAAGAACTTGTCATAAAGTCACTAATCTTTTAAAGTCTGAAGCACAATCATCAAATACTGCTCGTACTCCTCCCTACTCTGCAAGTATACAAGAATGTCATAAATGAACACAATGATGAAGGAGTTTATATACAATATATAGACACGTGTTATCAAATCTATGAATATTGTTGGGGCATTAGTTAACCCAAAGGACATCACTAGGAACTCATAATAGTTATAATAAGTCTTAAATGTTGTCTTATGGATGTCTATTTTCCTAATCTATAATTGATGGTACCCAGATCTCAAGTCAAACTTAGAAAACATTGATGCACACTGAAGATGATTAAACAAGTCATCGATAGGAGGCATGGGGTAATTATTCTTCATAGTCACCTTGTACAACTGCCTGTAATCTATAAACATATGCATAGACCCATCCTTCTTCTTCATAAATAGAATGGGAATGCCTCAAGGTAAAATTACTAGGTTTAATAAATCCCTTACCTAAGAGATATTGAAGCTGAACACTGAGCTCTTTAAGTTCTACGGGGGCAACATGGTAGTGCAGGATAGATATAGAATGAGTGCCTGACTCAAGGTCAATAGAAAAATCAATATCATGTTCAGGAAAAAAACCAGGCAGATTGGTAGGAAAGACATCGGCAAACACATGCACAATAGGAACCAACCCTGAGCATCATCTCTAGCTGAAACAGCAACAGCTGGAACTACCTGAGTTGTCTATGAAGTAGGCTCAATCATCCCTTGCCGAGGACATTCTCTAGACCAGCGGTTAAGATTTCCACAGTCAAACCAACCCTGAGAAGTATGACCACCACGGCCCAAAGAACCCTAATACGATCCTCTCAAACTCCAACTTATACCAAAATCACCCTGACTAGACTACTTACTCTCTATGATCTGGAGCACTTCCTAAACAAGCCAGTTAGACGGTTCCTTGTGCTGCAAGTGCTGGCGAGATCTCCTATACGAGTCCTTTCCCTAAGACTGGGAACCACTATAGCTGCCTTGGTGATGACCCTCTTATCACTACCCCTTTGGGCTACACAACAGAGCTCCTCCATAGTACAAGTATGATCAACAACATCTAGGAAAAACTTGCCCGCTGAATCTATAAACTCAATCTCTATGTGCAACTGCAACCTCAACCTACTGATGAAGGAACAAACTTACTGCAACCTCAACCTACAGATGAAGGAACAAACTTTCTCCTTCTTAGTAGGTAGAATCATGGTAGCATGCTTGGAGGGCTCTGGGAATCTAGCCTTATACTCTAACACGGTAATGAAACCATGCTCTAGTCTAGTAAATTGATCCTTAAGTCGATCTCTAACACTCCTCAGTATAAACATGGCCAAAAAGGCCTCTAAGAAATTAGTCCAAGTCACAAGAGAGGATCCATTCAGTCTACACTCCATAAAGGTCTCCACCACTACCTGGCTAGTCTGTTAAGTTGATAAGAGATAAAGTCTACTCCTCTAAACTCTACTAATCCCAAGGTATACAACCTCTCTCTACACGTCATCATAAACTCATGGGCATCCTCTTCTACAACCTTAGAAAACCTTAGAGGATTTAATCTCAAGAAAACTCTAATCATCTTCTACTCCTATAACATCATAGCTCCTAGTGAGACAACTGGTTGAGCGGTGACGGTTGTTGCTAGCACCTCAACCTGGGGAGTTTCTACTATGGGCTGAACCTGTGGTGCTAGCATACCTGGAGTTAGGGATTGATGAATCC
Organism: Solanum dulcamara; assembly: GCF_947179165.1. Lineage (NCBI taxonomy): Eukaryota > Viridiplantae > Streptophyta > Magnoliopsida > Solanales > Solanaceae > Solanum > Solanum dulcamara. Next base: position 21,300,768 of record NC_077247.1, on the reverse strand, counting down.
CCCCCAAGCATGGCGTATAGCAGGCCAATAACTGTTTGAAGACCGAATGTAATGGCTAGCCTGGGAAGTGGCTGGGCAAGTCCCAACCCTACTGGCTGTTGAGGAAAAGGAGTTGGTTGTGGCTAAATAACTGGATTAGGAGCCATCTCTATATCCTGATCCTAAATTAATGCTACAGCTCGGGCACGACCATGAGGTCGGCCTCTATCCCTAGTTGGGGGTCTATCTACTAGCTTGAGAGCATCACATTAGCGTTTATGCCAAAAGTACGAGCCATCTTATGACGGAATTAGATAAGTAAGATTTTGGGAACCAAATAAGAAAACCAAACGTACAATAAGGGATAAAAAGAAAGAATATTCCAAAAGATGACCTATAGCCTCCTAAAGATAGGATACATACATCTCTGTACTGATCCGTAGGACTCTACTAGACATTAGCTTTTGTACCAATGACATCAATGAACCTGGGGATCTAATACCAACTTATCACCATCCAAAACCTCAAATCATGGTGATACATACCAAAACCCACTGATAGGTAAGCCAACCTATAACCTTGAACATGTAAGACCCCGTAAGTAAAAATAAAGGAAAAACTTTAGAAAATATGCTGCATTTGAATTTTATGACTCAACTTATGAGTTGTAAAAACTCCTACGGATCATAGGAGTGGCTCGTAGGGCTTATGTTGAGGCTAGAAATTAATTAAGTGGAGGAACGAGTCCAATAATCAAGGTTACGACATGATGAATCATAGAGGCGAGTCATAGGAAAAGTCTTGAGGGTCAGCTCTCATGGTTTTCTCAGACTCTATAGGATGAGTTATTTCTATGACTCGTCGACCCCTCTATGAATCATAAAGTTAGTTTATAAGGTCTGTTTGGTTAAATTTTAAGAGGGGTATTTTAGTCTTTCCCTAAGTTTATTCAAGGTAGTGTGGTAGTTTTGGGACAAATCCACCCTATTAAATGACCCTAAACCTTCCCAAACCCCTCTCAAGTCTTAAACTCTCAAAACCCTCCTCTCCCAAAGCTCTACTCAAGTTTTTCTTCATCACAAGCAAATTCTAGGGTTTCCTCAAGAAAGATCAAGTCTCCTCCTCCACTTTCAAGGTCAAAATTTATCAAGGTATGTGAGTCTTAATTCATGGGTTCTTCCACCCATGGAGACCAAGTATTTTCTAACTTAGTATCTTAATTTTAATTGAGAGTTTTATGGGTTTTCATATCATGATTTTAAATGCATAGATTATTGAGTATTTGAAGTTTATTTACCTATATTAACTTATATTGGCTCTTAATTGCATAGAATTGTTGATTTATCAAAGGCCTTATATAAAGGCATGAAATGGTTTTTGAGTGAATTGGTGGGTTGTTTCAAGTATGTTTTAAATTGGTGCATTTCATTACTCCCATGCATGCTAGCATTGATTTTAATGATTTGAAGTTGAATTGGCTAAACCCACCATGTTTTACCATGACTTTTAAGAATATTTGAGTTGATTGAAAGAGGTTTTAACCCAATGTTTACAAAGGCTTATTTACTACGAATGTGAATGTTCTTAAAGAATGATCGAATAATGATGAAAGGGCTTCTTGGCCAAAAGAAAGAATTCTATGAGATGAGAACAATTCTCACATTTGAATCATCAAGTTTTAAAGAGCTATTCTACGGAATGATGATTTGATGTCTAAATTTATATATATGCTTATGTTATTATGATATATACTATTCCATGAGATTTGACTTAGCATCGAATGAGGCTTGAGGTGGGGTTCGGTAAGGAAATCCTAGTAGCACCTCTTGTTTCATTAATTATGTGCCAACATAGAAGCCATTGTAGGCTAGGCTAGTGGATCCACGTATGGCCATCTAAACTTAAATTTAAAGAAATGAATGAAGTTTGATGGAGTTCTACCCGACAAGTAGTCTTCCCGTGCCAATGTAGAGGGTTGTGTTAGATTTCATGTCGTAGCCCACATGGTCTTAATGTCAGTTATAGTCATCTTGCCACAAATGAATGTTCCAAATGCTATTTACTTGATTACTCTTGCATGCACCTGCTCATGTACTTTACTTCATAATGCCTTAATGTTTCTTTTTATTGTACTGCAAGCCTACATACTTAGTATATTCAAAGTACTAATGCATACTTTTGCCTACATGTTATCATCATGTAGGAATCGGTGATTTTCCTCTTTCTTCTCCACGTGGCTAGCCGAGTTTTCATTTGAAGGCTATTTTGGGGGAGTTCCCATGTTTTGGGAATAATATTCCTTTATCTAGCTTATGATACGTTGAGACATTAGATACTTATTATGACATTTCATTCTATTTTAATTGAGGGTGATCTAGAGACTCGTCTTATCCCCCGCTAAATCTAAGAGTTAGAGGTATTGTTGGACATATGTAAGTTAAAGTTTTGACTATTTGGTTTTATTTATGATATTTTCCTTAGTCCCTCTTTCCCCTTATTTTCTGCTTGTTGATTTATTGTCATTACCTATGAAAGACTAAATGAATGCTAAAAGACTTAGGTGAGGTACCTCCAGGTTCCTCATTCGTTATGTCACGTCTAGGCCCTAGGCTTGGGTCATGGAAGAAAGACGTAACAAGCTTAGTGAGCTGAAATCTAAACAATAATTTAAAAAAGAAATACGAAGCGGAAGAACAGAAAAATGACATAACAATATACAAGAATGCAAGATCCAATCCCACAACCTGGTGGACGATGGTACAAAGCTGCTAAATCGAGTATAGACTCTAAAATAAGAAAAATAATTACAGACATGTCTTGAATACAAAAGACTAGCCAAAACCAAATAGTTCAAATAAGGCCCAAATTCACAACCGAATAAAATGGGGACATAACATAGGGAGATTATGGATGAAACTATAATAAGGACAAAGTTGTCATCGATCTAAGGATTCACACTATCAAACCAAAGTCTACTACATCAGTCTACAGGGAGCTAGAACCATCAAAACCAATGTCGGAGGATTTTAAGGCATAACGACTCCAAAATAACAATTCTATGGCAACAACTAGCCTATGCCTAGGCTAAGGCCAAGAATAAGCTGAAATTAATGATATAATAGGTATACAACTCAACACAACAAGATTGGATCACAAACAAGGTAAAAACATGATTATTTCCCTAAAAATACCCAAAAATAGGCTAGGCCAAGACTATTATCATTTAACCAGAAATCATGCCAAAACCCCACCCAAAATGAGCAAAACATCATAAAAATATCAGTACAAGCATAATCTAAGATCGGTAAGCTATAACCTACCATGACAGTGATCACGCGTTCTCCCAAAAGCTCTAAGATGGAGCTTTTCCCTTCCAAGTTGCCTCTAAATAATTTCACTTTATCAAATTAATGATCGTAGTATCATACGATCATTTTGACATCCAAAACATGATAATTGAAAATGAGTCAAAAAATGAGCTAAAATGGCATTGTGGGACTAGTGAAAGAAATCACGAAATTGACTCTATCAATAGGTCCCATTCAGATCAAAAAACTTATGCCTCAAAGACAGGCACAATCCGAGCTTAAATTTGACCCAAAACAAATCATGCACCACACTAGGGAGTTCACTATTAAAGACTTAAAACAGAGGAAAATCAAAGGGAACTTACTAGTTTATTGCGCCAACAACTAGCCTAAAAAGACCCCAACGCAATCCTCCAGCAAATCCCAATAATAAACATTAAATTCCCACAAGAATCAAGCCCTCTAAGTCTCACAATTAAAGAAATCTTAGAGAAATAAGAGCTGAAGATGGATATAAATTGTCAGCAATGACCACAATAGAGATCCCCTGGACGCTTAAGCTGTCACCACTGAAGCAGTGGAAGGCCACTAAAGTGACTAGGCCCTATCTAGTAGAATTTGCTAAAGTGGTTCCTTCAATGCTAAAGCATCTATTTCTAAAAAGGTGCAAGGTTGCTAAAGCGGCGGTCTAGGCGCCTAAATCAGCATAGGCACCATCCCAAACATACTAAGTCACAATAGACAACAATCAGGTGCTCAGAATTGGTTTGTAAACTTGTGTACAGAAACAAACTTTGCTACCCTATCAAATTTAACATTTCAGACTCAATGGAGATGTCGAAACTTTTATCGGAGGTCGATTTAATAGAAAATGGGTCCCACACCCAAGGCTCTATTTTAACCAAAATCTAAGGTAGCTCAAAATGGGCTCGAAATCCTTGGGACCCGAACCAAGGTCCTTTTTGACCTAACTCAATGTTCTAAGGCTAATGAAACCATAAAAATTGCATTATGAGGTTGTTTTACCTGAAGTTTTGACCAAAGTTATCTTTTTAAACTTCAAGGCTCCAAAACACAAAACTTGCATAAAAAATTAAATAAATAACTAGATAACCGAACTATCAGTCCCACCAAGTCATCGCTATAGAAATACATTGGAAATACATTGATACGGAGAAAATGACCTGCGGGTTATTACACCTTAATGCTCATTTATATCCTTTTCTTATCAAAGTGTGTTTGTATTCTAGTTATTTGACCATAAGGATGATATGGAGATCAAAGAGATTTAAATATCAAAAAGACTTAAAAAAGTAGACAAAAGTGATATTAAGCATCACCCGAGTTGACTTGGTGCATCACAGAGTGGAAGAACCATCACCAAAGATCATAATTTATAACCTCTGAGTTTATCTCAGTTAGGTGACAGGAGGTAGAAGTCGACACATTGCAAAATTGGTTTGACGAAGGTCATTGATGTCACCAAAAGTAAAAGATACTTGGAAAAAATCCAAGTTATGAAGTCCGCACAGCTATGTATTCAATATTTGGCACATTGCCGACCTCTTCAATGAGCCCGATTCAGCTCACCAAAATAACTCGGAGGGTAATTTTGTGAATTTTTTTGTAAACATATAATTTTTTGAATAGGAAGGACACTTTTTAACCATTTTAAATTTTCTGGTACTTTCTGCAAAACCTTTCTATTGGGGAAGAATCTCGTACTTCATGATTTGAGAGAACCTTCTTGAGATTGAAGGTCTTTAGGATTTGATTCTTAGGATTTCAATTTAAGTAGCTGCTAAGAGTGATAATTTTGTTATATTTCTATTACTGTAATGAGTAGCTAATCTCTTTAATCTTAGGGTTGTGCAATGTATGGATGATTAATCTTCAATTGGGTGTTGTTTAATTGCTTATTAAATATTAAATTGATTTGGGTTCAACTGTCTTTTTATGTTTTCATCTATAATATGAGGTTGTAAACTCTTATTTACTTCATATCTCTAATGTTGCTTGTGAAAGAATGGAAAGAGATGGTTGATAATAACTATAGTTAATTTTCTTGACAACTTAAGTGTCATGATCAAAGCTAGACCCTAGTTGTGACACGATGATTAGAATTCCAAATGACTCCAATTAAGCCTATTAGCATATCATACATGAGAATACATAATGTAAATAAAGCAATAAAGATAAATCATGAATGTGGAAATAAATTCATAACATGAATAACTCGATAAGGGAGAAAAAAACTCTGAAAAAATTATGACAACTTAGACTCCATGAACATCTAACATGCCTCTATAAGTCTAGATGGGGGTAGAAGAAAAGCTCCTAACTCACCCAAAATATAAAAGATAGCGTCATAAAAAGAAATATAAATCCATATTGTTACATCCTCGAAGCATGAGAAATCACCAATCAAGTGTCAAAGCTAAGTAATCCGATCTAGCCACGAGCAGGAAGATAAGCGTGATGATTGTCGGAACCTACATTAAGATATAATGTCAGCAAAAATACGTGTTAGTTCATGGAATGCAATAAGTATGTGAGAAGTATGCAGGAACAATGATAATAGGACATAAGCAATATAAACATGAGATGCATGACCAATATTTTCAAAACATTAGTAAAACTTAAAAAAATTGAATATCATAATCATATGGTCAATGCATCATAAACATCATGATGACTTTTACCATTACATATAATTTTGTGGGATAGGACTTTTAACCGACATATAAAATCATGCAAGCTATAATATAATATCCGATGTAACTCCCACATCAAGAAGAAAAAGGCTACTTGCCAAGGTAGACTCCGTGAGAACATCTTAAACTTGAGCTATTTGTGGATCTAATAGCTAGTCCATTAAGGCAAACCTACGTGGGAAACGTAGTTAGGGACTAGAGGTTGCTACTAGAGTTTCCTTGAGTCTTTACTTAAGCTTCTTGACCGAACTCCACCTCAAAGTCCTCTCGGTGCTTAAACAATATCCCAACAGAAGTTTCATAAAATATAGTCATTAACATCATTAGGAAAGGCAATAATAAATACTAGTCCAATATCAAAATATAATCATAAGAGTAGCTCATTAATAGGATTGATTCATACAAGAATGAGAAAATCTTTCAATCCTTATGAATCTGTAAGTAGGTGAAAAATCTTTTCACCATCTTTAACATGAGTGTGTGAAAATTACCTTTCACAACTATAGATACTTTCTTGAAATATTATTCATAACTTACCATGAGTCATTCACAAGTCTTTGATAATCATTCATAAAATCATTTATCAATCATGATCATAATTCTTCAAATTCATACTTGAAAATACCATGGTGCATGACTCCATGAAAATTAATTGAAATCATGCAATTGAAACTTGAATCAAACATAATTTAATCAATGATAACGAAATATATCATAATTGAATTGACCTGATACAATTTCATAAAAATTAGGGCTAGAAAATATCATAGAAGAAGAATTTGAGAGAAAAGCCTTTGGGACTCCATGGATGGAAGGATCCATGGATGAATTCCCACATATCTTGAACAATTAAAGCCCTATATGCACTTGAATTGGACACTTGAACTTGAAGTTCCTTGAAACCTTGCTTGAGGAGGAAGATAAGCTTTAGGAGAAAAAACTTTAGTGGGATGATTTGTGTTTAGGGTGTATGAGAGTGAATGAGGAATTTATGAGGGTTTAGGGTACTTAACAAACTAGGAATTAACCTAGAAAACCATCTAAATACATTAATGAATTGATAGGAAAAATACTAAAACACCCCTAAAACTCACTAGTCGGGACCCCTACATGGATGGTCTTCATAGACCGTGTAGCCCTTCACGGTCTATAGAGGGGTTCGTGAATCTTGAAGACTGAAGGGTGACTTCTACGGGCGTCTCTATGGCCTGTGCATTGCTCTACAGGGTAGTATACCTTGTCATGAAGGGACCATTTCCTTTAGGTCAAACTTATCCTCTTACACGGACCTTACTATAGTCCATGCGACCCTTCACGACGTCAAAGGGCTTTATGGAACTTAATAAATCTGGGGTTCTGAGGGGTCAGGTCTACGTCGTAGACCCTCTTGTGAACCTTTACCCCTTTTCCCATTTTTTCCAAGCTCAATTCTATGGTGCCTTCCACGGCCCGTGGTGAGTTTCACGACCCATCAACCCTGCTCGTGAAAAACCCAAAAAGATGGAACTTTGAAATTTTTTCCTTCTAACTTCATTTTCTGACTTTCCAACTTCTGGGGTCTTACAATATCACCCCCTTGGGAACATTCGTCCTCGAATGGGGCTCAAATAAGCATGAATGGATCAGGAAAGAGACATAGCATCCAGCATGAGTGCAAAATGTATCAACGATCCACAAAAGATGGAATATTCAATTCAAACTAAAAACATAACTTAAAAACTCATTTCATGAACATGCATGCATATGAAAACATGAGAATGACTGAAACTCATGGATTGGAAGAAGTGACTCATGAAGGAACTCAATACCTCGAATAGGAATGGAAGGAAATAAATGAGGATATCGTGTCATTATATCAGCTTCAACCTCCCATGTAGCGCCTTCAACCTCCCATGTAGCGCCTTCAACCTCTTGGTTCCTCCATTACACCTTAACGGAAGCTACTTCTTCATTCCTCAACCTTCTAACTTGTGGGCGTAGAATCTCAACCAGAACCACCTAATAGGAAAAAATCTCCTTCACACCAACACTATCCAAAGGAAAAGTAGAGCTAGGATCACCCATACACTTCTTCCACAACAACACAAGAAACAACAGATGCACCGATGCCAACTCTGAGGGCAAATCCAACTCATATGCCACCTTGCCAATCTATCTCAAAATTTGATATAGGCCTATATATCGGGGACTAAGTTTTTCCTTCTTTTCAAAACGGATCACACCCTTCATGGGTGATATTTTTAAGTAAACCCAGTGATCTACCTCAAACTCAAATTTTCTTCTTCTCACATCCGAATAAGACTTTTGTCGGCTCTAGCAAGTCTTCAATCTTTCAATAATGAGCCTAAAATTTTTCATAGCCTTATGCACAACCTCATGTCCAATTAAGGCTATTTGACCAACTTCAAACAAACCAATATAAGACCTACACCTCCTACCATATAAGGCCTCAAATGGAGCCATCTTAATGCTAGAATGATAGCTATTATTATAAGAAAACTTGATCAATGGCAAATGATCATCCCAATTATCTTTGAAGTCAATGACACAATCTCTCAGCATGTCTTCCAACGTCTGAATAGTACGCTCGGCTTGACTATCTTTCTGAGGGTGAAAAGTTATGCTAAGCTTAACTTGAGTACCAAGACCCTTTTGGAAAGACCTCTAAAGCAAAAATGTGAACTGAGTACCTCGGTCTGAAATGATAGACAATGGAATACCATGAAGCTTAAACAACTCAAAAATATAAAGTCTAGCATAGTCCTCTACTGAATATGAAGTCTTAATGGGAAAAAAATGCACCGACTTAATAATTCAGTCAACAACCACCCAAATCAAATCATGGTGCCTACGGGTACAAGGCAAATTCGTAATAAAATCCATATGTAAGTGTTTCCAATTCCAAGTAGGAATCTCAATATCTTGAGCTAAACCTTTCGAATTTTTATGCTCAACCTTCACTTGTTGACAATTATGATATTTGGATACAAACTCCGCAATATCTCTCTTTATGCCATTCCACCAATACACTATTCCACCAATACACTTCTCTCAAATCCCGATACATCTTTGTGAAACTCAGATAAATAGAATACTGTGAGCTATGGGCTTTAGACAATATCATTTTCCTCAAGCCATCAACATCGAGAACAAACAATCGACATTGATATCTAAGCACACCATCTTTACCTTGAGAGAAAATCTCAATGGCTTTTTCGACAACCGCTTTATTCATCTCAACCAAAGTAGGATCACTATCTTGTTTTGCCTTAACATCCTCCACAAGAGACGATTCGAAACCATTTTGCACAATTACACCACCATCTTTCGAATCAACCAAGCGAACATCCAAATGAGCTAGTCTATGAACATCATGAACTAACTACTTCTTTTCATCCTCAACATGGGAAACACTGTTCATGGACAATCTACTAAGAGCATCGGCAGCCATATTCGCTTTACCCGGATGGTACAACACACTCATATCATAATCCTTTAACAACTCAAGTCATCTCCTTTGTTGAAGGTTCAATTCCTTTTGGCTGAACACATATTACAAACTCTTACGGTCGATGAATACGTCAACATGGACACCATAAAGATAGTGTCTCCAAATCTTCAAAGCAAACACAACCGCCGCTAATTCCAAGTCATGAGTCAAGATAGTTCTTTTCATGCACCTTGAGTTGCCTAGAAGCATAGACTATCACCTTACCATTTTGCATCAAAACACAACCAAGACCAACCCTTCAAAGTCATTGGGTCCTTCCGGTAAGGTCAATACTAGAGTGGAGGTAACCTTATCTTTCTACTCTTGGAAGCTTTTCTCACATGCCTCAGACCATTGGAATTTCACCTTCTTTTGAGTCAAAGTAGTCAAGGGAGATGCAATGGAAGAGAATCCTTCCTATTTGTATAACTATAACTGGTATGTATTTGTATAATTAAGAGAATTTCAATAACAACTAATTTTGAGGAGAAAATCAAACTCCTTAGCTATAGTTTAATATGCTACTTGATTCATTAAAGAACATGTTTCGCACATTAATTTATTGTTACGAATTATAATTAGAGAAACGTTAGCGAAGAAGTCTGATTCTCCCTAAAATTAATATTTTTGAAATTTTCTCATTAAAAGAATGGCTTTACTAACATAACCAATTTCATTTACTACTGAAATTTAATCAACTTGAATTAAAGAAAGTAATGAATAGTATAGAAAGGAAAGTAATGAATAGTTGTGTTTGGTATGAAGGAAAATATTTTCGAGACCCGACATTCCAACTGAACCTGATAACTAGTCCAAAACTCAACACCCAAATCGGAACACAATACCTAAATTGATATCCGACCCCAACACCAATCCAGGACCCAACCCCCACTCCCAACTTGGGGAACCGAAACTCAATCCCGATACCCAACTCAGGAGCCGACCTCCGAATCAAAACTTGACCCCGACACCCAACCCCAACTCCCGATCCTAGATCAACTTCCCTACCTACCCGACCCCAACTTTTGATCCTGGATCAATCTTATTGCATTTACTATCATTTACGCATTAGCTGTTTATTTATAAATTAGAAAATGGATGCGGGTTTAGTGTTAATTTTCGTTTGAAGGAGTTACAACTAGGGGTGGGCATAAAATACCGAAAACCGAATTACCGAACCGAACCGGCTATTTCGGTATTTCGGTATTCGGTATTCGGTACTTGGGTCCGGTATTCGGTACCGGAATATTAAATTTCGGTATTTCGGTTTCGGTTTCGGTATTTATTAATTATCCCATTCGGTATTCGGGATTTACCGAATACCGAATTATTTCTGTTGGGCTCCTAAAAATTCCTTTTAATTTTTAAACATAAAGGGCTATAGGCCCATTCCTATAATTTAATCCAGCCCAAGCCCAATTGTCTTCAACATACCCTAACTCCCTAAGTGAAGTCCCTAACAGACTAACACTTAACCTATTCAGTATTCATCTCAATACTTCACTACTATTGAAGTTCTGCTTCTGCCATTCACGCCGCCTTCACTTCAGCCCTTCAACTTCACTACTACAGGTATTTCCCTCTTCTAGATCTACTGTTTCTATGGACGGTTTTATTTTCTTCAAGATCTATTGAAAGCTGAACACATTTATTTCCAGTTTGCCCCATGGAATCCATCAGAAGTGCTTATAACTTCAGCTGATTCTCGTATCAGAATTTTTGACGGATCAGATATGATCTATAAGTTTAGAGGTATTTTCTGATGCTACTGTTTCTGACTTCTGATTTTGGAGCTGCTTCAGGTGGTGGTGGTGGTGTGTGTAGTGTGCTGCTGCTGCAGGTAGTGTTGCAGCTTATGTTGTTTGTTGTTGTTGTGTGTTGCAGCTGAATCATTTTGTTGTTGTTGTTGCATGTTGTATGCTGTTGCAAGTGCTGTTGACTGTTGTGTGTAGTGTTGCAGCTTGTGTCTAGAATTTGATAATAATTTGACCATAATTAACAGACAACTTGGTAATAATTTGATTCCTTATCTATTGAGAAATGCTAACTCCTGAGAGTCGAAAATAACTTGACGGTTGGATTGACTGATGACCAGGTTGGAACCCAAAGACATCCCTATGGGACTTGCTTGAATCCACACTCACATACCAACATAGGACATATGCTGAGGCTGTCAAGCAGGCAATGTCAAAGACAACTGCAAATTGAATGAAGTCAGGAACAGAGCTTTACTGTATGCTTCATGTTGGCAGGCTTTCATATTCTTTTGAAGAATCTTCATCTACTCGGTTTGACTTCATCCACGTTATTCTTTTTGTCATCCACTTCATGCAAAGGTCATGGCCATAAACATCATGTTTTCGTGTCATATGTAGTGTAATGCCATTAAAGCCTTAGCTACAACAGTTTTCGACACATTAGTCAAAGGAAGCCTGCAATCTGCTCATAGAAGTTTTGTTGTCATTATATTATCATTCTTCGGTATGGAAGTATGTTGTATCATTCCACTGAGATTTTCCTAATCTATTACTTTATTTGTTTGATTAAACTGTCCTTTTACTTTATTGTCTATGTTAGATAATGTTAATCTCCCAAGTACTTGTTTTTACAATATATATGACTTCTCCAATTTTCTGTATCGTGTCTTCTTTCTTGATGAGCAGCTCCTTCCAGGGTGATGTGAATGCACCTTCCATAGTTGTATTTGTACCCTTGTCACACCTACACAAGAAAGATCAAACAAATGCAAACAACCAACCAAGCATAGTTGTCTTCTCAGATTGTGCCAATGTGTTGTGAAACTGTACCTACAGCACCAACAAACAAACAACCAGAAAAAATCTCCAATGTTAAGATGCAAAAATTTGGGTATTACCGAATACCGTACCGAACCGAATTTTTATTTACCGATTACCGAATTACCGAACCGAAGTTTGAAAGTTCGGTATTTGGTATATACTTTGAATTACCGATTACCGAATTATCGAATCTAAATTTTGAAAATACCGAACCGAATACCGAACGCCCACCCCTAGTTACAACTGGAAATTGCAGTAAAAGGTAAGGAAGCATGTGTTACTTAAAATGACCCAATTATCATTTGGCATCCGGATGAAAGAGCATATGCACTTTCTTCTTCAACTTTGCCCACTTTGTCTAATTGTATATTTATGAGTCCAAAAGTAACCTTTGAATAATATATCAAAAGAATTGAAACATTAAAAGAAGCATATATCCAAAATTTGACACTATAGAAAGTTGAGCCGGTCGGATTGAAGAAGCTGAATTGTTGCAATGTATAAAATTGTATAACTGTGTATTAGATGTATATAAATTTCTAATACATAGTAATATATGATTATATATTATTTATATAATATCGATACGTTATATAATTATTTATATAATATCAATAAATTGGTCAGTTCAACTGTATAGTAAGAAGCCCAAAGGAAAAAGGAGCTAACGTTAACCTACAACAATGTGATTGGGTGGACTAGAAAAACACGTACAATATTAATACTGTGAATACATATTTCATATATCACAAGATTGATAGAGCAAAGCCAATAATATCAGTGAAAGGAGAATGCCTACCTTCAATCATTAATAGGAAAATTTACTAAAAATTCCCACAAGATCCTATCATCAATCCACAAAACAATCTCGATTAACCCAATTAATTTTACAACTTAACAGTTTGTAACTTGAGAATATGGCATTTGCTCACCTAAGCACTATCAGACTAGTTTAATCTGCCAGGAATCAAGCACACTCACTGAACAATTCAACAAGAGGTAAATTTTAAAGCTTCCAACACCACCGCCCTAAAAAATGGATGTTCTAAGCTTAATAGTTGCTTGTTACCTTATCTTACAAGAGCCGCTAAAGCGAAGAACATCACTAGGCACAATGCTCCACTACATATATGTATGCCAACCATTTGAGATTTTTCTGCCTGTTTTTCCGCACAATATGGCTCCAAACTTCTAGGAGCTGTGATCTCTCATCAAAAGTAAAGTATCATACCCACTATGTACAATGGAAAAATATCCAGAATTTGCTAGCTAGCCTTTCCTTGGGTGCTCATCAATGTCCATGAATTCACCAGTCACCCTGCAAAATAGAGAGGCAAGCAGCAGCATCTCACATTTCAACAAGTTGTTCTGAATAGATTCTCGTTCATGGGTAGCTGAATTTCTAGTGTGTTACAATGTCTTAGAGCTAAATCACAAAGATCAAAGCGAAGTTTCTTTTTATTTGAAAAAAAAAAGGGTGTTAATGTACACCAATTCCAGCACTCTCAGAAACATCCTTATTTTGTAGTAAAAAAAAAAAGGAAAAGCAAATAATCCTCAGCAGTAAATTAACTATGAGATTAAAAATATAAACAGATCCAGTTTCACTATGAGTTCTTAGTACACGGCATGTTGTAAGAAGAAATAATAACATAAAGACTCCATAAAATGTTTGGGGAGTTTGCATTAAAAATATCAAGTACCTGTCATATGACAAGAAGGCATCACCAATTGTTCCACTAACTTTGTTCCGTACCTTTCTTACACAAACCTAGTGTATAAAAAGAACTTTTAGCGAAATATCTAAGGCAAACAACTAATGATCTTACTAAGCAAACCAAACCTGCACTTGATCCACGGGGCCAGCCGAAGGGTCTCTGTTACGATGAATAACAATACCATTGTCACACTTGTTTATGAAGTGTGCACTTCCGCTAATATCGTACAGATTTGGAGGACCTCCTACCCAATGATGCAACTGGCAAAACATATTTGATGGTCATTGATATTATCGAATTGAATAAGAACAAAGGCATCAAAGCAGCAGTAACACAACAATTTAAGTCATCCAACCTGTCTCGGATGTGCAACAAACCAAACATGACAGGAATGGTGTTGCGCAAACCGTTTTATCTTCGTCAGCATCTGGCTGACATACTCTGTTTCAGTCCTGAAAAGTTGAACGGTTATAAATGCCCCAACTCCAAGAAGTCACAACGAAAGAGAACATGTTCCTAGAGATCTCGATATTGGAGAAAACTGAATGGTAATGAACATGAACCATAACAACTACAATTTCAATGTTTCAAGCACAAAGAGAACTCATATTGATTTCAAGAGTGAAACATAGTATAGAAATGAAACAATAGGTAAGAGAGCAACCTAAGGATGCTATCATAATGAGGAGTTGGACAAGAACAAGTGGATGCTTCACCAAGTTGAATATTTCTGTAGGTAATATCTTGAAAAGGGGATATAACCAAGAATCCTAAACTTGAAAAAATTTCAGCCTTTAGGGTTGACAAGGGTAATCAATCTGTGGAGAAAAATGAGTGCTCGAGATCTAAGGAAGTAGGAGTTTCCTCTTGAGAGGAAGACATCGAAGAAGAAAGGCCAACCAACATACATTGTAGAAAAAACTGGTGCTTGAGATATAAGTCACAATTCCTATAGTCCAGGACAAATCTACTGAACAAATTTCAAAAGCAAGAATTATTGCAAATCATTCTCTGTTTCTAATGAAATGAAGCCACTGGATGGGATTGTAGAATTGCCACCCAATCCAACTGGAGGGTAAGTTTCATCCCCTCGTACTCCCCAACCCTTACCTCCCTGTCACTCCCACCTATAACATTTCCCGCGAAATTCATGTTTAGAATCTCTCTTCATTTTTTTTAAAAGGTCAAGATTTATAAATGAAGTACCAAGCTGACACAGGATAGTGCAGGACTCAACATTCTTCTACACATCATAAGAAACTCAAATAGTCAAACTGATCCAACCTATCCAACATACTACTATTACACCAAAAATATAAGTTATGCAAACATTTATTCTTAATTCTAGAAATGTCTCCTTTTTCCTTCAAAACAAGCTTTGTTCCTTTCCAGCCAAATGGTCCAGAAATTGCATATGGGTATAGTCTTCCAAATTTGCTTCAGACCTCTTGAAATCCTTTGGCTTTGCCAGCATTCTGGTAAACTCTTAATCTTCAGAGGCATCACCCATTATACACCAATAACATTTAGAAACAACACCCAATATTATCTGGAGCATCTGCAATGTACGAAAAGATGTTCCACTGTTTACTGGTTCTCTTCACACAGATGACATTTACTATTTAAAAGCAAAACCTCTCTTTTGCAAATTATTCTGAGTTAAACGAGCCTCCCGAATGGCTTTACAAGATCTTTGGTTCTCCAAATCATCTTCCGGGGCCAGTTAGAAACCCCTAGACCTGTTTGCTTTAATAACAGACAAGCAATTTTTAACTGAGAACATCTTGTCCTTGCTAATAGAGCAAATCAAGCAATATTCCTAGTTTTGATCAATTGAAACTGAATCCAGTTGTTGAAGCAGTTGACAGAAACCTTCCAATCTCAGTCAATTAGATTCCTTCTGAACTGTAATTGCCAACCAGAATTTGGACGGAACTCAGAGATGTAGCCATCCTAAACCATAGAGCAGCTAAAAATATCTGGAAACCTGTTCTTCAAACTTGTATTACCAAACCAGATGTCTGACCAAAATTAATTCTGGCCTCATTTCCCACGTCTGGAACACTATGTTGGTAAAAATCCCCCCCCCCCCCCAGTAAACTTAACCCTTTCCTGACTCCCCCTGTTATTCTCAATCGTGTGGGATTGTCTTCAACCATCCATCTTGCCACAAATAAATTCAATTATCCTATCCCAGATTTCATCACCACCCTTATTGTATCTCCATAGTCAATTTAACCAGTAGGCTCTTTTTGTATAATTTCAGTTTTTTCACTCCCAAACCTCCCTCATTTTTACCGTTAATGACCACTTCCCATTTTAAGAGATGTATCTTGCTTTGACTGGCAGTACCATCCCACAAGAACTGATCCCTTATGAAATTCAACTTCTTTCCAATGCTGCAGGTGTAGGTAAAAAGGACATAAAAATGTTGCCATTCCATTTAGCACACTGACAGTCCAAGTTTTTCTTCTTCTAGTGTTTGCTAGTGCGAAAGAAATGCTAGCACCTCTTCTCCCCTCCCAAGGGGTCATTAAATCGAGTAAAATCCAACCTTGTATATCTAGGAATGATGGAACTTCCTCCAGTTTCTGATCCTGACTCTCCTGCCAATGTAGCTTTACCCTTCCAACATCGATTATGACTGGTATTTTCAGTTGATTCAGAGTCGATCTTCGAATTTGCTAAATCCTTTGTGAGTGCATCCAAGTGAGCATTTATGGCTTCCTGTCTGGCTAAATTGGCTGCACGTTTTTCTTGGAACGAGTTCACTAACTGTGATAGTTGTCGTCGGATTTGGTCTCCCATAACTTCCGTCTCTGATACCAAGTTGTTATAATCCCCTGATATGGATCTAGTTATGGGAGCGCTGCAAAATGAATCTGATGTTTTCTTCCCACGACCTATGGTGCTGGTTCGTTAAGAGAAAACCTGCAATCTCATGAGTTAAAGTACTCAAACTGGAATAAGTTTCTGCTAAGATTTCATAGGATAAACGGAGTTTAAATACAATACTCATAAGATAACTACCCGAAGAAACTAGGACACAGTTTCCTAACATTACCGGAGTCAAAAACTGCACATAACAACTCCAAGGAAATAACTACTACTGGAATGAGAAACTGCAAATAACTACTATTGTAAAGCCTTTAGGAACCGAGTGCTAAACTTTGTCAATATTTTTGAATCTTCTCTGAGCCTTAGCCAGCTTATGGAAAACTTTTGTTTCTTGTCCCCTTGTTTGATCCACAAAAATCGAGAATTTTATCAGCAAAATATTTCTTCACACTTTGCCACTTTCTCCAGTTACCTCTTGATAAAATCCTCTCTGTTTCTGCTTGTTCTTCATCTGGAAGCACCCTTTCACTCTATCTCTTCCAGCCTAGCCAGTGCCTTATTTTTCTCCTCTTCCAGTAAAAATTAACCCTTTTCCCTCAATCTTCACCTCCTTTGGAATGATGCTACTGTCTCCCTTCACTTTTAATCATGCCCGTTGAAGATGATTTTTCAGAGATGTCTCCTCCGTTTTTAACCATCCTCCACACTGCTCTCTGATGGCTTCAAATATCTTATCTGACCAAAGGTGAAGAGGAAGACCCATAACTCTGACCCAAGTCCATTCTCTTTGTCATCTGTTCAAACAACATCCAGCAACTGGAGTCCACCACTCCAAGTTGATTTTTTTCTTTTTTCCAGCTCCACTCCCCTTGAAGAACATGTTCCGCCATGTATTTTGTTGGGAACTCAAACAAAAATTGAGTGCCAGCCATTTCATAAATCTTCACCCGAATGCGTTCTTTCAAATCGACACCGCCTACCTACGTATATCTGATAGTGTAGGTTTTTCTTTCAAATCTCTGTTAAAATGACCAACCACACATCTGCCCAAGACATCGCTTTAGCCGATGCTTTCCCCTCAGTTATGATGAATTTATTGTCGCTCGTACAGATCAATGCTCCGTTTACCCCCTTCGATTGCCATTTACTGGTTCTGCAAGTTCAGCATATGGAATTTTTGGGTCTGTCTTCCTGAGGATGTTAGTATTAGTGGGACTTGTATTTTTTTGATGAATCTGTTGATCTTAAACGTGATATCCCTACATCCAGCATTCAATGTCACTTCAGGATAATATTGACAGATCTGTTGTCTCCATGTACCGAAAAAAATACTTATAAATCTGCCAAACTTGTTGTTTTCCCTTGAACAGAAAAATAGTGCACATTGCTCCTTAAGTTTACCTTTTTTCACTTGCGGCCACATCATTCTCTCTTGCATTTCAAAATTCAAAGAACCCATCTTCAGATTTTTGAAGCACAACAAAGACAAGAATCCATGAATCTTTTGGAATTTCATTTTCCTTGCTCAACTTCTTGAAATCTGCTAGCCTGTCAAGATCCTTCAACAGAATGGACTACTAAAAGATTGCTTTTAAATGGAGTATCAGATGGCAGCAGTATGAGGAAAAGAATAGTAGTAGCAAACAAATATACCAGGGAGAAAATGCAACGAGAACGTAAAAATTCTCCCTATACAAGGTATCAGCACAATATATCCTCAAACAACCACCAAGAACAGGCGGCAAAAAGCATTTTAAAATTGAGCTACACATTTTGTCGTCCTCGGATCATCGTGAGACTGTTAATATGGAATCACCAACCATAAAAAATGCTTAAAAGGTTACTCACTGGCTTGAAGGACGTTGATGATCAAGCTCATTGTATGGATCTATTACAAGTCCATTCACCCCATGTCTTAAAACTGCAGCTTTTGCAAGCGAGAGAACCCAGTCAATATTCGGCAGGCAATCATTCTCACACCTGTTCAATTATCCTACTTTTCTGGTTAGTGAAGAAAAATGAGATTCAATAAATAAAAAAGAAAAGATAGCTCAAGAAGTAAAACTTCTTCAGAATTCGAGATTCAGAAAATAAAAAAGAAAAAGATGGCTGAAGAAGTAAAAGCTTCTTTAGAATACCTAACCCACCCAATATTATTAACTAAAAGAGTGAACAGATTAAAAAAAAACCTAAACTTGGCGAGTTTTATTCAGTGCACATCTAAACATTGTGTTGCCTAATTACCCTCCTTAACATGACAATTTTATTGTCACGACCCCCCTGCATGCTGACAAATACATAGAAATGTGACACACACGTTGCCACATGGATTTTCTTGTCCATGTGACATTTTTAGAATAAAATATAATTTTAACCTTTTTAAGTTCACCAATTATCTAAATCATCTTTTTCAAGACAAAATTGTAAAATAAAACATAGAATAAATATTTTGATTATAATATTTTATTTAGGTAAAGATCATAATCAAGTTTTTTTACATATTAGTCCAGGAAAAGAATAAATACATGTTTTAAAAAAATATTATTGCATCTAAAGAAAAAGTATAAAGGAAAATAAAATTCCAAACAAATGTTTAATGAATTTTGCCCGCAAAAGAATAATGCATAGTTAAATTAAATACTCATTGCAAAAAGATACAGTGTTTTTCCTTTTTATAAAAATACACCATTTGAACTTCATAACTTGGTTAAATCTTCTATTTATTTGGATAAAATAAATAGAGTTTTAACTAAGCTATGTAAATTTGGATCCAAAAAAAAAGAGAAAAAAATATACTGTTGAAACAAATAATCGTTTTATCTAAAGAAAGAAATTGGGATAAAATAGTAATGTATATTAAAAAAACAAAGAGTACTACAATTAGAAGAAATAAATCATTATATTAACTGTGACAATTAATAATTGAAAAATACCCACGTGTAAGTTGAGTTTTCAATTTTTCTTCCCTCCCACGCACCTAAAAGAGTGTATTCACGCTCTTTGCCACATCAGCATCTAGGAGGGCCGAGGATATCAAATTACCAAGTTCAGAGGGTAATTAGGCGAACGTAAAGTTTAAGTGTGCACTAAATAAATCTAGCCAAGTTCGCGCGGGGGAGGGGGGGGGGGTTGATCTATTCACTCTAACTAAAAACCTATCTATGAAGATTATGGAAATTGAACAATATTGGAGCAATAATACTGCCATACAGCAAGCTGATTGTACTAGCTAGAAATCAGAACGTAGCTTAACCAAGGAATCACCAAAGCCAGTAAATCACTCTAAAAAAATAATAAGTTATCTAGAAACAATTTTTCGTGGAAAATAGAGGAGAACCATGTATGCAAATAGAGAAAATGAAAAAAAAAAATGGTCCCTTATATTTGGGGATAGGTCTGGGGAGGTTCTTGGCTATCAAATAAGAGAATTTCATACAGAATATGTAGGTATGCTTATAGGTTCCAGATACAAGTCAAAGCAGGTGTGGGGAAAAAAACTGACAAGAGACTTGCTACATGGAAAAGACAATACCTTTCTCTGGGGCAGTGTGATTCTTGTCAATACTGTCCTTGACTCGCTACCAAGCTTTCTTATGTCCTATTCTTTTACTAGTGAGTATGAGATAAGAAATCTAATTCTGATGGATAATTACCTATGAAATGGTTGTGGAGATACGGCACAAACATAGAGCTTTTTGAGAAGAGTAATTAACGAAAAATATGGAGATCACAGTTTTTGATCTATGGATCGTGCACACACTTCTCATGGTTTAGGTTTATGGAAAGCATATAAGTAGCTTTTGGACCACTTTTGAAGCCTGCACAAAGGTCAAGATTGGCTATGGCAGGAACAAGATTGTCGTATGATGTTTGAATAGGACCCTCACCATTGAAGATTAGGTATCAAGATCTTTATTGACTCAAGAATAATGTAGGTTGCTTTGTCTTACAATGTTGGAATGGAAGTTCTTGGTGCTTAAGTTTCAGAAGAAATTTCTTTGATTAGAAAATCCCCAGAAGAGTTCTTCTGTTAAGAGATTTAGAGTGTGTATGTTTAACGCAGAAGCTGACGATTGCATCGTATGAACAAGGCAGAAAAATGGGCTATTTTCTGTTTAATTATTGCTATAAGGCGATCAAAATGTGTGAGTGACAGCCCAACTTATTGGTCATGAAAGCAGTCGTGGAAATCAAAAGCACCCTAAAAAGTTAGACTCATGAAGCTTGCCTCACCCATCACAATCTATAGAGAATGGGAATGACGATATCAGTTGGTATTTTATGTGTAATAGAGAGGTGGAAAACTACAGCCATCTCTTTTTGCATTTTCCAGTGACTGGCCAGATCTCGTCTTCATTGTTCAACAACATACACACTGTTATGTCATACTCAGTCAAAGAGCTATTCAGTAAATCATTACCTGCTTGTATTTGTTGGGTAATATGGAAGGAAAGGAATAGCAAATGTTTTGAAGTGATAACGGATATTGTGCAGAAGCTCAAATACATATGTTTGTGGTCGTTGGCTTTTCGGTGTAATCTTCAATATACAAAGACTGAACATGGCATCCTAAACTCGTAGAAACTTTACACGAAAAGGTTTTAGTAAAATAGAATCCTCTTTTTTTTGTAATGATGGATTCCTAGTGAACTGCCTATGCACTTTTTAGTGCCAGGCTACTTTATTTATAATAAAATGTTTAATTACCTTTTCAAGAAAATAGTCCCTTAAATATATCCCTGAGCAATTTTGGTCCCTTGCCAAAAGTTAGCACTTTTTGTCTCAATCAAATGTTTAACAAACTCTGATTTTTAGATTTAATAGGAACTAGGAAAAAAAAAAGATCTACTGTGAACTCACATTTGGAGGTGCAGATTCCGCTATTTTTGGTGTATTTTCAATGTTTGGTGAAGTTTTTTGAGATTCAATTTCTGGTATTTTTTTTGTCTATTCATTGTGTCTGGTGCAGTTTTTGGTTTTGAAGTTTCTGACATTTGACAACTTTAAGGACCAAAACTAGTCAGAACTCAAAAGTATATCAGGAACTACTTTAGACATATCCCCAAACATAAAAGACCAATTTTGTTTGCTTCTCCATGCAAAGACAAAAGGATGAGAAACCCTATTGCAGGGAACAAGAGGTTGCTTGTGTCCTACACATTACAAAAGGAGAATCGACACTGCCCTACCAACATCATATACATAATACATATGAAATATAATCTTCAAACTCATCTCATTTTTACATTGGTATGATCAAAGGGCATAAAATACTCAGTGCACTTCATTTATTTCTTCCCCGGACCCTACTCATAGCGGGAGCTTTAGTGCACCGGGCTGCCCTTTATTATAAGGGGAGTGATTAAGGCTGATTTAGTCAGTCCAACAACAACTTTGTTTTCAGAAGAAAACATGCATAAATAGGGCAAAATATAGAACTATAAACATGAAATGAAGCATATGTGCTTCTTCGAAGCAAGTGCATCTTCTTCTTTCAAATAAAGCACACAATTTAGAGAAAATACGAGATTTACCTAATATTTATAAATTAAGTATCAAGTGCAATTAATATTACTAGTTACAGTATTCAGTTATGATAATGACAACATCAATCCCAATAGCTTAAATTAAATAAATGTAATTTCAACAAATCCACTAGTAAATATCAATTAACAAAATTGAGTACAGTTTCTACCTTTTACTTAATCAGCCATTTTAAAAAAATTAATGTGCAACGTTCGATTTCATATTTAATTGTTTAGGAACTGCAATTGTAATTAGTCTCAACTACAAGAATGATAGTTTTTCCAAAACAATCTGCCTATATGACAAAATTGGAATATAGAAAATGGCATAAAGAATCAGTAGTATAAAGTTTCACTTGAAGCATGAAACTCAGTTGAAGCAAGGTTACGCGCTTTGCGTAGCTTAAGCGGCAAGACATGTACCTCATCAACCATGCGCACTATCTTTATATAAGAAGAAGTTAGAGATTTACAATAGTTTTAAACTTGATTGACATTGATTTTCGCTTCATACATTTCATTTGGGTACAATATTGTCAATCATTTTGTCCAAATCAGCGTTGTTAGTATATGTAGTGATTTTTCCTGGCCACAGGCACACATAATCTTTTCCCCATTAGTGCCTCTATTTGTAAGCTCACACTTAAATTTTGCTTTGCACTTAAAGCACCAATAGACTAACGCATTTCTTTGCTTTCGCCTTTACCTACTCCGTTTAGAATAGACAAGAAAAGTTAATAAAGTAATCATTGAGAGATTTTAAAAAGCAGAAGAGAAGTACAATAGCAACAACATGATGACTTGCACACCATAAGAACATGAAGACTACAAAGAGATTACTGAAGATACATGGGGAATAGTCAGATAGAAAAAAGCAATACCCCCCCCCCCTCTTTTCTAGTTTTAAAGTTTGATGCAAAGAGGAGACCCTTTCTTGCTTGAGTCTTAGGACTTCACTATTTAAATCTGCTCTTCTTCCAAATCGCATTGCTTCAACCATTAAGAGCAATAACACCTCCTTCACATCATTTTGTTGCTTGATCACGGTAAAGAAAGATGGATTTTGAGCCTAACTCAACCCAAAAGACAAACTTATGAGGTGAGAATTGCCAAAACCATTATTTTATAAGGATTTCTCAAGATCATATAAAGAGACAGCAACTCATACACTCAAACCAATATGGGATCTAATACCCCGTCACATTCCCAGGTTGGATATCATTGCGTGGACAACATAAGATGAGGCCCTAAATTGGATCGACCGTGAAATAGCAATGGGTCTCTTATACCATGTAAAAAATGCACCTTACACGTAACTCAACCTCAATAGCTAGCTCATGAGGTGAGGATCACTAAATACCAAATAGGGGACAATAGTCCATTCTCTTAACTGATGTGGGACACAAAAGATAACACTGTTTCTTAGTATTTTGGATACTATCTATTCAAAACATGGCATCCATAATGTGGATATACAATCAGTTAATCCAGGATTATCATTAAAACGAACTACAAAACATGGAGAGCAAGCTTAGGGAACATGTCAGTTCCAAATAGAAGTCAGTCAGATCATTAGGCAAGCTTCAACATTCATATTTCAGGAAATTGTCACCATCACCTTATGAGGAAAAAAGTATCACTGAGCCATTGCTTTCCCTCTTCAAACTCCTGAGCGCTCATCCGTTCAACAGATTCCCCATATCTGCAGTGCCAATGATCAAAACATTAACAAACAAATTAACAACGAATAAAAGATAAATCTATACTACTTTAAAAGCATGAACTCCCTAACTTAAAAGTTAAATTACTATAATACACTTCTTATTTTTAAAACTTAATTACAGTACTTGTTTTTTCCATATCGTTTTAGTGGCTTTGGTTACTGATGGTGGACTAGGTTCATGTTCTCAATTGGGGTTGAAGGTGAGGGAAAATAGTGGTAAGAGGGAGACGGGTTTTCGTAAGTTGAGAGTAGGATGGAACATAAGGTCACTTACAGGGAAGTCCATAAAGCTATTGAAGAGTCTTAAGAAGAGAAAGATTAATATAGCCTGTGTTCAGGAGACTAGATGGGTAGATTCCAAAGCTCAGGATGTGGACGGATTCAAATTATGGTACTCAGGAGGCTCAAGAGATAGGAATGGAGTAGGTATTCTAGTCGATACGGATCTTAGGGAGTGTGTGGTGGAGGTGAAGAGGATCAGTGATAGGATGATGTTTATTAAGTTAGTTATAGCCAGGCTTATTGTGAACATTGTTAGTGCGTATGCACCCCATGTGGGCCTGGAGGAATAGTCAAAAGGCTCTTTTAGGAGGATTTGGAGGAGGTAGTGAGAGGTATACCGAGTACCGAAAAGATTTTCATTGGTGGAGATTTCAATGGTCATATCGGTACAACTTCTAATGTTTTGATGATGTCCATGGAGGCTTTGGTTTTGGGGACAGGAATGGCAGTGGGGTATCTTTCCTGGAGTTTGCTAAAGTTTTTGAGTTGATTATTGCTAACTCGTGTTTTCTGAAGAGTGATAATTAATTGGTCACCTTTAGTAGCACGGTAGCTAGAAATCAGATTGACTACTTACTCCTCCGGAAGGGTGATAGAGACCTTTGTAAGAATTGCAAGGTTATTCCGAGTGAAAATATTACTACCCAACATAAGCTTTTGGTGATGGACTTGGAGATTAAGAGGGATAGGAGAAAGAAATCCTTTATGACTGATTGAGGATTAGATGGGGGGCCTAACTCCCGCCCTTTCTCGGGAGATGGGGGAGAAGTTGACTGGTTTAGGGGCCTGGAGTAGTAGCGGGAATGCGAACAACATGTGGGAGATGACAGCTGGTTGCACTAGAAAAGCAGCCACCGAGGTTCTAGGAATATCGAGAGGAATCCTTGGTGGTCGTCAAGGAGATTGGTGGTGGAATGGAAAAGTACAAGGCAAAGTGAAAGCCAAGAAGGTTGCCTATACGGAGTGGTTGGAGTGCGTGGATGAGGAGGAGAAGAGTAGGCTTAAAGATATCTATAAGAAGGCAAAGACGAAAGCGAAGTCGGCGGTCACCAGAGCTAAGACGACAGCTTTAGAACGCCTATATGTTGAGTTAGGGGAAAAAGGTAGGGAGAAGAGATTGTATAGGCTCGCCAAAGCGAGAGAATGAAAAGCCCGCGACCTGGATCTAGTAAAGTGCATCAAGGACGAGGAAGGTGAAGTATTAGTGGATGAGACCTCTATCAAGCAAAGGTGGCAAGCTTACTTCCATAGACTCTTAAATGAAAAAGGAGACAGAAATATTGTACTGGGTGATCTGGCATACTCTCATAGTCTTCGAGACTTTGGGTACTGCAGGTGTTTTAGGGTTGAGGAGGTTAGACGTGCTATTAGCAGGATGAGGAGGGGGAGAGCAACCAGGTCCGATGAGATTCCGGTAGACTTTTGGAAGAGCACTGACAAGGCAGGATTGGAGTGGCTGACTAAGTTGTTTAATGTTATTTTGAAGACTTGCTAAGATGCCCGATGAATAGAGGTGGAGTACTATGGTTTCATTGTACAAGAACAAGGATGATATCCAAAACTGTAATAATTATAGGGGTATTAAATTGCTAAGCCGCACTATGAAGATTTAGGAGAGAGTGGTGGAGATGAGGGTGAGGAGAGGAGTGTCAATCTCAGAGAACCAGTTCGGATTCATGCCGGGGCGATCGACTACTGAAGCAATCCATCTTATGCGGAGACTGGTGGAGAAATTTAGTGGAAAAAAAGACATCTCCATATGGTATTCATTGACCTTGAGGGATGTTCTCTGGAGGTGTCTGGAGGCTAAAGATGTTCCGATGGTGTATATTAGAGTTATAAATGACATGTATGCTGGAGCCAAGACTCGAGTTAGGGCAGTGGGAGGTGACTCAAAATATTTTCCTGTTGAGATAGGACTATATCAAGGATGTGGGTTGAGTCCTTTTCTTTTTGCCTTAGTGATGGATGAGTTGACACAGTCCATGCAAAAAGAGATTCCATGGTGTATGCTATTTGAGGACGACATAGTTTTGATTGATGAGACTCAAAACAGAGTTAATGATAGATTGGAGGTTTGGAGACAAACGCTGGAGTCCAAAAGGTTCAAATTAAGCAGGACCAAAACAGAATACTTGGAGTCCAAATTTAGTGTTGCGATGGATGAAGAGGGCATGGAAGTGAGGCTTGTCACTCAACCTATCCCCAAGACAGAAAACATTAAATATCTTAGATCCACCATACAGAGTAGTGGGGACATCAATGATGATGTCACGCAACACATTGGGGCAGCGTGGATGAAATGGAGGCTTACCTCCGGAGTCTTGTGTGATAAGGAAGTACCACCTAAACTTAAAAGTAAATTCTACAAAATGGTGGTTAGACCGGCGTCCTTACATGGAGTGTAGTGCTGGCCAATAAAGAACTCTCATGTTCAAAAAATACATGTTGCAGAGATGAGGATGCTGAGATGGATGTGTGGACACACTAGGAGTGATAAGATTAGGAATGAGGTTATTCGGGAGAAGGTGGAAGTGGCATTTGTGGCAAACAAAATGAGAAAAGCGAGACTGAGATGGCATAGGTATGTGTAGAAGAGGGGTGTCGATGCCCCAGTTAGGAGGTGCGAGCGGTTGGAGTTGGGGGCTATGCGAAGGGGTAGGGGTAAACCGAAAAAGTATTGGAGAGAGGTGATTAGACCAGATATGGTGCTATTCCATATCACTGAGGACATGAACTTATATAGAAATGAGTGGAGGTCACTGATTAGAGTATAAGGCTAGTAGGGATAAAATGATATATTGTCGTGTGTCGGTTTAGGGTGGTCGTAGGTCAAGGCATGCCTTTATAGGTTTGTTGTTATTGCATTTGATTATCACATTACTCTGCTATCGTTATTATTCTTGTCTTGTAAAATTTGCATTGATTTTTGGGGGTTTTTTGCCATTATGCTATATATATTGTTTTTCTTTCTTACTTGGGACTGTGACTTTTGAGTCGAGATTCTTTTGGAAACAGTCTATCTATCTCCATAAGATAGTGGTAAGTTCTGCGTACATCTTACCCTCCCCAGACTCCACTTGTGGGATTTCACTGGGTATGTTGTTGTTGTTGTTGCTTTTTAAAAAAATAAAAAGTGCGCAGAACGGCAGAAGCAAACCCAACCTACACTTCGTCTGAATCAATATGCTCTTTCACTTTTACATTCGCAACTATTCTTTCATAAACCATTCATTTACCTTAACCTAACTACCCATATTAAAAAAACTGTCCCGCACAAATAATCCCGATCTCATCCAGAAAGGATGTAATCTTTCAGAAAAGTTTTTACTCATGCTCCTTAATTCAGAAAAAGTCTGGTGCAATCCAAATTATGAATATATACCTCCAAATATTCATCGAAAAAATCTTCATTGAACTCTAATTATGGTAAGTTTTTGGAATTTCTTTCAGATTTCATCCTTGTAGAATTTGCTAAAACTTTTGAAGAGGTGTCCTCAAATGTACTTTTCATGGAGGGTTAGTGATGGTGATGACAGTGATTTAGATGGTTTTGAAGACATGCAAATATCTGCTTGTTGTTCTCATTGAACCTGGAAAGATAAATGATGCTCACAAGGTTCTCGATGAAATGTCAGACAGAGGTATGAACATGAAATCACTAGGCAGTGGCTCTAATAAAAGAAATGCCAAATTTAATTATGTGAACACACGTTTCTTGAGTTACTTTTCCATAAAACTGTGTGTGTAACACTTCATGTTGACACTATTGTTTTTCAGCAACGATTTTAGTGAATAGGGCAGATCATGGGTCATATTGACTTTGTATGCTACAACATTTCTATATGCCAGTCGCTTACTTGTGCACCCATGTTTGTGTGATGTAATTTAAAGATAACTATATATTGATTGTCCCATAATACACTGATTAATGTATAGCTGCAACATGAAAGTAATCTATGTTGATAAAAATAAAGATGCAAAGGCCTACTTCCTCAATACTTTCATTAAGGAAGTCATTTTACTTATCTTTAAGGAGCTTGTTTTCCTAGCGAAAATATTTTTCAAAATTTTTGTCCAACCAAACATGAGAAAATTAGAAAACATTTTCCTATACACCAAACACACTCTTAAGAATGAAATGAATACAAATGAGAATGATTATTCAATATCATCGGGGAGTCAATAACATCACATTTTATTAAAGCATAATGCGTAAGATGTTGATCAAAAACATTCTTTTACATACCCGATTTCAGATGCATGCTCCTGTGGGCTATGGTTCAAGTCTTGAAGAGATCATCTCAATATAGTACATATGTTCATAAGGAAACATAGCAAGTTCTCTTGTGTTTTTGTTGGAAATAAGATGATTGTTTTTGTATGGGATCCAAAAATAGTGCATTATGGGTTCTTATGTTATAAATGGCATCTCCTAATAATGGATTATATTGGTAATGTGAAACTATGAATTATAATTAAAAGAATCGTTATTCAAAACTATATAGAGTTTTACAAAGACTCATTCCTTTATATTTATACATTGGAATTGAGTATGAGGTTAATGTAAACCCCTATATGACACTTAAAGTTGGATGAATGTTCTTTAAATTTTAAATGAGGATACTCTTAGTGGGAGCCAAAAAGGTTTCATACTTTATGTAACACCCCTACTTTTTGAAAAGTCTAAATTAACCTGTGACTTCGTGATAAGACGAAGAGTGATTAAAAAATTAAGAATTATTTGGTATGTCACATTTTAAGTGCTCAAGGTTCATATTTTAAGTTTTGAAGTTAAGCGGGTTGCGAAATCAAAGTTGGCAAAAGTTATCGCAAGTTTCGTTTTAAGGATTTCTCTGAAATTTGGGTCAAATGTCTGTGAGCTTTTCTCCTAGGTCTACGAGTCTAGTTTCCAATATATCAAACCGTTCGTCCATACGACTTCAGAATAGAGAGATATTCGCGTTTTCATGAGATGAAGCAAGCAGGCACATCTAGGTGGTCCTAAGCCCCTATGTCAGTTCAGCTTTATATAAGCTATTCAAGCTCCGTTTTAACTCAATATAATCAACCAAAATTCATATAAAATCATAGGGAAAGTCCCAAAATCCTCCATGGATATTGATTCTTTCAACTCGGAAGTTTAACGGAAGTTGCTCTACATACCGAGCTTGTCATCTTGGTATAGTTTGCCCCGTCAATTTCATGGCGTATCTTCATGGGTGTTGTCGTGGTGACATAGCAGGTGTTTATTGAGTATTTTGCAATAGCTATGGATATATATTGACAAGCTAGCGATATTGTACACTTATCTATTTGTTAAAACGAGATTCTAAGCTCCTAGTTATGAAAAGTCGCACTTGCCGATGACTTGTAGTAGTTTCTTGTTGGTTTTTGCTTTGTTTGTTGTTACTTCAAGGAGGTAGGTTATTTAGCATTGGAATTCAGTCCGTTTTGTCAAGGAAATGTCCCCCCTACGACCCTCCTTCATAATTACGTGTTTTAGTGTCATTTTTTACAGTCTCCGTTCCACGAAGTGGTGTTTTGGATACCATGACTTTGGGAAGCCCCTTTATCTTACTATGTTTGTGTATTGATGGTGTTAAAGTGCTAGAGGGATTGGGGAGTTTATGTGATTCTTATTGGAGTCGCGTACGATAATTATTGGATTGAGCAACGTGAAGTACGCCTTTTTATATTGCCGCGGGAGCTCGTCGCTCCTTTGAGATGTTATTGGAATATCTTCATTGGCTATAGCTGTTGTTTATCATTCTTATTGGCCTAATTTTATGATTTGGACTTAGATGGTCGCGACTGTGACATTGATGCCTTACTGATTGGTTACGGCTCATCTTTGCAGCCTTTTGATTCTAACATTTGTGGCATTCCATTTGGTTGGTCAAGATTTATTTCAACACCTTTGGGGCTTCAGTTGAAAGGTATGTTAAGGCTATTCCCTTCTTTCGACATGTTTCGTTAAAGCTTAAAAGCTATACAAAAAGGTGGTTTTTATCATTGATAAACTCGTAGCCATGATTGTTGGTTGCTCGAGTTACAATAGTTCTCTATTGTCGGGATTCTTATTCTGTTAGTAGTGGCCCAATCTTAGGAACGACTTAGAGACTATTGGTATAGGTTGCCTATAGCTAAATTGCCCGCTTTTAGCCTATTGAATTGTTATTATTGCCCTTGGGGCTATTGTGGTTAGCTGCAGGAATGTAATTATTGCTTGGAGGCTATGAGTTGCCTACGGGGCTACATTGATGCCTAAGAAGGCTACATTCTGCCTACAAGGCTATATTGTTGCCTAAGAGGGCTATGCGTTGCCTAGAGGCTTGCAGACTACTGTGTGGGTTGTATAGTTATGTTAATGGCCATGTTGGCTTGGTTTGTTTGTTTGTTGAGGTCTGATAGTTTCTTGATGTATTGTCTTGATATATACCTGCTTTCAGCTTCTGTATAGAGATCATGGTGGCCTCGGCGGCTCAAGCAGGACTTGTGTGCTAGTTTGCTATTTCTTTGGATGAACTATTGGGAGTAGTTGTTTCCTTCATAAAATTGTTGATAAGGGCCTTGCCAGCCGAGGGCTTATTTTTAAGCCAAGATATACTTATTTGTTTTCTTGATTGTGTGACTGTTATGCGCTAGTAGCAAATGGTTCGGCAGGGTCGGCTCAGGCCTGAGTTTTGGCATTAGGTGCCAGTTGCGCCCCTTGAGTTTAGGGCGTGACACTTTACTTAAGCCTTGCATTTTAGTAAATTATATTGTCTAAGCTTTTTTTCCTTTCTCTTCCACACTTTGAGTCCATTAAAGCGACAATCTAGAAATATAATATCCTAACTATTTTGTATAGAACGGAAGGAGGCGAAGTCGGCGGTTTCAACGGCAAAAACGACACCTTTTGAACGTCTTTATGCTGAACTAGAAGAGAAAGGCAGGGATAGGAAATTGCTCAGGCTAGCCTTTTTTTTTAAGGACGAGCATGGAAAAGTATTGATAGATGAGACTCTCATTAAACAGAGATGGCAGTCATACTTCCATAAACTCTTGCATGAAAAAGGGGACAGAGACATTGTGTTGGGAGATTTGAAACATACAGGGAGGCGTCACGATTTTGGGTATTGCGGGAGTATTAGGGTCGAGGAGGTTAAGGGTGTTGTTCGTAAGATGCACTGGGGAAGAGCGACCGGACCTGAGGAGACGCTCAACTACAGAAGCCATCCATCTTATGAGGAGACTGGTGGAGCAGTATAGGGAGAGGAAGAGGGACTTGCATATGGTATTCATCGACCTAAAAAAGGCTTACGATAAAGTTCCAAGAGAGATACTATGGAGATGTTTGGAGGCTAAAGGTGTACCTGTGGCTTACATTAGGGTGATCAAGGACATGTATGAGGGAGCCAAAACCAGGGTAAGGACAGTAGGAGGGGACTCAGAGCAATTCCCAGTTATGATGGGGTTGCATCAAGGATCAGCTCTTAGTCCATTTTTATTTGTCTTGGTGATGAATGGATTGAAGCGACAAATTCAAGATGAGGTGCCATGGTGTATGCTTTTCGAGGACGACATAATCCTGATCGATGAGACTTGTAGCGGAGTTAATGCTAAGCTGAAGGATTGGAGACATACCTTGGAGTCTAAAGGGTTTAAGCTGAGTAGGACCAAGATAGTGTACTTAGAGTGCAAGTTCAGTGAGACACCTCAGGAGGTTGGAGTGGAAGTTAGGCTTGGTGTCCAGGCCATCCAAAAGAAAAGTAGTTTCAAGTATCTTGGGTCTATCATACAAGGCAGCAGGGAGATTGACGATGATGTCACACATCGTATTGGGGCAGAGTGGTTGAAATGGAGACTCGTTTCTGGAGTGCTATGTGACAAGAAGGTGCCACCACAACTTAAGGGCAAGTTTTACAAAGTGGTGGTTAGACCGGCTATGTTGTATAGGGCGGAGTGTTGGCCAGTTAAGATCTCTCACGTTCAAAAGATGAAAGTTGCCGAGATGAGAATGTTGAGATGGATGTGTGGGCATACCAGGAGCAACAGGATTAGAAATGAAGCTATTTGGGACAAGGTGGGAGTGGCCTCGGTGGAAGACAAGATGCGGGAAATGCGAATGAGATGGTTTGGGCATGTGAAGAGGAGAGACACAGATGCCCTAGTGAGGAGGTGTGAGAGGTTGGCCATGGATGGTTTCAGAAGAGGTAGGGGTAGGCCGAAGAAATATTGGGGAGAGGTGATTAGACAAGACATGGCGCAGTTACAGCTTACCGAGGACATGACCTTAGATAGGAGGTTGTGGAGGACCCACATTAGGGTAGAAGACTAGTATATAGTCTCGTTATTCTTCCTTATTAGTAAGCGCATTACAATTCCTTGTGCTTTGATTTCTACTATTATCTATTACTGTGTGTACTTTGATTACCCTATTTTATCTATGTCACTTTCGTTATTTGCTTTCTCATATCGCTTTGAATTTCTTAGTTTTCTCTGACCTCTTTTATGCTTTTATTGAGCCGATGATCTTTCGGAAACAACCGTCCTACCTGCTTTTATTGAGCCGAGGATCTTTCGGAAACAGTTGTCCTACCTTGGTAGGAGTAAGGTCTGCGTACACTTTACCTTCTCCAGACCCCACGTTGTGGGATTTCACTGGGTTGTTGTTGTTGTTGTTGTATTACATTTGACATATGCTATGGAGAGTAATGAAGCATCAAAACTAATAGCTCTCAATAAAGTATTTCATTTCGTGCTAAAGATGTATATTTATGTAGTGTCATCTATTTTGCATAATTTGACTAATATTTTGTATGGAAAAAAATCACAACTCAATTTTCTGGAGATATGAAGCTTGGCAAGATGTTCACACCTGATCACACATGTACCAGTTATCGCAATCTAAATAAAAGGCTGAAATTTTTTTATGGGAAAAAATAACGATTCAACTTTCAAAAGATACAAACTTGACAAAATCTTCATAACTAATCACTCACATAAAGGTTATTGTGATATTAACAACTAATGGGCGATAAAAAGATGGCTTACTTTAAGTCTGTTAATCCTTTAATTTCCCATTATTAAATATTGAGATTAAAAATTTCTTTTAATAATATTTAGAATATTTTATAAAATATGTATTATATGACTTGATATACATGTGCATCGCACATGTGGAAAAATTAGTCATATCTATTCTAACAGTCGGAACCTCCACACTTGAAAGTTGATTTACGAAAATACACTTCAAAAGTTGATCACTAATATTACTCCTCATCCAAAAAAACAAACTACACCTTTAAGTTCTTCCTCGTATCTTCCACACACATACAAATTTGTCTTGAATTTACATTTCAGTTTTTCCCCTAATATTTTCCACACAGTTATAATCAACTATAAACTATAAATAACCATTTTATAATAACTATGTATACCATTTTTAAATTTTAAATTAATTAGCATGAATTCCACGTGCGACACACGTGTCAGATGACTAGTAATTTCACAAGTATGAGTAAGATATTCGTCTTGTGCAATAGAAAGTCAGGTTCTGCTTACAGGAAAAAAAATGAAAGAGGAAAACAACAAAAGCTTTACAAATACAGTAGCAGAATATGACTATCCCACCTTTTTTTTGGATTTCCTATCCGGTGTCTGGTACCCGCATTGGAGCCCGACTAATCCGGATTCGCACCGCGTAAGGCCTCATTTGGGGGGACGCACTACCTATCAAGGATATTTCCATACCCAAGGCTCGAACCCGAGACCTCTGGTTAAAGGAGAAGCAGACCCATCCGCTGCACCACATCCTTTAGTGGTTTTTTTGGTTTCCTATCCGGTGTTACTATCCCACCTTCATAGACCAGCGCACACAGAAGTTATAGTGGGCCGATATTCTGGGAAAAATAAAAAAAGGCTGTCTGTCCATCCAGCAAGCTATGCTTGCCAAGAATGAAAGCTTCAAACATGTGCCACACATTTGCAAGAATGGGAAGCAGTAAGCAGTCTGGTTATGATACCTAACTACTTCTCAAATACAAACATTTTTTTAAACCGGTTGCTATTGTGTGTATATAATATATGGTGCGCACAAAACAGTACATGGGCTGTACTGTAACCATATTTACAATTGTATCCAGAAGCTAAACTCATTTACCTCTATATTGACTCTAGAACATCATAATAGAATCAGTATCATCCGAGTACATCTGTTTACACCAAAAATATAATATCAAGACAATTCAATTTGATCTTCTGCATACTATTCTCTATATTTGTAAAACATATCCTTCCATATTGTCCACCAGATGCAAGCAGGGACAATTCTCTATCTACTTCTGTTATTTGCCATTGATCCTTCTTCTTCCCAACTCTATAAAGCTTTTGTAATCTTTCCAGGCTAAGAAAATTCTCCACAGTTGTTCTGTCACTTTGCAATGAAGGAATAGATGGTTAACTCTGCTTTAACTCAAGACAGAATGCATTAAGGACACATTGTGATCTTTCTTTTCATTAAATTGTTCTGGGTGAGGACAGCTTCCTTAGCCAAGAGCCACACAAAATAAGCTACTTTGTGTAAGATATTAGATCTCCAAATATGCTTCCAAGTCCAATTATCAATCTGCTGATTAGACTGATTCATCATCTTGTGTGCTACATTCACCTTCAAGTCACCACTGCTATAACCTTGCCACCTCAATATGCCTTTCCCTGCCTATAACCCACTGAACTGTGCAAGGATGCTATAAAATTTAGTTATCCTGTCCATTTCTCAATCATTGGGTGATCTTCTGAAAGTAATATCCCAATCTTGAGGTGTCCACATTTCTTCGATAGTCATCTGTTGGTGAAGCACAAGATTGAATATGACTGAAAAGTGTGACTTTAGAGTCTCTATTCCATGTCAATTGCCCTCCCAAAAGCTAGTTTTGCTAACATCATAAACTTTGATCTTTGGTTTGCTCTAAGGCCCCGATGGATATCCATAAACTAACCCCATCTGGTGTATCAACCTCCTTGGTCATCCATTTG
This sequence comes from Solanum dulcamara, assembly GCF_947179165.1. Classification (NCBI taxonomy): domain Eukaryota; kingdom Viridiplantae; phylum Streptophyta; class Magnoliopsida; order Solanales; family Solanaceae; genus Solanum; species Solanum dulcamara. The sequence goes on along the minus strand of NC_077247.1, from coordinate 21,265,371 downwards.
TCTTCCTCCTCATATTTTACATTTAAAACTTTACCCCATAATGACTGATTCTCATTGGTAAGCCTCCACAGACATTTCATCTTCAGAGCTTTATTGTGAATCTTTAAATTCCTGATACCCAGACCACCAATTTCTTTCCAAAACAGAGCTTTCAATTTGACGGGATGAAACCCTTTCTTTTCTTTGTTACCTTACCAAAGGAATGCTCTCCTAATACTATCCAGTCTTTAAATGACCCCTGCTGGGATTGGAAAAACTGACATCATATATGTAGGAAGAGCATCTAAGACAGAGTAAATGAGTGCCAACCTACTACCAAGAGATAAGTACTGAGTCTTTCATTTGGCCAATTTCTTCTCACAGTTTTTAATAACACGTCCCTAATTCCTTTGGATTTAGAGTTTGCTCCCCATGGCAATCCTAGATAAGTAGTTGGTAAAGTACAAACTTCTCCACCTAGAATTGCATTTGGTTGTGTTGTCTGGGTGACTTCAGTAATGGGAAATAACAAGTTTTTCCTCCAGTTGATGTGTAAGCCAGACACCCCTCCAAATAAAACCAAGATCACCCTCAAGTATCTCGACGGATCTTCTTTTGCATCACAAAAAATTAGAATGTCATCAGCATACTGGAGGTGAGTCACTTCCATAATGCCCCTATCAGTTGTAGCCACTTCAAAACCATGAATCCACCCATTTAGAGTAGCTATTTTAATTATATTATTGAGGCCTTCCATAACCAATAGGAACAGAAAGGGGGACAGATGATCGCCTTGTTTGAAACCTCTTTGTAAACTAAAGAATCCAGTAGGAGAGCCATTAACCAGTATTGAAAAATTGACAATTCTGATGCAATGTTTGATCCACTACTTTGTCCAAACCCATTCTTTTCCAGTATTTTGAGCAAGAAGTCTCAATTAACATGATCATATGCTTTCTCCATGTCTAACTTGCATAGAATACCAAGCTTTTCTTGTTAAGTCCAGAATCAACAACTTCAGCATCCATGGTTTGTCTACCTCTTATAAAACTCATTTGCTGAAAATCTACCTTCTCTGTACGACCCTGGAAAGCTCAAGGAGCTTGATGGTGGTTAGGATTCACAGTCGAGGGCGACATCAAGTCAATGGTGGCCCATGAAACACTTTCACGAAGTTTAAGGTGCTACAAGGAATCTCAAGTGCACATCTTCAAGCTATACACTCCTTGATTGAGAAGATGGAGTCCTTAAAGGCCATTGAAGATCCATGTGTGGGGGTACTCAAGCTATGGAAGATAACTTGGATGGAAGAGAGTGAAGGCCCACATGTAGAGATGCTCAAGCTATGAAAGATATCTTGGAAGGAAGAGGCAGGAGAGTATGAGACCAAGGATGCAACTACAAAACACCACATGCGGCCGCAAATGCATCACATTTGTCAATCAGAAGCCCTGTTGGAAAAGGCTCACTTGCGACCACATGTCACTACTCACTTCGCATAGAGCATAGGACGACCCATTTTGGGATATTTTGTCTATTTGTGCAAATGCAACTTTTGGGCTATGTTTGTTAAGGTAAAACTATAAATACTTGCCTTAGTCATTTTTATTTGGAAGATTTTGAATTTTGAAGAACTCCTTTGAGAATGTAGTTCCTCCTTTATGGAGATTAGGCTAGTTTAGTGGGCAGTTTCCCTCAACTCTTTACTTTGAACCCACTTGGATGATCTAGGATTAGATTACCATGTCTGAGTTCAAGTTTCTCTTCCTCCTTGGATTGTTCATCTTGTGTTTGCAGATTGATAGGTATGGTAACCAATCCCATGTTGACCAATCACATAATATAGTTGAATTAATCCCTTATTTCTTCTTTCTCATCTATTGATTTCTCTCTATCTTAATTTTGTGTTGTTTCCGCATTTGAATCCTTAGTTTCCCGACTAGTATCACATCACTTTTCAATCATTCTATTAACACTTGTATAAATTAGCTTGTAGATATTGCCGATCAAGCTGAAAGGACTGAAATCCCTCAATTCCTTTGTTCCTTTCTTCTTAGGAATCGATGCAATAAATGTAGCATTGAAACTTTTTTCAAATACTACATGATCATGGAAGTTCTGAATAGCATTCATTACATCATGTTTTACCACTTCCCAGCATTTGATGAAGAAACCAAGGTGAAACCATCTGGTCCAGCTGCGTTATCAGCTGCACACAACTCAAACATTCCAATACTTCTTGTTCCTCAAACTTGTCTTGTAGAAGCTCCCATTCTTCCTCTGAGATGATAGGGCTTCTTTCAAAATGACAGAAAGGCCTCCATTCTTCCTTTCCTGAATACAACTGTTGATAAAAATCAATGTTTTCCCCTTTAATTCTCACTGGATCCATAGTCAATAACTCCTTGGACTAGCAGTTGATCAATGTTGTTATACCTCTTATCTGCATTAGCCATCTTGTGAAAGAACTAAGTATTTCTGTCACCTTCTTTTAACCATAGAGTCCTAGACTTTTGTCTCGGTGAAATCTCTTCATTCTTGACAAGTTCCTCATACTCCATATAAATTGCCGTCTTTTTCATTATTTCCTCCTCAATTAAAGCTTTGTCACCAAGTACTGAATCCAGCTTTATAATCTGTCCCAACAATTTCTTTCTTTGTGAATTTAGCTCACTCTTGCTCCATTCCTTCAGACACTAATTCTATCAGGTTACCCAATAAAGTTAAAAGAGTTCCACCAGACTCTAATTCTATCAGTAAATCTTTCAGGTCCCAACTCCCAACCACCAGTTTTCAAACTTGAAATAATTCTTGTTGTGGACCCAAGAACCACATTGTAAAGCTACTAGGAAGTGATCAGATATTATTCTCTGGAGAAGGTATTGCTTGATATTGCTGAAAGCTATCATCCCATTCTTTAGAAACAAGAATCTTGTCAATTCTTTAGGCTATCTCATGATTATCCCCTTTGAACCAAGTGAAATTTCCACCCTCAAGTTGGGTGTCAATTAGGTTCATATCTTCTATGAAATCAGAGAATACCACCATACTCCCTGTTCTTCTATTTGGATGTCAAGTAGGTTCATATCTTCTATGAAATCAGAGAATTCCACTATACTCCTTGATCTTCTATTACAACTCCTCTTTTCTGAGCTAAATCTGGTGACATTAAAGTCACCACAAACAGCCCATGGCCCTTTCATCAGTCCCCTCTCATCCCACACTATCCTCTTTTCTATATAGCAGTTAGGTGCACATACGCCAGTAATATGACTGAGAAGTTCTGCAATTGTGCCTTAAATTTGCAAGTCAAAGTATAGGCACCAATTTCAAGTATTTTCCCCTTCCAAACCCTATTGTCCCACACCATCATAATACTCCTCTGGTGCCACTAGCCTCCAAACAAGCAAACCTCATCCATCTACCACCCCATATTTAACCACCTCTTCAAAAAACCCTCTAGTTTAGTCTCCTGGATACAGATGATCTTTACATTCCAGTTTGATACTAAACTTTTCACCAATATTTCTTTATCCCTATTGTTCAATCCCCTAACATCACATGATACCAATTTGAACTTCATGGATCGACAATAGTCAAACTCCTCCCCTTATTTCTGTTTCCGTTGCTCTTAAATTTGACATCAAAAGTGACTAGGCCTTTCAATTCCTGGCCCACCTTTGAATCTTGTCTTCTTGCATTCAAAAGTTGACACCATCCACCTCACCGCCCCAATATTTTGCTTAACTTGATCATGTTTGGATGAACCCATATTGTTGCCTCCATTTCTTTATCCAGAATTGATTCCTGTTGTTGTATGAGAAAAGGCTCAACCTCCTCTACCTCCAAATTGTCAATTGCTGTCAGTGAATTCTGTCCTGCCAGACCAGTTTCACTGTCTTCAACCCCCATCCCCGATTTGTACCCTTGCCCCCTCTTGTATTTGTGCAACTTCTCCCCCATCCAGATTTGTACCCTTGCTCCCTCTTGTGTTTGTGCAACTTCCCCATTGCCTTCAACACCTTCGCATAAGAATTTGCCTCCTTATAGATCTGTGTATTTGCATGGAGAGACTTTCTGTGATGGAGAGTCTAAGACTTCAAGTATTATGTCTTTCTATCTTCCATCCAGTGGTTGCGTTGAATGTCATTTAATATGACTTAGCCAGCTAAATCAGGCCCAAACTTCTTTTTAATAGAGGCCGCAAAGATGGACTCTTTTGCAAGGCCCATCTCAGTTCACTTAGAAAAAACCATGTGCAGGTCATGTGCCCCTCCACTTTTACAAGTGTCATTTGTTATACAAGTACCCCACACATGTTTGCTGTCCTTCAAGTCCCTAGAATCAAGGGATCCTTGTACATCACCACTCGAGGATCCCTTTTTTATCCAGTAGTCCATAGCTCAATCACATCTTCTTCTCCGGCGAGTTCCCTGGTGGATTCCAATTGCACTTGGAATCTCGTAAGACACTCTACCCATACTGGAATATGATAGATGATCCCTTCTCTGACTATTACCACTTCTTTTAGTACATTTCTACTATCATTAGAAACAAGAATCCTTACCCATTTCAAATGATTTTTTAGCTCTGTCTCTTCCTCTGTAGCGACCCACCCCCCACATAGCTCTCCTATTTCTTGAAAAACTTTCTTGGACCAAAGATGAAGAGGAACACCAACTGCTTTGATCCAAGTGGTCTTTACTGGAATAAAGTTTGCAATACAGCCAGTTATGTGATTCCACCATTCCAGGTTGATCTTTGATTTCTTCCAACTCCAATGACCTTGGAGAATCTTCTCAGCCATGAATATATTTGGAAACTCGAATAGAAATAAGTCTCTATACATCTCATAAATATTCACCCCGAAAGCAGAATTCCAGTTGGCTGTTGGCCATCTCCTCATGTCAGCTAGGGTGGTCTTCTCTTCAATGTCCTTTCAGATATACCCAACTAAGCATCTTTTAAGCAAACCATCCTCTTTAAACTCAACAGATACTTTGATGTCGATGTTTCCCTTCTGTATCCTCACCTCAGCTTCTCTAAGATTCCTGGACTGTCATTTACTTTCTTGTACTGCCTTAGCATATGGGTAGTTGGTTTCAGTTGCTCTGGAAGGAACTGTCAAGTCCAGCTTTGGAGAACATTTAATGTTCTCTATCTTAAATGCAATATCACACCAGTCAGCACTAAAGCTGTTTCAGGGATAATAATGACTAATCTTCCACCTCCATTTAAGGATTATATATGCTCATGAATCTACCATACTCATTAAATTTCCTGGTTCAAGTATGTGGTTTTCCATCTCCTAGCTGCTTTCTTCTGATCTTTGGAGGCCTACTTAAGCACTAAAAAAATCTATTCCATGATCTTGCTGCTTATGGATGATCTTCTCATTGTATTACGACTTCTCTCCACCCATTCATACCAGATAGCACTATCAGATGTCCACCTATTCTCCCCCATCTTTGTGAAAAACTGCCTTATTGGATCTGAAAGGAAGAAGGATTGGTGGCTATCACAGAAGGTGACAACTGGGAGTGGCAAAACAAGGAAAGGGTTTGATTTCTGGTTGGAATCACCGGAAAATGTGTTTTACACTCCTAAGAAGTAGGAGAGAGAAGTCTTGGGAAGTGTGCCTAAGAGCATTCAAAAGATAGTCAAATACAATCATTTTGTGCACCTCTTGGCTATTCTTAATTAAAATATTAAACTTCACTAAATCAGTCCTAACCATACAAAGAATGCTTGTAATACATCACAATGAGATACTAAGGCAACATAATGGCATAAGTAAGCACTGCTAGTTATGAAGTTATATGCACAGATATTTTTTAACAGGGAAGTTGATTGCACAAATATTTCCATCCATAATTTATAAAAGTAACACAAGCACACAGTTATAATAAGTTTCCCATTGAGACGCTAAAAAAACCATAATGGTGCTATTATTTTCTACAGTGGACTTATCCCTTGTTTTGTGGATAGGTTCTACTAAGCACTTACCCTTTCAATAGCCACTGACATTATCATTCTTACGTCGCTTGAGGACCTTGGTATAATGCACTCAACTGATAGTCATGGAGGCTTTTGCAGAAAAAACCAAACAGAAAGAAGTTGTTCTAACCAATAACATTTTAAAGTTGAACTTTTTGTTTTCAGAGCTTCTTTAGTTTGAAATAATGTGTTTCTTTCCCTTAAAATATTTAACTTGCTATCCAGTATAACGTTTTTATCAGGATAAATCTATGCAGTAATCATTTCAAACCCTCTTCCAGCTGATGATATTTGGGGTAAATCCAGATGCATGAACTATTTCTCATGGAGAAAATTATGATTAACTATCTTTTTGAACTATCCCATTATCTTTATTAATAATGGGGAAACCTTCCAAATACATGCAATATACCAAAAAGTAGGGAATCTACAACATGATTCTTTTCGAACAACACCCAGTGTTCTGTACAACCAGGAATGTCACAGATGCACTAAAGAGAATTAGAAATGAGAGGCTATTCCTCAAATATACAAAGTGCATTTCACACGAAGAATACTAAAGCAACAAGATAGATCTATTGTCACTTGTAGTTAGACTCTTGCTCCTTCAAAAAGTCCCCTTATTTCTTTCCCTTCTAAATGAACAGAAGATACAAAATGAGGTAATCTTCCGCATATTCGCTTAGTTCCCTTCCATTTTATTTAACTACCTAACAACCAAAAGACATAAAACAACATGAGAATTTTATGTTTTTCTCCTATTCCACATGAATACAGTTGTCAAACAGCTTCTAAATATATATATATATAGCACTTCCATTCTATGTCTTTTCAAGATTCTTATAAAATTAATGCCCTGAATGATACTACATTCTATTAAACAATTTAGAGTACAAATATGCAACTTATCACCATCTCCATTTTCTCAATGATACCGAATATGTAGATTAAAAGGTAATGCAACAAGTATGTTGCTAGGCATCTTGCTTGCATGTAGCAATAGTAAAACGAAAATGACAAAGAGACTTAAGAAGTATAGGATGTTTCCTACTTGCCTCACATCAAAAAAAGGTTTCTTTATGTGCTTCTCCAAAAGTTTCCTAGCATGCTCCCGTACCTACAGATCAGTAAAGCAAAAAGTAAGGAAAAAAAAAAGCAAACACAAATGGGCCAGGGTGAAAGCGCTGAAGGGTAAATCGTTCCTTACTCTGGCAAAAAGAAACAAAAGTGTAATACCCTAATTTTATGAGACAATCTTTAGTCAAAGGTGAAGTCTGAGCTGTAAAACAGCTCTTTCTGACAGATTTTAAAAGCTCACATTGTGTTGAAAAAAACACTAAGGTAAGTGTTGACTATGATAAACTCAAGAAAATGATTGGGAAACCGTAGTAACTACAATTAACCTTTGAAGTATTTGGGGTGGCAACACAATAATGCAAGTGTTAACATCGGTCCAAAACAAAACTAAACGAGTTGAAATATTATTTTAGCAATATTTTCATCTTGTTTCACTAGAATTCAAGATGAAGGATTTACTTGGTTTGACAATAAATTGAATCTGATTATTCTAATACGTGACTGTTGAATAATCTATTTGAAATTAACAAACTTCCATTGGTATACCTGTTATTATTAGCTGAAAGTTGGACTTTAATACAATCAAACACCAAAAATTAACATGATTGATACAACACCATCTATGCCTCAATCACAATCGGGGTTGGTTTCGATTATATGAATTCTCAAAATCACTATGCTCCACTTCAACTCATTCATTACTAATAAGAGATGGACTTTAGTCCTAACTCTGTCCCATCCCACAACCAATGTGGGACTTTTACCACCTCCTTGCATGTCTTAGACCTACAACTGAAGTGTGAACATATAATATGGAGGCCCAACGTCGAGTAAACTGAAATTGGAATGGGTTTGAAACTGATATCATGATAAAAAATAGACTTTGGGCCTAACTCAACCCCGAAAGATACTCATTAGGTGAGGATTTCCCAAGACAACATGAGGAATTACGGGATTTCCAACAATTAATATCCTCAATCAGTGAGCACCAAAGGTTTGTTGTACCTGATTGCATATAATTAGATGTGGTCTAGGTTGCTCGGACTGGGGAGTGGGCGTCCGATATGAGTGTGGATCTAAAGGTTGGATCCTTCATGATCTAAATAATCCAGGAATGGATACGGATGCGAGATTCAGCTAAAAATAATTCAAATATCTAAAAATAAAGTTATAAAAATATGCCTAAATTATGGTGGACAATTTGGAAGGAAAGGAATGCACGACTTTTTGAGAATAAGTATGAATCTGTGATTATTATTAAGCACAAATGCATCTCCTTACATGTTTTGTGTGTAACATAGCTATTGCAAATGATATAGAAGTCATGATAGATTCTTGCGTTCATTGCACAGTTAGCAGTGATGTTAACTTGTAAATATCATTAAAGCACCTTCTGGTTGCTGACTTTCTAATCCAAATAATTTTGACGATAAAAATAATAATATGCCTAAATTATGATTTCACCCTAGCTTATGTTTTGATTTCAGAAATCATTGCATGTGTCTTGAATTTCTCTATCGATTTTGGTCTAAGTACCCAAAATTAATTAAATAGATCTGGTAAGGATTCCACACCAACATCGTGTCAACATGAGTGTGGCGCCAAAAGCAACAGGTCAATTAATCCAAACCAAACAAGCTTGTAAAGACAAGTAGGACTGGACTGTAACAGTTTGACTTAATGACTCTCTCAACACCTAGTTAGTACAATATGAGTAAAACATTAGTTATGCCTATCCAAATTGCAGACAGAATGATTTAGGGATCTAGGTCATCTTCAACCAAGAACCAGGGTACAGAAGCAAATCACTTGTTATTATTGTTTTTTTTTTGTTTTTTAGAAACACCCCATAAAACTTTGAGCAATCTAATGCTTGTGCAGGTTATATATCTTGGAACTTCAATTTTTGAGCAAAATAGAAGATCCAGATAAAGCAGAAATATGTTATTTTTTGCATGACCTCCTGCAATGATATACTACCAATAAATCTTTCTAGAGGATAACAGTTAAAATCTTCGTAGGATCCATTTATCACAAGCCTCATCTAGGAAACCGTGGTGGCAAAAACAACTCGGCAACTAATTTCTGATGAATTCAATCACTCTCATTTATTCCAGTTTGATATGATGAGAAACAGCTTCATAAGTGCCTACCCTGTTTTCCATAGAGCAAAGTGCAAATTTCCAGCCAACACTGCAATTGAGATTGCACAAAAGAGCATCAATCCATTCACTCTTCCCCGAGTTTGGGACTCCTGTAACAATAGTCAACTCTCCTGGCACAACCTGTACAGAATCAAGAAGAAAGAAACAAAAATCAGCCACACTAGAGAATTTCATGTCTTGGTTTCATGCTGATATGCCAATAATAAGTCTCAATCTAGAGTAATAATACTAATTCAGAATGTTATGCTGAAGAATAGGATTATGTATCATTTCTCGGGGCAGTTCAGTCGTTTTGGTTCTTTACCTCAGTACCTTGGCTTTAGCTAATATACTTGTGTCACAAGACCAGTAAACACAGTACCATCCCTCTCCATTCCCCAGAATCTCTCATCGTTTTTTGTTCCCTACGTTACTTTTTTGCCTTATGATTTAAATAACTATTTTTTTTTGGATAACACTGGTGTTCAGGTTAGCTTGTGCACACCTCCACTAATCTCCACCAGGTACCTACTACTTCCCACCAACAGGAGTAACAGGTAATTAAGCCCACCAAGATTAAGCAGATGGGAAGAATTAACCTTGTGTTTGCTCTGTTGGTTTCAAACTTTGATTGCCAAGGTTGCCACTCCAACTTTTCAACTGCTAGACCACCTCCTTGGGGACTTGATTAAGTAAATAATCTTATTAAAGTGATACAGAAAATCCTCTAATACAAAATGTATAAAAAATGAAGAGAATCTCATACAAAGAAGATTATCTATGCTAACTGGGATATCATATATGCTCCAAAAGAAAACATTCCATCAAACCTTCTTTACATTAAAATGTCAAATCTAATAGGTATATCACAAACCCCTACAATGTAGCTGGCATCCCAGGCATGAATACACATATATCCCTATCCTATTTAAGTACTCAGAGGCATACATATATCCCTATCCTATTTAAGTACTCAGAGGCATTCACCTTGTTCCCAAATAAGAACCTACTCACATTGTATAGTTGATTTAAGGACCTCCATCCAGTTGGAACCCCAAGCTCGTAGCCAATTGTTTGGTGATAATATGCATCAATCTCAGTAAAGTAATTTTTAAAGTTAAATAATCCTTGTATTGGGTACAGCTCTGCATCTTCAATAACCTCCCTCAGTGCACCAGGCCCCAGACACATAAGTACCTATTAATGCCCAAATGAAGAAAGATTAACTTGAGGTTACTGGAGAGTAATAAAGAAAACAGGTGAAATGAGTATCTTTGATGCACTAAAAGGAGCAAGACAACTAGAAAACTATTATCAGTTGGTAAATGGAAACTCATAAATGGCCGGAAATAGGTTACAAAGGATCTAGCATACAAAGATCTGCGCATGTTAAATCACAAGCATAGGTTACCTCCTGTCCATATTTATCAAAAAGGAGGTCTTCGTTTTGCCTCAGGAAGGACGTTATTGAGGAGGCACAATATAAACCGACTATAGAATACATAACTGTGTGGCAGTAACTGATGGAATAATTTCATAGAGAGAACTACAAAAAGGTTATGCAACCAATATTTGGAAACAGATGCTACTTGAGAACCAAGAGAAACGTCATTCAAAACGACTCTCAATTTTACTAGTGCTTGAAATTAAAGCAGACTTAACGAGACTGCTATTAACTATAAACTTGCAGTCCATATCAAAAATCAAAACATAAAATTGAACAGAAAAAAATTCCATCCAAGGAGCTTGGGGAAAGTACACAACTGTCAATCACAAATCAGAAGGCTCATGGAGTATGACAAAAGATCTGATTCAAGAATTTCTTTTTTTCTTCTCCTACAATTAAATAGGTAAGAAAATTTCATGCATGAAGACCTCATTTGCATCTTTGAAATGGTCTATAGTGCTCTTTTTTGGCCATGTAACTCGCCAGCACCTACATTGTCAAAGAGAAAAAATTGAGAGCACACATTATTAAGCTATAATATATCAAAACTACCATCATTGGCATGGGAATAAAGTATACTAGACCTTTCTCTCCCTAAGCGGCGAGCAAGCTCTTCAGCTAATGCTTGACCAGGTGGATCCCCATCAGTTGCCAATATTATGCGAGATGCCTATAAATGGTGAAAGAACAAAAAATTCCTTGTTATTGGACTGATACATAATAACATAGGAAACATAAAAAGCAAAGAGGGGTCTTCAAACCTTTTCCAAATATTCTTTGCAGTTCCAAAGATACTGATACTTTGTGTCCTAGCTTCACAAAATGCACCAAAAGGAGCATTAGTTCCAGAATATATTAAGATGTCAGCTACATTATACAAATATAAGGAGCAGAGTTCTTCTCTGCATAAAGGATGAAGCAAAAGCAGCAGCATGTGGATGAGGATGAGAATACACAGTAAATACATGCATGAATCAAAAAAGGTACAGGGTCATAATACAATAAGGGGTCGTTTGGTAGGATGCATCAGAAAAATAATGCATGCATTAGCTTTGTGTACTTTGTTTAGTACATTTTTCAACCTATGTATAACTAATGCAAGATTCTATTTGGTATTACGTTATGTATAACTAATACATGGAACCCTGGTATTAGCAATGCAAGGGGTTTTAATGCATGCATTAGCATGGTTGAAGATAAAATTACCCCTTAAAACCTTTTTCACATCCTTTCCACCGTATTTGTGGACGGTATTTTTGGAAACAAATATTTTTTAAAGAAATTATGCAATGCATGTTTTATTTTTAATACACCAAACCAAACACTACATAAGAAATAATCTCCGCTTAACTAATACCATCATTACTAATACACCATATTCAGCACTATTTTTATACACCCTACCAAACAACCCCTAAGAGGATAAACTGGTCAAGTTAATGGTCATATTACAAATAGAGGGAGGGGGGGAACAAGGAGAAAATTAGAATTTATAACTCTAGCCTGAAACCATGTAAGGCTGATGAAAAACTAAGAAAGTGAATGCATGAGATTTGAGCTGAGATATGCCATTCCTTCTCAAAAATTAACAAAAGTTGGTTACCAGATACAAATACACAAGAGTTATGATAATAAAGCATTTACTTAAAGATTTCATATTTTAGGACAAACTGTAGAAGAAAAACCTTATCTACAGGCGGCAAATCTTTATCTGAAATAGATGGAGGTGCTCCATCTGGAACGCTCACACAGTTCCGAAAGCCTGCTTCTTCCATAGCAAGCTTGTCCATCTCACCCTCAACCTAACATAAGAGAAGTAGGCAATAGATATTACCAGAAATAAAAAAGCCTTTTCAAGAATGGAATGATGAGTGAATCAGAAGTTACAATGATGATATCACTTGCTCCCTTTATATCGTCTAGACCATAAAATATTTTTAAAGTATCAGCTTCCTGCAAATGAACAACATATTATTGAGGTCCAAATAATAACAATTTCTGTATCAGCTTTCCACAGCCAGCAATATAATAATAACAACATACCCAGTGTAATCGCACAAGTGGGATCTGGGGAGGGTAGAGTGTACGCAGACCTTACCGTACCTTGGGAGGTAGAGAGGTTGTTCCTGATAGACCATCGACTCAAGAAAAGCATTTCAAAGCAATTCAGAAAGAGAAATAGGAAGCGAAGAAGCCATGGGGCATTTTCATGGACTGGACGAGATAGTGGTGGTCATGGTGGTGTTAACAGTGGCAATGGTGGTGGAGGGGAAGAAAATGCTAGTGGTGGAAGAACAAGTGGAATGGAGGTGTAATATGGGTTGAGGCACTGAGGTGGCATTCCAAGTGAGGTCCACCTCATCAAAATGTCAATGTCCGTGGAATTGGGTGTTCACCTTGGACATCCTTAACCAAGAAGGGTATATTTGAACCATTTGTGTAAAGAGGGTATTTTTGTATGGATGGTATAACAGAGGGTAAAACCAATATTTTCCACATAGTAAAGGGACAAATTTGACCATTTTCCCAAAATACTAAATAGTGGATAATGTAATAAAGATAAATAAGGAACAAAAAGGTTAAAATAACTATATAGTTCGTATTCTTTAATTTCATAGAAATTTTATTATCGAATACTCTGCACTAAGAAACAGAATGACATGGGAATATATTTCAGAATCAACACATAGGTCCAAACATTGAGATGATAGTCATAGCAAAAGTTTCAAAATTTGTAGTATTGAATAACTTCAAAAGCAGACCAGCATACTTAACTAAGTATTGATGGAAGATTTCAAGTTAATGCCGCTTGAAGTTGGTCATATGGAAATTAAACACATACAATAAAGAGAACACGGTTGCTGACAACTTGACAACTGACAAGCATGACTGTTGCAATCTGAACTTTATCAATAACTTGATATTGTATTTGATCATCCACTATTATTTTAATCAAGTAAAAGCCATTGATAATAACAAGGCCATCTTGGCCATATACAAGGAGAAATCTACAAAATATGGTTCTCCAAAGACACCCAATCCTCCATACAAACAACAACTACATGGGTGCACCAAAAGAAAATAAGGGATCGGACACTAGTCAATTGAGCAACGGTCAACTCCACCCCTTCAAAAGCTCTCCTATTTCCCTTTCCAAATGACCCATAGTACCACAAGAGGAGTAACATTCAATGCCTTGTCTTCTTCTCCTAGCTCCAGTGCTCCATTCTTCCAACTTAACAACTCTTTCACGGACCTTGGCATTGCCAAGAAACACCAAATCATCAAAAGATATTCCACATTCGCCTCGTGACTATTTTGCAATGCAGCAAGACATGATAGACGTCCTCCCCTGCCTTCTTACATAGGAAATACCAGCTTATGCACACCGCCTTTTTTTTCCTAAGATTCACCATCATTTATATCACCCTTCTAGTAGCTAACCACGACAAGAAATACACCTTCCTCGGCACCATACGTATCCATACCGAGTCATACGGAAAACAACCTCCATCCTAACCAAAGGTTTCTCACAAAAAGACTTACTTAACAGAGAACATTTTTTTGTTCTCCAACTCAAAGCATTGGGGTCTGTTTACTGGCTTGCATTGCTTGTGGAGTAAAGCTAGCAATATCTGAAGCTCGGTCACCTCCCAATCTTGAAAATACCTCCTAAACCTCAAATCCCAAAAGGTCACACCCCTTTGTGTGCCCCTAATTTGTTGAACAGACAACTCCCTTTGGCAAGAGACCCTATACAAAACCGAGAAAACATCCTTTAGCACCAAACCTCCACACCACTTTTGACCCCAAAAACTAACTCCCCTCCCATCCCCAACCTTAAAGAAAATGTTGTCGTTAAACGCTTCCCAACCGTTCACTATATTCCTCCCCATACCACACCCGAAAGACTTATGTTCTACCATCTTTTTCCAGTGACTGTAAAGGGAATATATTTCCTACAAAACCAAGCTATGTAATAGCTTTTAGAAGTATATTAATATAATTATTTTTTCTACCAAAAAAAAAAAGAAAAGATAAACAATACATCAGTTGAAATTCTGTTAAAGCAATATAATTTAATATGCTCAAACTTTTGGATCACAATACTGTCTCATGCATCGTGTGGGTCCAATACTAGAAGGAAAGGAATACTTAGAAAAGGAGAGTGGTAATGATTTAGTCAGTATCCAACAACCACTTCAGAGATTGACGCTTTAGCAATTAAAGGACTCAGTTTTTTAGATAACTGAGTAAGTAGTTCCACATACCAAGTATAGAACAAAATTTTGAGCAGTATTCAACTATTAAAGTCCAAAAGAAAATCGAAAAGAGAAAGAAAAACTGAATCAAGAATACTGGTTAAGAAACTTGGGCTTTTCATTTTGGATTGAAGTTTCGCCCACTCTTTCTTACTGCAGAGATTTACATAAGGTTCTTGGTTTCACCTCTGTTAAGCACATGAGTATTAAACATGAGACTGAAGCCCAACTAAAATGACTTGGAAACAAGTACTCTATAGTATCTTCACATTCTCGATATATATAAATACACGCACACACATACATACTCCATAGTATCTTTACCTTTAACTAAAATAAATATGTTAAGTAGCAAATGAAGAACATGGACACTAACCTGCCAAAACTTTTTGGTCATGTTCCGGTACTTACAGCTTACAAGTGCTCCATCCCTCCGATACGTAAATGCAATAACAACCTGAAAACAAATTTGCATCAATGTTTGAATAATCAAGAAGTGACTGCTACAGCAAGGAATGAGTTATTGCAGTCCCTTGAGCAGAGAACGGAACAATAATTGCTTCATTTGGCTATCCAAAAATTCCTAGGGGGACTTCATCCACTAGCAACTTCCCCGAGAAGTCTAGTTATTCTGGTGTGGATGATAGGCAGACATATATTTCTTGGTTTTTTAGATGTCAAGAAAGTCAAGAGAAGATATGTTTCAAACAAAAGTGATGCTGAATAAACCAGAAAAAAGAAATCATTTTCTTCGGATTGTATTTTAATGGAAAAGGAAATTTTAAATGAGAAAAATGAACGGTCACAGCTTTCCTTGGAAAAGCTGACAAGTTTTGCTGAATGTAATGGAAAATCCTCCTAGTGAGGAAGTCTTTAGTGAATTTCATAGAAAAAAGGTTATTCTCTTGCTTTAAAGTTTAGGAATTACGGTTACGGTGAGAATAGATCTCAACCATCCTGAACATGGGAGCTAACCGGAAAATGATAAGCAATTAACCAGATAACAACGAAACAGAATTGATTTTTTTCTGATTTGCGCTACAAAATCTGAGTGATTCCTGATGTACACACAAAGATATGGGTCCCCAGTGACGACACTAATCAGAAGGGAAAGAAGAAGGTTGGAGAAGAAGTCGTGGAGTTTTCGAGGGAGTCAGAGGTCAATACAGTGGCAGGTCTCTGGCACAGCATGTAACCTACGCAGATAATTCAAATTTGACACGTAACCACAAAGTGGGGCCAACCTATAGACACAACGGACCAGAAAAAAGGGCTGCCTTTCCACTATATCTGGGCCTTTGAATTATGCTAGTAAGGCCTTTTAAAAAAAAATCCCAAATCAGAAGAAGAATAAGGGGAAAAATAAGGGAGAAAATGTTTGGGAGCCCGGGGCCCAAGACCCCTGCATTTTTTAATCCACGCATGTCACATATGCGGGCTCTCCAGACCCAATCTCATTCGAACTACAAGCTCTGGAACTTCAGCGTCTAGTGTCGGAAACTGAAGATATTGAATGCCCAAGCAATTGTGAAGCCGATGACGAAGGATATGAGGAAGATAATCCCCAACAACTTGATTTTCTTGGTTCTCAAGTTCAGCAGCCTGATTATCCTAGAATCTCAAAGCAGATTGTGAGTCCGAATGAAGCTTCTGAATCAGAACAATCTACCATCTCCTACAATGATTTCCTTCCTCTTCCTTGGCATTGATACGGTGTGCCGAATCAGCAGGGTATTCATACTTCTTCAGTTATTTCTAATTCAAAAAGGAGCAAGTTGGTCATGGTTAAGTCATGCAAAGCTTTTGGAGTCAATGTAATTCAAAAAGGAGCAAGTTGGTCATGGTTAAGTCATGCAAAGCTTTTGGAGTCAATGCCACTGGGTTTGAACATGAATTATTGGATATGATCCTCAGAATGGACCAATGAAGGCAGGAACAGATGCAACAACGAGTTTCATCAGAGGGAGAATCAAAGACGAAGAAGAAGAAAGGGACAGCTGAATTAAAAAGGCTGACATCAGGTTTAATTCAATATGCCAGGGATAGGAGTCACAAGCACATTCCAGGTGAGAGTCAAATTCTTAGCAGGAATTAGGGGATTAAATGATAGCAGGAACAGGAGTATCATTAAGCCTATATTAATGAAGTGGAAGGCTGATATAGTGTGTCTTTAGGAAACTAAAATTGAGTATCGGCCACAACAACTTGTAGGTTCTCTTTGGGGGAATAGATGGGCCAGCTGGGCAGATTTACAAGCAAATGGCACAAGAGGGGGGTTCATAATACTATGGGACAAAAGGTTGTGAAAATTTATCATTGAACCAGGAGTATACTGGATCTCTGTAATTTTAGAGTCTCCAAGAGCAATTTAGATGGTGCTATACAGGAGTGTATGGACCACATACTAACATTGAAAGGGAGGAACTCTGGTATGAACTGGCTTCCATAAGGGGCACCTGGGATGGTCATTGGATTTTAGGAGGATGTTTCAATGTATGCAGATTTGAGTATGAAAAATTCAACTGTAATAGAAGGACTAGAGCTATGAAAAGTTTCTCAGATACTATACTAAATTTGGGACTCTTGGATTTACCTCTTCAGTGTGCACTATATACATGGTCCATGAGACCTGAGCTTTTACAGGCATCACGAATTGATAGATTCTTGATCTCATCACCAGAGTGAAATGACAGCTTTAAGGCAATAAAGCAGGTGGCTCTTCCTAGAATGATATCTGATCACAAGCCTTTGATGCTTGAGTGTGGGGAATGGGACTCTAGCTCATCCTACTTCAAGTTTGAAAACATTTGGCTCCAGACAGAGGGGTTTCTTGATTCTGTCAAAGACTGGTGGAATAGCTAGGAAGTCATGGGCAGTCCTGATTTCATATTAGTACACAAACTGAAGAAGCTGAAACAGGATATATCCATTTGGAACAGGGAGGTATTTGGGAAGTGGAAGATCAAAGAAGTCAGGCTCTAAAGGAATTATCTCTACTGGAGTAAACATATGAAGGAAGAATCCATGCTGAGGCTGAAAAAGCTCAAATATTCAACCTGCAGACACAGTTACAACAGAGAGCAAAGATTGAGGAGATTTCATAGAGACAAAAGTCAAGGTGCCTCTGGCTCAGGGATGGGGATACAAACACAATATATTCAGAGCATCGCAAATGCTCACAGAAGATACAACTGTGTTGATAAACTAAAAATAAGGGAGCTCATTACTGATGATAAAGAAGAGATCAAAGAGGAGATTTTGAACTTCTATCAACAATTGTTCACAAACAATGAATCTTGGGAGGCCCTCTGCTAGGTTTGAGAATTTCGAAAGAATCTCTGAAGCAGAAAGAATTGGCTGAAAAGGAAGTTTGAAGAGGAAGAGATCTACTCAGTCATTAAGGCTCCAGGACCGAACGGTTACACTATGGCATTCTTACAACATGCCTGAGAGATTATCAAACATGAGATCATCAATGCTTTGAGACACTTATCATCATCACTGTCACAAGGTAAAATCTGTCAATGCCACTTTTATATCCCTGATCCCTAAAAAAGAAAGGGGAAATTGAACTTAAAGATTTCAGACCAATTAGTCTTATTAGCAGTATCTACAACATTGTTTCAAAGCTATTCGCTAATAGGCTCAAAACAGTGATTGGAAAATTGGTGTCAGGAAGTCAGAATGCATTTGTAAGAGGAAGGCAAATCTCAGATGTTGCTCTCATTGATAATGAGGCACTTGATTGGAGACTGAATAGTGAAGAACCAGGGTTGTTATTAAGGCTAGACATTGAAAAGGCATTTGACAAAGTAAGTTGGTCATAATTACTCACTATACTGAGGCAAATGGGCTTTGGTGACAAAGGGATAAGATCGATCAAATTCAGCATCTCTACAGTTAAATACTCCATTATAGTTAACAGGGGTCCTGTGGGCTTCTTCTACCCTCAAAGAGGCATTAGACAAGGTGATCCTGTCTCACCTTTCTTATTCATCTTGGCAATGAATGGTCTCAGAAAAATACTCCAGAAAGCCAGTTCCTTGGCATAATAAGTGTCTACTTATGAAATGATTATGGAGATACACACAGGAGGAACATGCTTTATGGAAGGAGGTGGTCAATTCAAAGCATGGGATACAGTCACTGGTGCACCAGTGTTTCAAGAGCACCTTATGGGGTCGGAGTCTGGAAAAACATATGCAAGCTATGGGAGGAATTTTCTCAACATAAGCACTTCACCGTGGGGAATGGACTCCATATCAGATTTTGGAAAGACAAATGGCTCTGCAACACAGTTCTAATGGATGATTATCCAGGTCTTTTCCACTTAGACAGGGATCCATACTCAAAGTTTCTCAAAATAGAGATGGAATAACCTGGAGCATTATGTTTAGAAGAAATATGCACGATTGGGAGTTTAATGACCTGGTCAAACTACTACACACTCTAGAGAGTTCCTCTCTCAACACTCTTGCAACAGATCAGTTCAAATGGGGCACTACAGGAGCAGGGAATTACACAGTGAGTGCAGCCTACAAGCAGTCAAGAGCACTAAATGCAGTCACTGACCACTGGCCACGGAAGGTAATTTGGAAAATCAAGCTACCGCCCAAGATCATCTGTTTTTGTTGGACTGCACTATATGAAGCATGCCTAACTTAAGACAACCTCTATAGAAGGAAACGCACCATTGTGAATGGATGCTACTTATGTCAGAAAGCAGCATAGAGCAATCGACACCTTTTTTTGCATTGTACTGTAAAAAGTTTGAAAAGAGGTTGGCAACATGGCAAATGCAATAACTCTTATTTGGTAGTAGGCTAACACTTATCAATAGTGTCCTACACAGCTTGCCCACTTATTACATGCCCCTTTTTTCAAAGCCAACAGAGGTCCTTGAGCAGATTGATTAGATAAGAAGAGACTTTTTGTGGGAAGGCAACAGCCAGGAACACAAATTTCATCTCGTCAAATGGGAGAAAGTCATAAACTTGCTGTCCATAACAAAATTATGATGATGAAGTGGCTTTGGAGATTCAACTTGGAAGTGGCACGACTTTGGAAAGATGTCATCATAGCTAAGCATGGAAGGCTGAATCATTGAGCACAGAAACCTCTACTCTTCCTCATGGAGTGGTACTCTGGAAGGGTATTAGGCGACTGTGGGACACCTTTGGTCAGCATGCTCACTTTGAAGTGGGTAATGGTGCACTCCTAAAATTTTGGACAAACAAATGGCTTGGCAATACAACTCTTCTGGATGATTACCCAGAATTGTTCAGAATTACTCAAGATCCCAAATTTGTTATCGCTGCAAATAGAGAAGGGACCGACTGAGATCTGATATTCGGAAGAAACATAAACATGCACGACTGGGGAGTGAATGATTTGCTAGATCTTTATGCAAGACTCCAGCATTGTCACATAAATCCCCAGACAACCAATAAACCTAAATGGGGATACCACAAAGAAGGAATCTATACAGTTAGGGAAGGGTACTATCAGTTGTGCTCCAGAAATCCCATGATAGGTAACTGGCCCTGGAAGATCATTTGGAGGACCAAGCTGCCACCTAAGGTTGTATGTTTTACTTGGACAGCTATATGTGAAGCATGCCTTACTCAAGACAACAGGAAGAAAAGGAAAATCCAGCTCCCAAACAGATGATATATGTACAAAAAGGAGGTTGAAACTACCGGACATCTCCTTTTCACTGTGAAGTGGCCTCAGAAATATGGAACATGTTTTTTTTGTCTATTTGGTCTTAAATGGACCACAACCCTCTCAGTTAAGGATGCTTATGAGAGTTGGAGTCTATGGAGAGTTGACAAAGCCATCAAGAAGATCTGGATCATGATCCCTGCTTGTATAGTTTGGTGTATCTGGTCAAGGCAAGAAGAGTAACATTCCACGCCTTATGCCTTCTTCTCCTAGCGCCGCTCTTTCATCTGAAGATAAACTCCTTCACACATCTTGGCATTACCCAAGAAACACCAAACCATCTAAAGATATCACACCAACCTTGATCCAATAATTAAAAGGCAAAATCATCATCTTCATATAAGAAGTTAATGTTCGCACTATTCATTCAATCTGTGAATTGAATGAAAAGGGAAATTCTTTGCTACATAGTAGTGTATTGATTACAAAAAACTTAATGAAGAATATGTCAATAACGGAAAAATTAACACTAAAACCTCAACTGCAAATTTAGAAACCATGGCTGAAAGCTAAAAAATATGGATCTTTGGGAGAAGAAGGTGTTGCCTGCAGGGAGAGCTGGTGTCAATAGCAAGAGAAATCCACAAAGGCATGAAATTAGTTTGAAGAAAAAGGAAATAGCATGATTTTTCCGATAAAAAAGGTGTGATTTAAAGTCAGAATGGTGTTAAGACTCTTTCATAAATCTGATTGGTGTTAAGACTCTTTCACAAATCTGATTCGGTCAGATGCATTCAGACCTATTAAGAGATATTTAAAAAAAAAACAAATGCACTTTATGGGCTGAAGTTTGAACCATTCAGATCCAGACCCCTATTAAGTGCAAACAAATGAGGCCTCACTCTAGCCTTTATCAGATAGCTGCAAACCCTTGACTTCACAATAGCTCAAACTAGAGTAGGGAACATACGGGACCCCCACTTCAGGAGAACAAGCAGGATTGGGGACTTGGTGAGCTATTTGACTTATACAGAGCACTTGAAGGTTTCATAATCAACAACAACAACAGCATACCCAGTGTGATCCCATAAGTGGAGTCTAGGGTGGGTGGAGTGTACACAGACCTTATCCCTACCTTTACGAGGTAAACTTGAGGGTTTCATAATGAACCCACAAATCTCAAACATCTTAAGGTGGGGCAACTCAAGTAAGGGCAGGCACATACACAATAAAGACAGGGCCCAGTAAACAGTGTTCATCTAATGGAAAGATCGAGCACTGGCCGTGACAGCTGATATGGAGGACTAAGCTTCCCACATAAGTCATGTGTTTTACGTGAATAGTCCTTAAAAAGGCTATCTTGACCTAGGAAAACTTCTGCAGAAGGAACATTCAGCTGGTAAATAGATGTTATATGTGCCAACAAAGTCCAGATTAAGTAAACCATCTATTTTTTACACCGTACAGTTGTTGCAGACCTTTGGGATATGTTCCTAGCAGTTTTTGGCATCAGTTGGTCAGCCCCACAGAACATGAAGGATGCAGTTGAAAGTTGGAGTCTTTAGAAACTTGACAGAACCGTCAAGAAGATCTAGCAGATGATTCCAGCATGTACTTTTTGGTGCATTGGACAGAAAGGAACTGCAGATGTTTTCATGGCATTTCAACTCCCAATGTTCACTGAAATCTGAGTGTTTGATGAATCTTTCCAGTTAGAGCAACATATCCCCTGTAAGTGATGTTAACAGCCCAACACCATCCTTGTAGATTTATTAGCTCTCTTACTCTAGTTTAGCAGACAACTTTTTGGTTTTAGTTAGTTCCCTCTGTTCTAGCTATAGGAATTTTTGTATTAGGAGCTAACCAATCTTATCTTGCACTTATTTTGCATCTTCTTAATAACATTATTGCCACACCTTACGTCATTAAAAACGATTGAAGGTTTGAAACAACATAGTAAGAATATAACTGATTTATACGCCTGGATCTTCTATATATCTTACTTCTTCCTTCCGATGCTAATCTTAGACATTTGTAGATTCCCAATATGTTGAACTTATCGAAGGAGATTCTATTGACAAAGAGTATCTTCTTCTCTGACTCTCAGTAAGTCCATACGATCTTAATTGCTTTATCTCCAGCCAAAAAGAAAGAACTTCTCGCTGATATTATCTTAATATTACCACATTTACTTTCTTGTTATCATACACTTAGCTTATGTTACCCTGCAATGGTAGTAAAAGCTAGATACACTTGATTTGGCAGAAGAAAGTGCAGTATTTCGACAAAAGGATAAAAAGAGAACGAAAATGAAAAGAGTTTGAGTAAAAGATCAGTGAGACTGAGCTAGGAAACAATGAGATGATCCTGATGTTAGAAGAAAGTTAAAGAGATGATAAATGTAGCCAGAAGAGATGATAGAAGGAAATACACATTTCCCAAGAGAAAAATCCCCCTGCTCCTGTCTTTCCCCTTAAAAAGTGTTAGTGTTATATTAAATGTTTTTTTCTAAAATTAGAAAAGTGCAATGGTTGCACAACCATTTATTAAACTATGATTCAAAATTAAAATACTATGGAGGCGCTTCGCAGTAAACAAATTAAATGAATTAAACAACACTAGAATTCAAATAAAACAAAGTTTGTTTCAGAATATGATAAAACCTTCAAGAAAATAAAAATTGAAAGGTCAAAGTGAATTAGATGAAAGTGTTTTAAAGAAACATAAGTTTTGGTTTCAGCACAACCTAGGAGCTGTATTGATAAATATATACAAATTGTTACCTTCTCAAAAAAAAAAACACGTAAGTTCTGGTTTTCAAAAGCTATGTTGGTTTCACAAAAATTAACTCAAATTTTGAAAATAAGCAGCCTGAGTGCAGTATATGTAAAGTAACGTAATCTGATGAATTATAATAAATAAGGGGTAACAAAGTATAATACTCGGGTCAAATTTAAAGAACTTTTAAGCTGAAAAGCAATAAGGGTACACAATTTATGCCTTTTGGCTTATTTTGGTGTAAAAGTGCCACCAAAATAAGCCAAAAAGTGATTAAAAGTAGTTCAAATTTGACTAGCTTTTAACCTTATCCAAAAGCCTCTTAAACATCAAGTAATACTAAGAATCATCTTCTAAGTTATGAATTCAAAATGCACGACATTTTGGACAGAAATAATGAGGGTGTATTTTATGTTAACCAAGCACAAGATACAATGTTGAATCCATTTAACCAAGCAAAATATTGAATCACATCATATTTCTGTTATTCAAGAAGGAATCGCTCTAGATGTATCATCCTAAGATATTCCATCGTAAATCAAATGCAAGGGCAGAGATTGAATCGATTTCTGTACTACCAAGTGGAATCACATAAACTCATCTGGTCAACCAGTATGTCACCGCTGATAGAAGACTTAACTGAATAAATAATTAAGAGGTATATCATTCTCTTAAGGGTGCTAGCAATAGCGTGCCAGCAAAAGGCAATCAAGTTTATGGGCCTATGGTAGCCACCAACAGAAACTGATCAAGCAATATGTAAGAAAATGACAAGATGTCAGACCTGATCACCATGTCTTTGTTGCATAACAGCATTTCTCCGCAATGTTTCTCTTGATATCATTCGTTCAGAAAAGTATGCGAGTAACTGAAGAGCAGCAAGAAGAAAATCAACTAACCAAAAGCTCATAAATTCACGTCCAAATAAAACATAATCAAGAAACAATATGCTGAGGAACAAAGAAGACAACCACATAAGACATCTGCAATGTACTTTGGAGGGTAAAGTAGGGGTGGGCATTTGGTTTTTCGGTTCGGTTCTTTGGTTTTCGTCTTTGGAAAAGTGTGCATCGAACACCGCACCGGATTAATTTGGTTCGGTTCGGGTTTTTTCAACTTCGATTCGGTTTGATTCGGTGTTTCTAAAATGGCTTTTCGGTGCAAATGAGAAATAAAATGATGACCAAATCAAAGTATAATAATACTATTAAAATATACTAAAATTATAGCTGAAAGAAAAACCGGCTTAATAGTTGGTGGCAAGAAAAATACTCTATTCCCAAACAACCACTCTCTCATGATCCTTCATTTAATATCTCTCATCAAATATAACCCAAGCAACACCTCAGAACCCCTATAAAGCATACACTGCATACCCCTTAAAATCTCCAGCGTCATCACCAAACAACTGGCATTTGGTGAAAGCATTACGAGCCCGTTTGGATTGGCTTAAAAAAAGTAACTTTTATGTATGAAGTGCTTTTAGAACTTTGAAGTGCTGATAGTTATTTTTATAAATAAACAGCTGAGTGTTTGGATAAAAGTGCTTATGATGTGAATTTTAGGGTTAAAAGAATAAAAAAAGGTAGTTTGAGAATTTAGTTAAAATATAAGGGATATAAAAGTAATTTCCATGGTCAAAGAAAATGACTTTAAGCACTTTGGAAAAAAAAGTTAGGAATCCTAACTTTTCATTTTTGACTGACTTTAAGAACTTTATGGCTTAAAGTCAGCATTAGGCAAACACGTTCAAAAGCTAAAAAGGGGCTTTAAGTTGGTTTTGACCAACTTAAAGCCAATCCAAACGGGCTCTACATCACTGGTCATCAGAAAACTTATGGCATAACTGTCTGTATTTCTGATTGCTCAAAGCTTTCAAAGGGGAAGTATAAATAACCCTTTGTTTATCCCTAAATGTCATTGCAATTGCATACTCGACAACTGCAGTTTTCCAGCGGAAGTATCAGCGGATATCTGGATTGATTCATGTTCCAGCAACCGACACTTCATAAAATGGGTAGAGCTTGATTGGGTGGGTTTTGTCAAAATAAAAGTTAAATATAATTTAGAATATTATTTTAAAATCTTTTTAAAAAAAAGTTTACACCAAACACTAAACTGAAAAAAAAACTGAAGAAAAAAATGAAACTGAACCGAAAAATTGAAGAACCGAATTAGTTCAATTCGGTCCAGTTTTTTAGTATTTTTGCCCACTCCTAGTGAAGAGTGACTAAAACCACAGCTAGGACCTCACAATGGCATTTTCCATCTATTTCGGAAAATGTAGCAATTACATCACAGAGGCACGAATTCTACTGTTTGTATTGATGGGGCGATGGTTTATTGATACAAGGAAGTTCGGTAAAAGTAACAGGAAGAATAGGAAAAGAAATTGCAAGTATTGAATAGATCAGGGAAGGGAGGGTTCACCGACAATTTTTCTTAGTTGCTCTGGTTTCTATTCTAGATGCTACCAACAACAACATACCCAGTGAAATCCCACAAGTGGGTCTGGGGAGGGTAGGATGTACGCAAACCTTACCACTATCTCATAGAGGTAGAGAGGCTGTTTCCGAAAGACCCTCGGCTCAAAAGTCATAGTTCCAAGTACAAGAGAAAAACAATATATATAGCATAATGAAAAAAAAATACAAAATTTACAAGACAAGAACAATAACTATAGCAAAGTACTGCGATAATCAAAGGCAATAGCAACACAACTATAAAGGCACGCCTAGACCTACCACCACCCTAAACCGACACACGGCAAGACACCACTCTATCCCTACTAGCTTTCTATCCTAATCTGCGACCTCCACTCTTTTTTATCTAAGGTCATGTCTTCGATGATATGGAGTTGCGTCATATCTTGTCTAATCAACTCTCTCCAATACTTTTTCGGTCTACCTCTACCCCTCCGCATAGCCTCCAAATCAAACCACTCACACCTCCTAACTGGGGCGTCGACACCCCTCCTCTGCACATGCCCAAACCATCTCAGTCTCGCTTCTCTCATCTTGTTGAGCACAAATGTCACTCTCACCTTCTCCCGAATAACCTCATTCCTGATCTTATCACTCCTAGTGTGTCCACACATCCATCTCAGCATCCTCATTTCCACAACATGCATCTTCTGAACATGAGAGTTCTGTACTGACCAGCACTCCACTCCATATAACAACGCTAGTCTAACCACCATTCTGTAGAACTTACATTTACGTTTAGGTGGTACTTTCTTATCACATAGGACTCCAGAGGCTAGCCTACACTTCAACCATGCTGCCCCAATGCGGTGCATGACATCAGCATCGATGTCCCCACTACTCTAGATGATGGATCCAAGATATTTAAAGCTTTCTGTCTTGGGGATAGGTCTATTCTAGATGCTACTACGAGATAAACTTGTGCATTGCAAATACACATAGAGATGTGTACTAGAAGTTGACTCTAGGTTGCTTCTCAACATAGTGAAGGTACAAAAGTTTTGCCTTAGATATTGGAGGTAGATGCAGAAGGAAAATATGGGCTACAAAAAGTTTGAAATGCAGCACCACCACAGGGAGGGAAACAAAGTGGATGATAGTCTTTCAACTGGAGACAGAGTCTTCTGAAAACTACAAAGCTTGCTTAAACAGACAAGAACACTGCAAATACCAGACTGAACACAACGGGCATCCTACAGATTTCAACCAAAAGGAAAAAATAATAAGACCCAAATGATGAAGACAGAAATACACCATGTCTTTTGTGTCTATTTTGTTAATATTTAAAACTTCTACTAGGTAGGAGTCCTCCTATCTACCTTAGACTCCATGACTACTGTAGAGGCCTTTTAGGTAATTCATAAAATCAAGGGAAAAGGGTCAAAAATACCTCTAAACTATTTAAAATGAACAACAATGCCCTATGTTTATAGTTTGGTCCAAAAATGCCCTTGCCGCCAATAGTTTGGTCCAGAAATGCCCTTGCCGTCAATTTAATGGGTCAAAAATGCCCTTTTTCAAATAAATATATTATTTATTTTATTTTTGGACACATTTTTTTCCTAAAAATATTTCTTTTATTAGAAAATGTTTATTCTACTTCAATTAGAAAAAAATTTAAAAATTAAAAATATTTCTTATTTTATTATAATTATTTTTTATCGTTATTTGAATAAAAATTAATGATGAATTTATTATGGTCTTATATATATGACACATATTATCCGTTAAAACTTAGAGTGCATGAAATTCTTCTTTTTTAATTCATAAAATGAGATTACGAAGAACAAAATAATTTTCTACGTTTTTATTACTTAAAGTGGTTTAATTAGAAAGAAAACAAGAATAGAGTTCCTTAAAAAGTAATATTTTTATAAGTAACAAGATTTTTTTAAAAAAAATATATTTATTCCAAAAAGGGCATTTTTGACCCATTAAATTGACGGCAAGGGCATTTCTGGACCAAAGTATTGACGGCAAAAGCATTTTTGGACCAAACTATAAACGGAGGGCATTTTTGTTCATTTCAAATAGTTTAAGAGCATTTTTGACCCTTTTCCCTAAAATCAACTATAAATGTAAAGCGCCAAAAAACCAAAGTAGGCATTCAAGAAAGGAACTTCCAAAAAAAAATCGAGCATTTGTTTAAACAAGATAGGGAGTTACCGTGGGCGCCTAGTGCAATTAGAATACAAACAGGCTTAGATTTTACGCATTGAAACCACATTCCAAAGTGATAATAAAAATAAACTATGTATACAAATTATTCACAAATTTTTAAAATAACAAATATTTTTTATGTATAAACTAGAAAAATTATACATATAGTCAGCATGGTCGGTCTTGCTTCAGCTTTGTATGGCTAATACTTAATATAAAACCAAGCAAATACTGTTAAGTCTTTTAGCTTTAACTCCAAACTGCACCAAATCAAACTATATGTAAGTTTGTTTGTTATTTGATCAAAGTAAAAGATTTCATTGATAATAACAAGGCCAATTTGGTCGTACACAAGTCGTATACCAAAAAGAGGAGAGACCTACAAAATATGATTCTCTCCATAAGACACTCAATCATCTATACAAACAGGAACTTCATGGGTGCACCAAAAGAAAATAAGGGATCAGAGACTACTCCTCAATGAGCAAAGCTCATCTCCAGCCCTTCAAAGGCTCTCCTATTTCTCCTTTCCAAATGACCCACATTAAAGCAAGAGGAGTAACATTCCAAGACGTGTGACTCTTTCTCCTAGCTCCAATCTTCCAGCAAAACATCAGCTACTTCACGGATCTGGCATTACCCAAGAAACGCCAAACCATCTAAAATTGTCCTCCCATAACCTTGTGGTTTACTTGCAATGTAGCAGAATGTGGTCCACATCCTCACCTATCTCCTTACAAAGGAAACACCAGCTCATGCAGACAACCTTTTGATTTATAAGACTCCACCGTCGAAATCACCCCTCTAGTAGCTAACCACATGAAGAAAAACACCTTCGGCACCTTACGTATCAATACCGAGCCACGTGAAAAACTGTCCTCTCAAGGGTCATTTTATAGAGTAGGTGCTTGTTCGGATCCATTAATTGAAGGTTTAGGTTTCTTAACCATTATTGTCAAACAATTTCCTACTTGTGTCTATCTTTCTATCATTTATCTTCAATTAGTGTTCTTAGAGTTAGGATTTCAATTTTCACAGAGTTAGAGTTTCAATTTTCACATTTCGATATTATATCATTTGGTATCAGAGCTTTGAATAGATTTGTTCCCACAAATTCAATCTTGGTTTGAAGAAAAAAAATCAGAAATTGAAAATAAAATTCTGAAAATTTCCTCCATGATTTTTGCTTTCGTAGTTGTGTTTGACACTAGATTTGCATTCTCTAGTGTTATTCAAGTCTAAACCAAAAATTTCAAATTGTTTGAAGTTGATTTGAACATTCAACCATTATTGGATTGAAGAACTTGAAATTGGGTCTTGAATATTGAATGGAGTTTTAAGCTTCAAAGTTATTGGGCTTTGTTTGCCAAGTAATAGGAATCAAAATCTGATGTTTGAAGAAATTCCAAGGAGTTTTGAAGAATCTGAAAATTTGAAAATTCAAAAATGCTCTTGGTGTTCTTCAGAGGTTCTTGGTGAGGAAGAAGCAAAAAGTACAAGTTTGATCTAAAACCCCGATTGAAAATTTTGGAGATGGCGTTTTTTTGGTACATAAGGGGTATATACTAAGTAAAGTGAACCTGGGAACATCATCATATCAGGTTTAGCAGCTCAAAAATAGTGAAGAAAAATACTAGAAGATAACCTTAAGCTAGTAAAATGATGCAGACTTCAGGTCATAAGCAAACAACTACAACATGCACATACAAATATTATTGGATTTCACTTTCTAATGTAAAGCAAAAGCAAAATGAAAGATCAGCATACCACATCACATAAAGGTTCCAGCCCCAAACTCTCCTCAGTTATCTGTCTGTACTTCTTATTCACTTTTCCAATCCTTTTCATATCCGCATATGCAGTCCTCACATCTGCAAAGGCCTGAAAGAGCACGAAAAAGACAACAATTTGAAAAGCTTCAAAAGAAAATGCTACATAAAAGGATTAATGAGCTCATCTAAACCATGCTATACCCGTGTACCACCTCTCCATCCACATTTAGCTCGAAAGCATGTCCATGTAGCTGCATGCCTATATATCACTCACATGCTTTAGCAATATGTTGCTAGAGAGGAAGAAAGCATACCTCAAAAACAAGGTGCAAAGTAAGAAGTTAGTTACCCATCCTGAGTAATAAAGAGAGATAAGCTCTTTTCATTTGAGCCCCCACCTTTGCACTGCAAAGCAAAACCATTGCACTATATGTCAATACAGGACATTCTAAGTGCCTTACAAATGCAATAATACTAAACAATTTGTAAAAGTTTAAACTAATAACATCTATTAGTACCATGTTTAATTTATTTCTCAGCCCTAGGTACTCCACATGTGGAAGATATGAATCACAATTTTCTTTCTCAGAAAAATATTCAACTACCAGAAGGAGCATCGGTGATTATGATTACTTTTATTTCTTCTTTTTCGTACAGCAAGTGCTTTTCCCTTTTTTTCTTTTTTAACTTCATTTCTTATCATTCTACTTGACAAGGCAATAGCTCCATTTGCTTTTAATCATTGAAAGCATCGTAAGCATTTATAATTTACATCCAAATTGTTCACCTCCCTAACTCTATTTCAGTTTCAAATCAAATCAGGAATAATTTCACACCAACAAGGTGATCATTCATGCATTGAAATCTCATTTTTTTTCTACATAGCCAACCTGTTGTAAGAAATTCAAGTCATCATAGCTCGAATTGCAGCCGACAACATAGTCATAGAAAATATAGTAAAGGCAACAACACCTACTGCAAGGATACCAAATGCAACTTGAACAAATGACAGATATTTATCAATCAATTGATTAATTATGCATCAATCCTAAACTAGTTGGTTTAGTTGCATGGATTTTCTCTGACCATTCCGCCCTATCCAGTCTCATTTCAATCCGCCCTATTCCAGTCTCATTGCAAATGTCCTCTAAAATTGATGCAACGCGAGTACACGACTCCCTCAAACCTCACTAAACCTGTGGGGTTTAAACATAGTAAATGATCACCCGTGGGGTTAATTTTTAGGGTAAATAGGAAACCTTTTTTTTATAACGGGGTAAATAGGGAATTACTATAGAAATTTTAGTAATTGTCAAGTCATCCTTGCAAAAGATGTTCATACAATCATTAAACTATTAACATAAAACTGCATAACTTAAACTATAAAGATCCCCAAACAAACCCAATCAATTTCAAATTAATTTACTCATATCTTCCACTTTATATGACATTCTTTCCATCTTAGGATGCTCCGATATGTTTGACACTATTCCGTTTATATGAAACTTCCAGCAGTTCAAGTCCATTAAATAATTCAAATTTAAAAACTTGATGTGATGTTTTCCTTATCAAAATATTTTTTTGAGAAAATTCACATTTTATAAACAAAATACACCAATGATGTATTTCAGTAGTAATTATGTCAGGAGTTTACAGTAAGCAAAACAAAAGATGTCTATCACATATATCCTCCTAAACTATCTAAAAACTGAGTAATATCCTCCATCTTTTTGGGGAGTACATAGTTGCACCAAAAATAAAATGTTATAAGGCAATTCAATTTCAAACTCTTGAAAGGGATGCTCTTGTTTTCCAAGCATCTCTGGTTCCTTTCCTTCTATATTGTCCACCATATGCAAGCAAGGACAATCTTCTATCGCTCCTTGTA
This sequence comes from Solanum dulcamara, assembly GCF_947179165.1. NCBI lineage: Eukaryota > Viridiplantae > Streptophyta > Magnoliopsida > Solanales > Solanaceae > Solanum > Solanum dulcamara. Next base: position 21,233,720 of record NC_077247.1, on the reverse strand, counting down.
ACCTGACATATTTCTTTCTCTATTCTATGTTAGAGCTTCTGAGGAGTGCCTTGGGATGGACCAATTGATACCCCTCAAGTTAAAAAACACCTGTCACGGTTTCTATTGTCACTCTACAATGGTTCAAGAGATGGTTTGTTGTCTCTCTTACTCTTTCACAAAAAAACACCTGGAACATAATTGTCTCCCCTATTCATTAGATTCTCCTGAGTTAGTACTACTTGCTTGGCTACCAACCAGGTGAAACAAGCTACCTTGTGAGGTATTCTAACTTTCCATATCATCTTCCAAGGCCATGGTAAGAGCATTGTAGCTGTCCTATCAAGGTCTCTGTAAGCTGATTTTACTGTGAATTTCCCATTTTTGGCCTTCAGCCATTGCAGACTGTCTTCATTTGTGTTGAGGTTATTTGCCTGCTCCAAAGAATTGTAGAAATCTGTTAGATTGTCTATCTCCATCCTTGGTTGACCCTAATATCTGCCTGCTTCTGTTGTTCACCTTATAGATCATATGGTACAACTGTTTCAAGGGATATTGACCAACCAAACATCATTCCAGAATGATGTCCTCCTTCCCTTTCCTATTACAATTCTTGAATTTCTCCACATTTTAGGCCACTAGCTCCTGACTGTTTTCCATAGACCGACCCCACAAGGTCTTCTAACTTCCTTAGTGATCCATAAGTCTTCCATTGTAAATCTGGAAGCTATAGCATACTTCCACAAACCTTGTTCCCCAGAGAAAAACCTTCAAAGCCACTTCAAGAGGAGGCTTTGATTCTGTACTTTGAGGTTCTTTATGTCCATTCCACCTTCTTTTTTGTTGTTGATCACAGCATCCCATTTCACCAAGTGATACTTCTTTTTCCCCTCTCCATTTCCTTGCCAAAAAAAGTTCTAGCTTCTTTAAGACACTCCTTGGCAAAGGAAAAAGTGACATCATATAAGTTGGCATAGCATCAAGCACAATATTGATTAAAGTCAAACTTCCACCCAAAGATAGGTATTGGCTTCTCCAATTTACCAACTTCTTTTCACACTTTTCCACCATTGCATTTCATATGTTCCTGGGTTTACTTTTTGCTCCCAAAGGCATCCCTAGGTAGGTAGTAGGTAGTTCTCCCACTTTACCTCCTAGGATACCAACCAAACTGTTGAAATCTAGAACTTCATTCACTGGTTAGACAAAACTTTTGCCCCAGTTTGTGTGTAATCCGGAAACAGCTTCAAATAGAATAAAAATGATCCTTAGATGCTTCAGTTGCTCTTTCTCTGAACCACAGAACACTAAGGTGTCATCAACATACTGCAAATGGGAGATATTTAAGCTCAAAATGTCACTATCATTCATCAGAAACCCCTTGATCCTGTTATTTGATTGTGTTGTTTTCAACATATCACTCAATCCTCCCATAGCAAGTATAAAGAGGAAAGGGAGAGAGGATCACCTTGCCTTAATCGTGTTTCAGAGTGGAAGAAACCAGAGGGGGTACCATTAATTAATACTGAGAATTTTACTGTACTCACACAGTATTTCAACCAGTTTATCCACCTATTTCCAAATCCCATCCTCTCAAGTGTATTCCAGAGAAAGTTCCAGTTGAGGTGATCAAAAGACTTTTTTATATTCAATTTACATAGAATCCCAGGGACTTTAGTTAAGCTCCTCACATCCACATATTCATTGGCAATAAGTATGGCATCCATGATCTTTATCAAAAAAAAAAGTATCGCATCCATGATCTACATACCCTTAATGAAAGCCACTTGATGTCTATCCACTAGCTTGGACATCACTTTCTTAAGACTTTATGGATCTTGGATATGATCTTATAGACACTGCCAATAAGGCTAATGGACCTGAAATCTTTCAATTCGGATGCACCTATCTTTTTAGGGATCAAATCTATGAAAGTAGCATTTAAGCTTTTTTCAAAGTAGCCTTGACTATGGAAATTCTGGATGGCTGCTATTACATCTGTCTTCACCACCTCCCAACACTGTATGTAAAAAATGCCATAGTAAAACCATCTGGGTCAGGAGTCTTATCTCCTGCACAAGCAAACACACATTCTTTGATCTCCTGTTCTTCAAACTCACTTTGCAGCAATAAGTTATCTTCCTCATTCAACATAGCTTGTTCTCTGGGGCTGAACTGAGGTGTCTAGTGTTCATTCTCTCTTCTCTCTACAAAGGTTTTGGAAGAAACCTTTGATCTCCTCCCTGATCACTGCTGCCTCAAATACAATAGCCCCATTGATCAAAAGACTATCAATCTTATTGTATCTTTTGTGAAAATTTGTTATTCTGTTGAAAAATGTTGTATTTTTATCACCCTCTTTCAACCATACAGCCTCGATCTTCCTGTAAAAAGTTCAGAATCGCACCACCCCTTAACTCTCATTAAATTTCTCAGTTTGCAACCACCAATTTTCGAATTTAAAATAAGACAATGACCTCTCCCAATTTCCACATTCTAGTAGCAACGGATTGTGATCAAAAGTAACTCTAGGCATAATAGTTTGTTTGATTTTCTTGAAGGATACTTCCCATTCTTCTGAGAATAGGAACCTATCTAGTCTTGTTGTTGTGTCATGTCTGTCTCCTTTTCTCCATGTAAAACTACCCCCGGTAAATGGTGGATCTCTAGTACCATATCCTCAATGAAGTCTGAGAAATCTTCCATGGCTTTAGTGGTTCTGATGCAGCTTTTCTTCTCAAAAGGGAACCTCACAACATTAAAGTCCCCAGCAATCACCCAAGGACCCTCTCTGTTGTTTGGGGCATAAACACCTGATAAGTGCCAGCTAAAATCCTGAGTTTTTGCCCAGGAATTTAATAGTGATGTAATAAGCCCCTATTTCACAATATTTTTCCCCAATACCAGTTATCTAATATAAAAATTGAATTAACTAACTTATATTTCGTGACCAATCAAATATCATCACATAAAATGAAACGGATGAAGCAGGGATTGGATTATTTGTAAACAAACAGTTAATTTTTTGTGGAAACATTGTTCTACTATTTTAAAATTCTGATTATTATTGTGCTATATTCAAAAAAAACGGATCTTATAGTCCTATGTTAATACTACACAATTTAACCAACAAAAATGCAATTTCATTTGGTACAAGCATAAACTTTTCAATTGCATGTTCTGATATGAAGACTAAGGGTCATTTGGCCATGTGATATGAAATCATATGAGACGAAACTGAAGTTTTGTTTGGACGTGCAATTTGTATTTTTAAGTTGTATTTTATGCTCATAAACGTAAAATCCATTAAGTTGTGAAAACTATCGAAATAGTCTCAATTCTTTATACAATCTTACCGAGTAAGCAAAAGTTCATATCAAAAGTGTAATATACTATCACAAAGCTATTCTAAAAAAAATACAACATTTATTTATCAAACTTTAGTTCAATAAAAAAAAAGTATTCCCTCCGTTTCAAAAAGAATGGCCTATTTTGACTTGGCACGGAGTTTAAGAAAACAAAGAAAACTTTTTCATCTTGTGTTCCTAAACTAAAGTTATGTCAAATGCACCAAAATACCCTTTAATCTTGTGGCCTTAAACATGTCACGTGGAAAGTTGAAATTAAAGTTTTACCAAAAAGGAAAGGGGTCATTCTTTTTGGAACAAATTAAAAAGGAAAGGAGGTCATTCTTTTTGAAATGGAGGGAGTAAAATAGATTAGAAGTTGTAGTCTAAGACTCTTTAATGTAATTCTCCCACAAAGTACAGACAATCTTCTCATGTTGAGCATGCATTTCTCAATCAGATGACTGAGAAGACGAACCAACATTGTTACTTTGAACCGTTTGTTGGTAAGTATCATTAGTAATAATATCAACTATAAATTTTGTTCACATATGAAATAAATGGTTGGTAGATATAAAATGGCGAATTTTCTTTTTACAAAATATAAACTAGTGGGTCAATTTTTGTATTTGAAAAATGTGAAATCATGTTATGAAATTCTCAAATCAAGCTTTTTGAAAAAAATTGGGATTTCATCTCATGATTTGAAATAAGGCGACGAAATCACATGTCTAAATGCCTATTAAGTTTATTTAACACTTCATCCTCTTGAATGGCTATATCTAACAGGTTTTCAGTTAGATCCGACAATGATAGGTTTTTAGTCAGATCCTACAATGATATCAGATAATGTAGAGTTCCCCCGATTAATTCTATGAAAATCTAGAATTAAAGTCAACAATGCAATTTGTTAAGAAGGAAAAACAATATAAAAGTAAACTTAACTAATGATATGTATAATCATTATAAAGTTGCATAAATTGAATCCTAAATCGCTCCTTGTTCATCTTCTTTTTTTCATTTCTAAATGATATGTTGATGTCATTCTTCAAATCAGGTGTAATAGCAACAACCACATTACACTTATATCTACATGAACTTAGTTCTACTTCTTGTTTACCATAAGAGCATGGATGATATAAATCAATATGATTTCAATATTTTGTCATCGCAGAACACCAAGACAAGACAAATTCTAGCAGATCAGTTTTCCAGTGCAGTTTGCTGATCAAAGTAACATGCTCATCTCAATAGAGAGATTGTTTTTCTAGTTAAAAAATAAAGTCCATCCCTCTTGAACACTATTTCTTTCGTACAAAATATTCTTTAAAAAAGGTTAGCAGAAATTAGGAGCTCACCATTGGACAAAGCAACCCGTTGTACTGGCCTGGCCCACAAGAACCAATATCTATTCCAATCTGGCTCAATTTCTGCTTCAGTGCCATCTCGTGGTCTGACTCCGCAATATCCTCCTTTGGGTCTTCCAGCATTACCCCAGAAACTGAAATTATATAAACAATATTTTAAAATAACAAAGGTGGAAATTTTTCGAAATCTTTCAACGACAAATCAAAATATGTTTGTTTAAGTTTATTCACGAAGCTTTTGCGGAAAAAAGTTTGTTAAAGTGATTTTAAGGTTTGATGTTCCATTAACGGAGAAATCTTCAAACAAACTACAAATATCCAAACACATTTCTATTTTGAGAATGTCTTCTTCTTTTAACATAAAGCTTTTTATTTCTAACTATGGTGCAGACGGCACCTAAATAACAGATTCAAAAACATTGCGAAGTTTATACAAGAGAGGTTAAAAAATGAATGCCTCGACAAATAATATAAAATTGCAAAAAGGTACCTGGTGGAGGAATTCGTTGGGGCCTGTATGAGAAGCTTGAAGTTCCGCGGTTTGGGGAGATGGGTCTTGAAGCAAATGCTGAAAAGATGAGTCTTTGGGTTTGAAAAAGGACAGGAATTGTCTTGTGTATTGTTGGGAAAGTAATGAATGGCTTGTGGAGAAAATATTTGGAGCCCATGACAAAGTTGTTAGAGTTATTCAGTACAATTCTGCGATAAGGAAGAAGAATCATTCCTGCTAATTTCAACAAGACAAACTGCAGTCATCCTTTAGGGGTTAAGGAAGGGTTTTATGATTTCTGATTTACTTGGGACAAAATGATCAAATTGGTATTAAATGTATAGGGAATGGCCTATTTTGGTCCTCCATATATGCCCCCTTCACAACAATGGTCCCTGATATATACAAAAACTGGTCATGTTTACTTCTTGCAACTCTCAACTCCCAAAACTTATTATTTTTAATATATTGAATAAGTAAAAAAGGAAGGGAGGGAGAAGTAATTTGAAGAGGTTTTGTGAGACGGTATAAATTCAAGCACAAACATGTTTTCAAGCCTATACTATAAGTTGACAAAGAGTTGATATGATTTTAAATTTGCATTACATGCACTATCTATTCATATTATCTTTATAAACGAAATCATGTGCCGGTTTAGTCTTTAATAGAGGATAAGATTCAAACAACACTTTTTAATAATTATGTCTAAAAGTATAACTTCTTTGAATCTACTAACAATTCTTATATTATTAATGATCGATTAGATCATATTAACCTCAGCTGATTTTCAATACATGAAGAAGTTGAAATGGTTGCAACAATATCATTCTAAAGAAATCCGGCAATGACATTCTCACCCAAAAAAGCTTAAAATATTTTGTATTCTTGAATAGGTTTATATTATGTGACAATACTATCTTTGCAATTCTTTGTACGAATTTACGGATTATCTTCATATATAATTATATGGTACTAGCTTGTCATCAATTGAAAATATATATTTTTCAGATGTAATTTGCATATCAATAACACACTAAAAGTGAAATCACTTATTGGAGAAATATGAAGCACAAGGAGATAGAGTATAGTAAATGAAAATAAGTTGTAATTACATAAATTTTCATGAGAATTGTTCATTTGATAAATTGTCTATAGATGAGTTGATGTAATTTTCGTAATTTTAAATTTTAAAATATAGGAATGATCATACAATTGTTACTTTATATTGAGATTTTATCAAAAATGATAGTGAAATTCTTTTAAAAAATGAAAGATGATAAATCAATTCTTGACTTTTGTGATATTAGAGTTTTAATTTTTTGTATGTAAATATCATATGTAATGGACTCAAACTAAACTAAATTTATACATTTCTTCTTTAGCTAGGGAATTTTAGAATATCGACTAATCTTGCCAATATTGTGCTAATCAATTCAATAATTGAAAAACCAACAAATTTTCAAAATTATAATATATATTTTGCTTGCATATAACAAAATTTTATATATGATAATATTATTGGATTAATATTTATGCTTTTCTTCGCTTATAGCACTTTAGAAGTTTGTTCCTTTCAAATTTAGAGTTAGTACACAGTAAAGAGATGAACATTAAAATAATAGTGCAACCTGCAATAATGGTAACATTCAGAATATTCTTCATCGAAAATGAAAGATAAATAATGGTAAAATAATTTTTTATACGTTTATGCTTTGCAGTGACGATAAATAAAGAATTTTCAATAAAGATACGAGTGTCGAAGACAAGAGTTTAGGTCATGACAGAGCAATGAAGATGAATAAAAAGAACATACACAACAAATATTGTCTACAATGACGTATTAAGTGATATACCCTTCATTATATGTTTCTACCTCATAGAATCAAAATAAGTAAAAAAAATTACATGTACCTAGCTAATTGATCTTAAACTCACTATACCACGTCACCTCTTAGGGGGATATTTAAATCACTTCAGAATTGAAAAGGGGCTATATAAAAGCCCGTGTAGTTAAAGTGTTAAAGTATATTTTGATACCAAGGTCAAGGGTTTTTTGATGTATTTACTCCTTTGAAATAATAAAGAAAAGGAAATGCAACCTTATACCCTTCAAAACACACACAATTTATATTATTTAATCCAAAACACATGACTTTCATAAGGGTTAACAACCCATTTTACTTATTCATGTTGATGTTCCATCATCCATCAACACATGTTTAGAGAGAAGTTGTGAAGCGGGCTCTCATGTTCACATATCACATCTTTATTCCAATAACAAATGCAAATTTCAATAGAAATATCACTCCAACATGAGCACGGAATAACAAGAATGTTACGATCCGTGTTAAACTCATTAAAAACTTTATAACTTGGTTATTTATTTTTTAAAAATATAAAGAGTCTTCACTTAATTTTTAGGAAATTAAGATAATAATTGAGGTAGCTGAAAATCTTTATATCTATAACCATAGTACGGGTAACAATTCAAGTGATTTTCAAAAAAAAGGTATTAGGCAGTTTCAAAAATCCGCAAATACAGTTAACCAACGAATATAAAACAATGTGCCTAAAATAATCTTAAGGTCGTTTTTCGAGTAAACTCTTGACATTTAATCAATTATTAGGATTTTAAAATTTTGAAATGATCTGATTATTATTCGATCCAATTAAATTAATTTAAACACGTTATGTAATCTTTTAGGAGTGAAAATGTATGAACCTTACTTGAGGAAATGTTGAAGAAAAATATGAGAAAATTCTTAAGAATTTCCATAAATTAAGTTATTGTTTTCCTAACCATAGTACGGGTAACAATTCAAGTGATTTTCAAAAAAAAGGTATTAGGCAGTTTCAAAAATCCGCAAATGCAATTAACCAACGAATTTAAAATAATGTGGCTAAAATAATCTTAAAGTTGTTTTTCGAGTAAACTCTTGACATTTCATCAATTATTAGGATTTTAAAATTTTGAAATGATCTGATTATTATTCGATCCAATTAAATTAAACTAAAACACGTTATGTAATCTTTTAGGAGTGAAACTGTATGAACCTTACTTGAGAAAATGTTGAAGAAAAATAAATTCTTAAGAATTTCCATAAATTAAGTTAGTTTTCCTTTTGGAATGAAATCATTTTTTCTTTTAAAATGTGATCAAAATGTTTAAATCATATTTCCAAGTGATTTTAACTAGGTTCCCACAATAAAATAATTTCTAAACTATATCCCGATTCAACTTATTTTTATAACAGAAGCTCACAAGTAGAAATATATCCTATTTCTATATGCTAATATCAACCAGCCAGCATATAAAGTGTCATTAAGAAAGCCTCTAAACAGTTACTAGTCCTCCTTATGGTTATAAACAAGAGAGATCATTGTAAAAATAAATAAAAAATCTCTTAAGATTATAATGAGTTAAAACTAAATATTTATATTCAAACCATGTTTAAACATAGAGAAAAAGGAAAAGGGGAGGAATAAGATATTTTGTTCATCTTGAGAGGCATAGATATTTCCGGGGGGGGGGGGTAGGGGAGGGGAGTTGTTGTCATTCTCTTCCCTCTTGATACTGTGTAGACTTTCAATTATATTCGGACATATCTTGACAACTCAAGAGCATTGTAAGACAGTAAGAGTCTAGCCACATCAATTTTAATGCCAATAGTCACACGATATAACCCCCCCCCAAGATATAATACAAGCAAATTTAAAAGCTTATGATTTAGACTCAAGTAGTGAAGCAGCCTTATCATTTAGAATACAGAGGAAATATAACCAAAACCAAGAGAAAAGAAAGCCAGAGACAAAGACACGGAATCTGATCAGATGATCTCCAAACCATCCATATAATGATGAATTTTAGCTGACATGGTACATACGATATCTGGTGCATATTTTGCTAAAGAATTAAATCTATGGCTCAGGTGAAGAAACTCTCGTACTTTTGAGATTTCTGTCAGATATCTTCGAGCATCTACTCCCGACTCTAACTATCGCTCATGCATAGAAACCATCCTAGTCAGCAACTGAACTACCTCCCTCATCCCCTACTCCTTAATCTCTGGTGGGGAACAATGAGTGTTGCAGAATCTGTGTCCCTAGCTGCCTCAAGTACCCATGGAACTGGTGAGGTTGGGGGTACAACATCTCCCAAGGCTTCAATAAGTGCTGGGGAAGCTGGTACTAGAGGTACTAGAGACTTAAGGTATGCCTCCAAGGGAAATCTATCCCTCTGACCCGGTGGGGAATGACTGGTACCTTCCCCTAGATCCATATCCCTTTCTTGATGTGCTATTTCTATAAAGCACAATTTAGATTTTAAATGTTCTTATAGATTCGCTCTATAGCACGATCTATTTATTAAAAGAAATGTAACCATTCCTAAATGCCTCATAGCCTCCTGATTATAAGTGTGGTGTACAACACACCCATAAGTAGGACTCTACTAGACATGACTTGTGGACTCCTTGGGATACGACCTGCTCTGATTCTAAGTTTTTAACACCCAAAATAGGGGAGGTGTGACTGGAACTCGATACCATATTCGATCGAGTTAGCCACAGAACATACTAGCTAACTAAACTCGGGCCCAAAAGATCGGGTAGCACAACATCTGAAATGCTAAGCCTAGACCATTAAGGTCATGACCTAAATAACAATAAGTCATATAAACAAAGGTAGAAAAACCAAGATGATAAAGTACTAGCTAGCCGATGAGTCCGCAACTGAAGACATACATGCATATACACATCTATATACATACCAAGCCTATGGGCTGGAGACTGAAAGTTGCAAAAAGGAAACCCAGAATATTGTGTCCACAATAGCCTTTAAGAGTGTCATAATCATTGTCGAAATAAGGCCTCGGCTATACCCAAATTGTATAACAAAAATAAACATTCGATGAAAGCTCCAGGAAGAGGCAGAGCTTACCAAGTCACAGTTGCACCCCTAATCCTAGCGGAGGGGTCAATCAGAATCTCTACCTGGACCTGCACGCATGAAACAAAAATGTAGTGTCCCTAAGCAACGGGACCTCAGTACGAATAAAAATATATCGGTATGTAAGGCAGAAAGTAGAATCATAAATAGCTGATGTAAAGAGGGTAATAGAGATACCTCCTGAAACTGAAACTCAAATAACATCCATGGACGACATCTGACATCCTGGTAATCCGATATACATGTGTTCTCTTGTGTAGTTGTATTCATGAATATATATATATATATATATATATGCAAATGCATGACATACCCAACCAAATGCTAGCAATGGTGGTCTCCTCCAGTAGCTAATCGGTATCATATTGCCAACATGTGGCCATCTGTACAATATATATAGTTTTCTGGGCAAATAGGCCCCTTACCTCCAATTATAACTCGGAGTCCATGCATAACATGCCATGTATAACATGAACTTTGAATGCACATATTAGGCCATACCAACAATTTAGCCGATCTTGGCTCATAGTAATCTTATTCTCATAATCTCATAATCACTTTCGTATCACATACAAATGTCTCATTGAACCTCATATGATTTTCAAATAAGCTTGAAAACTTAACTCAACTTTTTAGAAAGATAACTTAACCCTGAAGTTTTCATAAGTAGCTTAAGGTGCTTCACTTAGTTATTAACTCTACTTTTTCAAAAATCAAGTGTTTTGGTAGATTAAACATAAAAATTATATTTGAGATTTTTGGAAATTGACTTGTTACTTTAAAGTTTTTCAAATACACTTTAAGGAGGATGAAGGTCTGATCACAAATATTAAATGACTTTCATAATATTTTTAAGTCACACCATCCAAAGGCGAATAAGAATTCATACATACGGACATATGGTCAAGAAAGCCGATAAAATGACACATATAGATGTCAAATACCTAGTTAACCAAATGAGTGGAATATTAAGCTAATAGCTTCATGAAAATACTTCAGTTGTGATTCCAATGCCTTTCACAGAAGGTATTTCTAACAATAATATAGTAAAATACCACATATGCGTTTTAGGAATTTCCCAAAATTCGTGCTAAAAGGAAGGATAAAGCTTAGCTTTAACGAACCTTTTCAACAAACGTCTGAATGCCCGTAGTTCCTTCACAAAAGTTGTTCTTTACATCCTAACCTTTGTAAACATTGTATATATGCAGCTTATACGTACCAATAAATAGTTCATAATTGAACTTAAATCGGCAGATTTTCCATAGGATTATAACTTGAAAAAACATCTATAGAACTTTGTAAAAACAATCATAAAAGAGTCCCGAGATGATTACCTTAACAAAATAAATGTAAAGCTTGAAAAAACACCACAAACTATAAAGTCCTATCTTTTGAAAATAACTCCAAACGCAGCTAATAGAAGGGGAAAATGATTGCCACACGTAGAGATCGTGTTCTAGGCACGTAGGCAAACTTTAAAGGTAGAAATCGTTAAAATCGCGCCTTAATCACTCAAGAACACCATGGAACCTTATCTTCAACTTGCTCAATACTTTTGAGCTAAAATGAAATATTTGATGGCTTAAAACTTCCAAATGCTGACTTAACTAAATTGTTGACCCGACCTATTTCTCGACCCGGTTTTAGCTCAAATAGTCCGCGTTAAATATGTTATAAGTTTTTACTCCGATGTTGGCTTGACATGTTTTTTTTGGTTGGAAACTAGACTCGTAGACCTTGGATTTTATAGGTCGTGGGCCCCATAACTCTTTATATATTAAGAGAAATGATCTGAGACATTTAATCCAAAGTTTAATAAAAATTATAAGAGAAATGATAACTTTTTTCGACCTTTATTTTGCAACTAGCTTAACTCCAAAACTTAAAATATGACCATCTTGCTATTATAATATCTCATAACACATTATTCTTAGCATATTAGACACTCTTAGCATTATCCCAAAGTTGCAGGTTATTTTAAACCTTCTGAATGGGTGGGGTGCTACCCTAGCCATTTCTTAAACCCTGAACCATTGTTTAAGGGATCTCTTTGACCTAAAAATTTAGTTTCTTGATTTTACCATACATTTGAAGTATCATTCTCTCGATGTACTATACCAAGTCATATACACCTTTTATAACCATTCCTCGCTATGTATATTATGCCAGAAAAAAGAATATGGGGTTTCATAGCATGCCCCGCGATCACGATGGGTTGGTCTCTTTTTTGACCTTCACATAAATGAAGTCCGGATCAAGAAAGCGAGGAGCCCTTTCTTTTTGGGGATCAGGAAACCAATCAGGTGGTTACTGGGTGTCGCAAATGCAACCCTAACTTGTGTTTGCGAGACTTGAGCGATTTTCTTCCAAATTTCATGGTTTAACCACATTTTCTCCCATTTAGAGATTTGGAAAACCCATGAAGTCGATTTCGAAGAGACTTTTGGCTGTGAATCTTTTGGGTAAGTATTTTTGACCCTAAATGTTCAATCCCCATTAACATTAGTAATTTTAACATTAAAAAAAATGGGATTTTGATTGGCAAATATGAGATTTTCAAGACTCGAGTTTTAAAGTAAAATGGTAATTTTGTGTTGAATACAATTCCATTTCTAAAATGGATTTGACCAATGGATCCCAAATAATTTGGATAACCTATTTATGTATTTATTTTTGAATTCAAACTCTGTGTTCAGAGTTGAGTTTTTGACCCAAATGAACCTATTTATTCAAATTGCGTGTTATGAGTGTTTTTAGTTTGGGAATCTTATTATGAATAGTTGTTTGACTAGATTGTTTAATTTAGCTACTGGTTGGAATGAAAAAGCTCAAGTCTTGAATTGATTTGTGATTGATTAAGGCAAGTGAATCTCTAATTCTTGTAAATCTTGAAACCTCCTTGTTGTATGTGTTGGGGAGTAATAAGAATGAGGTGATTGATTAACTACTTAAATTGATAAATTTTAATTATAGAATGGGATTAATAAAAAAGGCAATGTGTTGATAACGATGTGTTAAGAAGTGTGAATTGTCATAATGTTGACATTTATGTGGTAGTTGAAGAAATGCTTTGATAGCTTATTTTGGTTTTGAATTACTTGAACTTGTCATTCTCTCTTTATTGTATGGACATGTCTATTTGCATTAGTTCTAGAATACAGTAATGAGATATACTATTTGATGCCAAGGTCATTACCGACGAGTGTTACTGATGTCGAGGTCATTGCGGACGAGTGTTATTGATGCTGAGGTCATTGTCAGTGGGTGTTATTGATGCCAAAATCATTGAAGGTGAGTGATATTAATGCTGAGGTCTTTGCCGGTAAGTATACAGAAATAGAAGGTGTTTCCATGAGTCTTATTATTTAATTATGCATGATAATCTTGATACCGTGTTTGATGATTTTTGATACTTTTGAGTGATAAATGTGATACTTGTGAATTGTGAGTTGTAGTAGTTGAACTGTGATTATGAAAATTGTGAATTGTGCCTTGTTAACATTCAGGTTGGTCTAATTTTCTGTACAGATTGTAGTTATGGTAGTTTGGTTAGAATAGAAGGAGTTCTTGTATTCTATTTAGATTTACCTTGTGTTGTTGGGTTACTTGATGAGTATCATGTTGTTACTTATTTTTACACTTGTGTAGGTTCTAATTCTAGATTTGCGTGTTGATTTTCTTCATCTTCTTCCGAGGCTTATTGCGGAGACGTTTTGAGGTAGCTGCTTTTCATGATGGCGTCCCCTATTGTTTTTTTACTTATGTTTTGTTCTATTTGAGAAATAAAGAAATTATGACCTGTATTTATCTTTCAATCTATTGATACTAGTGGCTTGTACATGTGACAACTAGATTTTGGGGTATTTGAGAATAACTAAGTTTTTCCGCGCTTATGTTATTATTATTGGTTCTTTTCCGCATATTTTTTATTTTTGGTGGGTTTGGCTGGCTTATTTTGGTGGCAAAATATGGGTGCCATCACATTCATTTTTGGCTCGTGACAATAACTCCTTCTAAATGTTTCACAATATGATTCACACGATTTGATTTAGTTTTTCTCCCTATCATCTCCCTCTTAGATCAAGGCCGACATTTCAAGTTTGTGGGACTATTCCATATCCTCTAAACTCAGCAATAATATACACATGAATGCTTAATTTATTTGGACAAACTATATTTGAAAGATACTAGCTTCATTATAGGATATTCCTTTCAGAGATGCCACTCTTAACCTCTTCTAGCTTCTATAATCATCATCGTATAATTAAACTCTTTCTAGAAAACATAACCAATTTGCCTAATACCTCATAATCTAATATTTCTTGTTATTCTACTGACACCACACCTCTAAGTTCATATCTCTCTGAATCAATAGAGAATAAATTCACTAAGAGATAACACCATATATCTCTAAATCTTTCGTTCAATTTTTAAGAACACATATAGAAATGCTTTGAACTCGACTTAGTGCTAAAGGTTTTTTATGACCCTAATTAATATTGAATATACTTCAAATACTTAGGAATTAACCTTAACATATATATACAATTAGAAATCATCGGATTCGAGCCTATACTCATACGAAGGATAGTTAAGATCTTTGCTTAGAAGTTGCGAGCATAACAGTCAAACCTAATGTAACGACCTATTCCTATCATTATGGACAAACCAATGGGGAAGGAAATTGGGAAATAAAACTTTTAAGTAGTGATTTGGAAATGTTGAGCCTATGTCAAACTTCGATGAAATCTGAGTCAGGTAAGGTCTAAAGTGATTCGTTAATGGATGAGGGATTGAATTGTTAGTTTGATCATTTGAGTTAATAGCCAAGACGATACAAAGCCTATACGGCTTTACGAAATCATATTCGTGTGAGTAAAAACTCCAAAATTGAATTTGACATGAAGTATTGATTTTAGAATGTCATAGGTTAAGGGTGTGTTGTAAAATGGGAGCTTGGGACTCAAAAATTGATTTTTTGTCTCCGTGCATCCTGCTCGGCGAGGCTGCTGTCGTGGGATGGTCCCGCTGTGGCGGGACAGCCGCAAGTTAGTATGGGAAAATGTCCTAAAACTGTTTTTAATCATCCCACTTCGATCTTAAGAGACCAAAAGCAACCTAGGGCAATTTCTTGCAGTTTTCCACCAAATTTCGTGCTAAAGGTAAGTTAATCTCTCTCCTAATTTCTATTTTGATTGTTAGTACCTAGAATCCATGAGGGATAACTTAGGGGAGGGTTTTTGACTTGAATTTAATGGTGGAAAATATTCCTAAATGGGTGGTAGGATCATAAAAGTGGCCAAGTTTAGGATTTTGATATAATCCATGTATTGTAGGCCATTAATTGTTGCATCCTGGTAATTGTTGTTGTTGTTAGAGAAGGAACAAGTTGAGAGACTTTGAAAAGGGAAAGATCCATCTCTTTGGAGTTTCCAATGCTTGGTTTCGAGGTAGGTGATGATTGTGTCTTCTCGTATGCGTCATATGTGCTTATTAACTGTTTCAGTGGTATGCATATATGTATGTGAATAGGGAAGGATGAAATGAACCATATGAAATAACTGTTTAATGTTAATTATATTTAATGAACTTGTTCTCATTATTTATAATTATTTGAAACTATTCATTGTATTGTGATTATGTTATGTTTAATTAGATCGGGTGCCACATTTCGACACATAACTGGATTGGGTGTCATGTTCCGACACACTAATATGTGAAGTGTAGGCTCCATAAGAGAACAATTCTTGATTGTGAAACTGAGTATGTTAACATGTGTATATGTATATGTATTGTTCATGAGATGGTAAGTAGTAAAGGATTCTCTAAATGTGTCTTACTATGTTGTAGTTACTTGTTCAAATATTACCTATTGGAATAGCTGTGTGATCTTACTAGTACACTATTATTTATATACTAATGTTGTACTTACTCTTTCTTTATAGAGTATAGGGCATCTTCAGGTGGCTGTTGAGAGAGCTCGAGTAGATGATCGCTGAGTACTAAATTCAAGGGTGAGCCAGGTCTTTCCAGCTATCGTGAATTCTCCTAAGTCTTAGTCCTTCCTTTAGGACATAGTGTCACAATTCATTTCCTTGAGCCGTGATGACACATATTATAATCCACCAGTAGGTAAGCCAATATATCACCCGAAATAGATAGTAATGGGTATATCGATAGAGACTAAATATTATAAAGGAAGAAATACAAATATAATACAAGTCAAGCCAAAAATATATACATAAGCAAAATGAATCCCTCCCGAACCTGGAAGTCACTAATACAGAGCCATTAACAGAGTACAAGTCCCAAAAGTAGACCAAAAATATATACAACACAAAGAAATGTCTCAAATACAAAAGACAAGTCACAAAATAACAGAAGGAGATGACAATGATCCAGAATGTTGTGTGCTTACCCTCGTCTCTGAATCCTGGCTGCTACTGGTTTGAATGACGGCGGTGATAATTGGTACTTAGTCTGGCATTAAGAAAATAGATACAATGTGCAGCATCAATACCAATAAAAAGGTACCCAATAGGTATCATAGGCTGACTGAGTAAGAAAAGGAAATACAATAGAAAATGCTAGAATAAGAACACAGATAAAGGTCAAGAACAAGAATAGTAAAGGTATGCATACGGGTGTAGAAGAACAACTAGAAACTAAGAAATAATCCCAATTGAGTCCCCATAAGCCCAGAAAGTACACCCATGTGCAAGTTAAGGTGAAAACCTGGATGGACCCCCATAAGCCCGATAGGTACACAGAAATGCTATACTAAAAATAAAAGAACCGGTGGAACCAAGATATTTCAGAAATGCTAATAATTCTGACCTCCGAATGGGATAAAGCGCAGAGCCCAGACCTTGAACTGTAGATAAGTCTCTCTACTGTGGAATGTCAATGAATCGGTCCCTATAAGGGTTAGTCTAGAGACCGAACCTCGAACTGCGGATATCGCCTTCCTGTAAGTGTATTGATGATATCAAAGGGGCTAGACTCAGAATGTTGACTCCGTGTAGGAGGATGTATTACCAAATCAAGAAGTATAGAGCCCCGACCTAGAACCACGGATGAATCCTCCCGATAATATCATACCAAGAATATCCAATCTAAAGTGAGTCTCTCGAAAGTTTCCCATACCACTCATTATCAAGCAAGTCTCTACTGATCGCTTTCCTCTCCTTCAAAATAAGTCCAATGAAGTCGAGGGTGACCCTTAACTAATCGATTTCTCCAAACAGGCCCAAAAGAGAGGTCGGAGATGCCAAAGTATGGAAGTACAGGGATTATGGATTACAAGGCTTTGATTTGAGTTACTACTTAGCTAAGGCCCATCTCTACTAGACCCAAGTCTACTAAATCAGTCTAAAGGGAGCTAAGTCGTTTGATACGATGATGAAAAAAAGGAAACAACGCGTATTGGCACCCGAATATTGCAAGTCTATGGAAAATACTAGCCTAAGCCTAGCCTAAGGACAAACATGCTTTAATATGATATACAAGTCAATACAAGAAACCAAAAATGCAAGAAAACTCCATTATAGCAATTCACATACCCACTTATCTCGAAAACAGTCCAAAATATGAATTCTATCAAGCATGGCCTACTAAATTAGTTCCCCTTCCTAATATCTATGTAAATCCACATACATTCACATATTCGAACTCAATCTAAAAGAAGGGATGTTGTAGCCTACTTGTAGGCCGATCACGCATGCTCCAAACTACAATGCCGGAGCTTTCTCCTTACGTACGACCTTTGAATGTTGTCACACTAGCAAAAATAGAATCACAACATCATTACAGTCATTTTGACACTAAATTTGCAAAAAATAAAGACAGATCAATTTTGGAGTCCAAAAAAGAAATGTGGGACCTGCGCTAGAAATTCTGAAATTAAATCTATAAAATGGTCCTAAATAGTTCTCCAAACTTGTGTACCAAAATGGAATACAACCCGGGGTTCGGAAATCAGCCATGCCACAAAAATCTAATTTAAGCTATGAAAATACGCCGGGACAGCAGATAAATTACAATTTTTACCCCAAACAAAGCATCTTCAATAATTTTTGATCACACCCCTGCGTTATCCCAAAAAATCACCATAATTTAGCCCTTTGAATCACTCAATTTGGAGCTCTATAGCTCTAGATAGTCAAGTGTTAAATTAGAAAAAAAAATTGAAAATGGGCTTTCTTATAGGCGAGGTTGCATCCCATTTAGCGAACCAACAGATCTTTTTTCATTTTCAAAGTCTCCAACTAGTGTTCACATATCGTTCGAAACTCAGTACTACTCCACTAAATTCAATTTTTTGGATGTAACTATGCGGTCAAAATTTCTATATGAGTTCGTTTTGACCAAAAGAGTTGGTCCTACTCCCAAGTGTCGTTTTAAACTAAATCCTACCAATAGGCTCGGAATGAGTCTAGAAGCCTTGGGAACCAAATGAAAGGTTATTTTATATCAAACTCAATGTTACGAAGCTAACCGCGTTGATAGAATTTTCATTCGGGTATGATTTTGTAGAATGTTGACCAAAGTCAACTTTAGGCCAAATTTCTAATGCTAAAACATTAAATAGTTCAAACTCCTACTAAAAGCCTCAAAACTCGAGCCGACTATGCTTTTAGCTTAAAATGGTCATTCTAGAGCTGATGGAACTATTGTAATTCTGTTTTGAGGTTGTTTATCCGCATTTTTGATATAAGTCAACTTTATAAGCTATAAAGTCCTTCAAACACGAAAAGTTGCATAAAATCCAAATTAACGACCAGGCAACCGAATTATCAGTGCCAGCAAGTCATAAATGACCTGGGGTCGCAATAGAGAAGCTCTATCAATGAAAAAGGGGTATTAACACATAAATAACCTAGAGGGTCATTACAACATTCACTACTAAAAGAACTTTCGTCCGCAAAAATAAGAATCAATAAATACCTGAAGGCTCAAATAGGCTTGGGTACTGCTCCATCATGTCCTGCTTGGTCTCCCAGGTAGCCTCCTCGATGGGATGATGCTTCTACTGAACCTTAACTACTGGAATAGCTCTGGAGCACAGTTGAATGACATCTCTAGCTAAAATAGTAGGTAGATCCTCAACAAAAGTCAGATGATCATCTAACTCAACCAAATTATACTGCAGTACATGAGATGCATCTAAAATGTATCGACGCAACATTGAGGCTTGAAAAACTAGGTGTATGCAACCTCACCTACTCTCCATAGAATCTCAAATGGCCCAATATACTGGGGGCCTAAGCTTGCCTGGCCTATAGAATCTCAGCATGCTTTTCAAGGGCGAAACCCGTAGAAACACTCAATCACCAACACCAAAAGGAAAAGGATTGCGTCTACGGTCATCATAACTCTGGTGTCTGGTCTGAGCTATCCTTAGTCTATCCTGTATAACCCGAACTCTGGCTAAATCCTCCTGAAGAAAATCTATACTGTGCAGCCCAGGCTTCAAAACCTCAAGCCAACCAACTAGAGTGCGACAATGCCTACCATAAATAGGGCTATCTGAATACTAGATTAGTAGTTGTTATTGTACGCAACCTCCGCCCAAGGTAAAAAGTAATCCCACTGACTCCCAAACTCAAATACACATGACCACAACATGTCCTCAAGGACCTGAATAATATTCTCTGACTGGCCATCGGTCTATAGGTGGAAAGAAGTGTTGAGATCAACTAGGTTACTCAAATATCTCTGGAAAGCTCTATAAAAACTAGAATTAAATTATGACCTACGATCTTAAATAAAGTATATGGGCACCTCATGTAGGCAAACCACCTCCTAAATATAAATACAGGCTAACCGCTGTGCGCTGTAAAAAGACCAAACTAGGAGAAAGTGGGATGACTTGGTCAATTGGTCAACGATGACCCATTTGTTTTTAACACCCCTAGAAGTCCGAGGCAATCCCCTCACAAAGTCCATGGTGATTTGCTCCCATTTCCACTAAGAATTGGTAGTCTCTTGACCTTTCCATTAAGCCTCTGATGCTCAGCCTTCACCTTTTAAGAACTTAGGCAATGGACATATACTCAGCAATATCTCTCCTCATACCATCCCACCAGTAATGATTTCTCAAACTACGATACATTTCGTGGTGTCTAGTGAATACAATTTCTGGAATTATGGGCTTTATTGTCACACCCAGAAGGGTACCCTAGGCATGACCGGAACTAGAAGACCATTGCTTATCGTCAAATAAACCACTTATCCCATTCACATATCCATTCAATCACATTCTACTAGCGGAAGACTTGACTCATCAAGAAACATGAGTTATAAGATAAGGCCAAAGTCCAACGAATCTTTCTAATTAATCAAATCAACAAGACTAGTAAGAATAAAACTAGCCAAAACACATCATCCAATCAACAATCTAGTCTATAAAGCCTCTATCAACTGAAGAAAACTATCTCATATCAACTGAAGAAAACTAAACTCAAAAATCTAGAAAGATAAATGTAGAATCCTCCGAAAGCAGGGAGGACCCACTAATCAGCTGAATATGGATACATCCTCAACGATGTACCTATTGATGATCTCTAGTACCTGTCTCTAATCATAAAAGGATGCAGACCCAAATGAACATCAGTACATGAATGTACGAGTATGTAAAAAAGCAGAATAAAATATGTATAAGGTAGAATAACATCAACTTAAGTAACTCAATCAGGATGTCTTAAGTTTAAAACAAGAATAAGGTTTAGATCGAAACCAATCATATACAATCCAATCTATTCTAATCAAAATATTATCAAGACCCATATGGGAGTTTCTCTTATCTGACTATCATCACTTATGAGCCAATAATATTACAATAAGCTGACGTTGTTTCCACATCCATTTGATACCATGCCAGTGTAAGAACAAATCAACCAATCATGGATCCAAAACTAATCAAGTCCTATCATGTCACAACAATAAGTTAGGAAATATCCGAATTAATGGTTCAATCCTATCCAATGTCTGACGATGTAGTTATTGGATTCAAGTTATTACTTACTCTTGCCTAATTCGGTGCTCGATACTCCTTCCAAGACTCAAAGCTCATAAGACAATCAACTCCAAAACAACCAAATCAACAAGTCTCAATTGGACTCTTTCAGTTAATCAGTTCTATCAAACCAATCTCTTTCAACTAATTAATTTCCCAATCATTCCCAATCATTTAATTTAAGAGAAGTTTGGACAATCATTTATGAAACATTCAGTTAAGACCATCCAGTTGAGCTAATTATAAAGTATAAAGGACTATCAAGCTCATCAACACTATCATCATGCTCACATCTCAATCACAATCATGCATTCACAAAATCATAGCTCTAGACTCAATCCTTAAGCATATACATGCAACATCCATTAATCTACTATTAGGGTTTATAAAACTAGTAGTTCAAATTATCTGTTAAAAAAACTAATTCGAACAAAAGCATGAATTTATCAAAATTAGTAAAACATGTTAACTTTAAGAAAGAACTTTCTCAAGAAACACAATCACGGAGACTCAATCTATTTACAATTAACATATCACAATCATAGGCATATGGAGGACCAAAATCTATGTTTTAGTTTAGCCTCACATACCTGGAAGTTACAGGGAACAATTGAAACTCGAAGTGATTGCTTGAAGATCTTGAACCTTAGCTTTCCTTCTTTTGTCCAATCATTTCTCTCAAGAACGTACAAGTGTGAATGAGAGAAAAACCCTTTTTGGTATGACAAAGGACTGATGTTTAGTCCTTAGACGTGGTAGATTTAGTTTGAAAAAAATATGAAAAGACCGGAATGCCCTTCATTGAAACTGATTCGGGCACCTTTACGGAAGGCCACCACATCCCTTGAATCTCACCTTGGTCTGTGGTGGGTGTTGTGATCCTATACTTAAGCATGGGTCAGGAGGGGTTGACCTTTACAGACTCCACCACAGTCTGTTATGCTCACATGATTCGTGGTAGGTGTCATGGTCAGAGACTTAGGCTGGCTTGGGAGAGGTGGTAACCGCGGAGACTAATCCTCTCCTGTGGTCCTCGCATGTCTCAAGGTTCTAGGGTTCAGGCTCACGGAGGGCTTCACAGACCGTGATAAGCACCATGAGCCGTAGAGCTTTCCGTGGTCCCTTTCTTACCCTATCTGAAGATCAATACGGCTTGTGAAGGGTCTCATGGTTAGCCATTGTTGAAATTACCAGATCATTTAGTGTTAGTTTAAGCTAAGGACTTTAAGGTGTTACAATATCTCCACCTTGGGATCATTCATCCTTGAATGACGGCCAGGTTAGGAACTCACTCAAGGTATGAATGCGATCAAAATTCAAATACTCAATTAATCAAATAATCACTATTTTAACTCAATAATGCATATCAAATACTTAAACTTGGTATGAACATAAACTCAAAGTATTTAGGTTTTATATCCTTTTCAGCTTCCCATATAGCCTCTTCAACAAACTGATATCGCCATAATACTTTCACGGATGCAACCTCCTTGGGTCTTAACTTACGAACCTGTCGATCAAGGATATGAATCAGAATCTCTTCATAACTCAAACTCTCTTCACCCCAATGCTCTCATTCGGCACAACAAGTGAGGGCTTTCCCAAACACTTCATAAGCATAGAGATGTGAAATACTGGATGAATATATGCTAAATTTAGTGGCAAATCCAAATCATTAGCTACATTACCAACTCTTTTATAATGGGGACTAAGCTTTTCTTTATTTCCAAATCTCATCACACCCTTCGTGGGTGAAACCTTCAAGTATACCTAATCATTCACTTTGAACTCGGAATCTCTTCTCCTAACATCAGTGTAGGATTTCTTGACACTGTGAGTAGTTCTCAACCTCTCTTGGATGACTTTCACCTTCCCCATGTCTTGGTAAACCAAGTCTAGCCCAATCAATTCAGCTTCACCAACTTCGAACCAACCAATTGGCAATATACACCTCCTCTCATACAGAGCTTCATAAAGAGCCATTTGAATA
This sequence comes from Solanum dulcamara, assembly GCF_947179165.1. NCBI lineage: Eukaryota > Viridiplantae > Streptophyta > Magnoliopsida > Solanales > Solanaceae > Solanum > Solanum dulcamara. The sequence goes on along the minus strand of NC_077247.1, from coordinate 21,210,580 downwards.
CTCGAATGGAAGCTATTATTGTATGCAAACTCAATAAGAGGTAAATAATCATCCAAGTTACCTTTGAAGTCAATCATACTGACTCTTAACATATCCTCCAAGGTTTGAGTTATACGTTCTACCTGGCCGTCTATCTGTGGATGAAAAGCAGAACTAAGGTTCACTCTTGAACCCAAACCTTTCAGGAACGATTTCCAAAATTGGATAGTGAATTGAGCTCCCCTATCTGAGATGATAGACAAGGGGACTTTATGAAGTCTGACAATCTTTTGAAGATACAAATTGTCATAATCCTCTGTGGTATCTGTAGTTTTAATCAACAAGAAATGGGCTGATTTGGTCATCTTATCCACAATCACCCAGATGGAGTTATACTGTCTGCGAGATCGCGGTAGACCAGTAATGAAATCCATATTTATCATCTCCCACTTCTATTTGGGTATTTCTATATCCTGAACCACTCCACATGGCCCTTGATGCATAACTTTGACTTATCGATAGTTCGGGCACTTAGACATAAACTCTGCTATATCTTTCTTCATCTCTCAAGTCATAGTACATTTTTTTATTACTTGGATGGATGAAATACCTGAAGCTATGAGCCTTTGCCACAATCCTTTCTCGAATCCAATTAATACTTGCAACACACAATCTGACTTGATACCTCAATACTCCATCTTCTCTTTTGGCAAAACTAATTACCTTTTGCCTATAAACATCACCGTTTATTTGTAGGAGGATGGAATCTTAGATGATTAGCATGATCTTCCTCACTCTTTGAATGGATTAGTATGTCGTCTATAAATACAACCACAAATATATCCAAATACTATTTGAACACTCTATTAATCAAGTCTATAAATATTGCAGGAGCGTTGGTCAAACCAAAAGACATAAGAAGAAACTCAAAGTGACCATATCGGGTTCGAAAAACAGTCATTGGGATGTCATATTTTCTCACTTTCAACTGGTGGTAGCCTGATCTGAGTTCTATCTTTTAGAAGCAAGTGACACCTTAAAGCTTGTCAAACAGAGGGAAGGGTTCTTTATGGTGACCTTGTTCAATTGATGATAGTCGATGCACATTCTTAATGACCCATCCTTTGTTCACACGAATACGATAGGAGTGCCCCAAGGTGAGACACTCGGATTATTAAATCCCTTATCTAGGAGATTTTTCAGTTGTACTTTCATTTCCTTCAACTCAGCAGAAGTCATTCTATATGGCAGAATAGAAATAGGTTGTGTATCATGAAGTACATTAATCCCAAAGTCAATCTCCTTATCAAGAGGGACTTCGGTCAGATTCTCAGGAAACTCATTTACAATCGGGATTGACTCTATTGTAGGCGACTCAACACTCTTATCCTTGGCTCTAACTATGTGATAGCTACACCCTTTAGAGATCAACTTTCTTGCCCTAAGGTAGGAGATAAATTTAACATTAGGCACAATAAGACTACCCTTCCATTTAACATTCACTCATTTGGGAAACCGAACTTAACAATTCGAGTCCTTCAATCAACAAAGGCATAAAAAGCATATAGCCAATCCCTGTCAAGAATTACATCAAAATCAATCATACCCAACTCAACTAAGTCAGCCATATTATCCTTGTGACAGATTGACACATTACAATCTTTATAGATCTTCTTAGCTAAGATAAACTCATCAAAAGGAGTAGATACATCGAAAGGTTCTAGAAGATACTCATGAATTCTATCAAATCTACTAGTTACATAAGGAGATACAAATGATAATGTGGCACCCAGATCTATCAAAATATAACAATCAAGAGTAAAGACTTAAATCATACACATCACAATATTTGGGGAGTTCTCCTAATCTTGGCGACTACCTATGGCATATAGACAGTTTAAACCTCCACCCGTACCTAAAGTATTACCTCTCTGATTACCTCTGGCAAGTGGTATAGTGGTAAAAGACTGGGCTCTATTTCCCTATGTCAGTCTGAAAATGGCCTACTTGGCCATATTTTTAACAACCATTCTTTCTCGTTCTACACTCTCCTAGATGGAGTTTCCCGCACTTGCCACAAGGTGGATTTTTCTTCGAACCTTGAGCCATACGAGCCTAAGATTGAGAACCCTAGGATCTAAAATTTTGGTGACTCTGTACATGCTGATCATACCTGTTATACGGTGCAGGTGCACTTTCCACTAATGGAGCATAGTTGGAAGACCTCTTTAGAAGAAGGATCTGTTGCCCTTACTCTACCTTTGCTCATTCTCATGCCCAACTGATTTTGTAGTGCTCCTCTTTGTATTTCCTTTTATCATCCTCTACCTGCTGATCATACACCATCAACTTGAAAATATCCATGTTAGAAATCAACAGTGATGCTTTGTACTCTTTATTCACATGTTTTCCCAATTTTGAGACAAATTTTCTCATCTTAGACTACATATCTGGGACCATCTCCGGAGCATATCTAGACAACTGAATGAACTTTAAACCATACTCTTTTACTATCAGCCCCTCTTATTTTAGATTCACAAACTCTTCTAGCTTTGCTTTCCTCAATTCTCTAGAAAGAAGTGATCAAGAAAAACACCTTCAAACTCATCCAAAATAGCAGGTTCCACTTTTTCACCTCTACGTTCTTCCCACTATTTATACCAGACATTAGCAACATCGTTGAGCTAATCGAAAACCAACTCAACCCCCTCAATTTCAGTAGCATGCATTGCTTTCAGTATTTTGCATATCTTATCGATAAAGTTTTGGGGTCCTCTTTAGTGTTAGATCCCGTGAAAACTGGTGGGTTTATCCTCTAGAAGTCTCTAATCTTTTTGCTAGCAAACGACACTTGAGAACTAGAGCTTAGAGCTGGTGAACTTTAGCTACCATTTTGGGCAACTACCAATTGAGTGAGCATAGTAATAGCCCCTCTGAATTCAGCCTCTGAAGTTCGTGCAGGATGAGTAGTAGGTTTTTATGGTGTCTCGATAGACCTTGCAGGTCAGCCTCTAGTTATCACTTCTGATGGTGGGGGCATCTTAGATTGTGGAACATCGGTATTGGTGGCATTCCTTAGGTTAGCAGTGCGTTTATGAGGCATTATCTGCAAACGTGTAGCATACGAATTAGGAAGGAAACTTTTATAGAGTTAAACTCTATCGCACAAACTCAAAATATGAAAGAAGTGAAACAATTCCTAATGTCCTATAGCCTTCTGATTATGAGTGTGGCATACAATACACTCATAAGCAAGACTCTACTAGACACAACTTCATAGGCTCCTTAGAACTCTTGAACTATGTGCTCTGACACCAAGTTTGTCATGCCTTGGAAGGGTACCCTAGGCGTGACCGACACTCGAATACCATTGCTAATCCTCAAGCAAACAACTTGGCCCATTCACACCTCTATTCAATCACATTATATCAGTGAAAGACTTAACTCATTAAGAAACATGACTTATATGATAAGGCCAAAGGCCAACGAATCTTTCTAATTAATCAAATCAACAAGACTAATAAGAATGAAACTAGCAAAAAGACATTATCTAATCAACAAATCAATAATCTAATCAATGAAGCCTCTATCAACTGTTTAAGTAGTGCCAATGACATGTTGCTACATCTGTTCAATACCTTGCCAGGGTAAGAATAAATAAACCATTCATGGATCCAAAACCAATCGAGTCCTATCATGTAAAGATAATAAGTTAGGAAACATCCGACTTAATGATTTAATCCTCTCCTATGTTTGGACAACATAGTTATTGCGTTTGAGTTATTACTTACTCTTTTCTAATTCGGTGCTTGATTTTTCTCCCAAGACTCAAAGCTCATAAGACAATCAATTCGAAAACAAACAAATCAATAAGTCTCAATTGGACTCTTTCAGTTCATCACTTCTATCAAACTAATCCCTTTTAATAAATCAATTTCCCAATTATTTAATTTAAGAGATGTTTGGAGAATCATTTATGACACATTCAGTTGAGACCATTTACTTGAGCTTAATTATAAAGTATAAAAGACTATCAATCTCATCAACACTATCATCATGATCACATCTCAATCACAATCATGCATTCACAAATTTACGACTCTAAACTCAATCTATAAGCATATACATCAACAACCATATATATTCTATTAGGGTTTATAAAACATGTAGTTCAAATCATCTGTTCAAGAAACTAATTCGTAGAAAATCATGAATTTATAAAAATTAGTTAAATATGTTAACTTTAAGAAAGAACTTTATCTAGAAACACAATCACGGGGACTCAATTCATTCACAATCAACCTATCACAATCATGGGCATATGAAATAACAAAATACATGTTTTAGTTCAACCATACATACTTGAAAGTTAGAGGGAATGATCGAAACTAGAAGGGATTTCTCGAAGATCTTGAACCCTAGCTGTCATTTCTTTCTCCAATCACTTCTCTCAAGAACATACAAGTATGAATAAGAGAAAAATCCTTTTTGGTATGACAAAGGACTGATATTTAGTCCTTAGTCATAGAGGGTTCAATTGGAAAAGTGGGAAAAGATAGAATGCCCTTCATTAAAACTAATTTGGTCACCTTCATGAAAGGTCACCATGGCCCATTGAAGCTCAACACGGTCCGTGGTGGGTTTTATGATCCTAGACTTAAGTATGGGTCAGAAGGGGTTGACCTTTACGAAGGCTACCACGGTCCGTTATGCTCACCATGGTCTGTGGTGGGTGTCGTGGTTAGTGACTCAGGCTGGCTTAGGGGAGATGGCTACCACGGAGACCACCACGGCTCATAGTGGTCACCATGGGGTGTGGTCCTCTCCCATGGCCCTCACATATCTCAAGGGTCCAGGGGATCGGGCTCACAGAGGGCTTCACGGACCGTGATAAGCCCCACAGACCATAGAGCCTTCCTTGGTCCCTTCCTTACCCTATCCCCCACTTGCCAGGCCTCTTCAAGGGTACTCTTCACGGATCATGAAGATCAACACTGCCCATAAAGGGTCTCGTGGTCAGCCTCTATTTAAATTTCCAAATCATTTAGTGTTAGTTTAGGCTAATTACTTCAGGATGTTACAGTTATGAAGAATCAACTTAATCAAACCTCCCACTTTGGGAATAGAAAAATGACCATCGAACCACAAAATCTCATCTGAACCAATAGTGGCCTCGTCGCCGTCAACCTATAACACCCTATGTTTAAGTACAACCAGAGACTCATCCTCATATTATTGGGCATGGATCCGGTCAAATAGGAAAGAATAAACCTCGACAAAGGCCAGTACCTACCTAAAATCAAAAATATCTACTCTTACCTTCCTATTAGCTAAAGACTGGATGTCTAAAGCCAAGGGTTGCTCCACAACAAGCAAGTATGCTAGGCTACCCATACTGCTCGCCTTCCAGCTCAAAGCATCTGCTACTATATTTGCCTTGCCTAAATGGTAGAGAATATAGAGATCGTACTTTGTCAAAAGCTTAATCTAATGACGCTGCCTAGAATTAGTATCCCTCTGGCTCATAATGTACTGTAGGCTACGATGATTAGCGTAAACCTTACAATGAACCCCATAAAGATAGTGTTTCCACAACTTAAGCATAAAAACTACCTTCGCTAACTCTAAGTCATGAGTGGGGTAGTTGCACTTGTGCAATCTTAGCTGCCTAGAAACATATCCAATAATACGACCGCGCTGCATTAAAACACACCCTAAATCAACACCAGAAGCATCATCATGTATTGTTAAACCCTCACCCTCAACTAGAAGAGTCAGGATAGGAGCAGTGGTAAGCAACTCCTTGAGCCACTGAGAACTCGTCTCACATCCCTCTAATCATACAAAGGGAATATTATAGCGAGTCAACCGAGTCAGTAGTGCTGCAATAGTAGAGAAGCCCTCAATAAAGTACCTGTAATAACTATCCAATCTTATGAAACTCAAAACCTCTATAATAGATGTGGGCCTAGCCCAGCCTCGAATAACATCAATCTTCGCTGGATCTATTCTTATGCCATTCTACGAAAGAATGCATCAAGTGAGATTTTAAGAAACCAATAAAACATACCTTGTGATGAAATAGATGAAAAATAATGAACATTCCTAAGGACACCCTATAGCTTCCCGAAGATAAAACATAGACGTCTTTGCTTTGATCTGCAGGACTCAACTAGCCGTTGGCTTTGTACAAGTGAGACTAATGAACTTGAGGCTTTGATACCAACTTGTCACAACCTATTTCCTCGAGCCACGATGACACCTACTATAACCCATAGTAGGTAAGCTAAACCATAGCCCGAAACAACTAGTAATGGGTATATGGGCAGAGACTAAATAACATAAAGGAAGAAATTCAATATAAGGCAAGCCAAAAATATAAACATAAGCAAAATGAATCCCTCCAGAACCTAGAAGTCACTAGTACAGAGCCAATAACATAGTACAAGTCTCAAAAGTGGACAAAAAATATATATATAACCACAAGGAACTATCTTAAATATTAAAAGATAAGTCACAAAATAACAGAAGGAGATGACAATGATCCAGAACGTTATGTGGTCACCCTCACCTTCGAATCCTGGCTGCTACTGGCTCAAATGATGGCGATGATAATTGGTGATAGGTATTACATCACAAAAATAGATAAAGAGTATAGTATGAGTACCAATAAAAAGGTACCCAGTAGGTATTATAGGCCAACTGAGTAAGAAAAGTAAATGCAATAGGAAATTTAAGAATAAAACTAAAAATAGAGGTCAAGAACAAGAATAGTAAAGATATGCACACGAGTATAGAAAAACAACCAGAATGTAAGAATTAAATCCAATTGAGCCCCCATAAGCCTAGAAGGTACACTTATGCGCAAGTTAAGGTGAAATTCGGACGGACCCTGACAAGCCCAATAGGTACATAAAAATGCTAAACTAAGAATAAAAGAATCAGTGGAACTAAGATATTTCAGAAGTGCCAATAATTCCAACCTCTGAATGGGATAAAGCATAGAGCCCAGACCTCAAAAAACGGATGAGTCTCCCAGCTATAGACTGTCTATATATCGGACCCTGTATGGGTTAGCATAGAGCCCAAAATTGGAACCTCAGATGTCGCCTTCCTGTAAGTGCAGTGATGATATCAAAGGGGCCGAACTCGGAATTTTCACTCCATATAGGAGGATGTATCAACAAATCAAGAAGTACAGAGCCAGGACCCTGAAAAATGAATGAATCCTTCCGATAATATAATACCAAGAATATTTGATATGAAGAGAGTCTCTCAAAAGTTTCCCATACCCACTATTATCAAGCAAGTCTCTACGGATCGATGTCCTCTCCTTCATAATAAGCCCAACGTAGTCGAGGGTGTATTGTAACTAATCGATTTCTCCAAACTGGCCCCAAAAAAAGGTCAAAGATGCCAAAGTATGGAAGTACAGGGATTATGGATAACAAGGCCTCAAGTTGAGTTACTATCTAGCTAAGGCCTATCGCTACCAGACCCAAGTCTGCTACATCAGTATAAAGGGACCTAAGTCGTTCGATACGATGATAAAAAAGAGGAAACAAGGCCTATCGGCACTTGAATATCGCAAGTCTATGGAAAACACTAGCCTAAGCCTAGATTAAGGCCAAACTTGCTTTAATATGATATACAGGTCAATACAAGAAACAAAAAATGCAAGAAAACTCAATTATAGCAATTCACATAACCGCCTATCTTGAAAATAGTCCAAAATATGAATTTTATCAAGCATAGCTTACTAAATTAGTTCCCCACCCTAATATCCATGTAAATTCACATACATTCACATATTTGAACTCAATTTAAAAGAAAGGATGTTGTAGCATACCTGTAGGCCGATCACGCGTGCGCCAAACCACAATGATGGATCTTTCCCTTACATACGGCCTTTGAATGTTGTCACACTAGCAAAAATAGAATCACAACATTAATACAATCATTTTGACACTAGATTTGCAAAAATGAAGACGGATTAATTTTGGAGTCTAAAACAGAAATATGGGACCCACGCCAGAAATTCTTAAATTGACTCTATAAAATGGTCCTAAATAGTTCTCCAAACTTGTTCTCAAAATGGAACACAACTCGAGATTCTGAAATAAGCCATGCAATAAAAATCCAATTTAAGCGAAGAAAATACGCAGGGATAGCAGCTAAATCATGATATTTACCTCAAACGGAGCGTCTTCAATAATTTTTGACCACACCACAGCGTTAGGAAAGAAAAAGTTGAAAATAGGCTTTCTTATAGGTGAGGTTGCACTCCATTCAGCGCACTAGTATATTTTTTCGAATTTTAAAAGTATACAATAGGTGTTAAGGATTCGTTCAGATCTCCACTATGCAAACCACTGAATTTGTTATTTTGGACTCAACGATGCAGTCGAAAGCCTCAAAACTCAAGCCGACTATGCTTCTAGCCTAAGATAGTCATTACAGAGCTGATAGAACTGTCAGAATTTCGTTCTATGGTTGTTTACCCCCATTTTAGGCAAGGTCAACTTTACAGGTTATAAAGGCCTCTAAACATCAAAAGTTGCATAGAATCCAAACGAACGACCAGGCGACCAAACTATCAGTACTAGCAGATCATAAATGACTTGGGGTCGTTATAGAGAAGGTCTAACTGATGAAAAAGGGTCATTAACATAGAAATAACACTGAGAGTCATTACACTTAGACCTTTAGACTCTTGTTTCCTTTATGTTTTGATATCGGGGTTGCATCCCCATCCATCAATTTATTAGTGGAAGTTTTGGTACAATGAATTTTTGGTCCTAGTTGTTGAATTTCTGCACAATTTATGTCTGTTTTTTTTAACTTACTGAGTTTATGGGAACTCAACTTTTTAAAATTTCTATTTAAACCTGTTTCCACATCTTTAAATGTTTTTTAGTTGGGTTGTAATAATGGTTCTCCCACCAGAGGGTTAGAGTGGGTGCCAATCACGACAAGTCAAGGTCATGACATCTAAACTCCTTAAATTTTAAAAATTCAATCCATGATCCAAATTACTCTCGAATGCCTCAGAACCTGATCCAACAATCCAACGAAGTCAAAATCACATTCGAATCTAACGAAACAGTCAAAATTTTATTTTGAGCTTGTTTTACTTGGAATGTGGACTCTGATAAAACTTTTCAACTCTCAAACCTTCAAAATTGAAAAGCTTATTCAATATGTATTTGATCACCTTGAGTATCATGCCAACCATCTTCTGACATACAAATATCGTACAAATTATAGGAAAGGATAAAAAATATATTACAAAAATACAAAATGACCATGAGGATTACATTGTATCTATTCTTCTCTTTATTTTTGCTAATCATCTACTTCCTTTTATTCCATATATTTTTCACCTGCATATTTTTTTGTCTTGTTGTAATGACCCTTCTAGTCATTTCCTCTGTTTTTTGATCTATTCAGCATTTAATGCATTTCTATAGCGACTCAAGTCTTTTATAACTTTCTGAGACTGATAGTTTGATCTTCTAGTCATTCATTTGGGTTTTATGCTCGCTTACCTATTTTGAAGCTCTTGATGTTTGAACGATTTACTTCGGTTAAAATGCTAAGAAAATAACCTCAAAATAGAATTCTAATAGTTTTATCAGCTCTAAAATGGTCATTTTAGGTTAGTAGCACACTTGAGTCCCGAGGCTTTCGGTGCAAGTTTGAGCCATTAGGCATTTTAGCCTTTAAGATTTAGCCTAAGTTTGACTTTGATCAACATTCTTGGTAAAGATGTGCAAATTGAATTTACGTCAGTGCTGTTAGCTTTAGAATACCGATATTGGTCGACAATGACCTTATGTGCAGTTTCTCAGGCTTTTGATCTCATTTTGAGCCCCATTATAGATTTTGGCTTAAAATGACGATTGGGTGTGAGAACCATTTTTTGTCAAGATGACCTCAGATGGAAATTTTGACAGTTTTATTATGTCTAGAATGTGGTTTCCAAGTGGTTTACACTTTTCATTTGCGTCGTTTGGACTACAAAGAATTCCGAGGGTTTGTTTGAAGTTTGGAACTCTTAGCTTAAAAGTTAGTGCAAGGCTTCTAGTGCCATGTCACTTTTGTGAACATTTATTCACTTTTGCGAATATTTATTCTCTTTTGCGAATATTTGTTCACTTTTGTGATGTCCTCTTTTGCGAATATTTGTTGGCTTTTGCAGTGTCGCTTTTGCGAATATTTGTTCGCTTTTGCAAAAGTGATCATTTGTTGACTTTTGTGATGTCTACTTTTACGAACATTTGTTGGCTTTTGTGATGTCTACTTTTTGCTAACATTTTTGTCTTTTGCGATGTCCGCTTTTGAGAACATTTGTTGGTTTTATGACCCTGGGAGGTTATTTTAATTCATAATTTTAGCTTAAGTCTCCAAGTTCAAACCTTCATATCTCTCTCATTTCTTAGTGGATTTGGGTAATCCAAAGGTTAAATTGTAGGGAATTACTATGAGAAGGTGCTGGGGGCTTTGGAAAGTGGTTGGGGACCTTCGATTGAGGTAAAGTTAGGCTAGAACTTGCTTCCTTTTTATGTGTTTTAAGCCTATTTCAGAACTATCTTGCATGTTCTTGTTTCTGCTGATTCGAGCTCCAAATTGTATTCCATTTTTTTACACAAGTTTGGGTGGTGTTTGGGACCTTTTAATGGAATCAAATCTGGAATTACCGGAGCAGGTTCCACATTTCCATTTTGACTTCGAAATTGGCCAGTCTCTGAATTCAATAGTTTTAATGTCAAAACATCCCTATTGATGAGGTGATCAATATTTGGTTAGAGGGACAAAAATTAGAGGTGATTCGGATATGGATAACATTAATTTGGTAAATTTAAAGTGCGCGTGATCGGCTTCAAAGTAAGCTACGATCTCCCCCTTTGACTAACCATTATTCGATATAGTGCTGTATATATTGGATGTGATCTAGATTGGTATTTATTGAGATTAGAGTTCTCCTAATCCTATTTAATTTTCTTTGGTTCCCGGTTGAGACTTAGACTAGAATGGTCTTTTGAAACCTTTAGTTTAGGCTGGCCACATTTGTGGTATCGCCTTAGCATTATTATCCTTTTTAGAATTGGTATTAATGTCTTTAGGCTAGGTTTGAGCCTTATATGCTTCAACTTGTGTTTCATTTCCCTTATAGCTTGGCGTAGCTTCCGATAAAGACTGTTATAGAAAGTGTACCTTCATGATGGTGCCTGAGACCTTAGTGGCTCGTCATAGCCGTAAGGTTAGTTTAGCTATGCTCATTGGGAGCTGATATGGCATATTTTGGGGTAAGACATCGATCCTACAGATATTTCCTCCCCCTATATGATTTTGAGTCATTTCTTGAATACTTCTCTTTATATTTAGCGGTAGACTATTGATGCCTTATTGTCTAGGTTAGTTCCTTTGCCTTAATAGTGTGGTAAGATGTATGTTACATTTCGTATTGCGTGTATCTTGGTTGGATGCTGGTGATGGCTTGCTTATATTGATTGAACATTTTCATGAGTTTTATGGTACGATCGTGGTTCTTTCATGGGTGTTTACTACTATTTTTGAGAAGACATTCTCACACTTTTACTAATTTTAAGACTGGTTTTAATGGGAGTTGTACCACCTGGATTATTTGGACACTGGCTTTGAGACTTATGAGGCGTCTAAGATGTACTCTTTTTATATTGATAGCACTAGAGGCATCGAGGATGCACTTAGTTATTTTTGATATTCGGCGCGATGCCGCCCTTTTTCTACATCGGCTTGGCTACTCATTCTTTGGTACCATTACGGGGATATTATATGTTTATATAATACCTGGTTTAGGCTCAGGCAGTGTATATAAACTTCTTACGTCTCATATCTGTCATGACCCAACCCCTAGGCCGTGACTAGTGCCCGAGCTGGGCACTCGTGTACATATCTATTAGACATCGTTAAACTGAAACCAAACATAATATAGAGGCTTTGTGAAAATAAGACACTATCTCAAGTGTTACATACATGTATCAGGGTAATCTATCTCCTGAGTAATCACAATCAAATTAGAATATCGTAATATACGAGCCGTCAAGGCTGTCACTACATACAACATCCCATAATAGTTACGTACGCAAGCCAACAAGGCTGGCACCAAGAATGGGAACGTCCCCAAAATATAAGTCATATAGACACAACCAAACACATATACACACAAACCACACATATGTCTACAGATCTCTAAGAGTACTAACAGTAAGATATGACGGGACAAGGCCCCACCGTACCCTTAAATAACCAAATATATACATCAAAAAGATCTGTACCAAAAGTCTAGGCTTCGGGACAATGGAGCACTCCAAAATAGCTGAATGGAAATCCTAAGCTGGCGGATCCCGAAAATGAGTATTTATATCTGCGGGCATGAAATGCAGCCCCCTCCCCCCATCAAAGGAAGGGGATCAGTACAAAAAATGTATTGAGTGTATAAAACATGAAATACAGCAAGAAAGATCATAACTGAAGTAGAGAGTCTAGAAGACAAATATGATAATCAAGAACTCACTATACCTGTGCCTTACGAAACAAATCATGCATATCATTATCACATACCATACCCGACCCATTATGGGACTCGGTGCCATAATCGTATCATTATATTATCATATCATTATATACATATATCATACCCCGCCCTCTAGTAAGGAACTCGGTGAACAAAGTCGTATCATTAGATTATCATATCATCATATACATATACCATAGTCGGCCCTCTAGTAAGGGACTCGGTGAACAAAGTCTTGCGCACGTATACTGTACCCGACCCATTATGGAACTTGATGTCATAACCATATCATTACATCATTATATCATCATATAGCATACCCGGCCCCCAAGTAAGGGACTCGGTGGATAATATAGTAAAATGTGTGTGATAACATACCCGGTCCGGGACTCATAAAAGATGTAATAATAGTATGCACGAGCAGAGTAGTGAGTAACCATCTGTATTTAGATCATCATTTGAGACTTTCATAGATAAGTAAGCTAATTAATACTTGAGTATCAGGGCGATAGTCATGTTCAGTATTCTTCGAATGTTATTATGAACCATATTAGATAAAGCCTTAGGGATCATAGACACATATCAAGATAACGCGAGACAGCTTATGAAAGTTAAAGATATTAATCATTATAGGGTCCTTAAGATTAGGGACTTTCATATACCAACTATTGTCCAATGTATAGAAGACTCAAGGGCAGTAGCTCAACTACTTTAAGAGTTTTAACATCAAAAAGTGAATAAGAATCATGAATCATACTCGGAACCTATGGATGGAATTACCCCAAAGCTCATATTATATATCACTTATATCTAAGACATGCCAAAATAAAGAAGGGATAGCTTCACATACCTTTAGCATTTCGTTGCAACCCAACACGTATACGCTGCCCGAATGCGTCCTAACCTATATTAAAATGTAAGAACTATGGTTAAGCTACAGAGTGATTCAAATGTGTCCCAATATTAGCAATTCCTTTCTAGATAATTAGACGACATTTTCCTTATATTCAACCAACTATATAATAACTAAGCCAACATCAATAACCGCACGTTCAAGTCCTATATCAAATTTAGCCTAGGCAAGATTCAATAATGTTTCGAGACAACCCGCACAATATTCCAAATCAGCCCACACATTATGACATTCCATAATCTTTAATATAACAACTACGACGTAATCAAGTTACTCTTAATAATTTATAGCCACAACACTTCATTGAATAACTTTATAATAGTCCAAAAATTACAACAACACTATAGCCTTAACTACTCTTAGTCCTTTAATTCAACAAGAATTTAGTCCTCCAATTCAACAAGAACAACAACACAACCAAACCAGATCGTTCTCAATACAATACAATTATAACTTTAAATATCAAATTCCTTCATTTTCATCATATAACCAGTGACAACAACAACCACCACATTAATCGAATTTAAACCACCATTTTTAGATTAGAATAGCTCCAACATGGCCCAAACAGAGACTTAACATTTACATATACAATCCCTTCACTTTTAACACATAATCCATAACAATAATAGCAGCAACAACAATCAACCCAATCTAATTTGAGCAACTCCAATTTTTTCCATTTCAACACCAATACTAATCATAGAGTTTTCTTACTTCCAATTCCATTTGATACAAGTTAATCTCTTCATTACAACATCATTAGCCCCAATTTTATGACAAAAAAGAAACTTTACCTCAAATTTCATTTAGGCAGGTTCCTTAATGACTTGCACCATTTGCAATATTTCATCTTTTTCAACTTAAATTCCTAACCTTGCTTCTCTTTTTAGTACTAAGAACACCTTGGAGATTAATAATTTTTATCAAGAACATGAATTTACTCAAGGGCAGCCATGGCCGTGAGCTTAGCAGCCAGGGTTTTTCATACTTCATTCTCTAATTTAAGGTGAATTTTAGCAATCTAATATTGATAAAAAGAGCTTTCCATGAGCTTCAAAGGCTGCTTTCATGGTCGTGACTCTTTCTCTACTTGGTGAAAATGAGGACATCTTTTCTATCTCTATGTTTCCTAAGGTTGAAGATGGAAGAAATAAGCTTCTTAGTCATCAACTTGGGTGTAAATATGCTGCCTAGGGGTGGGACACGTGTCCACCATTATGACATGTGTCATTTTGTTTGACATGTGTTCACACACCAATCAAATTCTGCCACATATCTTGGTAGGGCCCACTTAATGGTCTAGTTAAGTTAATTAATCATAATTAATCACTAATCCCCACTTAGTTTTTGCCACAAGTTTGTAAGTAGTTGCCTCACCTACTTATCCTTTTCATTTAAAATGCAGTCCATATATTCTAAATAGGTGCATCACCTATTTGTTCTTTTTAGTAGGTTAGCAATTAGTCTTACCTTAAGAACCTGAGTGATCCTTGTTACTTAAGCTAAATGCGTAATCAAGTAGCTTAATTATATAAGACATCCAAACCAGTAGCTTAAGCAAGTAGGTCGATTACTATGACAAATTATTTGGCCTCGAACCCCTTTTAAATCCTTCCAAACCTATTTCAAACCAACACTACTCACATAGAACTAGTCTATGCAAAATATGAGGCGTTACATCCTCCCTTCCTTAAGATCATTTGATAACGTCATGAATAACATTAATCATATGGCAGCTTTAGAGGAGCTTTAAAATGTTCCAATGTACAAAAGTATGGGATATAACACTATGGGCCCCTTTGGCCGGTGCACAACTGATTGGATGAGGGAACTACATAGGTCCCACCTGATAGGCCAAGGGCTGGAGTGGGTCTATGCACTTGTTATTTATGACTTCCGAGATCCACCGGTGATGTTATTGGTTTTTACTACAAACTTATATTCATTAGCATTGCCTATCACGAGTTTACTTATTTGCTATTTTGTTCTCTAGTTTTATAGGAGCCGGGTGTTTGTTTGTCATTGTTTGTACCTTTTGGGGGTATGGGCATCCGATCGATAGTTTTTTGATTATACATATACTTATCTCTTATTGTATTTATAGTTGGTTTATAGGATGTCTTAGTCTGGGTTTGTTGTTTGTACTCCCAGTTAGGCTAAGTTGGATTAGTCCTTTGGTGGTAATATGATTAGCGGTGACAGTTAGTATTTCATTCTTGATTAATTGAATGTTATGATGCCTTCTTATTATAAATAGATTGTTGGCTAGCGCTTTTAGGCGCGTCTCTTGATGATGTCTTTTTATCTATGTATCCTATCTCTTTTCCTTATTTCTTGTACTACATTCTATTAGCTCCTGATTAGTTACTTGTGTTGTATTTACCTAGTTATATGTTATTTATACTTGCTTTATCTGTGGAGCTCAGTCGAGCTATGCCTACTGAGTACCATTCATTTGGTACTCATACTATACTTCAGTACCCTAGAGATTATAGTACAGGTTATCGCTGGTGATTTGGAGTTGGATTCGGGAGATGATTTTAGGCCTAGGGAGAGTCGCAGTGTATTTTTTGGAAGCTCCGAGGACATTTTGGTCTTTTTGAGTCATAAACTAATTTAGTTGCGACTAAATAGATTTTGGATCAAGGAAATCTCGAATTCAAATTCTGACAGTTTCATTGAATTCGAAACATTGAATATAGTATGGTAGCATAAGGTTTGTATACACGGGATTCCGAATGAATCTCGAGGGTTAATTTGAGAACTTTGTGACTTATGGTAATTTACTAGTTTGCTTATCTGGTGCCTTCACTTTTTTGAAAGGGATGTCCCTTTTGTGACCACAACTTTAGTAAATACCCTTCGCTTTAGCGAATAGGGTGACATTTTGCATGCTTCACAAAAGCGACATCTGAGAAGGGTTTAGCGTGGGTTTTGTTTCATTTCTCCATTTTTGGACCTTGGAAAATCAGTTAGGAGAATTTTGAAATGATTTTTCGAGGCTAATTCTTTGGGTAAGTGTTCCTAACCTAGAATATTCATTACCCATAATTTATCTCATGATTTTAACTCCAAATTAAGGATTTTGGACTTCAAATTCTGGGAATTTCTTCAACAACTCCAAGTTTCATAAAATGGTGATTATGGATTGTTTTGGACTTCATTTTTGAAATGGTTTTTTCTAATGACTTCCAAATGCTTTCAGGATCATTTTCATCTAAAAATTTCAAGATTTGTATCTCATTTTTGGAATTGGATTTTTGAGCCATTTTGACCTTTTTTCTGATTTTTGTGATTTTGGTGTTGATAGTTCTGGAATTTGATTGTGAATCATTAGTTGAATAAATTATGGTATTTTGCAATTTATTTGAAAAGGGAACACTCAAGTTATTGATTGACCATGATTTAATTAAGACAAGTGAACTTCTAAAACCCCATAATTGTTTGCAGAATACTTGAATTTTCTATCGTATGTGTGTTGAGGAGCAATGGAAACAAGGTTTAGGACTTTATTTGTGTGAATTGCACTTAATGAAAGAGTGGTGTTAATACAAGGCAAGGTGTGATATGATTGTTATTAGAAACGTGAATTTATTGATTTAAAATTGATGTGAGATTGATGAAACGCTATGATAGATCCAATATGATTGTGCACTTGATGAAATGGTCTTCCACTTATTGTTGAACATGGTAATTGACTTGAAGTACTTTCTCACCGATTGATCCTAACTAGTGAAAAATGAGTGATGAAATAGAGACTTGGTGACTCATAATAATATGAATGATGTAAATGTTGATGTTGATATATTATTGATAGTGTGACATGAATTGCATTAATATGTATTGTGTTATGACTGTTAACACTACCATTTTTTAATTATTTGTGTAAACGTGGTTATTTACATTGGTTCTGGAATACTATGAAGAGATTTGGTTGATTCTTATGTCGATGGGAGATGGTTCTAGTAATTGATACTTATACTGGTGGAATATGGTGTCGGCGATGCCAATTGGAAATGGTTTCAGCGATTGAAACTTATGTCGATGGGAAATGGTTTCGGTGATTGATGGTTATGCTGATGGAAAATAGTTTTGGCGGATATATGGATCTTGTGCATCCTTCATGGGTTCCGACCTACTAGACAACAGATGTGTATTAGTAGGATAAACACGTATCACTTTACTCGACATGGCATTACATTGAATTACATTTTATATATCATCATAGAGTTGTGTATATACCCCTTGTATCTTTGTGATTGATTATTTGATACTGATGTGACTTATTCAGTGATATTGATGAGCTATTTTTGATATATGTGCTATATAATCTGTATAGTCTAGATTGGGCTAATTTTTGTGCAGGTTGTAACTGAGGAGGTTCGGTTGGGATGAAATGAGTTCTAGTTTTCTATTAGATTTACTTTGTTTAGTTAGTTGACCTACTGAGTACCGTGTTATTTGGTACTCACTCTTTGCTTTCTATACTTGTGTAGGATCTAAGTCCAGACCATGATTTAGTTTCTCTTTCCTATTTTGAGGCTTTTGAGGAGACTTGAGAGGTAACTAATCGATGTTAGTGATGTCCCTTGTCCCTTTTATTATGCTTTGTTCTATTTGAGAATCAAAGACATTGAAGTTTTTACTTATCTGTGATTTCTTTTTATTTAGAAGCTTGTAAATGTGACAACCAGTTTTTGGGGCTATTGTAGTTGATTAAGACTTACGCTTTTGTATATATTTGTCTTTCTTAAATTGCTTCTACATTACTTTCCATAGTTTATTGGGATTAGACTGACTTGATCCATTGGGAGTGGACAAGTATCATCACACCCGAATTCGGATAGTGGAAAAAATAGTATCAAAGCCCTAAGTCCATAGCTCTCACGTGTACAATCCAAGTGTATGTAGAGTCTCAAGAATCGGTATAGAGACGTCTACACTTATCTTCAAGAGGCTATATAGGCTGTTAGAAAAATTCCTTTAGTCAATCTTTCTTATCGTGTGTAGTTAATATTGCTTGTGCTGAGTGTCGCATGTTGTTTTGGTAGATACTGAGGACTAGAGCAATAACTAGTAATAGAGGGGAGGCGATCCTTGACGCAGGTGTTGAGACCCCAGCTAGGCATAGGGGTAGGGCCCGAGCTAGAGGCCATGCTCATGGAGTGGCAACAGGTAGAGGCCATGCCTGAGGAATGGTACCAGTCAGAGGTCATGCTATAGAGGCTTCTCCTAAGCCACAGATAGATGCTAGAGAGGAACATGTCCCTCATAAGATTTCTACTGCACTGTTGTTTCAGGCTACTTTGATGAGAATATAAGGTGCACTTGAGGGCTTTACGTAGAGTGTGGGTTCAATTGGTACACTCGAGGGATCTCAGACTAGAGCAGGGGCTCAAACCCCTGAGCAACATAAGGTCCCAGTTATTCATGATCAAGTGGGTCAACCATTATAGGTTCCCACACCAGTAGCTAGTGCACGAGTTTCTCCTGATATAGTTCTAATAGTGGATGATCAACAGTGTTATGAGAGGTTTCAGAAGATGAAACCACCCCATTTTTAGGGTGTTAGAAGCAAGGATGCTCATAAGTTCTTGACTTTGAGCCATGAGATGCTTGAGGAAGTGAGTATATTTGATGCTCGTAGTGTTCGTTTTATTACACTCCAACTCCGTAGGTCAGCCAGGGAGTGGTAGAGGATATATATAAGGTATAAACTAGTGGGATCCCTTCTAGTAGACTGGGATGTATTTTCCAGTACTTTTGAGAATTGCTTCATTCTATGGAGTATGTGTGAGGAGAAAAGGTTGAGATTTGAGGGTTTGACCCAGGATGGTATGTCCATATGAGGCATGATTCTTCTAATTATCTCGATATGCCATACCGTTGATTTTAGATGAAGCGAAGAGAATCCATAGGTTTGTGAGGGGATTGACTTTCTCCATTAGATCATATGTGTTTAGATCAGCCCATGAGGGGGCTTTCTTTCAATCCATAGTGAGTAGCGCCAAGGAGGTAGAGTTGATGGTTAGAGGGAAGTTTGAGGACCCCAAGAGTTCCTATTCTAGTGGTCAATTTTCTGACACCTCATCTGGAGGTAGAGGTTCGCATAGGGGTGGTAGTTCTTTTCAGCATTAGAGACTAGTTCATGCTTCCATGCTAGTGATTGAGGGTAGACAAGTAGCTCGAGGGTCCCACAGTTCTAACAGAGATGGCTATGGTATTTCATCAGGTTCATCACAACAGCCCTCTATTCTGAGATCTTGTTATAGTTGTGGGATCTAGGTTATTTGATGTGACAGTGCCCTCTGCAGACTCATTCAGGGCCCAACGTACTTATTCAACTGCTCTAGAGTGAGATTTAGTGCCTCTGGCTAGAGGTAGGGGCAAGGGTCAGATAGGTATAAGAGGTAGGGCCTCAATTAGTGGTGTTGTGATTCTGAGAGGAGGTAGAGGTACGATGTAGACTGGTGGTGGCAAGAGAGCACAATGTTATGCCTTTTTTAGGGAGACCAGAGGCTGAGACTTCTAACACAGTTATCACAGGTATCGTCCCAGTTTACTATCGACCTGTGTTTGTGTTATTTGATCCAGAACTTACATTCTCCTATGTGTCTGTCTACTTTCCATCTGGATTTGATTTGACTTATGATCACATACTTGTGCATGTTCATGTTTCTACACCCCTAGATGAGCCTTTAGTGGTGGATCAAGTGTATGATCTTGTCTTGTTTCATTAGCCAAGTATGATGCCTAGGTAGATATGATTATTTTCGGGATGGTAGATTTTGATGTGATATAGTATGGGTTGGCTTTCACTCTATAGTGTTATTCTTGATTGTTATGCTAAAGTTGTTACCTTAACAATACTAGGTGTCCCAAGGATCGAGTGGAAGAGTACTAGTGGTTCTTATCCTAGTAAGTTCATCTCTTATATCTGTGGTCAGAGGTTGATTGATAGAGGGAATATGTCTTATTTGGCCTTTATTTGGGATACTAGCGTTGAGTCACCTTTCTTTTTTTAGGGGGGGGGGGGAACAGACCCTACACGAGGCTCCCACCTCTCGTGCATAGTCAGGGGTTGAGCAGCACCCCCAAGCCTTAACATAAATAAAATAAAGTAAAAATACACGGAGGGGGACATAAACCTTACCTCCGATCCTATGTTGGTTCATAAGTCGGCTAACCTACTAAGGTCGGCTAACTCATTCCCGTTAAAAAAAAGGCTAACTAAAACTAGAAAACATTAAACCTATGGGAGGACTCCTCCCGGTACAAGTCGACTAAGTAAGCATAAATGAGGGAGACTCTTCCCTTCCATGAGAAAACAAGAAAGTAACCTACACTAGTCCTATTTAACTACGCGACAAATCACATAGCTAAATTGAAGCAGAATAAGTATACGAAACTTCTATCTCGCATGGGATGAGAAAGTTCTATTCATCTTTGCCCTTTTTAGTCTTATCATACCAAGTAAGTCTAAATGGAGAGATGCATCAACTTCAATATCATGATTATAGCAGCTATGGAGGATGAAAAATGGAAAGAAGTGTATCAATCAGCCGATTTGGAGCTGTATTAGTCAGCAGCTTTAGAGATGTTGTGGAGGATGACCTGGTCCTGAGCTGCTGTATGTTGCAGATGTAAGTGATGCAGCTGTGACTGAACTGCTGCTTGGAGATCCAGTTGCAATCTTGTAGGAGGTTTAAAGGAGGCTTCAACTTCCTGTTGCCTTTCTTTAGTGTGCAGCTGTGTAGAGTATCATGATTGTGCAAGCTGTAGTATCCTGCAGTAGAAATGCACATTAAGAGGTGCAATTTTGCTGATTCATGCTGCAGTTCTGCAAGCTTCTTGGATGCTGCATGTTGTTGGAGGTATTGTGTATTGAGGCTTGTATCCCCAAATGTTACTTGATTTAGTGTATCTCCAGCTACCTGCAAATGCATAAAACCAAGCCAACAAGACCAAAAACAAAGATCCACAAACAGAACTGGAAGTCCCCAAGTTGTTGTGGTTACTGTAGAATTGATGTGGATGGACCAATTGCTGTGACTGTAGCTCCTCATGTTGTTATTATTATTGAAGCAGTTGTACCTGTTGCACCATGCTTTTGCTGTTGTATATTGCAACCTGTAGGAGAAGTAGCCTTGGCTTGAGTGTTTAACTGATGGAGCCTTACATTTTGGAAGGTTCCATTGCTGCTGTATTATGTGTCTGCACACCAATAAATAAACAAATAAGGAGTTCCAAGTAGCTTGGATGTAATGGGGTTGATGCAGGTAATAAAGGATGGAATCTGGCATGGTTGGATTGTTGGTGAGGGCTGGTGATGCTCCTGCATCTCTAGCATTTGTCTCCCATTGTTTGGATCTCTGTGGACCTGCACAAACAAGTAGCCAAAGAACCAAACGAATGTGGGAGAAGTATAGGCTGCTGCAAACCTGTAGCCAGCTTCTTGGTGCCTCCATATTGGAAGTGCTCAGTTGTTTGTTGTTGCAAGTTACCTTCAGTAGGAGACCTTTCCTTATGATCAGCTCCTTAGAGCACCTGTATATACAAATAAAAACAAAGCAAAGAAAGGAAAAGACCTCAAAGAGTGCTTTGGAGCTTGTTAGCTTTAAATCGGCTAACTTTTTCAAGGCCGCTCGACTAACGTCTCCAATTATCCGATTGAGGTGAAACTTCTTGGGCTTTGCAACTACTATATTTTTTGTATTCCTGCAAAATTTGGGGGTCTTTTGGACAATATGGAAACTCCAAGTTGTGAAGTGCACCAGTTGGAGACTTAAGTCGACTAACTTTTTCAAGGTCGCTCGACTAACGTCTCCAATTATCCGTTGGAGGTGAAACTTCTTGGGATTTGCAAATACTGTATTTTATGTATTATTGCAACATTTGGAGGTCATTTGGATAGGCTGGAGGCTCCAAGTTGTGAAATGCTCCATTTGGGGACTTAAGTCTGATAACTTTTTCAAGGTCGCTCGACTAACGTCTCCAATTATCCGTTTGAGTTGAAACTTCATGGGATCTTCAGGAATTGTATTTGCAGTAATCCTGCACAATATGGAGGCATTTTGGTGATGCATGATGTATTTGTTAAGTACTGCTGGTTGCTTTTGGTCTCTGGTGCTGCTGTTAGAATGCTGCTGTTGTTTATCAATTGGAGTCACTGCTGCTTCTGTAATGTGGCTTATGCAAAGTCTGCTAACATTTGAAGGCTTGCAATATTTGAAGGCTTTTTGCCCAAGTTGGAGCTTCCAAATAGCAAATTTCTCTCTCTTTAGGCTTGAGACAGCTGATTGTGTCCCATGTGTGATCAGCCTGGGCTTCCAATCAAGATTCCTATACCTGTTAAGCCATGAAGGAAGAGAAGACAAAATACAAACTACTCTACTCCTTACCTCTAAGGTTAGACTGGTTATTCTAAGAAAATAATAAAGATAGTAATAAGGAAGGGAGATTTTCCTGTTGCCAGGAGTTCTAACTGTGAGATCTTCAAGGTATTTATAGCTATGCATAGACAAAACCCTGTTGAAGTTTGAGTTAGAACCAAAAATGGAATGATTTAGGGAGGTTTCTTTATTCTCCTGAGTTTTTTTCTTCTGAAAGAAGGCATTTCCAGCTTGTCCATCTCAAGGTATGCCTTAGCTTGTTTGGGGAGATCATGCACAGTGAAATAGAGTTCAGGAGATTTGCATTTGTGGCTGTGTTTGGATAAGACATCAGCTGTGTAGTTTGCTTCTCTAAGGATGTGTTTACAGCTGAAAGTTTGGAATTGGTTGATGATGTTGTTTAAATTGTCCAGCAGCTCTTTTATTGACCAAGGAGGTTTTGCTTCTTGTTGTAACCACCTGATTAGGAGTTGAGAATCTACCTCTAACTCTACCTGTAAATAACCAAGATGAATACACCAAGATAGACCAAAGATAGCAGCCCTGATTTCTGCTTGGTTGTTAGTTCCTTCCCCCAATGGAACTGCATAGGCAAAGATAAGGTCACTATGAGTATTTCTAAGTATTCCTCCTCCACCATTGTTGTCTGGGTTGTTAAGGGCACTACCATCTATATTTAGCTTTACCATGTGATCAGCTGGTTTGATCCAGTATACAGGGGTAATTTTGGTGTCATGGTAGCATTGTTCCACTGAAATGACTAGGTCCTTCCAGTTATTTGGCCATTCAATATAAGGAAAAGCTGTGATGAGCAGGTTAGAGATGCCTTTGTAGATAGAAAATTTGACTCTTGAAAGGTTAGATTTCTTCCCACCATATTTGGAAGCACATCTATTCTTCCATAAGTTCCAATAAATGAAGATAGGGATTGCTTGTAACAGGAGTTTATGTGCTGCATTCTTGTATTTAGATGTCCACCATCTCATAAGCATATTTCTAAGAGGTGTGTAATCCTTTTTTATGCCCAAAGAATCAGCAAACACCCTCCAAGTATTCTTGGCAAAGGTTCCTGCAACAAAGGTGTGATCAATGGTGTCTTGGCCAGGTCTATCACAACAATGGCACTGAGAGGGGGCTTTGCCAAAGTTGGTTATTTTCTCATTGGTAGGTAATTTCCTTCTAAGAGCTCTCCAAACAAGAAATGAGCATTTGAAAGGTATTAGCTGGTGCCAAGTACATGCATTCAGCATAGTATTTGTCCTCTTGTCTCTAATGAGCTCCCAGGCAGAAGAACAACTGAACTCCCCATTGGTATTAGGAATCCAGCATGGATGGTCCTGTTTGAGGGGATGGTAGCTGAATTGAGTTGCTAAAATGTTAGGAACAAACTGAGGAGGGGCTTTTTGGATAATGAGATCAACATTCCATTGGCCATTAGTTAGAAAAGCTGAAACTTGGGTGTGGTTAAACCTACAACTGTTAGCAGAAAAATGAGCTAAAGGGTCAACACCTAGCCAGTTATCCCACCAAAAAAGGCAAGAGCCAGACTTAATTTGCCACTGAATGTGAGGCTCAATATTGTGTTTGTTGTTCATGAGGTGCTTCCAAATTAAGGACTGACTAGTGTCCCACTTTTTTGTAATAATATTGGCCCTCTGACAGTATTTGGATTTAAGGAATTCTCCCCACAAGGTGTTCTTGGTTCTAAGGGTCCACCACTGCTTGTATTGAAAAGATTTGACCACATCAGTGATTTGTCTAAACCCTATGCCCCCTTCATCATAAGGATAGCTAAGGTTCTTCCATGAGGACCAGTGGTACTTTCTCTTGTCATTTTTCCATCCCCAGAAGAAGTTAGCAGTGATGCTCTGAATCTGCTTAATGATGGTTGAGGGAGGGATGCTGGCTGAAAGCAAATGTATTGGCATGGCTTGAATAACATGCTTCACAAGAATAACTCTACCCCCATAGCTCAGGATTTTAGCATGCCAACCAGTTATCCTGCTTACAACTTTTGCAATAAGATCAGAGTAGTAAATAACTCTTTGCCTACCAATATAAATAGGACATCCCAAGTATGTTATAGGACTACTCTTTTGGTTGAAACCAGTGATACTCTTGATTCTCAGTACAGTAGACTTGAAAGCATTGGAGGGAACCATGAAATGACTTTTTTGCTTGTTAATCAATTGTCCAGAAACTCTTTCATAGGTAGTTAATGTTCCCATAATGAGAGCTAAGGTGTGCCTTCTTCCAAAAGTAAAGATGATGATATCATCTGCAAAACTCAGATGATTGATCTGAGGTCTCTTTTTTGCCATAAAGAAACCATGGAATTGGGGATGCTGATGAAGATTATTCAGTAGTCTGGACAGCACTTCAGCACCTAGGACAAATAAAGCAGGGGAGAGAGTATCACCTTGTTTGAGACCCCTTGTGGAGTGAAAGAAACCATGTCTTGAACCATTGACTATAACAGAGTACCAGTTATCAGCCATGATTCTCCAAACCATGTCAATGAAAGTTTCTTTAAACTCCATTCTTCTCATCACAAGACAAGTGTAATTCCAAGAGACCCTATCATAAGCCTTGGTCATGTCAAGTTTTATCACAACATTGCCTCCAATATTTGGTTTTTTGATCTGGTGGATTATTTCCTGGGTAAGCATTATATTTTCAGAGATGTTTCTATTCTTGACAAAGCCAGATTAGTTCAAGGAAATGAGGTTGGGGAGAATAGGAGCAAGTCTTAGGTAGAGGAGTTTGGAAATGATTTTGTTAGTGAAGTTGCTAAGGCTTATGGGTCTGAACTCAGAGATTTTTGTAGGATGGTTTACTTTTGGGAGTAGAACCAAACAAGTATGGGTGAAATATTTAGGCATAGTTTGTCCACAAAAGAAGGATGTGATCACTTTAAGGAGGTCTTCTTTGATGATGTCCCAGCACACCTGAAAGAAAGTTCCATTCATCCCATCAGGGCCAGCAGCAGAGTGAGGATTCATAGTAAAAACAGCAGTTTTCACTTCTTCCATAGTAGGCATGGCTTGTAGATCATCATTGTCTTTGTCAGTCACCATTGTAGGGATGCAATTGAGTGTCTGCTGTTGGATGTGCTCCTCTTTTCCAGTAAAAATTTGTTGGAAATATTCACAAGCAGCATCAGCTATCTCTTTATCACCTTGCACCCAAGAGCCTTCTTCATTTTGGATTCTGTGGATGTAAAGCTTTCTTCTACTGCCTCTGATGAGAGCATGAAAGTAGCTAGAGTTCCTGTCACCTTCTTTGAACTAGTGAAGTTAAGACTTTTGTCTGAGGATAGAATCCTCCATCTTCATGTATCTAATGTACTCAGCATTGATAGCATGCAGTTGAGACCTATTTTCATTGGTGTTTATACTGATCAGATTCTTTTAAGCTTGTCTAGCCTTCTCCTCATATTCTTTGACTTTAGCATAGATGTCTCCAAATTGATTTCTTGACCAGCTGCTAAGAGTAGCAGTAAGTCTTTTTATTTTCTAATGAAAACTCCACATTGGATTTCCATTAGAAGGTCTGCTCCAGCAATTCTTGACAGTATCCATGAAAGAAGGTTGCTCATGCTAGCAGTTCAGAAATTTGAAATACTTGATGGGGTCGTGTTGTTGGTCAATCATTTCTAAGAGCAAGAGGCAGTGATCAGAACCCACAGAAGGAAGATGAGTAATGCTGGTATGGGGCATGGTTTCTAGCCAGTTATCATTAACCATCCCTCTATCAAGTCTCTTTCAAATTCTAAAGTTGATACCCCTCAGGTTGGACCAGGTGTATTTCTGACCTGAGAAACCAAGGTCTTGAAGACCTGAAGCCTCAATAATGCTAATGAACTCAAAACTCTTTCTCATATTATAGGGGACACCCCCTAATTTTTCTTCAGGGTCTATAATAACATTAAAGTCTCCTATAGTGCACCATGGATTGGATGTAGTAGACTGCTGTAGAAGGCTATCCCATAAAGGTCTTTTGAGATGATCTTTACATTTAGCATAGACAAAGGTAGTGATGAATTGATTTGGGATCAAGGCATGATTGAGTTCACAAGTGATTAGTTGCTCATCATTCTCCAAAATCTTGCAATTCACATCTTTGGTCCAGAAAATCCAAATCTTACCATTGGGATTGTGGATGGCATGGTCCATATTGAGCTGGTTTCTGAAGTATTATAACTGAGAGTTATCAGAAAAAGGTTCTATTAGAGCTATAAGAGAAATTTGATGGATATTTTTGAGAAGTTTTATTCTATCCATGGCTCCTTGGGTATTTATACCCCTTACATTCCAGCTAAGGGTACTAATCATTGAGAAATTCTTAAAGTATGGGACCTGGTACTTGGTCTGCCTATGGGGGCAGTTTTTGTAGAAATTTTTGCCTTGTTGCTAAATCTGGTCCTATGTATCCCTCTAGGAGATAGACCCTGTGAACTAGCCACCTGTTGGATATCTTCCTCATATATATTCTCAGAAGAGGGGTTGATGTTTTTGATTAAATGCTCACTTATAATATCATCTTCCTCCTGATCATGCAAGGGCTGATAATTATTATCTTCTTCATTTTCTGAATCACATACAACATACTCATCAATAGGGTCCTGTATATTGGTGTTAAAGGTGAAGTGATCTGTAGCTACCTCTGGAGTTTGAAAAAGGGTGATATCTATACCCACCTGGTCATCATCAAGTACAAATTATTGATATCCCTGTTCACTTTGCTGCATTGCAACACTGTCAGTTAAAGGAGTTTGGTATTTCTCAGAAAGGTTTGTTTTCTTTTTGATGGCCTCTCTCCTTTTCTTGCTTAACTTGTTCTTTTTAGCATTAGAGTCTTTGCCACTACTGCTTGCAAAGGATCCCAAATCCTTGGCCATAGAGCCTAAGATGTTTTGCATGGTAGAATCATCAGTAGGGGGATCTCTTCTGATGGATTCAGTATTTGGTATGTCATTTTGAGCCTTGTGTGCAGGGGTAGCAAGGGTTGTAAGGGCACTCCTAAGGTCAGTGATATTCTCATGCAAAACATGAGACAAAATCCCTCCCCTTTTGGGTGCCCCATCCTGCAGATTAGTGGGGTTCTCCATTACTCCTCCAACCCTTCCTCCATCAACTACACAGCCAACAGCAGCAGAGATATGATGTGGGGGTGTAAGGGGTATGGGGAGTAATAAGTCAATACCTTCATTCCTTGGTACATTGCTCCCTTGAGTAGTACCTTGTTGTTGAATTATGGTGTTTTCCTGCATTTTTGCTGAATTCTTCAAAGTGGAATTCCTTTGGTTACTTGGTTCTCCTGCATCTTGGTTATTGGTTTGATCCTGGGTAACAAGATCAATATAATTATTGGAAGTATAAATAGGATTAGAGGACTTACCTGGACCTATGATGTTTTGCTGAGGTTTATCAACTCCCCTGTTCTGCTGTGGCTGAATAGAGCTGATCACATTTGTTTGTTGGGGCTTGTTTTGTCCCTTAGATTGTTTCTTTCTCTGAACTTGCCACAACAGTTCTTTTGCATTGTCAAGTGTTTGTTGTGGCTGAGCAGGAGAATCTTTTACAGATGTATTGATATTTGTGTCATCATGATCCTTGGTTAGCATGCCCTCCTTGTTTTTGTTCATTTTTGCTGTTTCTTCTTCTTTTTTTTTTTTTGTTCTTCATCCCTTCTTTGAATATTACAAACATGTATCAAGTGACCCTGATATTTGCAGTACATGCAGTAATCAGGTACATTTTCATATAAAATAGCTTGCCACCTCCCTAGAGTTTTATCAGTTTTGTCATATCCCAGCCAAACATGGGGAGGTCTTTTATTGGTGAGGTTCACTTGAAGTCTCACCTTGGCTATGCTTCCCCTTGTTTTTTGTATGGAAGCAGTGTCTAGATAAAGTACCTTCCCTACAGAGGCTAGCAGGGCAGTGGTGAACTTCATGTTATAGCAATGCCAAGATAGTTCTTGTAAGGCTACCCAGATTGGCACTATTGGGGTTTCTTCATCCAGTTTAAAAGTAGGTGTCCATGTCTGAATCCTCATGAGTTGTCCCTCTATTGTCATTCTCTGTTTGGTACAGACAGTATTGTAATCCAACTCATTGTCCAAGTCAATGTAGACATGTCTAGCATTGAAATGAGCAATTTTTACACCTCTTGAGAGCTGAGTTTGAATGATAAAGCTCCTTCTTATCAACTCTATCTTTGGCATAGTGTGGGTAAATTTGCCAACCAAGGTGTATTTGCATCTTTGAGCTAGTTTGTGCATAAAGTCTTCTTTTTCAAAAAACACAGCAGACAGGCCCTGTTATGGAGTCTATTCATGTGGTTAAGGAGTTTGTTGATATATTTACTACTGATCTTTCTGGTGTTCCTCCGGATAGGGATATTGACTTTGCTATTGGGTTGGAGCTGGGCATTAAGCCCATTTTTATTCATCCATATCACATGACTCCGGCCGAGTTAAAGGAGTAAAAAGAACAATTGCAAGATTTTTGAGTAAGGGGTTTATTCACCCTAGTGTGTCACCTTGGGGTACACCAGTTCTATTTGTAAAGAAGAAAGATGGGTCCATGAGGATGTGCAGTTGAATAAGGTTACTATCAAGAACAAGTATCCTCTTCCTCGCATTGATGATTTATTTGATCAGCTTTAAAGAGAGCCTTTTTTCTCTAAGATCAATTTGAGGTCTGTTATCATCATCTGAGGATTAGGGCTTCGGATATTCTTAAGACAGCTTTTGGACCCATTATGCCATTATGAGTTCTTGGTTATGCCATTTGGGCAGACTAACGCCCCAACAACCTTCATAGAGTTGATAAATGGGGTGTTTTGCCCATATTTGGGATCCTTTGTTATTGTTCTCATTAATGATGTCTTGGTGTATTCCAAGACTGAGGAGGATCAGTCTTGTCATTTGAGGTCGGTGCTTCAGAAATTAAGAGACAAAAAGTTATATGCAAAGTTCTCAAGTGTGAGTTTTGGCTCGATTCTGTGGTATTTCTAGGACACATGGTATCTAAGGAGGGTATTCGAGTGGATCCAACCAAGATTGAGGTAGTTAGAGGCCTTACTAGGCCTACTTCCTCTACCGAGATTTAGAGTTTTATAGGGTTGGCTGGTTATTCTAGATGCTTCATTCAGAGATTCTCCATTATTACGGCTTCTTTGACTAGACTGACTCAGAAAGTAGTAGATTTTCATTGGTCTTATGAGTGTGAGTCGAGCTTTCAAAAGCTCAAGCCTTTATTGACTTCATCTCCTATTTTGACTTTACCCAAGAGGGTTTAGACTTCACCATGTATTGTGATCTTTCAAAGTTGGTTTAGGTAGAGTGTTGATGCAGAAAGGGAAGGTGGTTGCTTATGCTTCTAGACAGTTGAAGGCTGATGAGAAAATGACCTACTCACAATTTGGAGTTAGCAGCGGTGGTGTTTGTGTTGAAGCTATGGCATCATTACTTGTATGGTATGTATTGTGAGATATTCACCAATTATCGGAGTCTTCTGTACATTTTCAATTAGAGAAATCGAAACTTGAGACAATGTAAATGGCTTGAGTTACTTAAGGACTATGACAGGACTATTTTATATCATTTGGGGAAGGCCAATGTGGTCGCTGATGCTTTGAGTAGGAAGGCTTCTAGTATGGGGACTCTCGCCGCGATTAGTGTTGACAAGAGGCCTCTAGCTAGGGATGTTCAGAGGTTAGCCAACAGCTTCATCTGTTTGCAGGTTTCTAAGGAAAGTAGAGGTTTTATTGCTTTCATTGAGGCTTGCTCTTCCTTAGTTGAGCAGATTCGGGAGTGACAATTTGATGATGAGAAAGTATGTCTCATTTGAGACAGGGTGTTGAGGGGTGAAGCCAAAGAGGCTAGACTTGATTCAGATGGTGTTTTGAGGATCCAGGGAAAGATTTGCGTGCCCAAGGTGGGTGACTTGATTAGACTGATTCTAGAGGAGGCTCATTGTTCTCGATATTCTATTCACCTAGGTCGTAATACCCCAAAGATATACAAAGCTAAAATCCGAGCCATTATTCATATATATAGGCCCAAACCTGATAATTTTAATTGTATATATATGTTAGGATCATTTCCTAAGCATTTAAATTATATTAGATGTGGTTTAGGGTCATAAAGGATCTCTAACACCAAGCCTAGTCAAAAGAATTTCTATCGACTAAGTTTTCACATGAGTTCATATAAGGTTCAGCTTCAAATAACCATATCTCTCAATATATAAAAAGTTAGTGGCTTATAACCTAACAAATTAAATTTCTACAAGTCTTCTTTCTAACTCTACCAAGATTGCATCAATTGGAGTTCAGAGTAAAAAGTTATGACTATTTTACTAGAGACGCTCCAACCTGGCAGAGGTCTGCGATGGCTCCGTGACGCGGAGAGTATATAGACTTCACTGCCTAAGCTGAACATCATCGTTTTTATTTTTTGAGGGTATTTTTGTCCTATAAACCTTTGGGGAGTTATTTTAATATCCCTAAGTATGTAGAAAATATAATTTTTCATGATTAAAAATCCTCTTGTTCACTCTCCTAAAATTGAACGCTCAAAGATTTCCAAGAACACATCAAGTTTGGGTTCTCTTTCAAGATTCTTCATTAAGGTAAGCTATTCTTCATAGATTTTAAGCTTCCCAACAAAAATTTCTTCGTCTATTTATGAGTCTCTAAGAGAAATCTTAAATCTTTACCGTAGCGTTTATAAGAAAAGGAATCCAAAAATTTCAAGAAAGGGTCTCTTGATTATTCTTCTTCAAGTTAGGATTCTTCATCAAAGATTTGTGGATATTTTAAGGTATGTAAAGCTAATTATAGTGATGGATTGAGTTCATCCTCACACCTTTACATCTATCTATACTCAGTAAAAGAGTAATATAGGGCTTTGTCCTTAGTTTTGAGTATTCTTGGGATGAGTAGTGTCATCGAGTTCTAAATTTCTATCCCTAATTATTGAGTTGCTATGTATCGTGCATTTGAGATTCTTAAGTTGATTGTTCATGTCTATTTGCAGTATGAACCCTGTTATTTGAGTATTCATTGAGTTTTTATCGAGAAATCTTTTTTCAAGCAAATGTTGTCTTTGAATTGATTTATGAGGAGAGAAAAATATGAGTTTGAGAAAGAGTTTTTAAATATGAATTGAGCAAGAGTATAAGGGAACAAAGTATTCCCAAATGTGTCACTTTTTACATTGAGAAAATAAAAACTTTGATTTATAAATAGTTTATGAGTTTAAAGATACTTCAGAGCTAAACCTCTTTTAAGAGGATCTTCTGAGTAATTACCTCAATTGAGAAAGAGAATGTTTTTATACAATAAGCATAAGTATATACTTATTGGGAGTAGTATTGAACACCGATATAAGGATGAGTTTAGATAACTCATAGTCCTTAAAAATCATGTAGCCAACATGGGTAAAGGATTCATACTTTTTAGATGATTTCCTTAGTGCCTTAGGGAAAAGCTTAGTGGATCCACTTAGTTGAGAGGCCTTATACCCTATCAAGGTATAAGACGGTTTTGACAGCGTGGGCAAGATCATGTATCATAACGTAGCTCATAGTGATGGTGTTAGGTTAGAGAATCTCCCAAATAGAGTTAAAGAATATTTTTACTATATTACTTTATATTGTTGAGTTCAAAGATGAGTAAGTATTTTGTAAATATAAATGATTTTATTTTTTTATTTTCTTACATTCAGTTGAGTATATTCTATACATTGTAGTCTTTTCTTTCGGTTATTTTTGCTTCGGCTATATTACATGCCCGTACATTTCATGTACTGATATCATTCGACACTGCATCATTTTATGATGTAGGTTCAGGCACTCTTGATCTCAGACACTTTAGTAAGATCTCTTTCCATCAGTAGTTGGTGAGACCTCCTTGCTTTCAGAGGGCTCCAATATAGTTAGTTTAGTTTTATTTAATTTATAGTGAAGTAGCCATGTGCCTTGTCTTGGAACCTATGTTCAGTTAGTAGAGGATTCATAGACAGTCAAAGTTAGTGAGTTAGATCAATTTATTTATTCAGATGTTTTAAACATTATCATATTTATATTAAGAGCTATTTTCAAACATTACATAAATTGAGATAGAGTTATTTTGTGTTTTGACTTAAATATTTTTATTAAAGGTTGACTTTTTAAAGATTTTGCATGTATGATTAATCTTCATTTCAGTAGTCAACCAGGCCAAGGGTTCACCTTGGGACCATCAATAGTTTCCAAGTGTCAACCACGCCTAAGGTGTAGACTCGAGGCTTGACATAAGTGCGATGAAGATGTATCGTGATTTGAGCTAGAACTACTGGTGGTGTAGGATGAAGAGGGACATCGCAGAGTTTGTGTCCAAGTGTTTGACCTGTCAATAGTTCAACTATGAGCATTAGCAGCCTAGGGGTATGACTTAGAGGATGCTCATTCCTACTTGGAAATGAGAGCGGATCATCATGGACTTTGTTGTGGCTTTACCTACCACTGTGGGTTCTTATGACTCTATTTTGGTAGTTGTTGACAAATTGATCAAGTCTGCTCATTTTATCCCAGTTTGGGTGTAGTATACGATAGAGAATCTAGCCAGCTGTTCATCAGCCAGATCGTTCGACTTCATGGGGTACCTATATCTATTGTTTTCAATTGTGGTTCATTGTTTATGTCGCACTTTTGGAGGGCATTACAACAGGGTTTGGGTACTAGGCTTGATATAAGTACAAGTTTTACCCAAAGATCGATGGCTAGTCCTAGCGGGCAATTCAGGTGTTGGAGGATATGCTTCGAGCCTGTGTAATTGATTTTGGTGCTAGGTGGGATTAATATTTTCCCTTAGCAGAGTTTTCATACAACAACAGTTATCAATCCAATATCTAGATGGCCCCATTCAAGTCATTGTATGGCAGGTGATGTCGATCTCCAATTGAGTGGTTTGATTCAGCTGAGATGAACTCCTTAGACATGGACTTACTTAGAGATGTTGTGGAACAGGTTCGTATGATTCAAGGTAGACTCTTGACAGCCTAGAGTAGGCGGAAGAGTTATGCAGAACAAAGAGTTCGACCTTTGGATTTCATGGAGGGTGATCATGTTTGGCTTTGAGTGTCGCCCATGAAGGGCGTAATGCGGTTCAGAAAAAAGTACAAGCTTAGCCCTCGGTTCATTAGCCCAGTTGAGATTTTGGGCTGAGTGGGGGAGGTGGATTATAGATTGGCCTTGCCACCTAGCTTATCAGCGATACATCATGTTTTCTATGTTTCCATACTCTGGAAGTATGTTCTGGATGAGTCCCATGTGATCTTCCTTGATTTGGTAGAGTTGGGTCCAGATTTGACATTTGAGAAGGAGCCTATAATCATTCTGGATAGACAGGTCCGTAGGCTTAGGATCAAGGAGATAGATTCAGTGAAGGTGCATTGGAGATACCGTTCAGTCAGAGTGGCGACTTGGGAGTTGGAGCATGACATGCATGCTCGATATCACTAGCTTTTCAAAGATTCAGGTACTTTCTTTTACTTTATGTTTGAGAACGAACATGGTTTTTAGTGGTGGATGATGTAATGATCCTAAAGGCCATTTTTGGTAATTTTCATAAAGTAACTATTTTATCCCTCTCGATAGTTGGCCCGAGTCATGTTTGATCAGTATTCGAAGTTAGTTTTGTGAAATCCCTTGAAAGTTAAGGTTTTTGGAATGTTTTAAGTTTTGAAGGCTTATGTTGTCAGATTGTGGTATTCTGTGCCATCCAGAGTTTTGAGTCTTAGAATGAAATTTTTGTCGATTTCATTAGCTCTTAAATATTAAATTTGGTCTAGGAAAGTTGACAGAATTAGATTCAGAGTAATATCGTGGATTTGAGGTCCTAAGTTGAAAATTATTGAGTTTTTTATTCTAGAATTGACTTTGATCAACATTCGGAATTCAAATGTCCGGAATAGAATTTCGATGATTCAATTAGATTCGGGAGATGATTTTAGGCGTATAGAGAGTTCCTATGTATATTTTGGATGCTCCGAGGGGAATTTTGATCTTTTTGAGTCCTAAACTAGCTTAGTTACGACTAAATGAATTTTGGGTAAAAGAGACCTCAAATTCGAATTTTGATAGTACCATTGAGTCCAAAGCATCGAATTTAGTATGGTAGCATATAAGGTTTGTGTGCACGGGATTCCGAACGAATTTCTATGTTCAATTCGGAAACTTTGTAACTTATGTATATTTGCTGGCTTTGCTATGTCTGGTGCCTTCGCTTTTGTGAAAGGGATGTCGCTTTCGTGACCTTTGCTTTAGATAAAGGAGTAACTTTTGTGGACTTCATAAAAGCGATACTTGAGAGGGATTTCGCCGGAATTTTGTTTCATTTCTCCATTTTTGGAACTTGAGAGTTCGGTTAGGCGAATGTTGAAGTAATTGTTTTTAGGTTAATTGATTGGGTAAGTGTTCCTAATCTATAATCTTTATTATCCATCATTTATATCATGATTTTAACTCCGAATTAAGGACTTTTGACTTCAAATTTTGGGAATTTCTTCGAACTCCAAGTTTCTTAAAATGGTGATTACAGATTATTTTGGACTCCATTTTTGAAATGGTTTTCATTAATGAGTTCCAAATGCCTTGGGATCATTTTCATCCAAAATTTCCATATTTTGAGTCTTTTTGAAATCGATTTCTGAGCCGTGTTGACCCCTTTTCTCAAATTTAGTGATTTTGGTGTCGATAGTTCCTGAATTTGATTGTGAATCATTATTTGAATAGATTGTGGTATTTCAGACTCTATTCGAAAAGGGAAAGCTCAAGTTATTGATTGACCGTGATGTGATTAAGGCAAGTGAACTTCTAAAACCCCATAAATCTTTGTAGAATACTTGAATTTTCTATCGTATGTGTGCTGGGGAGTAATGGAACAAGGTTTGGAGCTTTAATTGCGTGAATTGTGATTAATGAAAAAATGGGGTTACTAAAAGGCAATGTGTGGTATAATTGTGATCGGAAACGTGAATTTCTTGATTTGAAATTGATGTTAGATTGATGAAATGCAATGATAACCCCAATGTGATTGTGAACTTGATGAAATGGTCTTTTGCTCGTTGTTGAACATGGTAATTAACTTTAAGTACTTGTTCACCGATTGATTCTAACTAGTGAAAAAAGAATAATGAAATGGAGACTTGATGACTTATAATGATGTAAATGTTGATGTTGATATATTGTTGATAGTGTGGCATAAATTTCATTGATATGAATTATGTTGTGACAGTGAACACTATCATTTTGTCATTATTTGTGTGAATATGCTTATTTGCATTGTTTCTGGAACACCGTGATGAGATCCGATTGATACTTATGCCGATGAAAAATTGTTCTGGCGATTGATACTTATGTCGATGGAAAATGGTTCTGGCGATTAATACTTATGCCGATGGGAAATGGTTCCAGTCATTGATGATTATGTCGGTGTAAAATGATTTCAGCGGATACATAGACCATGTGCGTCTCACTGGGTTTCGTCTGATAGACAACAAATGTGTATTATTAGCACAGACATGCATAACTTTACGTAACATCGTATTACATTGAATTACATCTTATTTGTCATCGTAGAGTTGTATATATACCCCTTGTGTCTCTGTGATTGATATATTTGATATTGATGTGACTTATTCGGTGGTGCTGATGAGCTATTATTGATCTATATGCTATATGAGCTGTGTAGTCTAGATTGGGCTGATTTCTATGCAGGTTGTAGTTGAGGAGGTTCAGTTGAGATGAAAGACATTCTAGTGTTTTATTAGATTAATTTCGTTTTGTTAGTTGGCTTGCTGAGTACCGTATTGTTTGGTACTCACTCCTTGCTATTTATACTTGTGCAGGTTCCTAGTCGGGACCGTGATTCAGTTTTTTCTTTCCTATTCCGAGGCTTTCAAAGAGACTTGAAAGGTAACTGATCGATGCTGATGATCTCTCTTGTCCCTTTGATTATGCTTTGTTCTATTTGAGAAACAAAGACATCGAAACTTGTACTTATCTTCTATTTCTGTTTATCTAGAGGCTTGTATATGTGACAACCAGTTTTTGGGGTTATTGTAGTTGATTAAGACTTCTGCTTATATTTATGTGTGTGTGTGTCTATTTTATTTAAATTGCTTCTGCATTACTTTCCATAGTTGATTAGGTTTAGGATGACTTGTTTCTGTGGGAGTGGATAAGTGCTATCACATTAGAATTCGGATTGTGTCAAATACAAAGTAGAGCTACTATAAAAAAGAAGGGTAAAAAATAAAATAGAATTATTAAATAACAAGTAAAGACAAAATGAGAAAAAAATATTAAAATAATGACACCATCAAACTAAATTGATTGTTACACAAAATGATACTTTTTATTGTTACCTAATGATGAATTAAATGATATAATATAATAAAATTTAAATAACAATTAAAATAAATATGATATTTAAACTAATAATAGAATATACAACCCTCCAAACAACTGTTATTCAATCTGCCAAATGACCCTAAATTCTTACTCCCTATTTCATAACATTGTATGTAGGGAAGCTATATTTAGGAGATCTCTACTTTCCCAGCAAAGATGGAAGCTATATATTTTCTCTCTTTTTCATCCGCCTTTTGTTCTCTTCCTCTTCCTTTTATTCCCCCTAACCCTGGAGCCAGGAGAAGAAAACGTGTAAAACTGAAAAACGCCGTCGTGCCGAAAGTGCCATAATCACCAATTTCAAGCAAAATCTGTTATAAAACACACACAAAACTACCCATTTGACAGTTGCATAGTAATGGACAAAGGAGAAGGGAGTTTGAATTTTGATTTTGAGGGTGACTTAGACACTGGGCCAACACACCCCACTGCATCCGTTCCAGTAATACAATCTTCCGATCACACTGCCGTCGCCGCTCCAAGTGCTAATATTAACCCGCCTACTGTCCCTGCACCTGTCGGTGGCCAAGGCGATGTAGGATTTGTTGGAAATCGTCGGAGTTTCAGGCAGACTGTTTGCCGCCACTGGCTGCGGTCACTGTGTATGAAGGGTGATGCCTGCGGCTTCCTTCACCAATATGATAAATCCCGAATGCCCATTTGTCGCTTCTTTCGACTCTATGGTGAGTGCCGTGAACAGGACTGTGTTTATAAGCACACAATTGAGGATATCAAGGAATGCAACATGTAAGACTTTTTGCCGGTTTGCTGATTTTTAGTTTCTGTTTATGCTCATCTATTGCCGACTAAACTGTCGCTTAATTATTTAAAACACAAACTATCTAAATCAACTTGAAAAAAAAATTATACTAGTAATATGTTACAGTTGCCTGTCAGGTTACCTGCTTAAATCATGTTACCTCTGTCCAAGAGATGGATGTAAGGTTACCTACTGGGATGTATCCAAAATTTAATCTCTTAGGGATTGGTAGGGTTATAAGAATAGTACTGAATAAAGTGTATTAAGAATGCATTTTTAATGAAGTAGTTAGATCGTATTTGTTGTATGGTGTAGAGTGTTGGCCAGTCAATAACTCTCAAATTCAAAAGATGAAAGTTGTGGAAACAAGGATATTGAGATGGATGTATAGGCTTAGTAGGAGAGTTATGGTAAATTATGAAGATATTTGGGGGCCAAGGTAGAAGTGGCCTCTGTAGTGGATAGGATGCGGATAAGATGCAGGATGTTAGATTGAGATGGTTCGGGCATGTCAATAGGAGATGCACACACCCCAGTGGTGTGAGAGGTTGACACTGGAGAGCCTGGAGGGAGGTAGAGTTAGGCAGAAGAAGTATTGTGATATGATAGGTAGAACATGATAAACCTTCAGCTTACTAAGGACAAGACCCCTTGATAGGAGGGTGTGGAGGTTGAGGATTCGGGTCAAAGACTTGTAGTAGTAAATAGTTTCGCATCTGGTCTTTTCGGCTAGTATTAGTATTATTTTTGGTATTTTTATTATTTTACTATTTTGGTATTTCTCCCTCTTAACTTGTGTTTGAACATGCAATATGAAGTCATGATTTCAAATTAGCACTTGCACATGCGATCTGGGATCATGATTTAATCCCAAATTCTCCAAAAAATATGATCTGGGATTCCAAATCATAATCTCAAATCTTTTAAAATATAAAACTTGACCCATAAGTTTATATTTTGTGAAAACATTATTCATCATTTTAAATTTTACAAAAAGACTCTTGCTCGGCGTGAAGAGATTGTCCATATCATGTGAAAGTATTATTTTAAAGAATAGCTAGTTACTGATATTTTGACTAGTGGATCTTTATAAAATTATGTATATTTTAGTTTGTACTTGAAAACATTTATTCATTAAAGGAACATGGATATATGTGATTTATCAATGTGGTGCTTTAGGATATTTCATTATCTTGTTTATGAATTATGGTTTTCTCATTTGTTAAGATTGTATAAGAATTGGAGAAATTTTGATAGCTTTCAACTTGTGTGATTTTCATGTTTGTGAGAAAAAATACAACTTAAAAAATCCAAATTGCACGTTCAAGAAAAACTTTCGACTTCAAATAAATCTGATTTTGAAGCATACTTTCATATCGCATGTCCAGACAAGCCCTTAGTTTTCTACTACTACTTGTCTCGTATGCCTCTATTTTCTTACTTTCCTGCTATTGTTACTGCTTATGTCTTCATAAATGTTATGTTTTGGCTTTTTTTGAGCCAAGGGTCTATCAAAAACAATCTCTCTACCTAACAAGTTAGGGATAAGGTCTACGTACACTCTACCTTTTTAGAC
Source organism: Solanum dulcamara (assembly GCF_947179165.1). NCBI lineage: Eukaryota > Viridiplantae > Streptophyta > Magnoliopsida > Solanales > Solanaceae > Solanum > Solanum dulcamara. Next base: position 21,170,931 of record NC_077247.1, on the reverse strand, counting down.
CCTACTTCTGGGACTATACTGGGTATGTTGTTGTTTAGTTATGCTGAGATTATTTCTTATGCACTATTTGATTTAGTGTATTAAAAATAACATGCATTTCATGATTTTTTTAAAATTATTTATTTACAAAAATACCATCCACAAATACAGTGACATGAATATGGAAAAGTTTTTGAGAGACAATTGTATCTTTAACCATGCTAATGCATGCATTAAAATCCTTGCATTGCTAATACCATGGTTTGCCATGTATTAGTTATACATAGGATAATACCAAATAAAGTGTACCGAACAAGGTATTAGTAATATACAAAGCTAATGCATGCATCCTACCAAATGACCCATTAGTGTTGCAGGGTTGGGAATCTAACCCACAATTTTGCTGCATGTTTGTACATTACTTTGCTCTTTAGGTTGTATATGATCATTTTTTAAAAATATTTATCATGGACCTCTCACGATGATAGTTCTTTATATACATAGATGCACATACATGCATATATCAACATCATTTATCAGTACAATACAAGAATAACATAACCATTGTAATCCCACAGGTGGGTTCTATGAAGGGTGGTGTGTACGTAGCCTTACCCCTACATTTTGAAGGTAGAGAGGCTATTTCCAATTGACCCTTGTGTCATGACCCGTCACTTCATCCTACCACTTAGGTACACAATTGTCCATATAAGAATCATAAGTATGCTAGCCTTAATGGGAAAATTCTGGAGTTATGGAGAAGTTTTTGAAAAGACTCTAGAATATCCAAAAAGAGTTCTTGGAAGACCTTAGAATACTCTAGGCTTGTAGAGAATTCTAGAAGGAGGGCCTATTTGTAGATATATAGGGACTTGTGTAGCAATTTTCATTTGCATCTTAGCCCCTAAATGTGTAGTATAAATCGAGGGGCATCCATTTGTAACTCAACCAAGCAAAAGCATGCAATCTTCCTAGTAATATAAAAGCCTTCTTAGAAACTCTCTTGTGTCTTTCTTTATTCTCTCTGTCAAATTTGAAAAGGCTTACTTGAGCTTATAAGATCGTTAAAGATTCGTGAGTAAGTTGTCGAGTACTGCACGGAGTGCTTAGTTGAAGACTAAGTCCGTGACAATGTGGTATTAGAGCAAAGGTTGACACTAGGGGAATGAAAAACGAGGGAGACATCAACGTTGCTAATGTCGCCAACGTCAGACAGGATGGTGGAAAGAAGCACCGAAAGGTCTAATTCGTATGTATCTCATAATTATTTTTTCTTATAAATAATTGTGGCTTGATAATTTTTCCTTTTTTGCAATTAGATATCGGTAGAAAAGCTCTTCGGAAATACACTAATTACTTAATTAATAATGATGATATCGTACCTCCTAAGAATCCTAAAATGACGTTGGTCAAAGAAATTCTTCCACACAACATGTGGAAGAACTTATTTATCGAGGTAATATAGCTTTCTGCAGTGTTGAATTTATTATAAAAAAATTTCAATTGGATAAATTCATATTTGTTTAATCATATATAACTAGCACAGGTTCAATAATTATGAGATACACGAATTTGGACCTTTCGGTGCTTCTTTCCACCATCCTGCCTGATGTTGGGGGCATTAGCAGTGTTGATGTCTCTCTCGTTTTCCATTCCCCTAGTGTCAACCTTTGCCCTAATACCACATTGTCAAGGACTTAGTCTTCAACTAAGCATTCTGTGCAATACTCGACAACTTATTCACGAATCTTTCACGATCTTGTAAGCTCAAATAAGCCTTTTCAAATTAGACCGCTAAGAGAATGAAGAAAGACACAAGAGAGTTTCTAAGAAGGCTTTTATATTACTTGAAAGATTGCTTGGTTGAGTTACAACTGAATGCCCCTCTATTTATACTACATATTTAGGGGATATGATGCAAATAAAAATTGCTATACAAGTCCCTACATATTTACAAATAGGCCTTCCTTTTAGAATTCCCTGCAAGCCTAGAGTATTCTAAGGCCTTCCAAGAAATCTTCTTGGATATTCTAGAGTCTTCTCAAAAACCTCTCCATAACTCTAGAATCTTCCCACTAAGGCTAGCATACTTATGCTTCTTATATGGACAATTTTATGCCGAAGTGGTACGATGAAGTAGTGGGTCATGATAAAAGGCTTTGAGGAGCAACTTGACACTACTAAGTTCTACTTGGACAAGGCAACAAAGAAGATGAAGAAATTTGCTGACCGCAAGTGTTGTCCCACATTAATCTAATAGGTGGGGCTTATAAGATCATAGCTAAACTTTTGGCAGAAAGGCTGAAGAAGGTGCTACACAGACTTGTAGACAGATAGCAAATGACATTCATAATAGGTAGACAAATTATGGATGCAGTCCTGATAGCAAATGAATTGTGTAGAATCCAGACAAAGAAGTCAATGCCCTGGAATTATGCAAGCTTGATATTCAGAAGGCCTATGACCACTTAAACTGGAATTTCTTACTACTTATGATGCAAAGGATGAGCTTTGGAGGCAAGTGGATTAGATGGGTGAAATTCTGCATAAGCACAGTCAAGTTCTCTGTTTTAGCCAACAGAACTCCCAGTGGCTTCTTTCCATCTCAGAGGGGACTGAGACAGGGTGACCCCCTATCACCCTTCTTATTCATTCTAGCCATGGAAGGATTGAGTAATCTGATTAAGACAGCAAAGGTGAAGGGTTGGGTAAGGGGCTTCCAGGTGGACAACACTACACAAATGACTTGGAGATCACTCATCTACAATATGCAGATGATACTCTTATTTTTTGTGAAGCAGTGAGAGAGCAAATGGTGATTCTAAGAGTAATATTCATCATCTTTGAAGCAGTTTCTGGATTACACATCAACGGGGGAAAGAGCTTCATTTACCCCATTAATGAAGTGGATAGTTTGGCAGACATCTTGGGTGGTAGAGTAGGGGAGCTACCAACTGTATACCTAGGTATGCCATTGGGGGCAAAGAGCAAATCAAAGGGGATCTGGAATGGGGTGATAGAAAAGTGTGAGAAGAAGTTGACCAATTGGAAGAGCCAATATTTGACTAGGGGAGGTAGACTCACTATGGTTAATAGTGTGCTTGATGCATTACCAGTTTACATGATGTCTGTGTTCCCAGCTCCAGGCAATGTCATAAAGAGGATAGATGCTTTGAGAAGAAACTTCTTATGGCAGGGAAATGAAGATAAAAAGAAGTTCTATTTAGTCAAGTGGGAAGAGGTCATAAAAAACAAGAAAGAAGGGGAATGAGGATCAGGAACATGAAAAGGCAAAACAAAAGCCTTATGTATGACAGAAGAGAATATGCTATGGAAAGATGTGGTCAAGGTAAAATATGAGATGGAGAATAGGTGGATGACAAAGATGGTGACTACACCATATGGATGTGGTATCTGGAGATCAGTAAGAAATCTCTGGCGTTTGCTTCTATCTAGAATCAGATTCCAGGTGGGTAATGGCATGAAGGTGTTATTTTGGGAGGACAAATGGATAACCCAAAGACCCTTGAAACAATTATTTCCAGACTTGTACACACTAAGCCTCCAGCAAAATGCAACAGTCTCTGGAATGTGGACAGGGGTGGAACTTGCATCTTAGGAGGAACTTAAATGACTGGGAGATGGGAAACATAGAGGGGCTTTTCAAGACACAATGGCACAATTTAGCAATCTGGCTAATGGGGAAGATAAGGTTGTCTTGGAAGATTGACACAAAGGGGCTTTCAGTGTCAATTCAGCTTACAAAACCTCAATCTTTCAAACGACAGGATGGAGCACTGGCTATGGCAGATGATCCGGAGAACTAAAATTCCATTCAAGGTAAATTGCTTCACATGTTGCTAGCCAAGGAAGCAGACACAAGAAAATTTGTGGAAGAGAAAGTTCCAACTATGTTCAAGGTGCTACTTATGTGAAGAACAGCCAGAGACAGATAACCATCTCTTTTTGCATTGTAAATGGACAGATCAACTATGGAGAATATTTAGCTGTCTTAGAAAGATCACTCAGGTGAAACCAAGAAACATAGCACAACTTCTAAGTTGCTGGATAAACGTGGGCAACACTACAGTAAAGGAAGAGATATGGAAGATTGTCCCAGATTGCATGTGGTGGACAGTGTGGAAATAAAGGAATCAAAGGTGTTTTGAGAGCAAGAAGAACAAATTACAGGCTTTAAGATGAATTGTTTAGCTCTTTATTATTTTTGGTGTAAACAAGAAGTAATAGTACAGGCAGAAGATCTTTTTGACGTTTTTAGACTGTGACAAAAAGCACAAATAGAGTCTGTTAGGTTGTAATATGTTTTGAAAGGAGGACTACATTTGTCACGTCCCAAAATACCCCCTAGACGTGACTTACACCCGCTATCACTACCTGTCGGGCGAATGAAATATCCATACACTTAACTAAATTATGTAAGCACTGAGATAAAATATGTGCAACTCCAAAACTCATCAATACTCCTCAAAATGAAATAGTTATCAAACCAAAATCGTATATCGATTTATGAATAGGATGGACACTTAAATAATGTATATCTAGCCCAAATTCCACAGTAAAACCATGGAGCATCTAATAGAATTACATGAGTCCAACTGTCGGGCATGCAAACCCCAAGAAAAGAAGATGTAAGCTATAAATAACTAGAGCTGAAACAGTAGCCTCCTCGATCAATACGAAGGCTTACCTCAGCGATAGAATCCACTCAAATGAACTAGTTGGCCACTAGTCTCACCCTCTGCTACAGTATCTGCATAGACATGCAAGTAAGGAGTGAGCTATATATAAATATAACCAGTAAGATCCTCGACTTGCTACTCTAATACCACTGGAACAAGAGTTAGAAAATACATCTATACCATAAACACATAATGATATGCACAAGAATGTATTTCATAATATAAAGCTCAATAAGTCTAACCAAATGTTCCAAAAAGGGTACTATATGTTTCTACTCAATCCACACTCTAAGCTTGTCATAAATGGCAGTGAAGGAGATCAACCCATCACCCTGACAAGTCCACGACAACATATATAATGCCCCAAAGTATACTACGGCAGCATGTACAAAGCTCCTAACATATTACGGCAGCTATGTATGGCCCTAGTAACTATATCACGCTAATGAAGAAAGATATCCAATATCACACCACATATAACTTATAAAAATATTTGATATTCTTCACAAAATAGCCTATCTATGGCTGATCCAAAACTACCAATTCTGCCAAGCACACGCTTGTCCCAACACATGGACTAGGTAGAGAAAATGCATTTTTCAAAGCAAGTATGAAAAGCAAGCACTAAAGCTTAAAGTTTCACTTACCTCGCTAATGACAAATTCCACAACCTTGCACGCGTAGAACACCCACCAAAACAGCCCTCAAATGCCTCAATCTATGCAAAATATTGATTAATAACATCAATTATACTAGTCGGGTAAAGTGTCAATATCCCTAACTTTTAAGCTTAGAGCTAAACCTTAATATTTTACCCTTAAACCATGAATTAAATATATATAAAAAAATTGCAGCAAGCCATAGCAACAACAGTTTTGCTTGCTGCCAAAAAAAAATGGCTTAAATTTCCAATCTCCTTAAAATTCTTAGAACCATAGTTGCCTAAGGATTTTCAATTCATAATAACTATCACAACATTACCTGAAGCGTTGATTTATAATCATTGCTTCAATTATTTTTAAGAGCTATGGTAAAAGTAGAAAGGGTACAGAACTCCAAAGAATCTCCTCTCTGAGTTGTTTGTTTTCTTCTAAAAATAAAGAAACAAATTCTGTCTTAGAATTCTACTCTATAGGACTGTGAGGAGAAAGGAATCTGCAAGGGTAGCCACTCCTTTTAACTGAAAAGGACAGCCACTCCTTTTGGTTCTTTAAATAATAAAAGTTATTGGTTAAATTACCTATTGACACTTCATTTAAATCTGCAGCCCACTTAATTAACCCTTCATTAAATGAAAGGGTTATTACAACATTGATGTAGTATACCTGTGGTTATATAGAGGAAAAAGTTGCCATTATAAAAAAAATAGTGTCGTCCCACAGATTACAAGGTTGGAGACATGATCTTGGTAAAGTTTACTCCAAGGCAGTTCAAGGCACTGCGGCGTACACCCGAATTTGGTACGAAAGTATGAAGGCCCGTTCAGGATCATTGCCAAGGTGGGAAGATCTCATACAAGTTAGAGTTACCACCTTATCTCAAGGTCCACCCCGTCTTTCATGCCAGTGTCCTCAAGCCATACCATGAAGATGTGGATGATCCTAGCTGGAATCAATCAATTCGGGCACCGATTACCATCACTCCCTCACAAAATCGAGAAATTGAGGCTATTATTGACTATCAAGCCAAGCGGAAACAAGGGCAACAAGCCACCACCATGTTTCTTATCCATTGAAGGGACAGTCTCCGGAGGAAGCCACATGGGAACGATATGAAGTCTTGTGGCAATTTAAAGACCAAATTTGGGAGTTCATGTAGTAGCAATGCGCCGGGGTTGTCGGAGCATCAGGTAGGGGAGAGTGTCATGACCCGCCACTTCATACCACTTAGGCATAAAAATTGTCCATATAAGACGCATAAGTATGCTAGCCAGTGGGAAGTTTCTAGAGTTATGGAGAGGTTTTTCAGAAGACTCTAGAATATCCAAGAAGAGTTCTTGGAAGGCTTTAGGATACTCTAGGCTTGTAGAGAATTCTAGAAGGAGGGCCTATTTGTAAATGTATAGGGACTTTTGTAGCAATTTTTATTTGCATCTTAGCCCCTAAATGTGTAGTATAAATAGAGGGACATTCATTTGTTACTCAACCAAGCAAAAACAATCTTCATTTGTTACTCAACCAAGCAAAAACAATCTTCCAAGTAATATAAAAGCCTTTTTAGAAACTCTCTTGTGTCTTTCTTCATTCTCTTAGCAGTCTAATTTGTAAAGGCTTACTTGAGCTTACAAGATCGTGAAAGATTCGTGAGTAAGTTGTCGAGTAAGTCCGTGACACTTGGCTCAAGTAAAACATATCAAAATCAAGTATGGAAAAGAAAGGAGTGAAGACACGATGCTAAAAGACATCTTTTATAAGTCTAGCATTTTATTCACGAAGGAGCACAGGGTGACTGTTGTGTTTCTTTACACTAAACATCTCTAGTAATAATATTGAGGGTGTATTTTGTCACAAGCTACTGTCAACAAATCAAAATCACTTTTAAAGGAGCTCTGGCATTCAAAACGTCCTTCATTAGACACAGCTTAGCATTCAAATCTAGAGAAGCTAGCATATAATAACAATATTTGTGCGTCAATGTGCCACTCCCTGACCCTCCATCGAAGTGTGTCAGATTCCGAGCTTAATTCTCAGAGCCATAAACAGATGGTAACTAATTAGTTCTTTCAATTACCCGATCATTAAAATCCTGTTTATACTTAAAACAGCTATACTCATGGCTTAAGCATGCTGTATTCTGGGCCATAACTTATCCTGATATGAAGCAATTATAGCTCTATTTATTTGCTTTCTATGTTCATTGACTTATTTTGCTGCTAAGTGACAGCTGATAAGGCTATAAGTGCTTTAGATGTTTATGGTAATGGCTGTTAGTTTTGTTGCTTTTAAACTGAGTAATTTGTACTTTTGATAAGCAAAAAATGACTAGTGGTTCCTCAGACAAATATATGGATAGATTAATGACATTTGTTGCTGGTCAAGTTATGACCTTTTTTCTGATGGTTTTCATAATACAGGTACAAATTGGGGTTTTGTCCAAATGGTCCTGATTGTCGATATAGACATGCAAAGATGCCCGGGCCTCCACCTCCAGTGGAAGAAGTCCTTCAGAAAATTCAGCATCTGGCATCCTACAACTATGGTTTCTCAAACAGGTTTAACCAAAATCGAAATGCTAATTATTCAACACTGACAGACAAATCTCAGGCTTCACAAGCACAGAATGGAATGAGTCTTGCTGTGAAATCTACAGCAACTGAGACACCCATTATTCAACAGCACCAGCCGCATCAACAACAAGTTCAGCAACCTCAATTACAGGGTGGCCCAACTCAAGCACAAATTCATCCCAATGGCCAGCAAAATCAAACTGATAGAACTGCAGTAGTCCTGCCTCAAGGAACTTCTAGGTGTGTAGAGTTTCAATGCCTTTAATTAGGTTATGTAATCAGTTCATGTACGTAGATGATTGATAATAATATAAGAGTCCCCTATGTCAGCTGTAATGAGTTCATCCAGAGCCTTGGTATCGTCATAACTGGTTCTACTAATTTCCTGATTGTTGTTTTTCTTATCCACTTGTATACTGGTTTTCCTTTTGTTCAATTTTCTGTTCCTCTTATGCATAGTTTGCGTGTCTGAGGAATTGTTATTGATTATTGTGATCTTAATACATCAGAGTTCTGCAATAAAAGATACATACTTTGATGGGTAATTTGTGTGCCCTGATGCACGGGCAATATTAGGGATCACCACCCTCCAAGAGAGGACAAGGGAATCACATTGGAGGATATGTGGCTACCTGCTTTCTTTGTTCCTTTTTTCTTAGTTGCTCCAGTGGTTTACATATCTATAGCTGCTAGAAGTTTAGGCCTTTGCTTACAGATGCTGAAGTTTATACAACTGTCTCTTTGAAAGGAAAGAGCTTGTTTTTTCTCACCATTACTTCAGTTAGCTGTTATGGTCACTGGGATTTGGTCTTCTAGTTGATTTAACTTTGTCAGAGTGATGTAAACTCCAAATAATAAGTTCAGATTGAAGTCATGGGATAATTTTCATTGTGGGAGGGGTGGGTGAGGTGATGCACCCATTGTAACTTCCTCCAAACTTGTGAAGTGAAGCAGTACTATACCTTGATTCTTAAAATGTCCTTCGAATTGTTCTCTTCTTTCTTTGGCATTCCAGGTGAGGTGATGCACCCATTGTAACTTCCTCCAAACTTGTGAAGTGAAGCAATACTATACCTTGATTCTAAAAATGTTCTTTGAATTGTTCTCTTCTTTCTTTGGCATTTCCTTTAATAGTTATGAGTTTGCTATGCAGCCTGTCAGATATTAGTAAGACCATCTTAGACCTAGTGAGCTCTAAGAGTATCCTCTTACTCTTCATAAATCAAAGGCAAAGGAGCCTATGGTTCCATATGTCAGACAAACCATGTTCTGTGTAATAGTCATGCTTTAGCGACCAGAGGTGGTTACTTTTCTCCTTAGAATTCAAGGAAATGGTGTCTTGGGCCTGTGTGAGATCCTATCATATTTAGTTATTCCTATAGAGACAAGGTGTTCAATAGAGCAGTTGTAGGGAAGTTGATATGAAGATTTGGGGTAGAGGAAAATGCTTTTGGAGGGGGGTGGTTGGGAAAAGTATGGTACTAAAGCAGGGGGATGGAGGACTAGGAATATTATAACTCTGTATGAGAGTGGTTTGTGGAGGAGTATTAGGAAGGGGTGGAAAGATTTGCGAACATATTTCCTTTAATGTAACGAGATGAGGGAAGGCTTCCGTAATATATATTTTGTGTATCCTACCAAAGAGAAGAGAGATGACAATTCAACAAATTCATGGGTCTCACGAGGGGGTTATTCACTGGGACTTAAGATTCAGAATGCATATGCAGGATTGGAAGATGGAAAGAATTTCACAATCTAATTGAGTTTTTTATGGGTTAGCCACTCCTAACAATTTCTTGGATGTATAGAGCTGGAGAGAGAGTGGAGAGTGATTATTCACTGTTAGCTCTTACTATAAAAGGTTACTAGTGAGAGAGGAAGGTACTTTCCCCGTTGACTCTATTTGGATCCCTAGAGCTCTGAGGAAGGCGTGTTTTTTTGTATGTATGGCGGCAAGGGGTGCAATCTTAACAATGGAAAATATGAGGAAGAGGAGGATCACCTATGTTCGTTGGTGCTTTATGTGTTGTGCAAGTGAAATGTAGACATCTCCTATTGCACCGCAAGGTGGCTAATCGGTTATGGATGGTGATCCTCAATTTTCTTAGGATGCAGTGGGCGATTTTGGGCACTGTGAAGGAAGCTTTGCAAAGCTGGACTCTTAGGAGGGGGAAGAGAAGCCCAAGGGCATAGAGTGTTGCCCATTTAGCAATCATGTGGGTCATTTGGAAAGAGAGAAGTAGGAGGACATTTGAAGGGTTGGAATGATTTTGTAAAGTCGCTGAGTCGTGTTTTGTCTCTGGTCTTTTTTGGTGTACTTGTGAGGTCCCTATTTGCATAGAGAATTGGATTTCTGTTGTTGAGAACCACATTTTGATGTAGGTTTCTCTTCCTATGGTAATGGGTTGTACGCGTTTCTTTTGCCCCATTTGTTAATAATTAGAAAAGGGATTTCGTTTGACTAATAACAGATGGGCAGTCTTTTCTAATTTCAGTGCGACAGATGTACTAGAGTATGTATTTAGTCTCGCATATTTTTGCTAAATTTCTGGTGCAAGTTGGGAAATATTTAACTTTTGTCGAATTCTTTTGTGTTTTCGATAATCTGATAAAATTTCTTTCCTTGCTGGAGTAGCGGTCAGAGAAATAGTTCTCCAATAGTCTCTCTCTACAGCTCCATGATACAAACTATATTGTACAGAGAAATAGTTCTCCAAATAGGTTTTCCCTCTTTCGTACCTCTAAAGCTCCATGATTACAAACTATATTGTACAGAGAAATAGTTCTCCAAATAGGTTTGCCCTCTTTAGTACCTCTAAAGCTCCATGATACAAACTATATAGTACACAGTTACAGAAAGAACTCATGGTCTCATTATATAGGTAGAGTTAATACTTACTCCTATTCTCAAAAAAAAGTAAATGCTTCTAAAAAAATAAGTTGATGTGTTTGGTATGATGGAGTTCAATTTTTAGGATAATGTTCCTCTTAAGGAAGTAATATTTTGGTGTTTATTTACTGGAAAATGTTTTTAAAGGAAAACATTTTCAATCAAACAGGGAAAATGATTTTTCACTTACGAGGGAAGTTATTTTCTTTATAACTTCATATTACTTGTGTCAAAACACAGAAATTATTATTAATATTTAGTACTCAAAAATTCATCAAAGCACTCCCTGCTTTGCTAGTATTGTTAATCTTTTGACATGTTTTTTCTGTAAAATATTTTCCTCAGACTTTACCAACCAAACACTGGAAAGCTTATTCTGGAAAAATATTTTCCATGAAAATAACTTCCGTCATACCAAACACACTAACACATGATTTGTAATTTTCATTGTAAGTTGTGAATGACCTTTCAGGTTATGGTATTAGTAATTTGCTTATTGGTAGTAATACTCTTGCTGTTGTTGTTGTTGTTGTAGTAATGATCTTGTGGCAGGATCATCTTCATGTAGTGAAAGTGTTAGTTGTGTGGTTGATAGTGAGATATCTTTTATTGATGTTGAACTTCTTGTTAAAGATCATGTTGCGAATTTGAATATGCTGTAGCTTGAAGATAGATTTTAATGCGTTGACTTTGTTTCCTGAAATTGTAGCAATTTTGAGGATAGTGATCCTCGGGAAGTAATGTTCAGGGCCTATAATGGGAAATTGCTGTGTAATCTGTTTGAAAAATAAAAGGAAATCTTTATTTAGAACTGCAAATAGGAACATTTGATTCTTTTTGATTGTTGCATATATGAACCTTTTTTTTTCATGAGAAACTTTATCTGTCAATTGATCCTTTCACTGGCTTTCGAGTTCAATGTTGTGTTTTAGTTTGTATTATTTGGTTATTTTACTTGGTTTGTGACTCCTTGGATGATGAACTGCACATATGTTGCTATTTATTCATAACTATTGATCCTTGTTAAGGAGTTTTATGTTTGCTTGGACATAGGTGCATGGTGTTTACTTTTGTGGTATGGGATGTGAATAGAGTTTTGGACACAGGTATGAGAAAAAATCTAACAAGGTTATATGTATTGGGATACTTGAATGTCTGTAACATTTTCTTGATCTAATGAAGGAATTATTGTTAAGACTTTTCCAAAAAAAGAAAGATAGATTGTAAGATTTTAGAATTGAGGGTATAATGTTTCACTTAGTCAGCTGAGAGTATGCAACATCTCCAAATAAACAGGGGAGGAGGCTGTTGGGGTGACACATCTTAGAATTTCAACAAATCCTATCAAGGGAATGGCTTTAGAGACTTGGTATTAAGGAGCACTCTCTCTGGAGGGAGGTGGTGGTGGATAAATACTTGTTGAAGCAAAGTGGAGGACTAATTGTATCACATGTAGACTTTAGAGGGATATTATGAAAGGATGGGAAGATTTCATTGGTAACAAAATCTCCAGGTTAGGGGATGGAATATAATTAGCTTTGGGAGTTATAAGTAGGGTGAAAGAGACGTTGAGACGCACATTCATAAACAAATATAGTATCTCGAGAGTTGAGTCAGAGGGAAATGACAGTATGAGGATTCTGGAGACTACAATGGAGGGGTTCATTGGAACATAGGTGTTAGACAGGATCTTCAGGATGCGAAGTTACTGAATTCCAAGCCTGGTTGAAATGCTATACAAGCAAAATACTTCAGACACTAGTCAGGACTCATGGAGGTGGGGTGGAGAGAGGTGAATTGTTTCCAGTACAATCATATTATCATAACCCTTGGTAAGGGAGGAGGCGAATTTTTGACTCTTATAGGTTGGGATCCCTATAGCACGAAAACATGTGCTTTTTTACTCAGCGACGGAAGGAGTAATCTTGAAAGCTTGGAAATTTGAGCAAAAGGCAGATTACATGTCAACCGGTAATTTATGTGCAAATTTTCAGATGAAGATGTGGACTACCACTTATTTTTTCAGGTGGCAACTCGCTTGTGTTGTGAGATGGTGAGATGGTTCAAATTGCAATGTCGATGCCGAGCACACTGAAGGAGGCTCTCTCCAGTTGGACATGTTGAAGAAAGAAGAGAAGTGAGGAGTGTGGGATGTTGCTCAATTAGCACTCATGTAGGTCCTGTTGAAGGGAGGAATATGATGGCTTTTGTAAGGATAGAGAATCATATGACTTTGTAGATTCTCTTTTTGTTGCTGTTTGTATAATGGGGATTTTTCCATTGTAATTTAAGGATTCATTTGTGATTGTTTTATCAGTTTATACGGAAATTTAGAAGTTCTCTTCTTCATGGAACTAAAACTTCTTGGCTGCTATGAGTATAACTGAAGCCAAAAGTATATAAATCGGTTTGACTAGATATCTTACATAATCGCTACTAATTCGCCTGTCTTGTCGTGATGAAGCAGTTATGCCAAGAAAAAGGAAGAGCCATGATGATTGTTTAATTGACTAGTTTCACAAGGAGTAGTTTGCTGTAGATGCAATTTCATTATTCTCTCATAGCAGTCTGTCACATATTTGCTTGCAAGTTTGCCTACAAAAGTATGAGTAAGCTTTATGGATGAAAACTGTCCAGGACTAAACACTACAGGTTTGCTGGTCAGAACTGGTATTCTGTCTTTGAACATTGTGTGTTATTTAAAGACACAAGGTGGTGATTCATTTTGTGCGATGTTGTTTTACTTGCAATATCTTTCATTTGTTACCGGTGAGGTGATGAATTTCCTTTAATTTTTGAATTTCTTATTTTGACACCTGGCACAGCAGTGACTTCCATTTGTTCAATTTATTGATCTTTGTTCATATAGTACTAATGTCCTTCTTCTCTATCCATGTCCCCCTTTATTGTGTTACTGGATAAGATAGGACAGTTGCAGTTCATATCTCTGTTTATGCTAGCACACTTATCCAATTTCTTGCATGGAATTAGGTACTTTATTGTTAAAAGCTGCAACCGTGAGAATCTTGAATTGTCAGTACAACAAGGAGTTTGGGCTACTCAAAGAAGCAACGAGGCTAAACTAAATGAAGCTTTTGACTCTGTGGAAAATGTCATTCTGATATTTTCTGTCAACCGGACTAGACATTTTCAGGTAGGCTGTTATTATCTATCCTTAATGTGCTACAGATGTAAAATTTGTCTATTACTTAATAGCTGAGGAATGTGTTTAGTATTACTTGTATATCATTATTGTAAGTGTGTATAACTTGATTTTGACTTGTCATAGAAGTAATGTGTGAGTTAAGGCTAGTTGATGGTTGTAAAACAAAGCTTTCTTTGGTTGATGCATTTTCACGATGTGGAATTTGTTTACTATTTGTTAGGGTTGTGGAAAGATGACATCTAGAATTGGTGGCGCTGCTAAAGGAGGAAATTGGAAGCATGAACATGGAACTGCTCATTATGGACGTAATTTTTCAGTGAAATGGTTAAAGGTCATTTGTATTTTCTTTCTTCCCCCCACCTGTAATCTTGGTTCCTGTGTATTTGCTTATGCACCTTATCCAGTTGGATGGCCTTGATGTATATCTGTGTATGTAGTACCTTACTAACTTCTATCCCGGGGCTTGGGGGCAAACACAGTGTGGCTTGAAATCGTCTTTCCATTTCTTTTTGGGATATTAGTATTCTTTTCTTCAAGGGAGTGGGAAAAAGTGAGATGAAATTATCAGCAAACCCAAAGGGGATCATCATTTTTGGTTTAGAAGATAATGGAGTATTAGTTTTATCTTTTAAATGTTTTTATATTTATGTAGGAACTTAAATTGGTAATAGTAAGGGCATGTCGAATTTATGACCAGTTATGATGGCAGGCGAGGTTTCTGTAACATTTTTTGACAAAGGTAATGTTGTATTCCCTCAGCATTAAGGCTATGCTGGCAACCTCCAAAAAATGTGCCCAGAATTTACATGGAAGGGTAAAAACACAAGAAGAAAAAAAACTGAATACTTACAAAGCACCTATAAAATCTACGAACTGATCAGCTACTACTACACCTACTTCTTTACACCAAAAGTATAATGTATTGATACAGTTTTCTTTGACTGCCTGAATAGGATTAGTAATATCCTCATGACGTCTATTGTTTCTTTCCTTCCAAATTGACCACCATATACATGATGGTATTATCTTCCACCCTTCCTCCTCTTCTTGTCCAACAGCTTACCAAATCTGCCGTGTGCTCTGGCATTATCCACCTGGTCTATAATTTTGGATTCCAAAATGGAGATGTGTGGGTAATCGAACCTTACCAGATTAAAGTTCAATTCTCTCTTCACCAAAAGTGTCATACTAAAAAATTCCTATTCCTTTTATGGCCCTTCCTATTTCTCTTTAGGACTATGATCATTTTTAACATGTAGTTGATATAACTTAGTGGCTGAGATTTTCTTTCTTTTTGTTTTTTGCATCTCTCTTCTTTTTACCTCCCTTTTAAGTAATTGTTGCATAATTGCTTGCACATCTGAACTAACTCTAAGGTTTAAAATGCAGCTATGTGAACTGTCCTTCCAGAAAACTCACCATTTGAGGAATCCATACAATGAGAATTTACCAGTGAAGGTATAAGCCTAAGTCTTTATCCCTTGATCCTTTTGATCAATTTCAACTAGTTTAATATTTATTGTAACTGCTCTAAGAATGTTGATGTCCAATGATTGATTTAGACTGCATTTACTAACAGGCAAGAATTTGTGTTTGTGTTGAAGATTGCTGTAATTCCCCGAATGTCTTTTCTCATGGATGCCATAATAAACATCCCTAAGATCCTGACTGGCCTTGCAGACCATTGGCTAGTTTCATTTCCCATCCACTCTATCCCCACACCTTTCTTTTTAAGAAACAACCTTGTTTTTGCATTTCAATAAGACCATCTAGTTCCACCGGAAATTCTTTGACTGCTTCTGGTAAGAACCAATAACCTTTCGTCCACAGCAAAGCTTTGAGGATCTTGAGTTTCTCAAAAACAAGATTTGAGTAGCTTGAGTTACTCAAAAAAAAAAAAGATTGGAGTATCTTGAGTTTTGGGTCATCTGAATAAAAGAGATTATTCTCGCTCTCTCCCAAAGCTGATACTCTTTAGTGGGAAAACTTGTATAGTTTGTTTTGGAAAACCGAAATATAATGAAAAGAATTTTTTTAGAGTGAGGGAGTTAACTTAGCCATATTGTCTTGACTTGATAATCAAAAGACCAGTTCCTTCGAATTTCACATCTAATTATGATGTTCGGTAAAGCTTAAAGAAATCACCAAAAAAATTTGGTTATTTAAGCAGTCAGCATTTTCGCTGAACTATATATATAACAGCATATTCTGCAATGCTCACATTGCCAAGGTAGCAAGGTTTTTACCTTTAAGGCAAGGATTTTGGTTCAAGTTACTGCTAAAGTGCATTCCAACATTACCCAAAAAGTGAACAATGGTCACAAGTGAGATAACAGATCTTAGTTTGACCTTAATCACAACCTTCTTTTGAGTTTTTGAAGATAGCAAGCCGTAATTCATGAAATAAACTGTTCTTCTATTTAAAAAATTCCCCACTAAAAGTAGATGAATTAGTAGATTTCTTAGGTGCTTTGTAAAGCTTAGAGTCTAACCTTACTACCTTGTAATGGTTTTGGAGGTGGCCAGCATTCCTTAATACTGAAGAATACAACTGTACTAATTATGAAAATAAATAAATAATCTCCACTAAATTGTGATGTTCTCCTCAACTTGCAATCCGTTTGGATTAAGGTTTGACCAACAGTTAAGACATTGAGGCTGGTTAGCTAAATGGTTTAAATGTTGAGGGTTTCCTTTTTTTTTTGTCACTAAAATATTCTTTGTGTTTGTTGGCAATCAGTGTTGTCAAAGGCTTGCGAGACACAAAACATGTTGAGCGCTTCACTTAGCAGTCGCTTCAGTCTCGCCATCAAGGTTCTAAGACATTCTTTTTCTTGCCAAAGAGTAATTCTGAAGAGGCGACACTAAATAATTGATATTTCGTTTTATCGTAATTATTTTTCACTTCTTTGTCCATATATTTGTTATTCATGCTTATAATTATTAGTCTAGGATGAACATGCAGATTTTTATTTTTTTCCTCCATTTGCGCCTTTCTTCATTAAAGCCTACACTTTATTTGCGATTTGCGTTTAAAGCCCCTACGGACCTTAGAATTGTTTTGCTCTTTTCGCCTTTGATAACACTGTTGGTGAATCAGTACCAATGAAAGTGTACCACAAACTTCCCTTTTGTTACATGCTTTTGTTACTTCCAGTCACCGTTTCAATGTTGTATTTTGCTACTGTTTCAGATAAGCAGAGATTGTCAAGAATTAGAGCCCTCTGTTGGTGAGCAGTTGGCTTCTTTGCTTTATCTTGAACCAGATAGCGAACTTATGGTACTACTTTTACTAAAACTGAATGTTGTCCTCAATAAAGTTTTCATTCTCTAGATAGTAATGTTTCCATTCCTGGAGCTTTCGGAGTGCTTCCGCATGTTACTGGTCTCGGTATAATATGTGCTTAGAACAAATGACTAGTAAAGTTATGACGGTGTTTTTTGCAAGAAAAGATTGCATTAGATATCAATATTGACAATATGCATAAATAGTGGTGGAGCCAGAATTTTGATTTAGGGGATTCAAAATTTGAAGAAGTAGACACATGAACTTGCCGAATGGGTTTCAACATCTACTATGTCTACATAAAAAAATATTTTTACCATGTATAAATACTATAATTTTCCGCTCCGCCACTGTGCATAAAACCGCTGCTGATATATACAATGGAACACTTGTTACTGCTTTCGTGGCTATCTTCTGTGAAAGCACTATTTCTGGAGGTGCATGGTATAGTTTCTGCTTTTGGTTGAAGCTATTAGAAAAATTTCTGGTTTTGGTTGGAAGAGTTTTTGATCCCATATTTTGTGCATTCAATTAGTCAATGCTGATTGACAATATTGAGCCTTGTGATAGTTATATACAAGTATTTTGAAATTTCCCTGTGATAGGTATTATCCAAATACTTTTAATGGGGATTGAAAATTATTGCTCTGGTGTGTTGTCAGTCCTAACTGGCTATCTGCTCATTTAGTTAAAAATTCTTAGATCGTCTCATGTAGGTGTTCAGTGAAGTCGGAATGGTTTGATTAGATAGTTTCTAGTTTTAATGTCTTGAAATTTTAGCATTATTCATTTGGATGATAAACGAGAATAGTTTGGCCTTGGAAGGATTAATTCCTCTCAATTTATAAGGTGTGGTTTCACCTCCTCATCAAATCCATCAAATCGTATCCCCATTTGGGCCCAGCTTTATCATATTCATTTAAACCACACAGAGACCAGGTCCAGTGCTGCAGTTGATTTTCTTTGGTGTATGCACCAACAATGATAACATCATGTTCATTGCAGTTTATTGACTGACAAGGTTGATTGCCGATCATTGATTGTGTCGATACCTCCTACATACTCACAGCTTGTTCGGACGAAACTTGTACTGGAATTTGTTTGGTTTTTGTCTCACTACTAAAGCACTCACCATCCTCACATGGGTTGTCCAAGATTTCATTGGTCATCGTATAGGATGAGCATATGTAATACACCTGTTTCTTCTTTTCTCCCCCAAATTTAAGACAAAGCTCCATTGCTACCAGGTTAAATTTTATTTAGATCATGACATGGCCCAGTTTGGACATGTTTTAACACAGTTTCTATTCTTTCTTTGATTTGTAACGGTGGTGAGTTGTCTACTCTTATTTTTATTGGTTTGGTAATGATTCAGTTCCATCCAATAGATGCCTCAACTTCAGTCCAATGTGTCTGCATCCTCAAACTCAAAATTTTGCTGCAATCCTTCTCTTTCCTTGTAATGTGCTGTTTGTCATTAAGCATCTAATGCTTGAATTATCCTCAACGAGAAAAGGGCATGGTGGTTATAGTAACTCTACAAACTATACCTGTTGCAGTTGGATTTGAGTAGACTGTATACTAATGGGATAAATAACTGCATTTCAGGCAATCTCACATGCAGCAGAATCCAAGTGGCAGGAAGAAAAGGTGAAGGGAGTGAACCCTGACAATGGGAATGATAACCCAGATATTGTACCATTTGAAGACAATGAAGAAGAGGAAGATGAAGAAAGTGAGGACGAGGATGAAAGCTTTGATCAAGGTTTTGGACCAACTGCGCTTGGCAGAGGAAGGGGCAGGGGAATTGTATGACCTCCAATAATGCCTTTCGGACATGGGCCCAGGCCTCCTCCTGGAATGCGGGGCTTCCCTCCGGGCATGATGGGTGATGGGTTTTCTTATGGAGCTATGACACCTGATGGTTTTCCAATGCCTGATCATTTTGGGATGGGTCCCCGACCTTTTGGTCCATATGGTCCACGATTTTCAAGTGATTTGATGTTTCATGTCTGCCCTCCAGCTGGTGGATTTGGGATGATGATGGGTCCCGGAAGGCCCCCTTTCATGGGCGGAATGGGTCTGGGAGCGACAGGCCCACCCAGAGCTGACCGAGCAGTTGGAATGCATCTATCATTTCTTCCACCCTCATCTCAGCCTTCTCAAAATCTTTGTAGGGCTAAAAGAGAACAGAGGGCTCCAGTTAGTGACAGGAATGATAGATTTAGCTCTGGCTCAGATCAAGGTAAAGGTCAGGAAATGGTGGGTTCAGTTGGTGGACCAGATGGAGTACATTATCTGCAAATAGGGAAATCTGAACACGATAATCAGTTTGGTGCTGGAAACAGCTTCAAAAATGATGAAAGCGAAAGTGAGGATGAAGCCCCAAGAAGATCAAGACATGGGGATGGAAAGAGGAAGAGGCGGGATATTGATGAAGATGCTGCAGCTGGCTCGGAAAAATAGGTGTCATTCTAAACCAAATATAGATGTCATCTTGTCTTTACAGCTGTTCGTGACATTCTTCTACGGGGGTAAATGCAACTAGTTTTAATGTAGAAACCCATCCAACATCCTGTTTTTACAGAATTAGAAAGAAAAATTCAACTTACATTCCGGCTGGAAGATATACTCTTATGTCACCATCCTGAGAGTATCCGCCCGACCGAGAAATTAACAAGAGGTTTATAATATATGTCCTGGTGTATACTTTGTGGAACAATTAAATTTTACAGCCTTCTATTAGATAAATTTTGAGGAATATTCCTGTTGGATCAAGTTTTCTTTTGTCATGCTGGCGCATATTCCCTACTTAGTGAAGCATGAAATATTGGTTGAAGCCTTGAAGGTCGTATCATGATGCATTAAAAGTTGATGGACTTACTTTGTGTCTGAATTATTTTAGCTGCTGATATATGGAAAACATGTTTAGCAGGTTTGTACTTTTCCTTCTCAGCCCACTTCCATTCAAGTTACCATGGATTTAGAAGGTGAAAATGATGGAAATGGTTCCTCAAGTTTGTCATTTACTATATTGCTATGCATGACCTACAGATATTTAGCTTATCTAACACAATTTTTGCCGTATTTGATGGCTTAAAAGTTATAATACGTGATTAGTCAGTTATTATGGAGTTGTCTCACCACCACTAAAACATGGAGAGGTTTTGGAGTTAGGAGTTTGAAAGCACAGAATGAAAGCCTTGTCATGAAATGACATTGGAGATTCAACACTCTAGTACTGTCTTCGGAGGAAGATATAATGGTTCTCGAATAGGAAAACACATCTATTAAATGTTGAATTGTTTCTTTCCTTTAGTTCATTTTCAACTTGGAAACGGGATATTAATTACTAATTACATTTGGGGAAGATACATGGAAAGGTTACTTGCCCCACCTCAAAGACCAATGCATATGTCATCGCCAGAAAGAAAAGAGCGACATTTGCATAGGTAAGATCCAAAGTTGGGTTGGATTTCGATTCAGAAGAAACTGCAGTAATTGAGAGTGATAGGGCGGGTTTGTCACATGTTATTAACTTTGACAATGTTACCTTCATTGGTGACATTATTTTGGAAGGGCCATCCAAAATGAATTTTGTAAAGTAAAATCTTGTTTTGCATCCTTCGCATAGTTATTTGCTCCATAGGCCTCAGAAGAGTATTTGGGGAAAAAAACCTCTTAACGTAGAATCTTCATTTGTTTGGTTGTTTTACTAACTCAAATCTTCGGAAAAAGGAAAATCTCTGCAGTAGGTGTTCATTGCGTGAATAACATTTGGAAGCTGCTTTAGAGAAACGTATTAATTGTGGTCCTCCTTCTTGAGAAAACTAATTAATTAATTGTGGTCCAAAATCATAAATGTTCTTGACGCACATGGAAGCTGCTTTTTCAATGATATCGAAGCATTTTTGGGATAAATTATTATACATACAGCAGTAGTTTCAGTACAATAATATAGACAACTAGCATATTTACATGGTTAATAATATGACGATGGCCTTCCGAAATCTCTAATCATCTATCCACATTGACCTCACAACTATATCGTTGAGTGGGGATGTGATTATCCAACATGGATGTATATAGCTATCTTCCCATTTCGTAACCAAGTAGGGCCTTCTAGGTACATTCCTTTCCTAGAAACAAATCAATTCTTTATATTACTAAAGTAGAGATCTTACTACCTATATACTTCGTTCTATCTCAGTGATCCATCTTCCGAGTTCATAAATAGATTATCCATGATGGTAGCTAAGCATTCAAATAGTAAATATGTAATGACCTCCAAGGTCATTTTTTGTGCTTTTGCGTGATTTTTATCGTTTTGCTCCTTTTCGTAGCTTCGTTATAGCCTTTGTGTTTTGTGTGATGTTGGGATGGGTGGCACGCTCCTCGAGGTGGTTGGGTGAGCTTGGTGCAAGTTTTTCCCTTTTAAGAGGTTTAAAGTGAAAAGAGTTGACTTTAGTTAACACCCGGAGATTAGGTCGTCATATGGAAATTTTGACGGTTCCATCAGCTCCGGAAGTCCATTTTGGTTTAGAAGGAAGGTTGGCTCGGGTTTTGGAGTCTTCGTTTTGAGGTTTTGCGATTTGCCGTTTTAACTTTAAAGTTTTGGACAAGTTTGACTTCGGTCAACATTTTGAGTAAATGCGCTCGGATGAAAATTTTATTAGCGCGGTTAGCTCCGGAATGCCTAGTTTGGTCTAGAATGACTTTTGGTTCGGTGCACGAGGTACTCGGAATGAGCTTTTTGGCCATTTGGGAGTTTTATGTGTTTTCCTTTGGTCAACATTTCGATGAGACGACATCTATTGGTCATTTCGTCGATTCCGTTGAGTCCGGAATGCTGTTTTCAGTTGAGTAGCATAATTCGTTTGCGTTGATGGGGTTTCAAATGAATTTTGGACCCCCTGTCGGGGGAAATTTCAAATCTTCAAAGTTCAGCACCAGCTGAACTGCTTGTGCAACAAACTTTGTTCTTCATGTTTGCGAGCCATGGTCCGCGATCACGAAGGACAAGGTCTGTGGCATCGCGATCGCGAGGATGCGCACCGCAATTGTGAAAGGTAATTTGGTCAGTGTTTGCAATCACTGATCTGGACACCGCGATCGCGAAGAGTATTTTTTCCTGGCATCAGTGACCTTTAAGACCCATTTTTGGCTAACTTTTTCTTATTTCCAACATATAGAAACTCAAAATTAGAGAGCAATTCTTGATTATTTTCAATAATTCTTATGCATTGTGTTGGAAATTCTTGCGGAAACGTTCCAAAACCCTTTCTCATCCTAGAAATCTTGTAAGTCGTGCGTAATTTAGTTGAATTCTTCATTTTTGACCATCTTAGGGCTTGAGTATGGTGGGACTAATTTGAGCCCTTTCAGTGCTCGAAATGTGCTCATTTCTGGGGCACAAGTTCATTGAACTATTTGGGACCTTGTGATAGAGTTTTTTTAATTTCGTGTGCGGGTTGCAATATCAAATTTTAACTTGATTTTGATTCCGTTTTTAATTGTGGTAATATGGGTATAGTTGACTTTGTTTTGATGTGTTCTATGATAATTTGGTGGAGTGGCATCGTTTGGAGGTGGCTCGAAAAGAAAAAGCTCCGATTTAGCGATTCTTGTACAGTTTTGGCCTTGAGGTAGGCTATGGTTTCTTCCTTTTAGATTTGACTCAGTTAGAATTGGTATGTTATGAGTAGTATTGCATGATTAGGTTGGTTCTATGTGTTGGTTGTCCTTTTGAGCGAATTAGGAGTTTATGGCCATCGTTAGTAACTAGTTTGGATTTTTAGCCATTGGAGCCTTAGTTTAGGTGCTCTCTTGTCTTGTTGCACCGCTTAGTATTCTTAGAAATTGTTCTTAGGTGACTTGAAATGTAGTTTGCTGCTTGTTTAATTTGGTTGGTTGTATTTGCCCCTTTGTGGTATGATTTTAGATTATTCTTATGCTTGCTTGCTTGTGTCATCGAAATGTTGGGTCTGAGACCGCGCTTTTGGTAAATCGGAATCTCAGATTAGTGAATATATGCTTGTGGTAGGGTTTTCCCCCGGCTTTGAGTGATACATAATTTTTACATGCTACTTGCCTTGGTTGCCACACCAATGATTAAAAATCATTTTGATGGAAAGATAAATGATGGGACTAAGATTTTGGTTAATGAATAAGTACAAGGATTTGGAAAATACTGGTGTTAGCATTGTTTATGGCATTTCATGATTTTGATGAGATCGAGGTATGATTCCTGGCGACCCCTTTTATTAAATTTGGGCTACACTGTATTATTTACTGTTGATAAGCCCGATGTGTGAATTTTGAGCGGCCCATCGATACATATTTCAGGCTATTACCTTGATATTGATGAGCTCGAAGGTTATTCCGAGCGCTCTATAATATTTTTGGGATTATTGTTACATCTTTGCTGTGTTATATATATATATATATACTTGTACTTAATAGCTCCTGCATAGGTGACATCAGGTTTGGGTATTGGTCTAGCGTCAGTTTGTCATGTTTGGTCACTTTCGAGCCTTTTTGTATATTTTGTATCATATTTACATATCTATACCATGGCTCGAACACTTTTGTTATATTATTCCTTCTTCCACATTCTATGCTGTTTTTCATCACTTAAATTGATGTTTGACTTCCGCTTTTGAGTTAGGGTTGGCTTGCCTACTCGGGTGTTATAGTAGGCGCCATCATGGCCCCGATTCGGATCGTGACACAGTTAATATTGATAAATAAATTTCATCAATTCAAACGTCTGTTAAATAATCAAGCTTTGGTCATAACCCTTGAACAAAGGCGATTAGCCGCTCATGCTCTGATTAAAACTAAAAAATAATATATTCTTCATAGAAAATATTGTTAATAAAATTAAGTAAAAGAGAAACCTAATGATGGAATATCCCTCCGCCTAATGCTTGCTCAAAAGTGATCAACAACTCTTGAAAAACGTTTAAAGATTATATTTATAGTAGTGGAAAATAACCTCCAATCCTTGTTGAGTTTGGACTTGGACTTTGCAAAAAAATTCCCTTCAGATAGCTTGTGGCGTGACGCACCTCCCATAGCCTTAGTCAGGCTACTCTGGTGTGCCAAGTAATGCGTCAACAAAGTAGATTTTGTTTCTCTGAAGTTTGGTATTTAGTGCAACATGCCAAACATATCTCTCCACTTTGTTTTTACCTAAAATGCATCTAATCACATATTTTAAGCTAATTATAAAGAATATTAGGAATATACATAAAACACAAGGTTATCAAACAATTATTGTCCTCAAAACAAAGTAAAACATGGGTAAAAAGTGGCAAAATGAATATACAAATTTAGCCCAAATCAAAACCCCTCAAATTATATTACCTTTTGCTTCCTGATCTCCGTAGGCAGGAAATGATCAAGAAAAACCTCTACAAATTCATACTATGTAGCTGGGGGTATATAACCCCTTGGGAATCTACCCATAGATCATTACACATAGTAGAATACTCATTTAGTTGATAAGAAGCAAACTCAACGACATCACTTTCAAATGCATATATAGCTCGGAGAATGATTTGAAGCTCTTTAATGAAATTCCTAGGGTACTCTTTGAAGTTGGATCCCGTGAAGACCGGGGGACCTACGTGGAGAAACTCCCTTACTTGAGAACCTGTTGACCTTCTCTAGGTCGAAAACTTAGAGATACATCATTTTGACATTGATATTGAGCAATTTCTCACTGGGGAGTAATTGAATAACTTCCCTAATACCCGGGTCGGAAGAACACGATGGACTGGATGCTGAAGAGACTTTTGTAGGCCTCTTTATCCTATGTAATTGCAGGACTTTGGGTGCTAAAATAGATGGAGTATTGTCCTAGACTAACCCTCTTTCGTAAGTGATAAGGGTCCATTCCTGAAATTATACTAGTCTTTTGGTTTGCTTGAGTCATTTGTTATAGAGGAATAATATGGATTGAATGGAACAATGCATGAGTTAGGATAATTCTTTGAAATATGGTTAAGTCGCATGATCTTAGAATATAAAAGAAGACCAATTGCCTAAAATGTATGTGCAGCCTTCCAATAATAAGCGTGTATCATAACCCATCCATAAGTAAGACTCTACTAAACAAGCTTTTATAGAATTCCTAGGTGATTTGAACTTGTTTCTCTGATAACATGTTTGTCATGTTTCTAACCTAGACCTTGATGGACTGACACTCAGTGTCTTAACCTGACCTAACAAAACCTTTCATATAAACTTGAACATATAGCATTTGCATAACATCAAATTTGAAGCTAAATAGAAGTCATGATTTATATAAGAGCAACTCTCTATCATGTAGTAGAAACATTGAAATAAAGGTAACTCAAAGCCTTCTTTTCATGAAACAACATAAAAAATCTTTTGAACATATACAAAGATGTAAATCCCATATTTAAGATGAATTGAGTTTCATTTCAAAACATATGCATGACTTATAAGCCTCTAATATATGACATTAGAATGAAACATATCAGGACAAGTCCTTGACGTACCCTAGAAGGTAAAAATAGATTAATTACATAAACTGACCCTAAAAAAGAAGTGGGGTTCACCAAATCTAACAAATATGGAATGATAGGACTATCAAAGAAACCTACTTTCCTAAACACCTGAACCCGCATCGTGAGATGCAGTTCCCCCAAACATAACAAAAAGTGAAATAAGTACAAATGGAGTAGTACCCATATGCAGAAAAGACTAGATAACATAAGGCACAATCATACTATAAAGAGATCCGAAGAAAGTTATATGATAGAATTAGCCTTATCATGACTTAATAAAGTAAATATGGGATAAAATATATATGGTATTTGACATGAAATAATCCTTAAGTAAAGAATAATGAAATTGATATCAAAATCAAAAAAGATTTTGAATAAATATACTACTCTTAGCTTGATCATATCTTTAATCTTGAAGTAAAACACAATGAGATATGATGTCAATAATTGTAATATCTTTAAATAATAACATACTTTTAGATTTAACATACATATAATCTTTTTGTGAGAGATCCTAGTTACTAACAATCATAAAATACATAATAGTCACCATGTTTACGACATGTAATTTGATCAATGCCCGATCGACTAAGTTGTCTTTATTTCGATTGTCGTGTGGATTAATGATGTTCTGTATAGTATCTATGAGTCTCTTGTTTTGATCAAATGGGACAATAGATTGAGTACCTTTTCCCTAGTTAAGTTGGGGATCAACTATCTAGTCGTGGACCCATTCAAGTGGGGGCTTAACTATCTAGTCATCGGGCCTTTTGTGGCTGTCATAATCCTATATCGACAATGTGTAGCTTCAGGGATTGAATCCTTTTTCCAATACCTTCTCAATTTCTAAGAGATATCCTAAAACACGAAAACATAAAATTTGGACTCCCTTTTGACCCTTTTAAGTAAATCATTATCTCTGGCTCATAGTCCTTTCTTTAATCCTTGGATCATTAACCCTTAACTTATAGTTCTTGGCTCATAAGACCTTTTCAAAACCTTTTGTGAACTACACTATTAAGTAAAATATGTGGCTTAGTAGCTTGTGATATTTCGGATATACTATTTATGGTTCAAAGGCCATTAGTAAAATCTTGAACATCATTGTAAATCTCAATTGAAATCAAAAGAATCACGAAAAGCATAAAGTAAATACTAAGGTTTAGACATGTAATGAATGGTGAAACATCATGAAAATATCTATTGAGCTTTTATAAATAATAACATTCAAACTATAAATATATATGCACATACTACAGATGATGCATTACTGTGGGAGTGAGTATCATGAGGACCTTGGTCTTGGAGTTTCATGGCAAACGATGACACTTGGGGTTCTTCTTTTCTATAGTACATATAAATGATGACCACATTCATGAATTATTCATGGTTGTGGGGCATGTTATTAGTAAAGCAATCACTGTTATCTGATGGAAACATGTGTTTATAGGGGCTTACGTAGGTCAGTGTAACTATCTTGTTAAATATATATGACATTTATCTTAAAACGATATCTTGTGGGGGACTAATGTCATGGAGTGACACACCTTTTGTGAATTTACTAAGTAGGGAGAATGTAGGCACTTAGACGTTCTTAGTCTATAAATCTTGGAGACGTACAGTTCATTCTATTAGATTCAACTTGATGTTTGAGGTATATTTTAGAAAGCTCATACAAGTTTAAGGTGAATAATTTACCATTTTAAAGACTATATGATGCCTTGAGAAAATCTAGCATACTTGTCGTAAAAGCACATGAGCTCTATCATAGAAAGATTCACAGAGATTTCTAGAGATTAGAGAATTTGACACATTGATAAGCTAGCACCTCGTATAGAGGAACACATTAATTTAATAAGAACAACACATCGGATAAGAAAACATATAGGATTTTTAAGCTAGAGGGGTTTAGCCTTACATATCTCGATTCCCAACCTTAATCATATAAAAATTACCAACTACTCCATTACGATTGTAATAGACAAGAATAACGATAGTAGAAGTTAGATATTGGCTATACGATTCATGACTACGCCACTTAGAAATTTATCACACAAGGTGAGATCGAACTCCAAATATCCTTTATCAATGGTGTAATGATGTCACGATCCAAGACTATCCTGTGGATGTGAAATGGTGAATAGAATCCTAAAAGACTCTAAACGAACCACATTATATAGTATGAATCTAAGATAACAATATAACTGAAATAAAAAGATAAGTGAAATCTAAGATAACAACATAATTAAAATAAAGAGATAAGCAGAATATAAATCTCAAACCAACAATCTCAAAATGAAACCAAAATTAGAGTACAAGACAATAATGCGAAAATCTATGTCTAATATAAGCTCTACTACACAGGTGTGGCTAGGACAAACCCTAATTCAAAAAATAATCTGAAAACTGGAAAGTAAGTCTGAATGGCATAAAACATAAAGTGGTCTTGTCCTCAACTATGAGGACTTATCAAGTCTGGACAAGCGGATCAGAAGTCTATGCTAACCACAAGCTAGATGTGGAGTGTCAGAATCTATATTATATAACAAAATAAGCACAAAAAATATACGCGGTCAGTACTCGGAATGTACTGAGTAAGGGGAAAGATACATAAGTATAACATGAAAACATGATAAGTTTGTAAACATGATAATGTATGACCAAGTAAAAAATGACATAATCTGATAAGCTGAGTTCATAAAATATAATACAAGGTCAATGCAATATTTTAAAAATCATAAATTATTGTGAGAGATACCGTTAACCGATATAAACCATGTGAGCTAAACACTTAGTTTAGTTTACTGCTCCCACACAGAAAAGAGAGCGTCCTACTTGCCAAGGTAAGGACCATAGTCTTAAGTTTAGGTGGATCCACTAGCTTAATGTCCATTCAGGACAATCCTATGGAGGTATGTATTTCTGGGACCAGAATAATCTCCACTAGTCCAACTCGGTGCTAAGTAAAATTCCAACGGAAAAGATACCTAATCATATCATATTCATATTCATAGTTTTTGAAATGGTGAGAATCTAGTAATTCTAAATCATTCATGAAGATTCATTATCATAAGAATAGCTCCTTTAAAATAACATAATCCATTCATAAGAGACATTTAATCGAAAACATGTAAATCATGATGATCTTTAATAATGAGAATACTTTAATCGGAAGCAACCTAATTTCATAAAATCATGTTAACTCTTTATTCGAAAGTATTCTTGAATCATAACCTCTTTAATTTATAATGCACGCATATCATCTGTCATGACCCGATTTCTCAAGTAATGATGACACTTACAATCAACCCATCAGTAGGTAAGCACCCCACAGTCCGGAATCATAGGCAACAGACCATCAAATGAGAAAGGAAAGAAGCGAATGATAATAATAACAATAATCAAAGAATAATAATACCAATACAATAATATAACCCCAAAGACCTAGTATCAGTCGGTAGTCGAGCTACTAATATAAATAACGGAGTACAAGGTTTATATAGATACCATAATAGTAATAGTAATACAGACTGTCTCCAAATACAAATAAAGACTAGTCCAAATACAAAATAGAAGGGGATAGGCAACTCTGAACACCAAGAGCTCATCCAAGTCTCCAAAATTCAAGAGATGATACGCACGATATCCAAATCAGTAATGCAAACCCATACTATGATCTCTAGGGTGCAGAAGTGTAGTATGAGTACCAATAAGTGACACTCAGTAGGCATCGATCGACTGAGCTCCAAAGATAAAGAAAGTATAAAGAACATGTAAGCAGGGAGTATATACAAGTAACTAACAAGAATAATATGGAAGCCTGCAATAAGAAGCATCAAATATAGAAAGAGAAATATAGGAAACAAGAAAGGAAACCAAGGACATACTTGGTGGCACCAGCCCAAGACCTAAACACGATGACACACTACGAAAGGGGGAACCACTAAGTGACAATCTACTAACTGAAGTAAATACAGATATCACATAAAGGCCCAAAAGACCGTATCAACTAAATCCCTGCATAAAAAGTTAGATAAATAAGAACAAGGGCAGTAACTACCTTCAAACAAGAGACCACCCTTTATGACGCCACAAGTTCGCAAATAGTAAGACAATACTTCCTGAGCCCCTGTGTGCCCAGGAAGTTCACTCACAAAAAGGTAAACCCGCATGACATCCCATACTACCAACATGTACATACAACTATGCTGGTGATAGGCAATACATATATGAATGAAAGTCATGCAATAAAACCAGTAATACCATCTGTGCTAAGTGCCTCATACCAAGATATATACACCTACTTCCAGTCCCAGGCAGGAAGTAGGACCCATGAGCCTCTCTAGGATCGCCATAGAGGCTCGAGAACCCCTCTATATACCTGTCTGGTCCCGATCTAGGTCTTACATCAATATAGATATCAATCTGTATATTCGATCATCAAATCTGCTTCATCATGGTGACTGGAGATAAAAAGTCAAATCAGTATAGAAAGGGTCAAAAATCTCTATGATCGGGCCAGTATCATAAAATTAGTGCATTCTAGATGCCTCGAATTAATATAATAAAAGAGCGCATCCTCGATGCCTCAAATCAATATCATAAAATGAGCGCATCCTCAATGCCTCCAGGATATTGAAAATAGTAGTAGTAAAGGTAATACAACCCTTATTCAAATATTAGTATAAAATAGTTTGAGTTACAACCTAGCTTTTGCAAATTAATGCCAAGAACCAATGCATGCACCGGGGTCTACTACATCCATGATAAAACAATGATCTAATGCAATTCATACCATCACCATCACACAAACAACGTGTACAATCACATACAATAATGACACCACAAGCACCTTACCCTCTAAAGCATAAAAACTGGGCTAACAAATGCAACCGACCTGTAATCAAGGCCTAAAACTCAACTCTACTCCTCTAACTCAATCGTAAGTCCAAAAGGGAACTCGACCCAAACTGGGTAACAAGGAGGAGGAAATGGGGAAACAGTTGCTCAACTAGTCAATCAATACCTCCAGACTCAACTGGGAATATAACCTCGAGATTTCAACCACAACTAGCACCGTCATATAACAAAAGGAAGCACAAGGGATTCTAGCTCTAAATCTAGAAATGGGATCCAACCTTAGATCACAAGCCTAACTAGGTGGAAATCACTACACCAAGGCTTCAAAATATATGTTACAACAGGAAAGGATACTAAGTCTCAGAAATTCCTTCCAACCACGGCTACCTCAACTACAGATCAATTCCAACCCAATTCTAAGGCATAAATCCGCCAACCACCATAAACATCAATCAAGTCACCTAAAATGGGATAATCAAGGCCAAACTAAGGCATAATCAATAATCTTACCCACTACACTGGAGGTCTTATAAAGGCAACCTAGCCTAAGGCTCACACCAGGACAAAGAACCAAGAATTTAGGAATCAAACCTAACCCGCAACATACAATCCAAACCACAAGTAATTTATACTAAACAATACCTCATGAAGCTCAATGATAAGAAAGGATACTGAGCCTACCTCGAAGCCGAACACGCGCGCTCTAAGTCTATTTTTCGATAGCTTTTTACTGAAAAAATGACTCTAAATTTCTCCACACTATCAAAATATTGATCACCTCATGAATACGAACGTTTTGACACTAAAATCATATTTTTCGGAGATGGACCCAAAATTGGATCAAAAATGGTATTGTGGGACCAGTAATGGGAATCCCAAAAATAACTCAGTGAAAAGGTTCTAAACGTATTATTGAGATTGTACCACAAAATGAGACACAAATTGATGCTCAAAACTACCTAAATCAGCCCAAAATTTAAAAATACCATTAAAGCATAAACCAAGCTAGGGCAACCCCTTTGGGGAAGAATTTACCTTAAATGATGCCTTGCACACTTCCCCAAACCTATCAACACTTAACCACGATCAATACCAACCCATCGAACTTGGAATCACCAAAAATTCAGCTACCTAGCTCCCAAAATCGAAGAAAGAAAATTGGGGTTGGGGCTGGTTTGCATTTGGTCTTAAAATAAAAGAGCAGACAAGACAATGCATCGGGATCGTGAAGGTCACTGAGATAGTACATCATTATCGCGACCACAAGCCTCGCGAATATGAAGGTCTAGGCAAAATGGCTTCGTGATCGCGAAGCCTATGGATCACGAACACGGTGAGCAATGGTGCTTGCACCATCAGTTGCTATACCAGCTCAAACTTGGTCTTTGAAAAGCTCCGACGGGATGTTCGAGATTCATTCAAAATCTCATGCGTGAAAATGGACTATGCTAAATTCGACGTTCTGCACTCAATGGTGCAGTCAAAATTTCTATCTGAGGTTGTCTTGACAAAATATGGGTCCCATACCCAAGCATAATATTTGCCATTTCCACAAGGAGGCTCGAAGTGAAACTTGAAGCCTTGGGACATGAACCAAAGGTCGTCCTAGAACAACTCGACATTTTGAAGCTACCCGCACTGACATAATTTTCATCCAAGGGCATTTACCAAGAGTGTTTACCAAGTTACTAGCCTAATTTGACCATTCTAGAGCTGATAGAACCATCAAAATTCAATTTCGAGGTCGTTTCACTGGATTTTTGACCAAATTCAACCATTCAAACTCCAAAATCTCCAAAACAGGAAAACAGGTATAAATCCCAAAAAACGACCATGCGACCGAACTGTCAGTGCCAATAAGTTATAAATGGCTTGGTGTTGCTATAGGAAAGCTCTAGATACTGAAAGATTGAAAAGGACGAAAATTACCTGGATGATAATTACAACATCCACTACTAAAAGGACTTTCATCCTTAAAAGTCAAAGGATAGAAAGAAACCCAAGGGCACTAAAAGATTAGGAAGCTAGGCCCACCAGCTTCATTAGAGCGACATGTACCTTCTCGGGTTGGGCAATGCCAACCAAGAACTCAAGCTAAGAGAAAACTCCCAAATTCACTTTTCTTCTTCATAACTCAACCCACGTTCCAATTCTTCTCTTCTGATACTGATTTCCACTCAACAAGAACAAACCCAACTGAACCCAATAGACTAACCCGAGATAAACCAAAGCCACACAGATACCTCAAAATTAGGCAACCAATAGATAAGAGAAGATGTTAAATAACTCCCAAGTTGAATCCTTTGCTTTATACTCCATACTTAAGTCTCTTTAGTCATCATGAGTATCTTATCCATCCTAAACCATAGTAATAATTCCCCGTACCATATGATTACTTCCCAAATAACTACAAAGGAAATGCAAGCACCACTTAAGCATCCAAGAACGGCAAGAACTCAAAATAAGCAACTCAACCCCAGGGCACAAACACAAAGTTCTAACCAATGACTCCCAACACCAATAGCTTTAGTTTGAAATCTATCCTTCAAAACTGAAAACTCCAAGGGAAAACCAAATCCATGGGTGGAAAGAAAAGCTGTACTTAGGCCAATTCTAATGTCATTTTGCTATCAACGGGACTCCTAGAAAACTAAACCAATATGAAAATCTAAAATCAAAAACAATAACAATTGATGCCATGAGTCCATGCACCACTCTATGAGTGCAAATCTAAGTAAACCACCAAGCCAGGAGTAGGACTGACCCCATAAGCAGTTATTAGCATATTAAACTTTCCAAAAGTGACCCAATAGAACCGAACCATCGCAAAAAATTCCAGCTAACCACATTGACACATAAAACCTCGCACTCTGAACAAGAAACCAACAGATGATCCCACAAATTACTTTGACTCCATCCTAAGGCTGTGCTTTCTAAGAGAAATTCCATTTGCCTGTGAAAGCCAAAGCCTGAATTAGTCGAAGGACACCACCATAGAAGACCCAATTCAACAATCTGACTCTTTTGAACTATCAACGCACCTGCTGCAGTTTACCGATAGAACCAAGGCACATTGGTTGTAAGGTAAAATAAGCCTGTGACTGAAATTTTTGAGATGTATTGACTAACCACCTAAAAGTCCATAAGTCACAAGATCACAACAAGGCAATTTTGATAAATTAAGACTCATTAATATGAACACTCTTGCTCCACAATCATCCCTTCCTACTACTTGTTGGTCGGTCACAAGCATAAGAAGACCACTATTTCCATGAATCTGATAGAACCCTTTTTACATGATGCTTCAAGCTAAAACATCACCATACCTAGAATGAATAAGAAAAAAATTCCATTTTCAGCCTTCCCAACTCAGACATAGCCATCTAACACCGCATTACATACCCAGCCAAAATGGTAATTTAACCATCAAACTTACCATGAAGAAACAACCCAGCCAAATAAAAGGAGTAGACATTAAATTCACCACCCTAGGAACTAACAATGGGAAAATCGATCAAAGAAAGACTGACACACCCTTCTCTCGATAGTAACCTCACATCAGCTAAGAACACTAGGGGGCAAACTAGGAAGGGGAAAAAACCAACCCAAGGAAACTCTAGAATGGCTAAACGGAAATCCACCAGAGCAATCAACTAAGCTCAACATCCACAAGGGATACTCTATCACTAGTGCCACATTACAGAAAAAATAATATGATCCACTACTAAAAGAAATCACCTAAGGGAGATAAATACATACACGTAGTTTCAAGTAAAGCTATCATAGAAAATAGTAGGAAAGTAATCAAGTCAAGTAAGCACGCCTACATAAGTCCAAGTTTGTAAATTACTAGAATCTCAAGCTGAATCTAACATGTCAGGTAATCAACGATGGGTACAAAGACCCCAACACCCAAGTTCTATAAGCAAGAAAGGTTCTAGAAATAAAATTTACGCAAATCTGATTGATACCTAGCATCTCGTTCTCTATCTGTCCTACAGGAGTATGGGATCGAATAAGCCTAGCCCCAAACTGAACACCTATACTACTAACTGCAACACTTAGGGTGCCACCTCTAACTGCTTGTCCCTGTGCCCTATGAACCCGATCCTATCGAGCCTGTCACCTACGATGTGTGACTGTAGGACAATCACTATCCAAATGTCCCAACTCATCGCATGTATAACACCTCCTACCAACTGCAACCCATTGAGACAGACCAACTGAATTAGCATGAGCCCCAAAACCTGAATGCTCAAGTAACAAACCTTGAGATATCTATCATGAACTCTGTATCTGGTTGGTACCATAACCTACCACAGGACCTCCTAGAACCTGAGGTGCTCCCACCATGGTTCTTGTAGGTCTAGAGGGAGGTTAACCCTCACTAGGATGATGCCTACCTCAGGGCGAGATGTTACCTCTGCTGCACTAACGATGGGATCTCTTATTTCCACCGCTTTAAGTCTCCATACATGCATGCTCCATAGACCTAACATAATGACCACTTAGGGAAAAGTAGACCCAACTACTATCAAGTGTTGTGATACTAAATAGAGAGGCAAGCTCAATCCATCAATAAACCCCTTAATCAACTCTTGCTCAGTAGGAAACAAGGGGGGAGTCTATCCGGCCCACTTAAAAAACTCAATCATATACTCTAAAACCGGCGAAGAACCTTGTTGAGGATGAACAAATCTAACTCTATGATGAGAACTGCTTGATGCAGCCAAAATAACACCTACCTATGGTGTATACTCTTCGAGATGCTGAATCTCAAATGATAGATCCAAAGGAGTCGAAATGGTCATAGATACTGTCAAAGACTGGGTAGTATGAATTCCAAGAATGTATTTAGAGGTTGATCAAATAAATTTCACCCAATCAGGAATCAAGAATGGAGTTTTCCTAAAATGCCTTATAGCCTCCCAAAGATAGGATACAGAGTCTCCGCATCGATCTGCAGGACTTTACTGGGCGCTTGTTCTTATAATAATGATACTAGTGAACCTAAGCTCTGATACTAATATCTCACGATCCGATTTCTCAATTTATAATGGCACCTACTATCAACCCACCAGTAGGTAAGCCTAACCTGACAATCCAGAACCATAAACAACAGACCATTACAAGCGGAAGAAAAGAAGCAAATGTTATTATTAATAATAATAATTAAAGAAGGAAAATACCAATGCACAAGATAACCCCAATGACCTGGTATCGGTTGGTAGCCGAGCTATTTATCTAAATAATGGAGTACAAGGTTTATACAGATACGATAATAGTAATAGTAATAAAGACTGTCTCCAAATACAAATAAAGACTAGTCCAAGTCCTAAAATAGAAGGAGATAGGAAACTCTGAACACTTAGAGCTCACCCAAGTCTCCAAAATCCAAGAGCTACTCCGCACGATATCTAAATCAGTAACGCAAACCCGTACTATGATCTGCAAGGTGCAGAAGTGTAGTATGAGTACCATTAAGTGGCACTCAATAGGCATCGGCTGACTGAGCTCCAAAGATAAAGAAAGTATAAAGAACATGTAAGAAAGGAGTATATACAAGTAACTAACAAGAATAATATGGAATCCTGCAATAAGATGCATCAAATATAGAAAGAGAGAGATGGGAAACAAGCAAGGAAACCAAGGACGTACCTAGTATCGCCAGCCCAAGACCTAAACACGATGACAACTTACGAAAGGGGGAACCACTAAGTGAAAACCTACTAACCGAAGTAAACATAGATATCACATAAAGGCCCAAAGGACTGTATCAACTAAATCCCTACACAAAAAGTTAGATAAATAAGAATAAGGGCAGTAACTACCTTCAAACAAAAGACCACCCTTTATACCGCCACAAGTTTGCAAATAGTAAGATAATAATCTCGAGCCCTTGTATGCCCAGGAAGTTCATTTACAAACAGGTAAACCTGCATGGCATCCCATACTACCGACAGGTACAAACAACTATACTGGTGATAGGCAATACATATATGAATAAAAGTCATGCAATAAAATCAGTAATATCATCTGTGCAAAGTGCCTCATACAAAGATATATACGCTTACATCCAGTCTTGGCTAGGAAATAGGACCCATGCGCTTTTTTGGAATTGCTATGGAGGCTCGGGAACGCCCCTATATACCTTCCTAGTACCAATCCAAGTCTTACATCAATTTA
Organism: Solanum dulcamara; assembly: GCF_947179165.1. NCBI lineage: Eukaryota > Viridiplantae > Streptophyta > Magnoliopsida > Solanales > Solanaceae > Solanum > Solanum dulcamara. The sequence goes on along the minus strand of NC_077247.1, from coordinate 21,134,101 downwards.
TATATCAATCTGGATATTTGATCATCAAAGTCCACTTCATCATGGTGACCAGAGATGAAAAGTCAAATCAACATAGAAAGGGTCAAAAATTTCTACGATCAGGCCAGTATCATAAAATGAGTGCATCCTTGATGCCTCGAATTAATATAATAAAATAAGTGCATCATCGATGCCTTGAATCAATATCATAAAATGAGCGCATTCTCGATACCTCCAGTACACTGAAAATAGTAGTAATAAAGGTAATACGACCCCTATTTGAAAATCAATATAAAATAGTTTGGGTTATAACCCATCTTTCTCAAATCAATGCCAAGAACCAATGCATGCACCGGGATCGACTACATTCATGAGAAAAAAATGATCCAATGTAATACATGCTATCACCAACATCAAATAACACGCACAATCACATACAATAATGATGCCATAAGAACCTTACCTTTTAAAGGAGGAAAACTGGGCTAACAAATGGAATCGACATCCAATTAAGGCCAAAAATTCAACTCTACTCCTCTAACTCAATCATATGGTCCAAAAGGGAACTCGACCTTAACTAGGTAACAAAGAGGAGGAAATAGGGAAACAGTTGCCCATCTAGTCAATCAATACCTCGAGTCCCAATTAGGAATACAACCTCGAGATTTCAACCACAGCTAGCCCCACCAAATGGCAAAAAAAAAGCACAGGGGATTCTAGCTCCAAATCCGGTATTGGTATCCAACAATAGATCACAAGCCTAACTAGGTGGAAATCACTACACCAAGACTTCAAAATAGATGTTACAACAAGGAAGGTTACTATGTCTCAGAAATTCCTGCCAACCATGGCTACCTCAACTAAGGATCAACTCAAACCCAATTCTAAGACATAAATCTGCCAACTACCACCAACATCAATCAAGTCACCTAAAATAGGTTAATCAAGGCTAAACTAAGGCATAATCAATAATCTTACCCACTAGACTAGAAGTCTTATAAAGGCAACCTAGCCTAAGGCTCACACCAGGACAACGAGCCAATAATTTAGGAATCAAACCTAACCCGCCACATACAATCCAAACCATAAGTAATTTATACTAAACAATACCTCATGAAGCTCAATCATAAGAAAGGAGACCGTAGCCTACCTCGAAGCCGAACACGCGTGCTCCAAGTTCACTTTCTGATAGCTTTTTGCTCCAAAAATGACTCCAAATGCCTTACACTATCAAAATATTGATCACCTCTTCAATACAAAAGATTTGACACTAAAATTGTATTTTTCGGAGATGTACCCAAAATTGAGTTAAAAATGGGATTATGGGACCCGCAATGGGAATCCCAAAAATGACTTTGTGAAAAGGTTCTAAACATATTAATAAGCTTGTAATTTAAAATGGGGCACAAATTGATGTTCAAAATAACTTAAACCAGCCCAATATTTTAAAATACCATTAAAGCTTAAACAAGCTAGGACAACCTCTTTGTGGTGGCATTTACCTCAAAATGTCGCCATGCACGCTTTCCTGAACCTACCAATATATACCCACAATTAATATCAACCCACCAGACTTGGAATCACCAAAAATGGAGCTCTCTAGCTCCCAAAATCGAAGAAATAAAATGGGGGTCGGGGCTGGTTCGCATCTGGTCTTAAAATAAAAGACCCGATGAGACAATTCATGGCAATCGCGGCCTTCACCTCGCGATCTGGAATGTCACAGAGCCATACATTGCGATCGTGGCCACCAGCCTCACAAATGAGAAGGTCTAGGTATTAGGGCTTCACGATCACGACGCTTATGGATCTCGAACGCGATGAGCAATGGTGTTTGTACCAGCAGGTGCTGCACTAGCTCAAACTTAGGCTTTGAAAAGCTCTGACAAGGTGTTCGGAATTCGTTTGGAATATGGTGCACCCAAATGGACTATACTACCCAACCAAATTTGATGTTCCATACTCAAAGTCACAGTCAAAATTTCCATCCAAGGTCGTCTCGATAAAATATAGGTCCCAAATCCAAGCATAATTTTTTCCATTTTCACAAGGAGGCTCGAAATAAGACCAAAAGCCTCAGGACACGAACAAAAGGTCATCCTAGATCAACTCGACATTTTAGAGCTACCCACACTGATAAAATTTTCATCTGAGCATGTTTACCAAGAATGTTGACCAAGGTCAACCTTAGGCCAAATTTTAAAAACTAAATACCAAGTGCCCCCAAACTCGCACCAATTTCTCCGATGCTCGTGCCGACCATGCTACTAGCCTAATTTGGCCATTCTGAAGTTGATAAAACCATCAAAATTCCATTATGATATCATTTTGTTGGAGTTATGACCGAAGTCAACCATTCAAACTCTAAGAGCTCCAAAATAAGTAAACAAGCATAAAACCCAAACGAATGATCAAACGACCAAACTGCCAGTGCCAACAAGTCATAAATGGCTTGAGGTTACTACAGAAAAGCTCTAAATGCTGAAAAGATAAATAAGGATAAAAATGACCTAGAGGATCATTACATCATCAAAGCTTGATTTCATATCAAAATCACTTATGTAGTATGGGGTCATGTAAATATTATTGAAAACATTTAATTTTTTATCAAATCATGCATAATAAGATCAATAACGATGAAAAATCTTAATACCAATTGAACCCATGATAAAATGATGAAACCCTAGAATTTGGGTTAAAATCATAAAAGAGAATTTGACATTTCTTTGGGACTCAATGGGTGACGAGGAATCACTGATGGATTTCCAACATACCTTGATGGAATCCTAGCTTGAAATCTTGAAAGGAGACATGGAGCTTGAAGAACCATGGAATCACCTTGAGAGAAAACTCGTTGAAGAATACTTGAGGTTTTGAGAGAATGGGGATGGGTTGAGTCTTAAAGTCAGTTATAGGTCCTTTAAATAGGATAGAAACAGCATAGTGTAGAATTGAAAGAGTGGAAAAAGACTCAAAAACCCCTGAAAATAACTGCCGATCGCCTAGTACTTCTCTCTGAGTTTGATTGCTCCGAGCCGATAACCGATAGGTCACAATTTGAATTTCAGAATGAAAAGAGGAAAGTAATAAGTTCAACTATGGGCCGTATAAAATTTTATGGCTCGTAGAAGGCCATTTGTAGAAAGTGACTTAAAAACATGAGTTTCTAAACTTTGGACCATGACCTCTTCTACGATCCGTAAAACTCGTCCATAAAACCCAACTTACTAAAAATCCTAAATTTCTGAAGATTAACTCTACAGACTCTTCTACGGTCTTTAATTCCTTATGCAACCCATACAAGTGTCAGTGAAAGTCAAAGGGGTCCAAGATTTTAAAAATTAGGGCTTTGGTGTATAAGCCTATCCATAACCTTCCATGATCCGTAGTTCCATTTCTACTGATCAAGTCAAATTGTTCAACTTTTGAACTTTTAATCTACGATAGGGTCTACAATCCATAGAACTCTTTACGGACCATAAAAATCCTTGTACACTTGGTTCTAAAAGTTCCACTTCTAAAGGAAGTAACCAAAACTGGTTCTCATGACACATACAACCATCTATGATCTGTACATGGGCCGTGGAACTAGTGCACCAACAACTTTTTACAACTTTTCATTTTCAAGTATTACTTTTTCATTTTCGAGGTATTATAATATCTCCCCCTTGTGAACATTCATCCTTGAATGAGATTCAACTAATCATGAATACAGTTAGGAAAGATCTTACAGCCCAACATGAATGCAATACACATCAAAATGCATAGAACTGAGGAGTAATCTACTCCAAGCTAAAATATGAACTTAAAACTAATTTCATGAATATGCATACATATGGAAACTTGAGAATAACTGAAATGCATGAACCCAAAAGAGTACATAAGAGGAACTCCTACCTCAAGCTGAAACAGAAGTAGAAGGAAAAAGGTGGGTGTACTTGGACATCATATTGTCTTCGGCCTTCCAAGTAGCACCCTCAACTAAATGGTTCCTCGAAAGGACTTTAACGGAAGCAAGTTCTTTATTTCTCAACTTTCAAACTGATAATCCAGAATCTCAACTAGACCCTCTTTGCAAGAGAGACTTTCTTTTAAACCAACACTCTCCAATGGCATAAATGAAGTAGGATCACTAGAACAGTTTTTCAACAAAGAAACATGAATGCACCGATGCAAAATCTGAAGGTAAATACAACTCATAGGTTACCTTACTGAAACACCTCAAAATTTAATATGGGCCAACATATCTAGGACCGAGCTTCCTTTTATTCCCGAACCTCCCCACGCCCTTCATTGGTGAGATTTTTAAATAAACCCAATCATCAACTTCAAATTCAAGCTCTTTTCATCTCATATAGACGTAGGATTTTTGTCTGCTCTAAGAAGTTCAACCTCTCTCTAATGAGTCAAAATTTTTCATAGCCTCATGGGTTGACTTGGGACTTATCGAAGCCACTTCAGTAACCTCAAACCACCCAATAGGAGAGCTACAACTCCTACCATAGAGAGCCTCAAATGGAGTCATCTAAATACTAGAATGATAGCTATTATAATAAGCAAACTTAATCAAAGGAAAATGATCATACCAATTTCCTTTAAAGTTGATCACACAAGCTCTCAACATATCATCCAAAGTCTAAATGGTCCTTTTGGTCGGGCCATCGGTCTGTGGATGAAAAGTTGTACTAAGCTTAACCTGAGTACCAAGTCTCTTCTGGAATGATCTCTAAAAGTGAGATGTGAACTCAGTAGCTCAGTCAAAAATAATAGATAATGAAAACTATATAATTTCACCATCTATGAAATGTAAAAATGATCATAGTCTTCGGTTTAATAGAAAGTCTTAACCAGAAGGAAATATGATGACTTAGTCATCCGATCTACAATCACGCATATAGAATCAAACTATTGGCACATATGAGGAATACCTGTGATGAATTTCACATTCAAATGTTCCCACTTTCAAGTAGGAATATCAATGTTTAGACCCATACCGCCTGGTTTATGATGCTCAACCTTAACTTGTATGCAATTTAGACACTTAGCCACAAATTTCAAAATACCCTTCCCCATGCCATTCCACCAATGGACTTCCTAAAAATCATGGTAAATCTTAGTGGATCATGGGTGAATAGAATATCAAGAAAAGTGTGATTCTGCTATAATCTGGTGCCTCAAACCATCGACATTTGGAAACACAACCAACACTGATATCGAATCACACCATCTCCCCCTTGGGAGAAAACCTTAATGGTATTTTTTAGAAATGCTTTGTTTAATTCAATCAAGATTGGATCCTCATTTTGTTTTGCCTTAATGTCACTCACAAGAGAAGATTCTGAACCATTTTGAATAGTAATTCCACCATCTTTTGAATTGACCAAATGAACTCCCAAATTGGGAAGTGTATGAACATCACGAACCAACTCTATTTTCTCATCTTCAACATGTGAAACACAACCCATGGATAATCTATTAAGAGTATCTGCCACAACATTAGTTTTACCTGGATGGTACAATCATTCATATCACAATCCTTTAACAATTCAAGCCAACTCCTTTGGTGAAGATTTAAATCTTTTTGATAAACACATATTGAAACTCTTATGATTGGTGAATAATTCCACATGAACACCATAAAGGTATTTCCTCCAAATCTTCAAGGCAAAAACCACCACCGCTATCTCAAGATCATGAGTCGGGTAATGCTTCTCATGAATCTTAAGTTGCTTAGAAGAAAAAAGAAATTACCTTTCTATGTTGAATCAACATACAACCAAGACCAATTTCTTAAAGCATCACAATACATAATGATACTATCTGAACCATCAGATAAAGTCAAAACTGGGGATTTTGTAAGTTGAGTCTTCAACTCTTGAAAACTCTTCTCACAAGCATCTAACCACTTAAACTTAACTATCTTCTAATTCAAATATATCAAAGGAGAGGAAATAGAGGAAATTCCTCCCACAAATTGTCTGTAGTAACCAGCTAAACCCAAGAAACTCCTGATATCTGCGACAGAAAGAGGTCTAGGTCAGTTCTTGGCCCCTTTGGTCTTTTGAGGATCAACCTATTTTCCCTCTATGGAAATAATATATCCAAGGAATGCTACCGACCTCAACCAAAATGCACACTTGCTAAACATAACAAATAATTGACGGTCCTTCAAAATTTGCTAGACAATTCTCAAATGGTATGCATGCTCATACTCACCCGAGAATAAGTCAACATGTCATATATGAAGACTTTGACGAACATATCCAAATACTATTTGAACACCCTGTTCATCAAGTCCATAAAAGCTTTAGAAGCATTTGTTAGTCAGAAAGATAACCAAAAATTTATAGTGACCATACCGAGTCCTGAAGGTTGTTTTCAAAATGTGACACTCTCTAATTCTGAGCTTGTGATAGCCTGATCTGAGGTCTATTTTTGAGAAGAAACTAGCACCCTGAATTTGATCGAACAAGTCATCAATCCAAGGAATAAGATACTTATTCTTGATTGTGAACTTGTTCAAATTTCAATAATCATTGCACATTTTGAGAGAACCATTTTTCTTACGAACAAAGTGAATTGGAGAACCCCATGGAGAAAAGTTGGGCCTAATGAAACCTTTATCTAGAAGGTCTTTCAACTGATCGTTTAACTTCTTAAGCTCAGATAGAGCCATTCGGTACTGAGGGATAGAGATAGGCTAAGTATTTGGAAGAAGGTCTATACCAAAGTCAATTTCTCTTTCAAGAGGAACTTTGGGAATATCTTGGAGAAATACTTCTTGGAATTCATTCACAACAGGATCTGAATAAAGTGTTAAGACTTTGGAACTAGCATCCCGAACTAGAACTAGATGATAGATACAACCTTTGGTTGCCTTAAGGTACGAAACAAGTTGACCTACAGGCTATGAGGTACTAGTTTTCCATTCAATGATTGGCTCATTAGGAAATTGAAACTTTACGACTCTGGTTTTATAATCAATAAAAGCATAACAAGCATGTATCCAATCCATGCCAAGAATGATGTCCAAACCAAGTATATCTAACTCTACTAGATCGACTGAGGTGAATTTTAGAAATACTAAGATCGGAAAATTTCTATATATCCATTTGACTTACATTGAATCACCAATAGAAGTAAAGATGGGGAAAGGCCCTACTAGGATTTAGGGGTTGACATTGAATTTCATAGCAAAATATGGAGTCATAAAGGAAAGATTCACTCTTGGATCTAACAAGGAATAAATATCAAACTAAAAGACTCACAAATATTTCAGTGACCACATCTGGGGAAGTCTCCTGATCCCGTCGAGTCTAAAGAGTATAAAACTTGTTATGACGCTGACTACCCAAACTAGATGGAGAACCCTGCTGTGTTGGGTGACCTAAAAAAGCTCTAAGCTAGGTTGATGAACATCTTCATGCTTCCTATACTGTTAAAGATAATCCCTCAGTTTATGTCCAGTCTTACCAACACCAAAACATACACCCGAACTGGCAAGCAGTCTCCCAGATAGTTCTTCCCATACCTTCGACATGCGGGGAAAGTCTTACCACTAGGAACACTTCCTTAAGGCTTAGGAATAGACACTCTATCTTTTTTGAACTTTTAAAACTGAGCACTAGATGAAGTCGGGATGAAGAATTTCTATCTAAATTGAGAACTACCACCTCCATCGAACCTCGAATAAGAGTAGTCACCACTATCTGTCAGTGTCCTCTTAGTCTCTCTAGCACTCTCTTTGAGATTTTCCTCCTTAATTGTTTGAGCAAGAGTCATCAACCTCGAGACATCCATCTTCTTCATTGATATGGAGGTTCTGCATTCTTTGACCACTGTTTCCAAAACATCTGAAATGAATTTGGTCATCTGAGCTCTAGAATTGGCTACCATTATCGGAGCATACTTTGACAATTGAGTGAACTTCAAAGATTATTCTTTCACACTCATATTAACTTGACTTAGGTTTATGAACTCTTGAACTTTAGTCTGCCTCATCTTAAGGGGAAAGAAACGATCAAGGAACGCTCTTTTGAACTATTCCTAATCCAAGGGACTCACATCCAATGCCTATGCTTCCTTTCATTGATTAAACCACACTTGACAAAACCCTTTGAATTGGTAAGTATCCGAATTTGCCTTTTCAAACAGAGTCACCCACATTATGACCACAATCTTTTGAATCTCCTCAACAAACTCTTGTGGATCTTTATCCACTTTCAAACTATGGAATTCTAGAGGATTCATTCTTGTAAAGTATAGGACCCTTGTTGTCGGCGTACCCTCATTTGGGTTCAGAGGAGCTACAACCTCTCTATTAGCTTGTATCATCATAGCTTAGACCAACACTTTGAAAAAAGCCCTAAATTCTGCATGTGAGACTTTCTCGACCAAAGGATCAACTAGAGCTTGTTGATCTTGTTTCTCCTCATCCACATTAATATTTCTTATAAACGGATTTCTTCTTGGAGGCATGATTCTAAAACATATAATACATGAGTTAGAAGGAAACCTTATAAAATTCAACTCTATCGCACAATAGAGAGTATAAAAGAAGGGAATTCTTTCTTAAAAGCCTCGTAGCCTCTAATTCATATATGTGGCGTGTTTTACACTTATGAATAAGACTCTACTTAACGTGGATTGTCACACACCTTAATACTCTTAAACTTGATGCTCTAAAATCAAATTTGTCAAATCCTGAAAGACTCTAATTGAACCACTTGACATAGCATGAATTTAAGATAACAACATAACTTAAATAAAGAGATAAGAGAAATATAAATCTCAAACTGAAAAATCTCTATATGAAACCAAAATCAGAGTATAAGGCCATAATGTGAAAATCTATGTCTGACACAAGTCTCAATTATATAGGTGTGGCTAGGACAAACCTTAGCTCACAAAATAATTTGAAAACTAGAAAGTAAGTCTGAATGACATAACGCAGAAAATGTCCTTGTCCTCAAATTATGAGAATTAACCAAGTCTGGAAAAGCAGATCAGAAGCTTGTGCTAACCACAAGCTGGATATGAGCGCCAAAACCTATATTATAAAATAATATGGGCATAAGAAATGTATGTGGTCAGTATTGAGTAAGGGGAAAGATGCATCAATATAACATGGAAACATGTTTAATCCAAAAACATGATAATGCATGACCAAGTAAAAACATGACATAATCTGATAAGCTGAGTTCATAAAACATAATACAAGGTGAATGCAATATTCTGAAAATCATAAATTATTATAGGAAATACTGTTAATCGACATAAACCATGTGAGATATAACATGGAGTACAGTTTACCGCTCCCTCACCGAAAAGAGAGTGTCCTATTTGCCAAGGTATGGACGATAGTCTTAAGGTTAGGTGGATCCACTAGCTAATGTCCATTTGGGACAATTCTACGGGGGTACATAGTTATAGGATTTGGATAATCGCCAGTAGTACAACTCGGTGCTAAGTAAACTCCCAACGGAAAAGATGCATAATCATATCATATTCATATTCTTAGTCTTTGAAATAATTAGAATTTAGTAATACCAAATTATTTATGAAGACACATTATCATAAGAATAACTACTTTAAAATATCATAATTTCATAACATAATTAATTCATAAAAGACACTTAATCAAAAGCATTTAAATCATGATGATCTTTCACAATGAGAATACTTTAATCGGGAGCAACTTAATTTCATAAAATCATGTTGACAATTTATTCAAAAGTATCCTTGAATCATAATCTCTTCAATTTATAATTACATGCATATCATCAAAGCTAGATTTCATATCAAAATCACTTATATAGTATGGGGTCATGTAAATATTATTGAAAATATTTAATTTTTATCAAATCATGCATAATAAGATCAATAACGATGAAAAATCTTAATACCAATTGAACCCATAACAAAATTATGAAACCCTAAGATTTGGGTAAGAATCATGAGGTTTTTTTGGACTCAATAGCTGAAGAGGAACCCATGGATGAATTTACGACATACCTTGATGGAATCCTAGCTTGAAATCTTGAAAGGAGACTTGGAGCTTGAAGAGCCCTAGAATCCTCTTGAGAGAACTTCTGCTTTTGAGAGAATGAGGGTGAATGTGGAGGGTTTGAATCTTTAAGTCAGTTATAGGTCCTCAAAATAGGGTAGAAATGATGTAGTATAGGAACTAAAAGAGTGAAAAAAGACCCAATTACCCCAATAAAATAACTGTCGATAGCTTCTATAGGAGGCTTCCACAGACCGTATAAACTTCTATGGCTCGTAGAAGGTCATTTGTAGAAGGTGACTTGAAAAATTGAGTTTTTTGAAATTTGGGCCACGACCCCTCTATGATCCGTAGAAAGTTGTATGATCCATACAACTCATTCGTAAAACCCAACTTACTAAAAATCCCAGATTTTTGAATATCAACTTATGGACACTTCTACAGTCCATAATTTCGTTTACGACCCTTACAAGTGTCCATGAAAGTCATTTGGATCCAAGTTTATGAAGTTTTAGGGATTTGGTCTACAAGCCATTCCATGACCCGTAACTATTTTCACGATCTATAATTCCATCCATACTAATGAAGTCAAATTTTCCAACTTCGAAACTTTTAATCTACATTTGGGTCTAAGGTCTGCAGAACTTTTATAGGCCGTAAAAATTCTTTTACACTTAGTCCTTAAAGTTCCATTTTTGAAGGAAGTAACCTTGAATGGTTCTCACGGCCTGTACAACCTACGATCCGTACATGGATTTTTGGAACTAGTGCACCAACAACTTTCTGTTACTTCTATTTGTTAGATAGTTTGAGAGAATATTGAATATTGCTTAGGTTAAACTCTATCCATATATTGACCAATTTGGATTTGATTTCTTATATGCCTATTAAGTTGAAACCCCATCGCATTGCACACACCGCTAGTAATTTCCTCCCTTGTTGAATACTCGTTTGTGTTAACTTTCCGTAATTGATACTCGTGAACGATAAATTTGGTGTTTCTTAATTTTCCTCAATTTTATATACTTGTTTGAGAATATATCGCTAGTTTGTATTAAGTTTATAAATTAATTTGTGTAATTCTTTCTGTCGGTCCTTGTGGTTCGATCCCGACCTTATACGTTAGGTATTGTTTTTCATATAACCACGTATGCCTTAAATATGAGGCATAGTGGAGTGATATCATTTCCCCTGTTATCGATATTGAAAACAACTTCAATTTGGTTGTTTCTCGAGAGATATTACGGATATTATAAACTAGACACACCCCAAAAAAAAGTTTCAGCTGCAGCTGCTTGATAATCAGTAATGTCCGTAGAAATGTTATGTCTCAAGTGCCTCAAAGTGATTTCTATTTCAAGATCAAGCGAAACCAAGTAATTTCCTTGACTCTGACTATTGGGAATATGCTGAAGATATACCTGAAATAGACAAAAATACAAACCAAAGTAATATGGAAAATAATTATCACTTGATGAAGTTTTACTAAATAGTAATTTCTAAACCGCACTCCCGGATAACAGTGCCAAAATTTGATGTCATCTAAATTAGAAATTTTAAGTTAGCACAAAGAAGTCACTATCAAATATAGAATCCAACAAAGTTGGGTTTGAATCCAACAAAGAGCGTGGTGAGGAATTATAATTTATGCAATAATTTAATCTTATGATTGTTATTTTGATCTGGGTTTATTGGGAATATTCATGAACTATTTATAATCTACGATTATGATTACTTTGTTTTCAATAATTAAAGAAGAATTAGAGTTGTGGTTCCTTATATATTGGAATTCAAACAAATAATTCACTACTCAACTCATTTGTATGTGTTTACTATGCAAAGTTGATCAATCTCTATGTCTCCTAAAGCCTTTCAACCCAGTTAGAAGAATTTCATCTGATGTCCTTTCGACACTTGGATGTGTATTATGTAAACATCATCACAGGTTTAAGTTTAGCTGTCCTATACTAGCTCAAGCTATTTTATAGGGGTTTATTGCCTTGAATCCCCGTTACTAGTTGTTTTTTCTAATCTTAACTTCTTTTGTAAAGCAAGTTTAGAATTCAGGCAAGTTTCAATGTACGCAATCATTAAAAAGTAATCTTTACGAAAGAACCATTAATTCCCAATGCCCATTTCCTTCATGCGAAAAGGTAGTGTTGAAAACCCATTATCATTATTCATATTCTAGGTTCTGCAGCCCTAGTTATGATGTTTAGCTACTCATAACTATGTGTAAAAATTAAAAAGAATTGTAATACTAAAGAACATTAAGATGAATAGAAATGATATTAACCTTGAATTATAACTTTGTACTAGCAATGTTAGAGTACAAAATTAATTCCAATCACAATTCTGGAGAGAATTGCGAAAGAATAGCAAGATTCTAAAATATAATGTTGATAATAACTCCTAAGATGGTTGATGTCCATGTTCAATGATAGAATGATAATTAGAACCCTAGAAACAATCTACATATAGACCTAAATTCGAAACCAAAATATTTGAAAAATGCCACTGTGTCACCCTAATACGTGGAACTGCCTCCATTGCACAACCCTCAATGTGACATATTGGGGTTGGAGCGTGCCCTCCAATGTGCCCTTAGTGTCTGTAGTACGCCAACCTTGGCGCAACCTACCTAGATTTTCATCCCCCGAAGTTTGGTCAAAATCTTGTCATGGGACTTATCTCGGAGTTCCTTCGCTGCATCACCCTTTTATTTTCACTGTCAAATCATGTCTTTTTGTCTATAATGCTCGATTTTTGTTTCCTTTGCTATTTTTGGTCCATTCTTATTGCATTTGTAACCTGAAATATGTCTAATCACATATATTAGCTTATCCACAACAATTTTTTTCTCAAAAAACATAAATATACATGAATTATTTTTCTGAAATTAGCTAAAACATGGGTAAAATGCAATATGTGCATGGGTTTATTAAAATTGAATGACTCTTGAAAATTTATTTGTGCCACATAAATTGGGATGGAGCGAATAACATATATAATTTAAAAAATGACTATAAATTACAATAATTAACAACGTAAAATATTTTTAAACAATATTTTCTCTAGCAATTTTCAAAATACTTTTCAAGAACAAATATTTCCATCTTGCTGTTTGAGAGAAATTCGACGGTGTAGTTTGACTAGCTTCCAATTTGTATAATAGTGTATGAAATAGTATATTATTATATATGAGTATATGCGTATCTCTTAGAATTGTGTATGATATTGTATATTGGGTATATAATATTGTATATCAACTTTTTACATATTTTTATGAAAAAAATAATGAAAGTGTTTTATATTACTTTATATCAGATGTATATTATTGTATAGCGAATTGTGTTTTGGGATAAAGATTTGTAATGTAAGTTTTGAACTATATTTTTCAATGTAAGTTAGGTAATTGTACTTTTATAAATCTTTTCAAAAATTTGATTCACTCTCGAAACTTCATTTCTACCACATAAATTGGGACAGCTGGAGTAACACATATTATTTAAAAATTATGTAAAAAGTATTATTAGTCCTAATAATTAATAATTTAAAAATCATATAAAATCAGAAAATGGCCTAAAATACCTTTGAATTACTGAAAATGGTATAAAACTACCCCCTGTCGACTATTAGCCCCTTAATACCGCCGATGTCTACCTTTAGGTCCCATATTGCCCTTATTTTCTATGCCCCCCAATTAAACCTATTTAATAAATTCATTAATGATGTGGCAATCATCTGTTGATCACCTTTTAAATAGCCTAAACTAATTAAAAATAAGGAAAAACTACACAAATTGGACCTATTAGGTAAAATATTTACTCAAATTAGACCCAACCCAAACTATTTACCCGAGTTGGACCACGGCCCAAACAATTTACCCGCTTGCCTCTTTGTTCTATTCACTGAACTACTGATTCTTCATCTTTGATATGATCGGAGAGTACATATACTCTGATTATATTTATACATATACACTGATGATATCTATATATTCTGATAATATCTATATACTTTGATGATATCAAACAGTAATTGAGTAGTATTTTCACTAAAACACTGTCTATTATACATATACACACACACACTCTAATGGTATCAAGGAGTATCTGAGAAGTGTTATCTACTTCCCTTTGATACCATCAGAGTATATATATATATATATATATATATATATATATATATATATATATATATATATACTTCGATGATTTCAAGTAGTAAATGTGAATTAATAGTTAAACATAGGGGGGGTATGAAAGTAAGGAAGTAGCTGATTGTAAATAGTTTTTAATTTTGAGGTACAAGTGTTATTCTCCCTAAAAACAACACCCATTCTAAATAAGACCCACCCCAAATTAATTTAACCCATCAATCCAAAATATAGAGTTTTATGTCCAACTCAATTTACCCATTCACTATATATTAGTATTTCTAAAAAAAGTACTTTTTTCTATTTCTTCCTTGGCAAAAAAAATAAAACAATAGTCATCCTATATAATTAAATGGAGAGGATCATACCCATGAATCATTTTATACCAAGTGACAATATGTTTTTACATTTTATCAATTACCAACTGTGAATCTTTAGTTTACCCACAAAAAGCATACATTCCAAGCAGAGCAGTCTCAATAAATGGGTCAAATTCAAACCCAAGCTTATAAACCAACCCATGAATCTCCACCCCTTTACGCAACACCAAATTCCTCAACACAACTTTCAGCAATAGCGGAAAGGTAAATTTGTCATCCTCTAATATATTTCTTCTACCATTCTCCCCCAAAAATAACACATTATGGGGTTCCTTAGAATGTGAAAGTTCATAAAATAACTTGTTGATGAGATTGATTTTGTATTAGGATGATGTGTTAAATGAATTTGGGGCGATCTAATTTGAGAATGAGTGGGTTTTTAAATTGGCATAATACATAAACATGACCCTTAACTAGGCTTCAACTAGCAACTATGACCTTAAACTTTGTCAGTGCTCAAGTAGGCACTTTAACTATTCAAAAATTTAATAAATAAATGGTAAAAATAAGCGAGATACAAAAACTCCTACGTAGTTGCCAACTAATTAAAATAAATACACGTGGATTTTCAAATTAAAAGAAAATAAAAATAAATTAAATATAATAAAGTGAAAGTGAAAAGAATAAATTCACTTAGAAAACAGTTGTGCTTCTGCTCAAAAGAACCCTAACCCTAAGTCCCTAAAATTCATCCCACATTATCTTTGAATCAAAGGGAAAATTGTTCAAGATTTATGCTGAAATGTTATGTACTTGGATGCTTACCTATCTTTCTTTCTCAATTTAGTTGAGGTATGTTTAATTTTTCCCTTTTAAAATTTTGTTTTTGATAATTTTATATAAAAATTATGATTTTTTTCACAATGACTGTAAATTTTCTTTTTCTCACAGTTTTGATCATATGGATCATATTATAACTATTTTTCACCATGGAGGTCTCTTTTATAAATGTCAATATGTGTCAAAATTGAACAATTATAGCATAGACAAGGACCACTTCTCTTTGACCGAACTGAAATCTTATACAAAAGACATTGGGTGTGATGAAATTGAAGCTTTTTATATTGAAGACCCTACTACCCATAAATTTGTCAAGTTAGAAAGTGACAATCAACTATACAATTGTGTTAAATAATTGTGGAGTGTGTCCTCTTTTAAGTTGTAATTGAAACATGTGTTTGTTAAGAAAGAGGAACCCACTGCTAACATGGTTTTTGCACCATTTTCTGATTAAATAAGTAATCAAAATTAGGGAATTGCTCTAGAGCTTCATATCTTGAGGAGGGTATAAATGACACCTTAGCTAAGGTAGCTGGTGATGATAGTGAGGAAAAAAATAGAGATTTTCTTGACTTTGAAAAGGATGACTTAGATGTTGTTCTGGATGAGGATGATAGTGAAATTGATGAAGAATTGAGAGGTTTAGAGAACATCTAAGACAATAAAAGAGGAATGAAGCTGCAAATCTAAAAAGAGAAATAAAAATTCTTCCAAGTATCAAGAGGTTGAGCTTGGAAAAGCTGATATGGATAAAACATTTGAGGATATTTTCAAGAAGAAGGCAACCAAGTATAATGGTATATTGGAAGGTGATGAAGACTTCAATGGTTCATCAGATGAACCAAGTGAAGATAGTGATGAAGAGCTATATATTTTAGCACAACCAAATGTTGATTTACCTTCGAGAAGAAAAAGCAGAAAAACTGAGATATGATGATTCTTTTTTCATTTCTTTCTTTGCTTATGATATGATATTTGAGAGTGCAGTTGAGTTGAGAAAAGCTATCAATGATCATGTTGTTCAACATAAGGTTCAATTAAATGGTAAGCCCAATGAACTCATAGAGTAAGGGTAAGATATGTAGGAAAGTGTAAATGAGAAATCTTTTCTATCTTGGATAAAGATACAGAAAATATTTTTGTGAAAAATTACTATCATGCTCATGGATTCTCACAACCCGACTACTCGAGTCATGATGGCGCATACTATAACCCATCAGTAGGCAAGACAACCCATATCCTAGAACTACAAGTAATGGGATGTAAGATAGAAGACTAACATCAAACTAAAACATTAGAACATACAACAAGAATCAAAGTTAAAGAAGCAGAAGCAAGCCAAAATTATATATACAAATAAAAGATTCCTCCCAGAACCTGGAAGTCACATGTAAGAATCTACTAACAAATGAGTACAAGTCCCAAAAGTGGACCACAGAAATAAAACTGTCTCAAAAAGAAAAAGAAAAGTCAACATATATACAAAAGGAGACACGTAACTCTAAGACATTGTGTACTCACCCTAGCCTCCAAATTTAACTACAGCTGGCTCAATGTCAATGCTGGGAGCTCATGCTCAGACATGCATCATGAAAAAAATTACAGAGTGTAGTATGAATACCAAAATAATAGGTACCTAGTAGGCAACATAGGCCGACTGAGCAAGAAAATCAATCGGATTGCACACGAGTGTACTCACATACAAAAAAAGGAGAACAACTGACTAAATCCGACCTGGATCCCATAAACCTGATGGATACACTCGTGCACAAGTTAAAAATAAAACCCAAGTGAACTCCCATAAAACTGATATGTAAAAGAGAGTTTGAAATGAAATAAAAGAATATGACGAAGTTCCCAAGATTTCCACAACTTTTTGCAGACTTGAACCAAACCTATCCATATGCCTGAAGCTTCATCCTGAACTGATAGGAGTTAAGGACTTGAACCAACATGACGATGAAGGATCAAGGACTTGAACCGAGATTTGGAGTAACTGAGGACTTGGACCAAGGATAAGGAAGATCGTGGAATTGAACCGCGTATAAATATGACCAAAGACTTGAACCCAAGTGAAAGTAGCTATGAACTTAAACCAAGATGAAAGGTGTAGTAAATTGAACCATGACTGCACATGGAGGTGGATATGAACCACATGTATAATCCTAAGGCAAAGACTTGGACCACTCCCGGTGGAGTGAATTGGGGACTTGAACCATGAATAGAGGCGAATCAGCTAGAAAAAAGATCAGCGGCCAATCGAGCATCATGGGGAGTACCCCTAATTCGAGTGCCATCAATAAATCACTCCATCCCAAACCAAATCCAACCAAAATTAATGAGTATCTTCTAAAATAAAGAATTAGGTATGCTAGAACCGATAAAAATATGGGAATTATGGATGTATGGTTACAAATGAGGTGATATTGCCTAGCTAAGGCACAAACTATCAGACTCAATTCTACTACATCAGTCTACAGGGAGTTAAGTCATCTGAGGCTAAGTAGGAGAGATTTCCAGGTCTAACAACTCCAAGAGTACGCAAGTCCATGGCAATCTCTAAGCCTAGAATAAGGCCAAACATACTTCCAACATTATAAACAAGCCACACAAAGGCACACCACAAGGTATGAATGATCCACAGTTATAGTCAGCATGATTCAACCACCTAAAATACCCAAAATATAACCTATGGCATGAGTTCTAGGAATTCAACATGATCAACCATCTAACACCCCCAAATCAAGAAAATTTAACATACAAATACTTAGTCATGCTCAGTCAAAGGAAAGGGAAGCCGTAGCCTACCTGTAGGCCGATCACGCGCTATCAAAAATAGAATCACAACATCAATGCAATCATTTAGACATTAAGATCACATAAAATAGAGACGAATCAATTTTGGAGTCTAAAATAGGAAAGTGGGACCCCCATTGGAAATTCTAGAATTTACTCTGTGAAAAGGTCCTACTTACCTCCCCAAACTTGTCTTCCAAAATGGAACACAATTTGGGGCTCAAAACAACAGGAAAACAAGACGTGCTATAATTCACCATTAAATCACAACTTAAGAGATGGGATAGCAACTATTTACTGAAACATAACTCAAATGAATCCTCCCCGCTAACTCTCGGAAACTCCTATAAGTTCTCCTAGTGAATACCCATAATTCAGGCTTTGAATCACGCAAAATAGACCTCCAAAACTGAAGTTATACAACTTTAAAGTTTTGGGACTTCAACTGATAGCGTCTGGTTTTAAATTAAAAGACCAGAAGAACTTGTTCATAGCAATTATGAGGACAAGTGTCACAATCACAACAACCCTACAAAATGACCATCGCGACCGTGAAGGTTAAGTCTCCTGATAACAAAGACCAGACTATGGTCAACCGCAATCAACGACTCATCATGATCGCGTCCAAAGGCCTCGAGATTGCAATACGTATTCTGAGTGACCTCCATAATTATGGAGGCTTCATCATGATAGCGATGAAGAAAATCACAAGCACTAGCAGTTGTTGCAACAAGGAGTTTTTGGCATTATTCGAGTCTTTGACGGGGTGCTCGATATTTATTTAAAACCCCATGCAAACAAATGAGATATGCTAACCCATGAAATTCGATATTTTAGAGTCAATATAGTAGTCAAAATATCCATATGAGGCCATTTTGACAAAAAAAGGGTCCCACCCCTAAGTACTATTTTAAGCCAAATTCTACAACAGATCTAGGGAATAGAGCGGAATCCTCAGAAAGCACACAATGGGTCATTCTAGATCGAACTCGATATTCTGGAACTAACCGCGCTGTCAGATTTTCATCCAAGTACTTTTTCCAAGAATGCTGACCAAAGTCAAACTTAGGCCAAATTTCGAAGGCTAAAATGCCAAATGGTCCAAAATCACACTGAAAACCTTGATACTTATGTCGATCATGCTATTAGCCTAATTTGGCCATTTCAGAGCTGATGAAACTGTCAAAATTTCATTTTGAGGTAGTTTACCTAATGTTATGACCAAAATTAACCTTTCAAGTTTTAAAATCTCTAAAATAGGAAAATAAAAATAAAACCCAAACGAATGACCAGACAATTAAACAGTTAGTGCCAGCAAGTCATATATGACTTAGAGTTGCTAGATGAATGCTCTAAATGATGAAATCAATGCATTAAATCAAAAATTACCTGAAGAGTCATTACAATATCTACTACTAAAAACACTTTCGTCCATAAAAGTAAAAGAAGGGGAACGGCTTACGCATCTCTTGGTTGGTCTCCCAAGTAGACTTCTCAATTGGACGATGCCTCCAACGGACCTTAACCACAGGAATGGATCTGGATCACAATTGGCTTCTCTATATAAGTTAGATGATCATCTAAGTCAACCGCATCATGCTGTATCATATGAGACTCGTCTAAAATATATCGGCGCAGCATCGTAGCATGGAAAACTGTATGGATGGCTGAGAATGCTAGAGAAAATGCTAACTTATAGTCAACACCTTTTAATGTCCTCATAATCTCAAAAGGGCTAATATACCTGGGGCTAAAATTACCCCGCCTCCCAAATCTCATCATGCCTTTTATGGGCGATACTCGGAGAAATACTCTATCACTGAAAGCAAATCTTAATAGTCAATGCCTACGATACGCATAACTGAGCTATCTTGGGCCTATCTTGGATCAGCCTCATATGTTCTAAGGCCTTCTGCATCAAGTTTGTACTACGTGGCTTGGGGCCCATAGACTCAAACCAACCAATCGGAAAGCAACAATGCCTGCCATATAAGGCCTTGAATGAGGTCATCTGAATACTAGAGTGGTAGCTGTTGGTGTACACAAACTCTGCCAAAGGCAAAAACGTGTCCCACTGACCTCTAAAATCTATAACATAGGCTTAAAACATATCTTGAAGAACCTGAATAGTGCACTCTGATTGACCATCATTCTGGGGGAAAAATGTTGTGCTAAGGTCGACGCAGATGCATAACTCCTCCTGAAAAGTCCTCTAAAAGCTAGATGTGAACTATGAGCCCATGTCTAAAATGATAGAAAAAGTCACACCATGAAGACGAACCACCTCCCAGATAGATAAGGGTCAACCTCTCAGTACTATATGAAGTATAAATATGGAGGAAGTGTACTAACTTGGTTAATCGATTAATGATAACCCAAATACTATCAATACCCCTAGAAGTATGAGGCAACCCTATAATGAAGTCCATGGTGATACACTTCCATTTCCACTCAGGAATGGGTAATCTCTAAAATTCACCACCAGGCCTCAAATAATCAGCCTTCACTTGCTGACAGCTCAAACAACGAGATAGATATTTCGTAATGTCTCTCTTCATACAACTCTACCAGTAATATCGCCTCAAGTCAAGATACATCTTAGCTTTGCTTGGATAAATAAAATATCTTGAATCATAGGCCTCGCCAAGGATCAACTGGATCAAACCCCCAACTATTAGAAAACATAAATGACCATCAAACCTTAATACCCTATTTGGATCTAAAGTAGCATGACCAGCATCATCTCCCAAAACCCTATCTCAAATATCATCCAAGTCCTTATCCTTAAAATAACGATTGTGAATCTGATCTAATAGAGGTAACTGAACTCCCATATAAGATAGCACACACCTGGAATCATCAATATCAAGCTGAATCATCCTGTTGGCTAAGGACTGGATTTCTAAAGCCAAAGGTTTCTCCATAATAGAAAGCAAGGCTAGACTACCCATACTCATTGCCTTCTGACTCAAGGCATCCGCTACTACCATTTTCCTTTCCTAAATGGTAGAGAATAGGGAGGTTTTAGTCCTTCAGGAGCTCAATCCAATGGCGCTTCCTCAAATTAAGATCCCGATGACTCATAATATACTGAAGGCTCCTTTGATCAGTGTAGATCTCACATCAAACTCCATGCAGGTAGTGCCTCCAAATCTTAAGCCCGAAAACTACCGCTGCCAACTCCAAGTCAAGAGTAGGGTAGTTTCTCTCATGCAGCTTAAGCTGCCTCAACACATAAGCAACTAGTCCCGTTGCATCAATACAAAACTAAAACTAACACCGGATGCATTATAATAAACTATGAAGTCCTCACCTTCAACTAGAAGAGTCAATATAGGAGTGGTGGTAAGAAACTTCTTGAGCCTCAAAATGCTCTCTCATACTCCTCTGACCACTCAAAGGGAATATCTTGGTAAGTAAATAAAAAACTTATAGTACCCTCCCAATCCGACAAAGCTACGAATCTCAGTCATAGAGATAGGCCTGGCCCAATCATGAATAGACTCAATATTTGCCAGATCCATCATAATGCCATCATTTGACACTACGTACCTCAAGAATGCTATAGACTCAAGCTAAAACTCTCACTTTAAGAACTTGGTATAAAACTGCTAATTAATCAAAGTCTAGAGCACTATCATCGATTGAGAATATGATAAATAAATCAAGATATGACATGAATACATGATTCATAAAGTCCATGAAGGTGGAAGGGGCATTAATCAGCCCAAAAAACATCACTAGGAACCCATAATGGTCATAAGGATCCTAAATGAGGTCTAAATGATGTCCATTGCCCTAATCCTCAACTAATGGTAACCTTATCTTCTATTAATTTTACAAAACACCACGGCACCCTGAAGCTGGTCAAATAGATCATCAATACGAGGTCGTAATGTCCTAATTCTCGAGAAATTACTTTTCAGTGAAAAATACCCATTTTCCCTTTTCCATAGTGTTTTCATACTTTGTTTATGATATAGGGATGGTTGATACAGTTTATGATGTGATCGGGGGGGATTTTAGCGATTTGAAGTCTTGAGTGGGAAATATCATTGATAGGGTTGACTTTGGTCAACATATTGAGCTTCAACTGTTGGATAGGAATAATGTTAGTTTTGTTGTGTCCGAAACATTAAGTTTGGTCTTGTTGAGTATTGACTTTGAGCCCCTCTACCTTAGTTTTCATTTTGAAAAATAGGCTAAAAGTTGAGTTTTAGGCCTAAAAGGGGTTTGTGAGTGTAATTTTGTCATAACGACTTTTTTTGGAAATCTATGAATCCATTGAGTCCGAAATGTCAAATTTAGTGTAGTAGAATATCCGATTTTTTTTATCAGACCCTAAATGATTTTCAAAGTTCCAATCAGAGGCATTTTCTTAGTTGGTAATCTGCAGTTTTTAGGTTTCTTGTGACTGCAATCTTTTCTTTCGCTATCGTGACATACTTGCTCGCGTTCATAACACGTTGAGTCCTTCATACCCTTTGTGATCGCGATCTATCACTCGCGTTTATGATGTTGTGCCTTTAGCACTCTTTTCTATCGAACCTGGACCTCACATTTGTGATGAGTGAGTTAAATATACTCCATGATTGCGGAGTTAGTGGCCCGCGATCGCGATGAGTTAAATTGCATCCCCAAAAAGTAACTTTGGGAAATAGGCCATTTTTCCAAATCCCACCATTTTCACTTGTTTGGAGCTTTGGGAGAGGCGATTTTGAGTCGATCTTTTGAGAAATTTTTCTTCGGTAAGTTCATCTATCATCTCTAACTCATTTTCTATCAATTTTATCTTCTTAAATCATTGTAAAGTCTTGATTTTAAATTGGATTTCTTTCAAATTCAAAGACAGTGTTTTGATGATTTATAGCTTATTTCTAGGTCAATTTTTATGGGTTTTTCAACCGAAAATTTTCCTTGATATTTAGAGCATATTTTTAAAATAAAATTCCATATTCACCCTTTTTAATTTTAAAGCAATTTTTTGATGATTTTGACCCTGATTCTAAAACCTAGTAATATAGGTATCATTAGATTCCTTTTGATGAACTCTTGTCACTCTTGATAGTGGGTAATCATTTTGTTGTCGGTATTCATGGGTTGAGTTTTGGTTAGAGCGTTCGTGTAAAGTTTCAGCCTTCGAGGTAGGTTTGACTATTCTTCTTTGAGTCTGGGATTGGATAATTAGTCATTCGTATGTTATAAAATTTGAAATGGGGTTGAAGCATGATTTGGGACTATTATTATTTTTATGCCTATGTCTGGTCTTATTTGTGTTGTGTAGCCTGTGTGGGGGCTTTATTTGCTATCTTATTTTCTTTAAGAGAATGTGATTTATGATTTGCCAGTGGGAGAGGTGTGAGTAGACTATTTGACTAGTCATTCCTGGATGAAGGGTTGAGTTGTAGGTAATGAGCATATTTGAGCATTGAAACCTTTTCAAAAAGGGGTAAAACTTATTTTAATATATTTCCTTCCCATTATTATCTAATGAGGGTGAATATCATGTTTAGGTTAAGTTTCGAGAGCTTTGAACCTTGTATTATATGTTGAGTTGAATATTACCTCCATGCCATATGTATTATGATTCATTCATCCTCATTCATTATATTATTGGTCTTTAGAAGTTGAAAACTGTGAAATTCTTTTTGAGTAAGAAAATATGGCACCTTTTTATATCCTTGACCATGAGCTAAGTGGCAAGTTGATGATTTATTGAGATTGTGATTTGGTATATGGACTGCGTCTCATGCCCCAAACTCAAGGAGCACAACTAGCATCTAATGCCAAAACTCATGCCCAAACTAACCTTGCTGAACTATTTACTGCCAACGCATGATAGCCACACATAATCAAGAAAACAAATAAATTGTAATGACCCTAAAGGTCATTTTTGAATTTAAGCATTCATTTAATCATTTAGAGCATTCTTGTAGCTACCCCAAGTCATTTATGACATACTGGTGCTGACTATTCGATCGCCTGGTCATTCATTTGGGTTTTAGGCCTGTTTCCCTATTTTGGAGATTTTATAACTTAAAAAATTGACGTTGGTCATAACTTTAGGAAAATGACCTCAGAACAAAATTCTAACAGTTCCACCAGCTTTGAAATAGCCAAATTAAGCTAGTAGCATGATTGGCAAGAGTAGCGAGATAATCAATACGAGTTTAGGACCATTTGGCGCTTTTGCCTTTGAAATTTGACCTATAGTTGACTTTGGTCAACATTCTTGGAAAACTCACTTGAATGAAAATTTTGACAGTGCGGTTAGCTTTGGAATGTCGAGTTTGGTATAAAATGACTCTTCGTTCGCTTCTCAAGGTTTTTGGTCTAATCTCTAGGGTCGTTGTAGAAATAGGCTCAAAATGACACATGGGTGTGGGACCAACTTTTCATTAAAATGACCTCATATGGGAATTTCAAATGTGCCATTGAGTTCAGAATACCGAATTTAGAGGGGTAGCATATTTTGTTTGCGCGCATGATTTCGAACGAATCCCGAGCTCCCTATTGGAGGTTTTGGCATGCTAATCTTTTTATTGCACCAGTTGTGTTTGGTGCCGTTGCTTAAGCGACCCCTGGTCGCTAAAGCGAGTGTCGCTTAAGAGGTCAGAAGATCGCTAAAGTGACTAGCCCTTTTGGGCGGGTGTCGCTTAAGCGACAACCCTGCCGCTAAAGCGATTTGTCATTTAAGCGACCAGGCGTGGCTAAAGAGAAGCTCGCCTTTTAGGTGAGTGTATCTTAAGAAATCCCTAGGTGGTCGCTAAAGCGATCCCTAGGTGGTCTCTAAAGAGAAACCTATGGGGCGTTCTACTTCAATTCTTGGGTGATTTGGGATATTCAAAAGGCTAATTTGTATAGATATTCGAGGGGAATCCTGTAGTTCAGAATTAGGAGTTGAGGCTTCCTTTGAGGTAAATTCTTTTTTTTCCTCCGTTACTAGTGTCTTGAGCTTGGTAGTTGATAACTTGTGCATGTTACGGTTAGGTCTGATTTGGTATGTGAATTGTGTTCCTTATAGAAAATGAGCTGGGGGTAATAGTTAGAGCCTATTCTTGGGGTCAATTCCAAATTTCTGGATACGAATCCCACATTTCTCATTTTAGATTCCAATATTGGTTCGTCTCTAAATTTGATAATTTTAGTGTCATAACAACAGTATTAATGTTGTGATTCTATTGATGATAGCGTGGCAGTATTCAAAGGCCGTTCGAAAGGGAAAAGCTCAGATTTTGTGAGTTGGAGCACGCGTGGCCGGCTTAGATGTAGGCTATGGATTTTTCCTCACTAAACTGAGTATGTTTAGGCAATTGTATATTGAATTGTATGAGTTTGGAGGGGTTTGGGTGTCGAGCATGCTAAATTTCTAAATTCCATGCCCTAGGTGCTATTTTCAGGAAATTGTTGGACTGTTTAAGCATGACTCCTGTGGTTGTTGGTTATTCCTATCTTGTGATGAATATTGTGCATGTGGTTATATGTTTGGAAGCATGTAAGGTATTAGTATAGGCTTATACTAGTGATTTCCCTAGACTTGCGCTAGTTTGGCACCCTTGGGCTTTAGAACTTCTCCTACATCATTTCAGATGATTAGATCCCTATAGACCGATATAACAGACTGGAGTTTGATAGTCTGAGTCTTAGATAGGCAATAATTCACCTTGTGACCTTACCTCCATAATGCCCTATTCTCCTATCAATCCTGTATCATTCGGTTTTTGATTTTAAAATTTTTCTTGGCGATTCAATTTATATTTGGTTTGGGATGGAGCAATACATTGATGATACTCGATTTGGGGGTACTTTCCATGATGCACGGTTGATCGCTGATTCTCTTTTGGTCTGATCCCTTAGCTACAAATACTCGATCAAAGCCTGTGGTCCAGCTTAATTATATTCAAGCTTCCTAGCTACAGATACTCGGTTAAAGTTCGTGGTCCAACTTACTTGTGTTCGTTTTTTTAGCTACAGATAACTGGTCAAAGCCCGTGGTCCAACTTACTTGTGTTTAGGCTTCCTAGCTACAAATACCCGGTTAAAGTCTGCGGTCTATCTTACCCGTGCATGACCTTTGACTACAGTTACTCGGTTAAAGTCCGTGGTCTAGCCTACTCTTATCAACTCATTAGCTACAATTACCCGATTGCAGTCCATGGTCCAACTTACATGTGGTTAGATTCCTGATTCCCTGATGAATCTTTAGTTTAAATCTTCATCCATTCTCAGTTATGGGGTTGAGGTGTTAGAGTTTGGAAATGGTACAGTTTATGTTTGAAAAATGGTGATATTATTAAAATCCTTTGATTCCATTCATATTCTTTCAGCTATTCTTGCATCTGTTGGGCTTATGGGAATCTGTGCAGGTGGTTACTCTTTATTTGTGCACGAGTGTACCTATCGGGTTTATAGGACCCCAACAGAGTTAGTTAGAATCCTTCTCTTTGTTTGCTAGTACGCTCATGTACATACTTACATTTACTTCTCACTCTATCGTTAGTTGTGATCTTTTACTCGCATTTCAGTGTGCAGATGTGTTTCTTGCCGATCTGTCTGGCCTCCCTCCTGACCGCTATATTGACTTCGCTATTGATGTAGAGCTGGGTACTCATCCTATTTTCATCCCATTATAGCGTATGGCCCCCACAGAGCTTAAGGAGTTCAGTGTTAAGCTTCAAGATCTCTTGTATAAGGGATTTATTTGGACTAGTGTATCGCCTTGGGATGCCCCAAACCTGTTCATTAAGAAGAAAGATGGTACTATGTAGATGTACATTAATTACAGGCAGTTGAACAAGGTGAAGGTGAAGAACCGTTACCCCATGCCTAGGACTAATGACCTATTCGACCATCTTCAGGGTGCCGTGGTGTTTTCTAAGATCAATTAGACATCCAGTTACCACCAGTTGAGGATTAGGGCAGTGGACGTCCCTAAGACCGCATTCAGGACTTGTTATGGCCACTATGAGCTCCTAGTGACGTCTTTTGGGTTGACTTATGCCCCTATCGCGTTCATGGACTTGATGACCCAAGTGTTTAGGCCGTACTTAAACTCATTTTTCATAGTCTTCATCAATGACATTCTAGAATACTCTCAAAGAAGGGAGGAGCATGAGCAACATTTGAGAGTAGTGCTCCAGACTTTAAGAGATCAGCGACTTTATGCCAAGTTCTCAAAGTGTGAGTTTTGGCTTGAGTCTATAGTATTCTTAGGGCACGTGGTGTCCAAGGATGGCATTATCGTGGATCTAGTGAAGATTGAGGCTATTCGTGATTGGGCCTAACATACTTCTGTGACTGAGATTCATAGCTTCATCAGATTGGCAGGGTACTATAGGCATTTTGTTGAGGGGTTTTCTACTATAGCAGGATAACTCACTAGGATGTCCCATTTGTATGGTTGGAGGAGTGTGAAATGAGCTTTCTAAGGCTTAAGTAGTTGCTTACCATCGCTCCTATATTGACTCTTCCAGTTGAGGGAAAGAATTCACCATTTATTTTGATGCACCCAGCATTAGTTTGGGTTGTGTACTAATGCAGTAGGTCTAGGTTATTGCTTATGCATCGAGGCATCTTAAGTTGCATGAGTGCAACTACCCCACTCATGACTTAGAGTTGGCAGCGATAGTTTTTGCACTTAAGATCTAGAGGCACTACCTGTATGGAGTTCGATGCGAGATTTATGCTGATTACATGAGCCTTCATTACATTATAAGAAAAAGGGATCTTAATTTGAGGAAGCGCCACTGGATTGAGCTCCTAAAGGACTATGACCTCTCTATTATCTACCATCCGGGCAAGGCGAATGTAGTAGCGAATGCCTTGTGTATGAACTCTGCTTGTGTCTCTATCAGACTGGAGTTTGATAGTCTGAGCCTTAGATAGGTAGTAACTTAGCTTGTGACCTTACCCCCATAATTACCTATTCTCCTATCATTCCTGTATCGTTCGGTTCTTGATTTTGGAAGTTTTCTTAGCGATTCGGGTTATATTTAGTTTGGGCTAGAGCGGTGTATTAATGACACCCGGTTTGGGGGTACTCCCCATGATGCACGATTGGTCACTGATTCTTATTCGGTCTGATCCCTTGGCTACAAATACCCGGTCAAAGTCTATGGTCCAACTTACTTTTGTTTAGGATTCCTAGCTACAAATACCTAGTTAAAGTCTGTGGTCCAGCTTACTTGTGTTCGGTTCCTTAGATGCAGATACCCAGTCAAAGTCTGTGGTCCAGCTTACCTGTGTTTAGGCTTCCTAGTTATAAATACCCAATTAAAGTTCGTGGTCTAGTATACCCATGATCGACCTTTGACTACAGTTACCCGGTTAAAGTCCATGGTCTAGCCTACTCATGTCGACTGATTAGCTATAGTTACCCGATTTTAGTCCGTGGTCTAGCTTGCACATGGTTAAATTCTTGATTCCCTAATGAATCTTCGGTTTAAGTCTTCATCTACTCTCAGCTGTGGGTTGAGGTGTTAGAGTTTGGAAATGGTATGGTTCACATCGGGGAAATGGTGATATTATTGAAATTCTTTGGTTCCATTCATTTTCTTTCAGCTATTCTTGCATATGTCAGGATTATGGGAGTCTGTGTAGGTGGTTACTCTTTATTTGTGCACGAGCATACCCGTCGGGTTTATGGGATCCCGGTGGAGTTAGTTAGAATCTTCTCTTTGTTTGCTAGTACGCTCGTGTACATACCTACATTTACTTCTCACCTTGTCATTGGTTGTGATATTTTACTCGCATTTCAGTTTACTTTTTCTTATCTTGCTCAGTCGGCCTATAATGACTACTAGGTACCTATTGTTTTGGTACACATATTATATTATGCATCTGTTTTTGTGATGTAGGTCCGAGTACTAGCTATTAGTGTTGATTCGAGCCAACTGTGGTCGTGATCGGAGGCGAGGGTGAGCATATTGCGTCCTGAATTTACCCGTCTCCCTATGTATATACATTTTGCCTGTCTTTTTCTTTTGAGACAACTTTGTTTTTGTGGTCCACTTTTGGGACTTGTACTCTCTTATTAGCAGCTCTGTAGTGACTTCCAAGTTCTAGGAGAGATCCTTTTTGTTTATATATATATTTAGTTTCTTCCACCCATTCATCGCATGCTCCTATTATTACTTTACTGTTTCAGATTAGATGACTGGTCTTCTACCTTGACATCTCATTACTTGTAGTTTCGAGATATAGGTCGGCTTGCCTACTGGTGGGTCACAGAAGGCGCCATCATGACTTGAGAAATTTGGTCGGAAAACAAATATATCTCGGCTTAAAATTAAGCCTTGGGCTGGCAGGACCTCAGTCAACAACTCTATAAAAGAAACAACTACTCCCAACAACTCATATAAAGAAATAGCTAATTAACACAAAAGTCCTAATTGGCCCATCGAGGCCACCATGATCTATATACAGAAGCGGAAAGTAGGTATATAACAAGACAAGCCTAGCAACCTAAAAAATAGGCCAACCTAGCCATAACATAGCTATACAACCCACACACTAGTCGGCAAGCCTCTAGTAGTAGTAATGCTTGGTGAGACAGGGCCTCGGCCTACCCAATAAAATATACAACAAAAACTAACAAACCTCCAAACTCTGGCCGCTCTGGAAGAAGGGGCTAGCCAACTTGCTAGAAGTCAATCCTGCTATTGAGGAAATCTATATGGTCATCTATCGGGACCTGCAGGCATAAAATGCAGTGCCCCCGGGCAATGGGGTGTCAGTATGAAATAATGTACCAATTATGTAAGGCAATAAACTAAATGAGCATGTATCATAATATACTGAAAATAATGTGGTAAGGAAGTCAAGAAAAAGATAAGCATATTGACCTGCTCCTGAATCTAATCATACCAAATATAATCAAACAACAACCTAACCAAGCCCCCATAAGCTCATCAGGTACAAACACCAAACAAGACCACCAACCTAGGCCCTCATAAGCCTAGAAGGTGTCAAATCAATCTATATACCCCTAGCGGTAGTCCCCTAGACCCGTAGCCCTCTTAGGCAACAATATAGCCCTGTAGGCAGTACATAGCCTTATTAGGCATCAATATAGCCTCGCAGTCAACTCAAAGCCCTCTTAGGAAACAACCTAGCCCTGTAGGCAAGACATAGACTTCTTAAGCATCAATATAGCCCCTTCATCAATTCATAGCCCTCTTAGGTAACAAAATTGCCTTGTAGACAACACATAGCCTTCTTAGGCATCAATATAGCCCCATAGGTAACTCATATCCCTCTTAGGCACCAACATAGCCCTGTAGGTGGCAGATAGCCTTCTTTAGAATCAATATAGCCTTATAGGCAACTCATAGCTCTCTTATGTAACAATCACATTCCTACAGCTAAGCACAATAGTCCCAAGGGCAACAATAATAATTTAATAGGCTAAAAGCGAGCAATTTAGCTATTGGAAACGTATACCAATGGTCTCTAAGTCATTCCCAACATAGGGCCACTACTAACAGAATAAGAATCCCAACAATAGAGAACTATAGAAACTTGAGCAACCAACAACCAATAATCATGGCTATGAGTATATCAACAATAACAACTATTTTCTTGTATATATCCTATACGTTAAGAAAATAGGCCAAATGATGGGAATAACCTTAACCTACTCTTTGATTGGAGCCCCAAAGGTGTTGAAATGAATCTTGACTAACCAAATATAATGCCCCAAATGTAAGAATCAAAAGGCTGCAAAGATGAGCCATAATTAATCGGTAAGGCATCAATGTCATACTCGTGACCATCGAAATTATGAAATTAGGCCAATAAGAATGATAAACGACACCTATAACCAATGAAGATATTCCAATAACCACAAGGCATATTTCACGTTGTTCAATCCGATAACTATCGTACGCGACTCCAATAAGAATCGCACAAACTCCCCAATCTCCCCAGCACCTCAAAATCATCAATACATAATAATAATAACCAAACATAGTAAGATAAAGGGGCTGTCCAAAGCTACGATATCCACAACACCACTTCATGGCTCGGAAAGCTATAAAATAATACTAGAATATGTAATTGTGAAGAAGGGTCGTAGGGGGGAACATTTACTTGACAAATGGGACTTAATTCTAAATATAAATAACATTCCTCCTTGCAGTAACAACAAACAAAGCAAAAACCAACAAGAAACTACTACAAGTCATTGGCAAGTGCGACTTTTCATAACTAGGAGCTTAGAATCTCGTTTTAACAAATAGATAAGTGTAAATATCCTTAACTTTTTAATATATATCCATAGCTACTGAAAAATACTAAATAAACACTTGCTATATTGCTGCCAGAACACCCATGAAGATACGCCATAAAATTGATGGGGTAAACTATACCCAAATGACAAGCTAGGTATGTAGAGCAACTTCTGTTAAACTTCCGAGTTGAAAGAATCAATATCCATGGAGGATTTAGGGACTTTCCCTCATATTTTATATGACATTTTGCTGATTTTAATAAGTTAAAATGAAGCTTGAACATCTTATATAAAGCTGAACCAACATAGGGGCTTGGGACCCACCTAGACATACCTGTTTGCATCATCTCACAAAAATGGAAATATCTTTCTATTCTAAAGTCATATGGACAAATGGTTTGATAATTGGAAACTAGACTTGTAGACTTTCGATTTGATATTTGTGGACCCTAGAAACCCGTATAGATTGATAGAAAAGATCCAAGACATTTAACCCAAATTTTAGAAAAATCTTTATAAAGGAACTTAGGATAATCTTCGCCAACTTTTATTTTGCCACTTGCTTAACTTCAAAACTTGAGATACAACTATTGAACACTAAAAATATGACATACCATATCATTTCTAATTTATTACTCCCCCTCTTTATCTTACCACGAAGGTATGAGTTAATTTATATATTTTGAAAAGTTGGGGTGTTAGCCTATGAGTCCCCCATGGGTCCTTGTCTGAAAGCCTTAGCTCAAATGGTGTATACAACAAGTTGTATGACATCATTGATTTCATCGTATCACTATATCATTACATCATCATATTGCATTGCTATTTGTAGTGCTTGATTTATCTATTTAGTTGTGATATTGAAATGGATTTATGTGTTTACTTTAATTGCGTCGTTCTATATAAATTGGTGACACTGATGCCAGAATGAGAGTTTTTTTATATGCAGGTGGATGCATTCTATTGTTTATTTCATAGGTTTAATTAATTCCTTATACTCAGTCGGTCATACCTACTGAGTACATGTGGATTTTACTCACCCCTACTTCTGTGTCTCTTTTTGATGCAGATACTAGACAGGGTACCTCTCGTGGAAGCTAATTATTCTAGCATATTTTGTACACTGAGATTAGTGGTGAGATCTTGGGATTCATATTACCATTAGTTTTATCATTTATTTTTCAGTCTTGTGTAGTATTCAAAGACTTATGATGTATTTTAGATTATAATGTTGTATTAGATGCTCTTTATACTTATGACACCAAGTTTTGGGATATCTTCGTTGTTGTCTTTATTTTTCTTTATTTTTGTGGCCTGACTTCTCCTTTGGGAGTCTCTATGAGTTTTACTTTTAGGCTTACATATCAGGATCAGTATTGGAATATGAGCCATCATGACCTCAGTTTTTAGATTGTGACAAATTGGTATCCGAGTGCTAGGTTACCAATATCATAAGTTAAAGAGAAGGGTGTCTAGTAGAATCTTGAGAATAAGTACATAGATGTCCGTACCTATCTTTGAGAGGCTACAAGATACTTAATAGGAGAAATTCCTTTTTTTGATTCCTTTCGTGCAGTTTATTCATATCAAGTGTTGGATACCTCTTATATATTCCTTCTACACAGAAAGTGAAGACTAGATTCAAAGTCACCTAGGGTGAGGCTGCACCCGCTGTTATACCCCGTACTTTTGTACCTTGGAACACTTCTTAAGCTTCTTAAACCTTGAAAGGTTCTTAAGTTTCTAGAAGGGTTCTTAAGTTTCTTTGAGCTTCTTAAAAGTTACCATGTGACCTGGATAATCTATAACGCTATCAAATAACTCTAAGGAAGGGAGAATGAGATACCCCATAATAGAGAAGATGGAAATAGGGTTGTAAGAATTCGGAAGAAGTTGGAGACCAAATAATGAGTCGTAGGACTAGACTTACTTACTTAAGCTACCAACTTGGAAGTCTTACATACTTAAGCTACTTGAGTACATTCCAAGCTTACATAGCAAGAATTACATAGGTTCATAAAGTAAGACGAGATTACGAACCCACGAGGGGGAAAAGAAGGTGCCATGTGGCAGCAGCTAGAAGTGCCATGTGGCAACAGCTAGAAGTGCCACGTGGTAGCAGCTGGAGCAAGGGGTGGGCCCCCACATGCCATATGGCAGCTTATGGTTGGAGGAGGTGGTGTGTTGGCCTAATGAAGGCTTGACACGTGTCACCACTTAGGGGTTGACATGTGTCACCCCCTAAATTAGCCTCTATATATATGTTTTATGACTTTTAGCTTCATCCTTATCCCATAATTTCTATACTTCTCTAGAAAATTCAAGAGGAAAAAGGAAGTGAAGAAACCCTAGAGCTAGAGAGAAAGTAGTGGCGGCCAAGGGGAGAAAAAGGTAAGTTTTCCAATTTCGTTCTGTGAATTAAGTATTTAAGGTATACCATGATGGTATTAAGGTGTTATTAATGTAAATTTATGGTTTGTAGCAGCACCAAAAGGTTAACAAACATCCATGTAGTTTTAGCCGCACTAAAAGAACTTTCGAGGCGAGTTTTGGTAAGTTTTGGGCAAGGTATGGTTTTTCCTTTCAAATTGGAGTTTATGATGTTTTTATTCAGTATATTACATATCTTAAATAATGTTGTAAGTGGAAAAATTGTATAAGGATGCTTGACGTTAGAAACAAACTAAATTAAAGTCGTTATAGTTAAATTGAAGTCAAGTAGTGTGTTGTGATTGTGGTGCTGCAGTTGCAGCTGGTTGGATGGAGTGTTGTAGGGATGGAAAGTATTCTAAAAGGGGTGTGGGTACTTTTGGTTTCAGCCACACGACCCTCTGTTTTATCTTGTTAAAGGTTTTACGAAATAAAGGTTAAAAACTCTAATTTGGTATCGTAGTTTAGAGCTAGTTGTTTGGAGTTGTATTGAGTAATGCTGAAGTGATTTGATTTTATATATATATGCTGGTTGTTTTTGGTAATATGGCTGATAATATTAATAGTTGGATAGGCAAGTTACAGGGGAGATGCTGCCCGATTTCTGCCAACTTCAGAATTAGTAGTAAACTAGTTGAGGGAAATGGATAAGGAAATAATTCCTATGGATACTTGGTTGTGGATTTGGAAGTTGGACAGTGGAAGGTTATTAATCTTAGTATTGCTTCCATTTTAAATAGGTTCAAAAGATGATGAGGCGAATGTGGTGAAGGGTAACCCATAAGAGGTATGTGAAGCTACCTTCTTTCTCTTGGCATGTTTTTGGCATAAATATGTAAAGCTACCCTTTTTCTATATTGATATGTCTTTGCCATCAGTTATGATGTTATGATGAAATGTTTATGGTACTGAGTCCCTTAATGGGACAAGTAAGATATATCTTACTATCTAAGGATCGGGCCGTGTGTTCCATGGCACATATGTGTATGACGACTATATAAGGGAAAGTAGAGAGTATGTAAAGCTTATCTGTTGTTTTCTCTTGGCATGTCTTAGTCATAAATGGTTAGTATATGTACTGTGGGGATAATTGCATTCATAAAATCCCGAGTATGGTTCGTAAGTCTTGATGTTAGAACTCCTGCGATAGTTGAGTTATTGTCTTGTAAGTCTTCTACATGACAAAAGGTAGTACACGTGAAGCCTATCCCTTCATTCTCTTGAAATGGCTTAATGTAAGTAAAGCGGTATACAATATGAGTTAGAGGTAATTCCATTTATAGGTTTTGGGTGTAACTCATGGCTTGTACTCACTTCTGAATGTTAAAGGTCCTAAAGCAGTTGAACTACTACCCTCGAGCCTTCCATATGTTGGGTAGTAACTGGATATACAAGCTAGTATTCCCAAGGGCTCTAGGGCGATGAATGTCTCTGATTGCATAAGTTGTGTAGCATTTTCTTGATGCACGTCTATGACGCTTGAGGCTCCACTTAATATGATCCCTAATGATCCTCAAAGGGTACTCGAGACAATTTCTACCCAGATCTTCAAGTGACGGTTCACTTGGCTATTTCATAGAGTCTCAGATAATGATTTAACTTGCATATGGTTACTCACTTCTCTGCTCGTTCCTATGGTTAATATATCTTCCACCGAGTCCCTTACAAGATGGATGGATATGACCGAGTCCCATAAAGGGATGGGTACGATATAAGATGATATAAGTATTCATCGAGTCCCATAAAGGGCCGGGTATGATCAAGTCCCATAAAGGGCCGAGTATGACCGAGTCTCATAAAAGGGCGAGTTTGACCGAGTCCCATAAAGGGTCGGGTTTGATATATGTATACGATGGTAAGATGACATGATTATTGACCGGGTCCCATAAAGGTTCGGGTATGGTATATATACGCATATGATGACATAATGATACATTCGTAACACCGAGTCCCACAATGGGCCGGGTATGGAATATGACACTGAGATATATAACGTCATTTTACAAGATGCAGGTACAGTGATTTATTAGGTGTTATACTTGTTCCCTGCACCCCTATGTCAACTGTGAGCTCCTTGTGGTATTTTATACTTTATATACTCAGTACACATATCGTACTGACCCCTTCTTTCTGGGGGGGGGGATATGTTTCATGCTCATAGGTACAAATACACACTTTGGGGATCTGCCAGTGTAGGAGTTCCGCTCAGTAGTTCAAAAGTGCTCCATTGTGCTGGAGCCTAGATTTTGGTACTAACTCTCAATGTATATATTTATTTGGTTATAGGTACGATGGGCCTGCCTTATGTTACTATTCTTACTCTTAGAGGTCTGTGGACATATATGTAGGTTGTATATGTGTGCATGTATAATTATCCTCATATATTATGATAGCCTCGTCGGCTTATATGTTATCGTGCTTGTTGATATATTATAACTCAAACCAGGGATAGGTTTACTTATAGTTAGTAAGGGTATACATGAGAGTCTAATTCAGGCACCCGTCAAGGCCTATGGTGTTGGGTTGTGACACCTGCTACCCAAGCCCCAGTTTGTAGGCAATGTAGAGGATGTGATAGAGTTAGTGGTAGAGGTTGTATGAGAAGAGTTGCACCCTTTTGTGGAAGATCTAGAAAGCCATCACCTAAGCCCATGTATGAGCATGAGGATGACTTTGAGAAGCAGGCTAAGGGAGCAGAGGCCAGCCCAACCTCTTGCGGTTCCCAATAGTTCTTCAAAATTTTAGGAGCTAATGCTTTTATTATTTTCTAGACTGGATAGTGCTCCTACTCCTAGTGTTCTTTCAAGTACTTCAGGATCTCCTAATATATTTGGTGCTACACCGCCTCTTTAGGATTCTAGTGTGCGATTTCAGACTTCAAGGTTTTCTTTAGTGCCTTCTATTTCACCTTTGAAATTTGTATCTCGGCGTGTTTCTACTTGTGTTGCCATATCAGTGTCTGAGAAAAAGAGTTTTGAAAGGTTTGTGTGATTGGCACCTCTCAAATTTAATGATATAACCAAAGAAAAGGCCTATGACTTTTTGACCGAGTGTAAGGATAAGTTGTTCAACTTGGGTATTCTAGAGGCAAATAGAGTAGCTTACACTTTATATCATTTTGCAAAAGTGAAAAAAGAGTGGTGAAGCTCAGTTCTTACTTGTAAACCTGTTGGTTCATCTATGATGAGGTGGGACCAATTTACTGAGGTGTTCCTTGAAAGGTTTATGCCTTATAGCCTCCGTGATCAGCACAAGGATGAGTTTGATAGATTGGAGTAGGGCTCCCTATCAGTATCAAAATACAAGGCTCACTTTCATGAGTTATCTTATTATGATATGTTGATTATTCCTATAGAGTTTGAGCAGATTCATAAGCTAGTGAAGAGATTCGCTAACTATCTTCAGGAGGCTACAACCTCTCTTGTGTTATCTAGTGGTACCTTTTAGAGTATTATTGATCATGTTGGGATGATAGAGAGTATCTGACATGCTAGATAAAGCAGAGCCAAGAGGTTCTATCAGCAGGGTTAGTTCAACGGTCATTTCTCTAAAAGACCAACAATATTTGGATCCAAGAACCTAGGGTTACCAAGGCATGCTAGTATAGGTAGCGATTCAGGTCACAGATGGTACAATTAGGTCCAAATCGTGTCAGACTAGTTATAGTGGTTCTTTGGGCTCTAGAGAGCATGTTGACACTTCTAGTTATCCTCCACAGGGTTTAGGTCCTCGAGACTGCTATATGTGTGATGATTTTGGGCATAAGGCAAAAGATTACCCAAGACGTTGTCCTTCTACTGCTCAACCTGGGACAATAGGTTTTCATTCTACGTCCGCCCCAACTGTTCGAGATGCTTCATAGAGTACCAGAGGTGGAACTTGGTACTAAGGGTGGAATTTTTGGTAGTTCTCAAGCTGATGGTGACTATCGATTATACTATACTATACCGGGTAGATCTGAGGAAGAGCCTTCTGATGCAATCATTATAGGTATTGTCCTGGTTTTCTACCACTACGCTTTGATATTATT
Organism: Solanum dulcamara; assembly: GCF_947179165.1. Taxonomy (NCBI): domain Eukaryota; kingdom Viridiplantae; phylum Streptophyta; class Magnoliopsida; order Solanales; family Solanaceae; genus Solanum; species Solanum dulcamara. Next base: position 21,096,313 of record NC_077247.1, on the reverse strand, counting down.
TGATCCAGGGTCTACCTATTCTTATGTATCACCTATTTTGATGTGGGTGGTGATTATGTGTGTGAGACCCTTTTTGTGCCTATTACTGTTTCTACCTCAATAGGATAGTCTTTAGTGGTGGATCGGGTATATCGGGGGGGTGTGTGGTGATATTTTTAGGTAGAAAGACCAAGCAAACTTATTTTATATGATATGCTTGACTTTGATGTCATATTGGGTATAGACTGATTATCTCTCTACCATGTTGTATTAGACTATTATGCCAAAACCGTGACCTTAGCCTATCCCGATTTATCTTTTTTGATATGGAAGGGTAATCTGAGTTCGTATCCTAAGAGGGTTATATCTTATATTTGTGCTCGTCATATGCTGAAGAAAGGTTGCTTATCCTTTTTAGCTCATGTACGTGATCATACTAAGAAGTTATCTCCTTTAGAGTCCACGAGGGTGGTGAGAGAGTTTATGGATATATTTTCTACAGACTTGTCGGGTGTTCCTCCTGAATGTGATATTAATTTTGTGATTGATTTAGATCTAGGCACAAAGCCCGTCTCTATTTTTCCTTATTGGATGGCTTTGATAGAACTAAAAGAGCTAAAAGAACAATTGGAAGATTTGTTGAAAATAGGGTTTATTCAACCTAGTGTATCATCGTGTGGTGCACCCATCTTATTTGTGAAGAAGAAGAATGGTACTATGAGGATGTGTACTGACTATTGGCAGTTGAACAAAGTCACCATCAAGAAAAAGTATCCTCTTCCTCGCATTGATGATTTATTTGATCAGCTTCATATTCTCTAAGATTGACTTGAGGTTGTGTTACCATAAGTTGAGAGTCTGGGAATCTTATATCCCAAAGACTGCTTTCAGAACTTGTTATGGGCATTATGAGTTTATGGTTAAGTCCTTTGAATTGACTAATGCCCCGGCTACTTTTATAAAGTTGATGAAATAGGTATTTCGGCCTTATTTGAACTCCTTTGTGACTGTGTTTATTGATGCTATCTTGGTTTATTCCAAGAATGAGGCTGACCATGTTGTTGTCACTTAAGGGTCGTACTTCAAAGATTGAGAGAGCAGAAGTTGTATGCAAAATTCTCTAAGTATGAGTTTTGGCTCGAGTCTATGGCATTCTTAGGTCATGTGGTGACCAAAGATGGTATTATGGTCGATCTGGCCAAGGTTGTAGTAGTTAGTGATTAGATTAGGCCTACTTTAGCTATTGAGATTCAAAGCTTTATTAGGTTAGTGGGCTATTATTAGTGGTTTGTTTAGAGTTTCTCTTCTATTGCATCCCCTTCAACTAGGCAGACTCAAAAGACCATAGCATTTTAGTAGAATGATGAGTGTGAGGCAAACTTTCAAAATCCCATGAGTTATTGACTTCAATATCTATTCTAGCTTTACCCGAGAAGTGTATGGCCTTTATTGTGTTTTTTAATACTTCAGGTATCGATTTGGGTGGTGTATTGATGCATAATGGGAGAGTTATAGCTTATGCTCGACAACTAAAGTTACATGAGCAGAACTACCTTACTTACGACTTGGAATTAGCAGCGGTTATGTTTGTCTTGAAGTTGTGGAGACATTATCTTTATGGTGTGCAATGTGAAGTCTTTACCAATCACTGTAGCTTTAAGTATATCTTTTCTCAGCCAAATCCTAACATGAGGCAGCTTAGGTGATTAGAGCTATTGAAATACTATGTCATCACCATTCTTTATCATTCGAGCAAGGCTAATATGGTAGAGGATGCCTTGAGTTGGAAAGTACGTAGCATGGATAGTTTGGCCTTTCTTAAGGTGGATGAAAGACCTTTGGTTTTGGAGGTTTAGTCATTGGCTAGACAGTTGGTCCAACTTGATATTTCTACACCTCATAGCATTTTGGCCTTTGTGGAGGCTAGGTCTACTTTGATGGATCATATTCATGCACACTAGTTTGATGACAAGTTGCGGACTATTCGAGACAAAGTGTTGACAGGTGAAGCTAAATCACCCTCTCTTGATCCCGAGGGAGTTTTGAGGATTAGCAGTCGTATTTGTGTGTCCAAGGTTGGTGACTAGGTATGTATGATATTGGAAGAAGCTCATTGATCTAAGTATTCTATTCACTCGGGAATGGAAAAGATGTTTTATGACTTAAAACAACACTATTAGTAATGTGGCATGAAGAGGGACAGTATTGATTTTTTAGCTAAGTGTCTAAATTGCCAATAAGTGAAGTATGACCATCAGAAACCAAGTGGTCCTATGTAAAGTATGCCTATTCTCGAGTGGAAGTGAGAGCGCATTACCATGGACTTTGCGATAGGGTTATCCTTGACTTTGGGTAAGCATGATTCAATTTGGGTGATTGTGGATCGGTCGACCAAATTAGCTCATTTCATTCTGGTGAATACTAGCGACAATGTGGAGCAGTTGGCTAGGATCTAATAGTTTGGTTGCATGGAGTTCCTGTTTCTATTGTGTCTAATAGAGATACACAGTTTACCTCTCATTTCTGGAGTTCTATGCACGAGCAGATTGATACTAAGCTTGAGTTGAGTACAACTTTTCATCCTCAGACCAACAGTCAGTTAGAGTGGACTATTCAGGTACATGCTCTGAGCTTTTTTCATGGGCTTTGGTGGTCATTAGGATCAGTCTTCTTCTCTTGTGGAGTTTGCATATAACAACAATTACCATTCTAGTATTCAGATGGCATCATTTAAGGCCTTATATGGAAGGAGGTATGGATCTCTCATGGGATGGTTTGATTCCTTTGGGGTATAACCTTAGGGTACCGATTTATTGAGAGATGCCATAGATAGGGTGAAGTTGATCGATCAATGCCTTGTGACTGCCTAGAGTAGGCAGAAGAGTTATGAAGATAGGCTTGTTGATGATGTGTCATTTGCTATTGGTGAGCGAGGGTTACTCAAGGTATCACCCACTAAGGGTGTGATAAGATTTGGGAGGAAAGGAAAGGTCAGTTTATTGGCCTTTTTGAGGTATTAAAGAAGTATTGGGAGGTAGCCTATAGATTGGCCTTTTCCCCAAACCTTTCAGCTATTCATCTTGTGTTTCATGTATTGATGCTTAAGTGGTACCGACATGATGACTCTCATGTGATTTAGTGGGACTCAATTGCTTTGGATTAGGACTTGTCATTTAAGGAGGATCCTGTTGCTATCTTGGATAGACATACTAGACAGTTGAGGTCAAAGCATATTGATTCTGTGAAAGTGCAGTGGAGGCACTGGCCTATTGTCGAGGCTACATGGGAGGTGGAGTCTGACATATATCATAGATAACCTTAGATTTTTTCCCCTACAAGTACTTTTCTTTACTTTTCATTTGAGGACGAACGTGTGTTTTAGTGGTGGATGATGTAATGTCCCAATTCTTGAGAAATTACTTTTTAATGAAAAATGACCATTTTACCTTTCTCTGTAGTATTTTCATACTTTGTTTGTGATTTGGGATGGTTTGCATAGTTCCTGATGTGATCAGGTGGGATTTTAGCGATTTAAGGCCTTGAGTGAGAATTTCATTGATAGGGTTAACTTTGGTCAACATATTGAGATCTGAGAATCAGATGGAAATTCCATCAATTTTGTTGTGTCCAAACTGTCGAGTTTGGATTAGTTTAGTATTGACTTAGATCTCTTGGGCCTTATTTTTATTTTTGGAAAATAGGCTAAAAGTTGAGTTTTAGGCCTAAAAGGGGCCAAGAGGGTAATTTCATCATAACAACCCTTTTTCGGAAATTCGACGATTCCATCGAGTCCAAAATATCAAATTCAGTGATATCCATTTATTTTATCAGACCCCAAATGATTTTTTAGGGTCTAATCAGAGGCATTTCTTAGTTAGTGATCTGCTTTTCAGGTTTCTGGTGCCTGCAATCTTGTCTTTCACGACTGCGGCATGGTTGCTCATGTTCGCGATGCTAAGTCCTTCATACCCTTCGCGATTGTGATCTATCTCTCGTATTCGGATGTTGTGTCTTCAGCACTTTTTGCAATCACGACCTGGACATCATGTTCATGATGAGTGAGTTCAATGTGCTGAGCGATTGTAGGGTTATTGGCCTGTGATCACGATGAATTAAATCGTGTCCCTAGATGGTAACTTTAAGAAATAGGCCATTTTTCCAAATCCCACCATTTTCACTCATTTAGAGCTTTGGGGGAGGCAATTTGGAGTCGATCTTTTGAGGAATTTCACTTGGGTAAGTTCATCTATCATCCCTAACTTGTTCCTATCAATTTTATCTTCTTAAATCATTGTAAAGTCTTGATTTTAAACTGGTTTTTGAGGGGTTTTGTTTCCAAATTCAAAGTGAGTGTTTTGATGATTTCTAATTCATTTCTTGGACAATTTTTATGGGTTTTTCAACTGCAAACTTTTCGTGATGTGTAGAACATGTTTTAAAAATAAAATTCATGATTCACTCTTTTTGATTTTAAAGTAATTTTGGACCATTTTGACGCCGATTCTAAAATCCAGCAATATGGTAATCATTAAATTTCTTTTGATGAACTCTTGTCATTCTTGATAGTGGGTAATCATTTTATAGTCGGTATTCGTAGGTTGAGCTTCAATTAGAGCGTTCATAAGAAGTTTTGGCATTCAACGTAGGTTTGACTATTTTTCTTTGAGATTGGGTTTGGATAATTAGTCATTCGTATGTTATAGACTTTGTGATGGGGTTGTAGCATGATTTGGGACTGTTATTTATATTATGATGCCCGTGTGGGGGCTTATTTTTGTTGTGTAGCCCATGAGGGGGTCTTATTTTCTTTAAGAGCATGTAATTCATTATTTGCCTGTGAGAGAGATGTGAGGAGACTATTTCACTTGTAATGCCTGCTTGAGGGGTCGAGTTGGGGGTTATGAGTATATTTGAGCATTGAAACATTTTCGAAAAAAGGGTGAACACTTATTTTAGTGTATTTCCTTCCCATTACTATCTATTCAGGGTGAATATCATGTTTAGGTTAAGTTTTAAGAACGTTGAACCTTGTATTACATGTTGAATTAAATATTGCCTCCATGCAATATGTGTTGTGATGCATTCATTATATCATTGATCTTGGAAAGTTAAGAGTTGTGAAATTCTTTTTGAGTAAGAAAATGTGGCACCTTTTGATATCCTTGACCATGAGTTAGGTGGTAAGTTGATGAGGTATTGAGATTGTGATTTGGTATATGTACTGTGAGTCTGCCATGGGTCATTTTCTGGAATCCTTAGCTCGACAGGTGTATACAACATATTATGCGACAACCTTGATTCCACCATACCACCATATCATTTCATCATCATATTGCATCACATTGCATTGATTATTGTACTACTTGATTTATCTGTTTAGTTATGATATTGAACTATATTTACGTGCTTACTTTAATGATGTCGTGCTATATAAATTGGTGGCAACGATGCGGAATTGGACTTTTCTGTATGCAGGTGAAAGTGTTCCTTAGTTTATTTCATGGGTTTGATTAATTTCTTATACTCAGTTGGTCAAACCTACTGAGTACATGTGGATTGTACTAACCCCTACTTTTGTGTCCCTTTTTGACGCAGATACTAGTCAGGGAACCTTTCGTTGCAGCTGATCATTCTAGTAGATTCTACATACTCAGATTAGTGGTGAGATCCTGGGATCTGGATCGCTACTAGTTGTATCATTTATTTTTTAGTCTTTTGTATTATTCAAAGACTTATGATGTATTTCATATTCAAATATTGTATTAAATGCTATTTATACTTATGACACCAAGTTTTGGGATATCTTTGTTGTTGTCTTTCTTTTCCTTTATTTTTATGGCTTGACTTCCCCTTTGGGAGTCTTTTATGAGTTTTATTTTTAGGTTTACACATTAGTTTGGGCATTTGGATATGTGCCATCACGACCTCAATTTTTGGATCATAACAAATGCATGGGGTAATGGTTCTTCACTGTAACCATTTTCAGTTTCCTGTAATCAATATACATCCGCATATTACCATTTTTCTTCTTCACAAACAAGACTGGGCACCCAAAGGCGATACACCGGGACAAATGAATCCCTTACCTAAGAGATCCTAGAGTTGTACACTGATCTCCTTGAGCTCTGAGAGGGCCACATAGTATAGTGGGATAGAAATAGGATGAGCCAAGTCAATGGTGAAGTCAATATCTCGAGAAGGGTGTAGGACAGATATGTCTTAAAGAAACACATCTGCATACTCTCAAACTATAGACACCGAATCCATTATAGGGCCCCCTACTAACATCTCTAAAATAAGCCAAATAAGCCAAACCTTGCTAGCCACTAACCTCCAAGCCCGAATGAAAGAAATCACCCCAACCGACATACAACAACAATAGCCCTGCCACACAACCAGCAGAATACCAGGCATGGCTAAGGTAACAGTCATGGCATAGTAATCCAACACCGCTCGGTGAGGGGATAACCAGTCCATGCCTAGAATCATATTGAAATGCAACATATCAAGTAAGATAAGATCAGCCTGAGTGTCCCACCCTTGCATAGTCACCACATAGGATCTGAAAAACCTGATCCACTACTAAAGAATCAACTATCGAGATTGAAACATGCAACGCATATGCTAAGGTCTATGGACTCATACTTAACCAAGGAGTGCAATATACTGATACATATGTATAAGTAGAGCCTGGATCAAATAAAGTTAAAGAGGGTTGATGGCATAAAAGAATCATACTTATGATTGCATCGTCCGATGTGTTACACCCCACATCTTTGAACTCGGAAGGTTCCTTTAGTTACTTAGAAGCTATTATGTGAGCCACTTAAGTTACGACCCTATTGAACAACTCTAAGAAGGGAGAATGTGATAACCCATGGTAGGGAAGGTTGGAAATAAGGTCAAGAGAAGTCAAAAGGAGTTGGAGGCCAAGTAACGAGTCATAGGACTCGACTTATCTACGTAAACTACTAATTTAGAAGTCTTACATACGTGAGTTACTTGATTACATACCAAGCTTACGTAGCAAGGGTTTTATAGGCTCTTAAAGTGAGACGAGATTACGAATGAGATTACGAACCCACGAGGAGGGAAACAAATTATGCAGGGAAGCCAATGGGAGGGTGACACGTGACAGCACCTAAGCAAGTAGGTGACCCACCTGCTTGGGGGAGGTGGGCCCCACTGCCACGTGGCATCCCCTCTTTCAATATGTAGATGCGGTGGCCCAATAGGGGCTGGACACATGTCACCTCTTGGGGATGACACGTATCACACCTTAGGGCCACATATATGTATGTATATGTATCATATACTCCAGCTTCCTTCATCAAATTTCCAGCAAACAAAGATGATGAACAAACCCTAATTTAGGGAGAAAAGTGCGACGGCTTGGGGAGAAAAATAGGGTAAGTCCCGATTTCATTCCGTAAATTAATTATATAGAGTATAAAATGATGATATGGAAGTATTAGTAGTATAAAATTAGAGTTCGGTGCAGCCAAAAAATGGACAGCAAGTTGCCACGATGATTCAACGCGCTAAAAAAATGCTGAGGCACGATTTCAGCGAGTTCTAGCCAATTTTGGGAAAGGTAAGTTCTTTTCCTCTAATTTGAAGTATATGATGTTAAATTAGGGTGTATTAAACACCCTAGGGGATGATGGAAGTTGGGGAAAAGGTTTGAAAAGTTCGGCGTTCGAAATAAACGAATTTGGAATAGCTATAGTTGAATTGTAATCGAATAACGCGTTGTGCTTGGGGTGTGTGACTGCTGGTCGTGTAGTAGTGTGTGCTGATTCTGGAAACTGATTTAATGAGGGCGTGGGAACTGCTGCTTTCAGCCACAAGACCATCCTCTTTGTACAAGTAAAGAATTCGCGAAAGAAAGATTAAAAACTTTAGTTTTGGTCTCATAGTTTCGAGTGAATCATTGGGGGTTTATATTGTGTAATGTTGGCATAATGTGCATATATATGGGATGATGGTTGTATTGTTGGTTGGCTGCATGTGTTAAGAATATGGTTGGGAATTCGGATAGGATACATTATAGGGGAGGTGCTGTCCGATTTCCGTTAACACCTTAACTAGTTAAAGAACTAGTCGAGAAGGCGAGCGGGGGGACGAATGCTATGAATATTAGTGGGTAGCCTAAGTTGCTGAAAATTCTAAGGGTTATTAATACTCTCCTTACTTCCGTGTTAAATAGGTTGCGAGGACAACGACATAAACACGATTAAGGGGAGTCCATAAGAGGTATGTGAAGCCTATCCCTTCTTTTCTTTTGGCATGTCGTAAAGCTAAGTAAACAGTGACATAACGTCTAAAGTAATTCCATTCTTGAATGCTCCTTATTCAGTTCTGAATGTTAAAGCTTGTATGATAGTTAAGCTAAGTTCCTTGAATCTTTTATACACTGAGGACTTAATGAATATACGGACCCCTAGTCGTAACACTATTCGAAGACAAATACTCTGGAATTCTTAAGTGAATAGTCTTACTTGGTATATGTCTAGGAACCTCGAGATGTAATTAATGTAGCCCCTAATGGCATTTAGAGGGAAGCTAGCATGACTATACTGTTACTCGAATTCTTAGACAATATCTTAGTCCTCTTATAGAGTTGAGTCTCAGATAATGATTTAAACTGTGTTTTGTTTCTCACTACTCTACTCGTGTATATTGTAACACTTCTTCTCCGAGTCCCGGGCTAGTTATCAGATTCATGTAATTCACTGCATTGTCCACCGAGTCCCTCGCTAAAGGGCCGGCATCCATATGTATATATATGATGATGATATGTTGTAATAAGGTGATGATGGCCTGGGGCCTGATACTAATACTATGATGATGTGTTGTAATAAGGTGACGATGGCATGGGGCCTGATACTGAAACTACATATATGATTCACCGGACCCCTGACGGAGCCGGCTATATTGAAAATTTGAACATGCATGTTTTTATGATTCACAGAGTACAGGTACATGTTTCTGATTTGATAAATTGTTCTCCTGCTCCTCTATTTCAGATGTACTTCCGGTTTTGTTACATTACACTTTACATACTCAGTACATATATCGTACTGACCCCCTATCTTTGGGGGCTACGTTTTATGCCCACAGGTGCAGGTATATAGGTTGGGGATCCGCTAGCATAGGAGTCCCACTCAGCGGTCCAAGAACGCTCCATTGTGCTGGAGCCTGATTTTGGGTATTAAAACTTGATGCATGTATATAAGTTTTGTTCACGGGTACGATGGGGGCCCTATCCCGCCTTATGTTACTGTTCTTTTGACTCTTAGAGGTCTGTGGATACAGATGTGGGTTGTATGTATGTAGAGCGTATGTGTATATAAGTTGTATATACGTTGTATATGAACTGTATTTAAGCTGTATATAAGCTGTATATAAGTTGTGATTGAGTAGTATATGAGTTGTATGTATGGGTATGTACGTCTGTACTGATATGACTTATGATTTAGGGCATTCCCGGTGTTGTGGCGGCCTTGTTGGCCCACATATATATGTGTCACAGGGCGACCCCATGTGTTACAATAGCCTTGTCGGCTTATAAGCTTTCTTATTTATTGATGTATTTTGAGTATAACCAGGGGATAGACTATGTATAGTTGGCCAGGGTAGACAGGGGTGTCCAGTTCAGGAACCCATCACAGCCTACGGGGTTGGGTCGTGACATGATGCCTCAGCCTCTACTCTAACTAGAGCTTCATAGAAGTGGCCCTAGGCACCTTGACCTCATACTTCAACTCGATCACCTGACCTGCCTCCTCGAGAAACTCCCCGTACATCATGGTGACCACCTTTGTGGTATTGACCCTGGCCTCCATGTTGCGGCTAGTGCAGGTCTAGCTACCTGTGGAGCTGGTATGGCTGACCTAAATATAGGGAACTCTTTGGACCAATGATCTTTCTCCCCGTAATCATACCCATGTGGCGATCTGCTCGCAGCTAAAGGAAAACCACCCCATCCTAAAGAACCCAACTGAACACCATCTCAACCCTGACTTGGACCTACACTGGAGCCACCTTGATGGTATTGGTCACCCTCTGAAGCATGTAGCAAAGCCCGGATCAGGAGACTAGACTGGCACTGCTAGAACCTCTAGACGACCCTATTATATGAGTCATTAGCCTAAAATTAGGCTCGTTGTGGCTATTATCCGATTTGGATCTCTTATCATTGCCTCTTTTGGCCTCACAATGGAGCTGCTTAAGTGTGCAGGCATGGTCCACCATATCTAGAAAGAAGCATCCTGTTGAAACCAGAGACTGAGTCTCAATCCATAGCTGAAGTTGCAATCCTCAAACAAAGCACCGAACTCTCTCCTCCTTATTAGGTAAGATCATAGTGGCATTTTGGGAGAGCTCATGGAATCTAGCCTTATACTCTGACACAATCATGGATCCCTACTCCAACCACAAGAACTATTCTCGAAGTTGATCTCTAACACTCTTGGGGATGAACCTGACTAAGAAGGGCCCAAATAACTCTGTCCCTGACAACGGTGGAGACCCAGCTAACCTAGTCTCTAGGTATAAATGCCACCACTGTCTGGTAGGACTATCTAACTGAGATGCAGTAAATTCATCTCCTCGCGACTTTACCAATCACAAATTATGAAATTGCTAATGGTAAGTAAGAAGGAACTTATGCAAATCCTCACTAACAGCCCTAGAAATAGCTCGATGATGATAATCTGAGAAACACCCCGAGCATCTTCTGCTCATGTAATGGCATAACACCCTCTAAATTATTCAGTCGGGGGGTAGGAGGTACTGGTGGCGGCTGAACTCCTGGGGCAGATAGTGCAGGTTGACCCTTCGATGCTGGAGCAACTAGAGTTGAGGCCTGCTGCATACCCTCTATCTCTGCCAATATCTAGGCGAATATCGCCCAAAGGTTTGGAGATACAACTAGTACAGGTGTTGGCTGGGCTAGTCCAAGGCCTACCAGCTAGTAATAACCTAGAGCTATCTGTGGCTCAACCTCTGGCTTCTACTCTCTCTCAAGGTGTGGGATACAGCCCTGGCACAAGCTCTATCCGTGGGCCCGATTGCATCAACCCTGACCACTCTACCACATGTGCAAGCCATCCAGTAAAAAGAGTGGAACAAGTGAGATTTCATGAAACTGATAAGACAGACACTACATGAAAGTGATAAAAAATAGAAAGAGTTCCTAAAAATATCTTGTAGCCTCCCGAAGAAGTTTCAGATTTCTCTGCACCTATCTATAGGACTCTACTAGACATAAGCTCTATACAAGTAAGACCGGTGAACCCGGGGCTCTGATACCAACTTGTCACGACCCGACTACTCGAGCTATGATAGCGCCTACTATAACCCACCAGTAGACAAGCCAACCTATATTCCCGAACTACAAGTAATGGAATGTAAGGTAAAAGACTAACATCAAACTAAAACAATAGTAAACACAATAAGAATCACATATGAAGAAGAGGAATCAAGCCAAAATTATATACATAAATAAAAGATGGCATGCTCCAAACTAGAGGGGCACAACAGATACTTGGTATCCTATTTAACCGAGCTAGCCACAAAAACATAATGAAAAAGATACATTGAGGGCCAACTAGTCCACCGTAATAACTTGCTAAATAAGATAATTGGACCGACGAGGTCTCAACAACATCAAAGACATAATGATTGCTTGATAAGGCCAACTTAACTAATAAAGAACTAGCAAGCTGAAAAGGATATAAATAGAAGCTGAGAAGACCCAAAAATTTATGTCCATAAGTCTCTACGAATATGACAAATCAATTAGTTGGGAATAAACCCCCAACGATACCAGCAATTATATACAAAACTCAAGAATGCAAAACCTACAGACAATAAAAACTGCTAGGAAGAATGGAGCCTATCAATCCTCGGCTGAGACAATACCCCTAGTGTAAAGGCTGATCAAGACCTCTATTTGAACCTGCAGTACATAATGTAGTGTCCTCATGCAATGCATTTTCAGTACGAATAAAAATGTATTGGCATGTAAGAAGAAAAGTAAAATCATAAATAGATGTAGTAAAAAGGGTACTAGAGTTATTATAAGACCGCAGAAGTTTGAAAGTCAAAAATTAGAGTTTAAAAAGGGAATCATGGGAAAATGCATTTTGTGCACTAGAGGGTGACCACGAGACTCATCACGGCTCGTGGAAAGGGTCCTTGCTGGTGCCATAAAATAGAGGATTTATGGGGGAAGGGTCTATGGAAAGCTCTACGGCTCGTGGTATGTATCACGGACCATGAAGCCATCCGTGAACTTGACCCCCAAGACTCTTGAGTTGGGTGAGGACCATGACGGGGACCATGAATCATGGTGGCCTCCGTTGAAGCCACCCTTTTAACCCAGTCCAAGCCATCTTAATCACGACCTTCACCATGAACCATGGTGAGCTTCATGGGACGTGATGACCCTTCCGTTCATGTGCTAAATTCAGTTAAGCTAGGGGTGTTTTGGTCTTTTACCTATGATCTCATAATGAATATGGATAATTTATGGGGGTTATTCTATCTTTTTAACTACTCTAAGCCCTTCTAACCCTCTCATTCTCACCCTAACACCTAAAGTCATAAAATCTTCTTACTAAAGCTCTCTCTCAAGGTGTTCTTCTTCCTCAAGTTAATTCAAGAGAATTTAATGTCAAGCCTCCAATTCATTGAAATTTAGGGGTTCTAAGATTTAAGGTATGGAGGAATTCATCCATAGATTCTTTCATCCATGGAGTCCCAAGGTTTTCTCAAATTCTCTTTTAAGAATTCTTCTTCCAAGTCCTAGTTTTCATGAATTTGCATTGGGTCTTCTTAATTATGATTTATCTTATGATTATTGATCAAATTATGCATAATTCACATCATATTGCATGATTTGAAGTTGAATTGAATCATCCGTGCTATATGTTATTTTCAAGTATGTTTTCAATCAATTATGATCATGAATTTCAATGAATGTTTTATGAATGATTATCAAGGCTTATAAATGACTCATGAAAAGTTATGAATGATGTTTCAATGATGTTTTAAGCAAGTATCTATATTGTGAAATGTAATTCTCACACACTCATGTTAAAGAGGTGAAAGGACATTCTCACCAACTCATGGATTCTTATGAATCATTCATGTTAATGAGCTACTCTTATGATTATTTTATGATGATGATTGATATCTTATATTTTCTTTCCTAGTGATGTTGATGACTATGATTTATGACTTTTTGTTGGAATAATGACTAAGCACCTAGAGGAATTTAAGGGGGGTTCATTATGGTAGCCAAAGTAGCTAACCAAAAGAATCCTAGTAGCAATCTTTACTCCCTAACTACGTTGATCGCATAGGTTTATGAGGCCAATATGGCCTAGCTATAGATCCACATATAGCTCAGGATGTTAAGATGTTCTCACGGAGTCTACCTTGGCAAAATAGTCTCTCTCTTCTCCATGTGGGAGTTGTTGACACCCAATTTTGGCTCTCTGTACTCAAATTTAACGTCTTCAAACTTCTTGATCGTTAAAGAACACAAATTATTATTTTTACACATTTTTCAGTTTTTTTGAATTATTAATAAGTATCCTTATTTTAGGATTTTCATGAATTTATTCTCATATTTTCCCTTCTAATAATTTATGGATGTGCTTTTCTTAGTTTCATAAATAATAGGATTCTTATCCATTTATTGTCATTGTAAATTTTAATAGTCACAACATTTTTACAGTCATCAACATAGCACTGTAATTTATTCTTTACAACATAGTATATCTTTCAAAATATAGATTACATTTTTTTAATATTTTTTTGTGTTATATATCAATATATATTATTTTTACATTAATTATACTTTAGCACAGTCCACAGATATAGAAAGTCAGAACAGTTGACACCAAATTTTGGCCTGATATTTTCAAAGTTCATACTTTTAAGTATTTTATTTGTTAAATAGTTCAAAAGTGCATTTTTACAATTTTAAATTAATTTTATCTATAATTATCCTTAGATTAAGATTTTTATCAGTTTATTTATTTAGATTCTATTATAGCTATATTTTATAACAGTTCATTAATTTGCATTTTTACATGTCATCTGTTATATTTATTCATATTTATTTTATTATTTTTAGCACATTCTAGGAATACATTAAAATACAAATAAATATTAAATTTTTTCCACAATTATACCTACCTCACTAATCATATAAATTTCCCCACAATTATACTTACCCATTAATCACATAAATTTTCCATAATTATACCTACCCCACTAATCACACAAATTTTCACACAATTTTACCTACCCCACTAATCACACACAATTTTCTACACCTATATAGCTATTTTCAAACTCTCTCTCTCCTCTCTTATTCTTTCTAAAAAAAATACACTCATCAACAACTACAAGAAAAGTCCAACATCTATACATTATAATTTTGTACACCTATATAACCATTTTCAAACTTTCTCTCTCTCTCCTATTTTATTCTTCCTAAAAAGACACACTCATCAACAACTACAATAAAAGTTCAACACCTGTACACTATTTCCTACACCTATAAAACCATTGTCAAACTCTTTCTCTCTCATCTCTAATTCTTCCTAAAAGCGCACACCCATAATATGTATTCTTCTTCTCCACTCTCTCCCTCACTCTCACTATAAATAACACCAATTTTAACTCTTCTTCACTACTTTATCCCTCTCCTTCACATTTTTCCATTAAAACCAGTCAACAACCACCAAACCCACTAAAATTCTTTTCTTTTCCAGCCAAACACACTTTATTTTTGGTGAGGTTTGAGCTTTCGCTCCCAAATCTAACTAGACAGAAATGTTGCTTCACTTTGTTTTATGATTTTTGTTGTTCTTGTTGCTATATTTCGTTGCATTTTCACGTATATTTTGTTCCATTTCAGATCTGAATGGAGGGATTCAAACTCCAGTCATTGTCTTTTGTGTTTTAATGTTCTCCGATTATTATTAATGATTCTCCGTTAAGTTTTGTTTACTATTTTTGTTTGGGTCATTTTGTTCAACATTTTTAGTTAATTTGGACGTCTGTAAAGTTATTCTTTTACCTCAATTTTGTTTGTTTCCTTTTTTAAACTATTTGTAGGTCTCATGGCCAGTGAAAAAATCTCTCCATCGGTTTTTGAGGCCTCCATATTTTAAAAGATGGAAATTTCTAGTTTAAGTGCATATTTTACATTAATCTATGAATGATTGAATGGAATCCATTATTTTATTTACTTTGTCTATTACTTTCACTATTCTCCATTACTTTATTTTTTACTATTATTATTTATTTTGTTCATGTTTGACCACTTTTCATTTTGTTGAAATTGATGATTTATATTTTTATAAGATTTTTGTTAGGTGAACTTGATTGATTTTGTTGGTTGTTGATGTTTACTTAGTTCTTCCATAGTCAATTATGTTTGTTGTCGTTGTTTGACCATTTTTTTATTTATTTATGTATTACAGAGATGTATTTTCATTTACTGTATTTTTTTATATGTAATTTAAAAGTGGTCGATGAAGAAATTACCATCGATTTCAAAGGCCTCCCGTGTTTATAAGACAAATTTTATTTTAGTTATTATTATTATTATTATTCATATTTATACCTTACTAATATTTCTACTAAGTGTCTTTACAGGTACCCAACCCAGAGTTGCTTCCTGAGTAAGCTATTCGAATTTAATGAAGTTCAAATATTATTTTTAATTTATTATTGTGTATATTATTGACGTTAGGCAAAACTTAGGCCGTAAATACTTATATAAAGAAATTTAATTGATTTAATAATTTAATCAGTTAATTCACATTTTTAGACAATATTAAATATTTTTTTTCCTTTAAAATATTTTTTCATAATTTATCCTCTCATTGATATTGTAAGTTAAAATGTTATTTGATAATACTTTTTTTCTTCTATAAAAGAAATATTTTCCTTTTCACACATTACAAAAGATTTTTTTTTTCTATGCTAAAAGAGTTCTTTTTTTTCCATATTAATAAAGGGCAATTATTTTAATATTGCATAATAAAACTATTTTTTTATATATACATTTATATCGTCTTTCTCATATTTTCATACACATAGTTGACGATAATATACATTACTTACTTGATACATACTCTTTATACATATATTTTTATACAATTTTAGTACATATGTTTTATATGTGTATGTTATACTTGCAAATAATAATTTTATTCCCTCCTTTTGTGATAAATTAAGTCTAGCCGGGTATCAAATTTTATGGATTCTGAAGGATGCCTAACACCTTCCATTCAGAATAATGTAAACCCTTACCTAGAATCTAAATTGGTGTTTCGCAGATTAAAATGTAAGTCATATATGTCATGCATCAAATAGGTTTTCTTATTTTTCTTAATAAATCAAGTGGCGACTCTATACAATAATTAACCCTTTAGAGTCTATAAGTTGTGCATTATCTAACCTCGGTAAAAATGGGGCATAACAGCTTGGCGACTCTGCTGGAGAGAATCCAGGTTTTAACCATGATAGACTCAATTTTTCAATTGAAGGAAGTATTGTTGTTCATATTTTTCACATGTCAATATATTTTTTTTCTCTTTGACTCTTTTCACATCGTGTGAATTGTGTATTTTGTACATAAAATCGTGTTCATTATTTATACATAAATTCTTTACATTACTAACAAACTTTTAATTCAATATTTATTTATAAACCGTAGTTATATATTTATTGACACTCTATTTGTTTACACTTTATTTCTATCGAGTCGTAATTGTACACTATCACACACTGAACATACGATGAAGTGCCTTGCACTTCTCCAAATCTTTTCAAAACTCCTTAATTTTAGAGTTGGCGTGTTTTGATTACTATACATCTTCTTGCAGTTGTCTGAATATTCTTTATCGACACTTGAGCCGGATGAATTTTTGTTTTTTTATTTATTATATTTTGTTTGATACATATTTTTTCATATTCTATATTTTATCATACGTTTACTACACATTCTCTAGTTGCACATATGTACTTTACACATCATTTTCAGTCTCGTCCACATTGCTCAATGATTTTGGTTGATTTATGTTGAGCTTGGAATTCTTTTTAATACTTCACATTCATTTCAATATCTACGACTGTCTTTTTGAGTCATATCATTTTATTTTATTTTTACATCTATTTTGATCTTAAGATCATTCTTTTATAACTTTACTATCTAGTTCAAGAATTATTAACATTGCTCTGTACATTCTTTACATTCTAGAAATACATTGGTTCGGAGCAGAACTCTAACTCATAGCCTCACCTCTTTTAAATACAATTATTAATCCATAGTAATCATACAAAAGGAACATAGGTATGTTTATGCCTGAATACGCAGACCTGATTCTTGTTTTCTACAAGATACGTAGACAACCCTCATTTAGGTTCGGTCCCATTTTTATTTTATTTTTTTCAAAAAAAAAGAATCAAAGTTTGAACTTTATTGGTACCAGCATAGTTAGGAGTGTACACGAGGAAGAAATATTTGTTATGATGGAGAGGATCAACTTCATGGTAAATCATAGATTCTTTTGGTACCTCTTAATTCCACCTTAGTGACACTTGAGAAAATTCTCTTTCATACATCTAATTCATGAACGAAATCTACCTGATTCTTTTATGTGCATTTGTGTGGTGAGCCTTAGGTTAATTCATTATATTGCAATATTGATCTAGAACTTGGCCTAAATATTTATTGAGGCAAAATTATGAGTAATGCTTGATTTGAAAAATGATTGTAGGTAGGACTGGGCGTTCGATATTCGGTTTGATATTTTCAAAGTTCGGATTTGGTAATCGGTAATTCAAAGTATATACCAAATATCAAATTTTGGTTTGGTACGATATTCGGTAATACCATATTTTTTAATAGTTAATGTACAATAAAAATTTATCCGCATTTAATATTTACATTAACCTAAAGAATACATATCTTAACTTACATTTTTATTACTACACCATAATTAAGTAATATATGCATTTTAACTTATCGAATACCGAAACCAAAATTGCTCATAAGCCACATTCTACGAAGGAGAAATGATACATCATAAATAAAAAAAAAAAATTTATGAATAGATACAGAATAAAAAAAATATTACCATCTAATAAAAATGATGAAAAAGAGTAAAACAAAAATCTCTAATATATCATACATAATTTTTATACATATGTTTTTCTTTGAATTATCCAAAAACTCTACATCACTGCACTAATTATTAATTAGTTCCTGCAAAGATATGAAAGAGTTGGAATCTTTCGTTTTCAATGTAACTACCAAATAATTTATGTAGATAACTAACGTGGTGAATCATGCAAAGTGAAATTAGAATTCTTAACCAATTGCATAAATTTGAAATTAGAATTCATAATTTTTACATGTACATGAATTTAAATGTTAGCAGTTATCCATAATGTACGTGTTTGAAAGTGTGCATATAGTATGTTGTAAACGTGGGAAAGTTGAAATGGAAATGGTAAAGGAAATGAAAAAATGGGATAGTTTCCTCTTACTAAACTCTTATCTTTTTGGTAATTTTTTTCTAATTTTTTTGTAATAATAATAATAATAATAATAATAATAAAATTGGTATTTGGTATTTCCCCCGAAACCGAAATACTGAATACCAAAATTGAAATACTGAATTTTATATTTCAGTATCGAATACCGAACCGAATTATCGAATACCGAAATAGCCTGTTCGGTTTGGTAATTCGGTTTTTGGTATTTTATGCCCAACCCTAATTGTAGGCCTTCTTTGA